>NC_143028.1:33264791-33878333 GCF_057628025.1 Oncorhynchus mykiss | reverse complement strand
TTCAGCAGGCCAGTCCAAACGGTTTGGCATGCGGTATAGAAAATCCATAAATGGCGACAGGGAGCCACTTGAAGAAAATCTATATTTTTGTTGTATTATTTCCCTCTCCCTTCTCTAAAAGCTGTGTAGCTTTTATAGAAGGGAAATGGGGGAAATGGGGAAAGCAAGCAGCCAGTGAGAGCCTCTTTAGGATGTGCTGTAGTTCCTCTGGACAGAGACAGAGACAGACGGCAGGCGGAGCTGTCTAATTGACACTCACTCCAGAATGTTGATGCTCCAACAGCCGATCAATAGGAAGGTATGAGACTGCCCTCAAGGAAGAAGTGAAAGGATGGAGAGGGAAAGAGCATGGCTGCACATGAAGGGTTGGAGAGATTGTAACATGCTACTATGATATTTTCATTCTGGATATGATCGGTTTAAGAGCCTGCAGGGCTGGTTTCGACTTGGTTTTTCTTGGTGGACAGTTGGAAATGTGTAGTGAGGGTCAGAGATTGCATATAGGTGAATGGTTTATAACTTGATATGGTCTTGAACAGAATATGATGGATGTTTGGTGAACAAGGTCACTGCTTGGCAACTGCTTGTATCAGACAATGTCGACACATCCTTTAACACATCTTTAACATTTGGGTTGATTGTTATTGCACAGTAGTTTCTCAACCATCATTATATTGTTGGCCAATGACAGTGAAGCAATATGCACGGTCTAGATTCAGGCATTGGCGTACGCAGTTATTTTTTCATCATGACTGATACACTGTACAACCAAACAACCACAAATTCTATGTAAAGTGGGCATCAGCTTTCGTAAAAGGGCCAATATGTATGTTGGCATGTTGGTGATCCTAAACAGAGTATAAATAAAGGTTTTCAGAGATACTGATCTAAGATCAGTTTCTGCATTTCCCCTCTAATGGTAAAGGTCATGATTTGGTGAGGGTAAGCTGATCCTAGATATGTGCCTGAGGGCAACTTCTACCCGGAGACGAGCATCAAACAGCGAAATGGATGACAGCCTTTTCAGTAGAGCTTCTGTCCATTCCCAGAAAAGCCCTGTTCTTAGTTGCACACACATACACAGCAAGCGGAGCAGTAGATCCAGTGACAGTTATGATTTATTTAGAGCCTGGAAAATGTGTTAAACGTCAGGAAGATATGACATTATGCATCAGCTGACTCTTGTGGTCGTTTGATGAGAAACCCTTAGGAAACACTGGCACGATTTGTCTCAGAAAACAACAACTTTATGACAGCCACACCAGAGAGGAGTTCCAGTTATGTGCTGTACATGGAAGATATTGTTTTCTCCAAATGCATGAAAGGAAAGCCTATTAAAAACGACTGAATTTGAAACAAGTATTTATGGCGCACAATGTAATGGGGTTGTTTTTAGTGCAGACTTATCCTACAAAGAGGACATTGAGGGTGGGAAAAGGAAATGACTGACTGAAAGAGGGCCCTTTCTAAATGTTCTGTTTACTCTCAGAATGCTTTCCCCTGTAATGGAGGGATAGATTCATTTAACGGCGTCTGGTGGAAGATAAAATGGTCTGAAATGTGAGAACTAACCCAGACTTCACTCACCCTAAGAGTGCTGTAGAATGGATGCATCACATTGCATTAAGAGAGGGATGGAATAAAAGCACAGAGAGAGGGATGGAGAAAGGAATGATAGGAGGATAGATAGCCCAAAAGAGTGGTAATGTGGAAGCTTGCTAAGTACCCATTACTGGCTCCATCTGTCATGACTATCCCACTTCAAACCTCCTTTATATCCTTTTTTTTTCCAGTTCATTTTTTCTTGCGCAGTCTTTCCTTTCAGAAATAAGAAACATTTTCTCCATTCTAAGCCTATATCAGGACCGGTGTTATGGGCTGCCCCGTTCCTACTTGCCCGTCCAAATAAAATATTGAAATATTGATCATTTATTTTACCGAGACGCGCGCCGACAGAAAGACTCAGATAAAGCATCCGTGCGAGCGAAACAGTGCCCCCTCCGTATGTGTAGACCATATATCGGATGCTGTCTGGACCAAAGGAGTATGGCATGTCATTATTTCTTTCTGGCCAGACAGCATCAGGTACATGGCCTACATATGGTAAGACAGAGGGGCACTGTTTCACTTGCTAGTGTAAGCAGAAGAGACGAGAGGGCTCACTCTCACAAAAACCTGTTCTGAATAAGCCCAATGCGTTTCTATGGGCGTAATATGCAGATCTAAGCTTGTCGCCTGCAATCCCGCTTTTGGGACAAAGACTCGGAGACATGAGCATCTTGTTACTATATATAGATCTCTGGTTCCAGTCACTTGCGAATTGGAAAGGAAAGTTGGCGGGTGCATAGTGCACGGTTCAGATGCTGGATTCCCCGAAAGTAATATGCAAAAATTATATAAATTAGACCTGTCTAAATAAGATAATTCAAAATACTTCACCAGAGAGCATGATTTAGCCACTGAGGATCATAAGCTTCTTAAAAAAATAGCTGTGGATTGTTTCAAATCACAAGTGCATAGGCTTATGCTGATTTGGGAAGCCACGATTTGGGCCACGTGTGTGGCAATAGACCTAACATTCTGATTAGACCTGGCGCACATGTTGATTTTGTCCATCCACATCGGATGCGTTCAGGACAAGCAGGTTGAAATATCAAAACGAACTCTGAACCAACTACTCCTGGGATATAAACAGTGGGTTGTTATTTTACCTGAAATGCATAAGGTCCTCGACTCCACAATTAATCCACAGATTAAAAAAAGTCAACCACGTTAGTTTCTAGTAATCTCTCCTCGTTCAATTTCCGTCTTCTTCTTCTTTGGACTTTATATGGAGGTTGGCAAACAACTAAGGTGCGTTACCAACACCAACTGGACTGAAGTGTGGACCTCAGTTCATCTTTCAAATCACCCACATGGGTATATGCTCCAAATAACCAAGGAGGAGATGGGACTTGCAGTGTGTCATGCGTCAAAAATAGAACCAAGTTCTATTTTAGCTCCTGGCTATGTAGACGCTTGCAAGCAGTTTGGATGAAATTATTGAATAACATGTACAGTACCAGTCAAAAGTTTGGAAACACCTACTCATTCAACGGTTTTTCTTTATTTTTACTATTTTCTACATTGTAGAATAATATTGAAGACATCAGAACTATTAAAAAACACATATGGAATCATGTAGTAAACAAAAAAGTGTTAAAACAAATAAAAATATATTTTAGACTTTAGATTCTTCAAAGCAGCGACCCTTTATTTTATTGACTGCTTTGCACACTCTTGGCAGTCTCTCAACCAGCTTCACCTGGAATGCTTTTCCAACAGTCTTGAAGGAGTTCCCTCATATGCTGAGCACTTGTCGGCTGCTTTTCCTTCACTCTGCTGTCCAACTCAGCCCAAACCATCTCAATTGGGTTGAGGTTGGGAGATCGTGGAGGCCAGGTCATCTGATGCAGCACTTAATCACTCTCCTTCTTGGTCAAATAGCCCTTACACAGTCTGGAGGTGTGGGGTCAATTTTTTGTTGAAAAAACAAATGCTAGTGGGACTAAGTGCAAACCAGATGAGATGGTGTATTGCTGCAGAATGCTACAATAGCCATGCTGGCTAAGTGTGCCTTGAATTCTAAATAAATCACAGACAATGTCACCAGCAAAGCATCCCCACACCATCACACTTCCTCCTCCATGCTTCACGGTGGGAACCACACATGTGGAGATCATCTGCTCACCTACTCTGTATCTCACAAAGACACAGTGGTTGTCTCTTGGCCCAAGCAAGTCTTTTCTTATTATTGGTGTCCTTCAGTAGTGTTTTCTTTGCAGCAATTCGACCATGAAGGCCTGAATCTAACAGTCTCCTCTGAATAGTTGATGTTGAGATGTGTCTGTTACTTGAACTCTGTGAAGCTGTTATTTGGGCTGCAATTTCTGAGGCTGGTAACTCTAATGAACTTATCCTCTGCAGCAGAGGTAACTGGGTCTTCCTTTCCTGTGGTGGTCCTCACGAGATCCAGTTTCATCATAGTGCTTGATGGTTTTTGCGACACTACTTGAAGAAACTTTCAAAGTTCTTCAAATGTTCCGGATTGACTGACCTTCATGTCTTAAAGTGATGATGGACTGTCGTTTTCTCTTTGCTTATTTGTGCTGTTCTTGTCATAATATGGACTTGGTCTGTAACCAAATAGGGCTATCTTCTGTATACCACCCCTACCTTGTCACAACACAACTGACTGTCTCAAACGCATTAAGAAGGAAAGATATTCTGCAAAATAACTTTTAACAAGGCACACCTGTTAATTGAATTGCATTCCAGGTGACTACATCATGAAGCTGGTTGAGAGAATGCCAAGTGTGCAAAGCTGTCATCAAGGCACAGGTCTCAAATATATACACTGCTCAAAAAAATAAAGGGAACACTTAAACAACACAATGTAACTCCAAGTCAATCACACTTCTGTGAAATCAAACTGTCCACTTAGGAAGCAACACTGATTGACAATAAATTTCACATTCTGTTGTGCAAATGGAATAGACAACAGGTGGAAATTATAGGCAATTAGCAAGACACCCCCAATAAAGGAGTGGTTCTGCAGGTGGCGACCACAGACCACTTCTCAGTTCCTATGCTTCCTGGCTGATGTTTTGGTCACTTTTGAATGCTGTGGCGGTGCTTTCACTCTAGTGGTAGCATGAGACGGAGTCTACAACCCACACAAGTGGCTCAGGTAGTGCAGCTCATCATGGATGGCACATCAATGCGAGCTGTGGCAAGGTGGTTTGCTGTGTCTGTCAGCGTAGTGTCCAGAGCATGGAGGCGCTACCAGGAGACAGGCCAGTAAATCAGGAGACGTGGAGGAGGCCGGAGGAGGGCAACAACCCAGCAGCAGGACCGCTACCTCCGCCTTTGTGCCAGAGAACACCAAGATTGGCAAATTCGCCACTAGCGCCCTGTGCTCTTCACAGATGAAAGCAGGTTCACACTGAGCACGTGTAACAGACGTGACAGAGTCTGGAGACGCCGTGGAGAACGTTCTGCTGCCTGCAACATCCTCCAGCATGACCGGTTTGGCGGTGGGTCAGTCATGGTGTGGGGTGGCATTTCTTTGGGGGGCCGCACAGCCCTCCATGTGCTCACCAGAGCAGTAGCCTGACTGCCATTAGGTACCGAGATGAGATCCTCAGACCCCTTGTGAGACCATATGCTGGTGCGGTTGGCCCTGGGTTCCTCCTAATGCAACACAATGCTAGACCTCATGTGGCTGGAGTGTGTCAGCAGTTCCTGCAAGAGGAAGGCATTGATGCTATGGAACTGGCCCGCCCGTTCCCCAGACCTGAATCCAATTGAGCACATCTGGGACATCATGTCTCGCTCCATCCACCAACGCCACGTTGCACCACAGACTGTCCAGGAGTTGGAGGGTGCTTTAGTCCAGGCCTGGGAGGAGATCCCTCACGAGACCATCCGCCACCTCATCAGGAGCATGCCCAGGCGTTGTAGGGAGGTTATACAGGCACGTGGAGGCCACACACACTACTGAGACTCATTTTGACTTGTTTTAAGGACATTACATCAAAGTTGGATCAGCCTGTAGTGTGGATTTCCACTTTAATTTTGAGCGTGACTCCAAATCCAGATTTCCATGGGTTGATAAATCTGATTTCCATTGATAATTTTTGTGTGATTTTACTGTCAGCACATTCAACTATGTAAAGAAAAATGTATTTAATAAGAATATTTCATTCATTCAGATCTGGGATGTGTTATTTTAGTGTTCCCTTAATTTTTTTGAGCAGTGTACATTTTGATTTGCTTAACACTTTTTTGGTTACTACATGATTCCATATGTGTTATTTCATAGTTTTGATGTCTTCACTGTTTTTCTACAATGTAGAACAATGGTCAAAATAAAGAAAAACCCTTGAATGAGTAGGTGTGTCCAAACTTTTGAATGGTACTGAATGCAACCAGTAGGCCTAGTAAATGTACCGTTAACCCTCGTCAAATGGTTACGTTAAACATTGTTGGTAGAGTTCACAACCTGCTACACTTGTGAGAAACAAGTTTTGGTTTATTTCATAACCATCATTTAGGAGTTTTGTAAATGTTTTCATTGTCTTTTATTTGGAGTCCTCCATGTGAGCAATGACCATGTGTCTTCTTTCTCTGTCCTGATCACGTTGATGGCAGTGGAGGCTGCTGAGAGGAGGACGGCTTATAGTAAGGGCTGGAACGGCGCGAATGGAATGGCATCAAACTGTGATGTATTTGATACCATTTAACTGATTCCACCCCAGCCATTACCACAAGCCCTCCTCCCCAATGAAGGTGCCACCAGGCTCCTGTGGTTGAGGGAGCATGCAACCTGCGGAGTTGATACAATGTTGCACTTCACAAGTGACAACTCAAGTCAAGACACATCGAAAGGGAGGCAGAAAGGCGTAGAGAGATGTGATTTAAAGAACCTGATTTTTCATCAGGATATTTTCTACTGTGTTTAAATGTATTTTACTTAGTTGACAATGGAATCCCAGTCTGCTGTCCGCATTTGCTTCAAGATGTCCACCATTGATCATGTACCCAAGAAATCAAAGGTAACTGAACAAAATTACTATCACCTCGTAGCACTCACTTCAGTCATCATAAAGTGCTTTGAAAGGCTAGTTAAGGATCATATCCCCTCTACCTTGCCTGACACCCTAGACCCACTTCAATTTGCTTACCACCTGAATAGATCCAAGGATGATGCAATCACCATTGCACTGCACAGTGCCATATCCCATCTGGACAAGATGAATACTTATGTAAGAATGCTGTTCATTGACTATAGGTTAGCATTCAACACCATAGTACCCTCAAAGCTCATCATTAAGCTCGGGGCCTTGGGTCTGAACCCCGCCCTGTGAAACTGGGTCATGGACTTCATGATGGGCCACCCCTGTTGGTGAAGTTAGGAAACAACACCACCAGTTCGCTGATCCTAAACACAGGGGCCCCACAAGGGTGCGTGCTCAGCCCTCTCCTGTACTCCCTGTTCACCCATGACTGTGTGGCCACGCATGCCTCCAACTTAAATCATCAAGTTTGAAGGCGACACAACAGTAGTAGGCCTGACTACCAACAATGACCAGACAGCCTACAGGGAGGAGGTGAGGGCCGTAGGAGAGTGGTGCAGGGAAAATAACCTCTCACTCAACATTAACAAAACAAAAGGAGCTGATCGTGGATTTCAGGAAACAGCAGAGGGAGCATGCCCCTATCCACATCGAAGGGACCGCAGTGGAGGTGGAAAGCTTCAAGTTCCTCGGCGTACACATCACCAACAATCTGAAATGGTCCACCCACACAAAATGTGGTAAAGAATGTGCAATAGCAGATAGAACTGGACTCTGAAGATTCAATATGCCATATCCATTTACAAAATGTCCAGATCCCTGCGAATCATGGGCAGTTAAGGTTGCTCTCTCAGCAGGTTTGGGTAATGGTCCAGAGAGGATGGCATGGGGTGAGGCATCTCTTCTCACCTGTTGACTCTGAGTTGTGGGAGGTGCTAATGATCCCTTACATACTCAACATAGTGGGTCAGAAGGAGCTTTTTCACACTTCTTCATCATGCAAACCACAAGTGCCTTTAGTAGGCCTGCAGTCTACTGCCTACGGCCATATTGGAGCTAGTATAATGAATACAAGATCGACCACAGGAGCCTTCACTCTGTGGTATTTGACGGAAGGAGGTAGCTACATAGTCAATAGTGAGGACTGCTACCTGTCAGGCGGCATTGATTTATCCACAGACTAGACCTGACTTCCAATCATAGCCCTTCTTTACTTGTATCATTGCACATACTGCAAAACAACAGCAGAGGGCAACCATTTTGACTCACTCTGATGGTAATGCTCAAAAATTGGATTAGAACTTTAAAAAGGTAGCAGATATCCCACTCTGGAATTTTGAAATGCTCGTAGAGTATATTATGTTCAAAAATATATTGAAATATTAGCCAAATCAAAAATACTTTCAATATTCATGTTTGTATTTTTCAATATTCATAAATGTATGTAAGAATGTTATTATTGAAATACAAATACTACTCATTTTACAGAGCGGTGGTAAAGCTTCATATGACTTTTGCTTTGTAGCAACTAGAGATTATGACGTCAATATTCAATTGATTATTTCTTAATTATGTTTTACAATACAAATGTCAAATATATGTAAACAATTCTTCCTCCAAAAGGACCCTTTTACAGATTACATTTTGTGAAAATCCAAAAAGTAATGGTCATTTTGGGTTCTAGTTTCGTGAGAAATCACTCAAACATTGAGTTGATTTGATACGTACTGTGAGCTGCTCGGCCCTCACACTTTAACAAGCCTTCGGAGGCCAGAAAGAAGTAATGCATTGACAATTTCACACAGAGAACCATGCTTGACTCCTAATGAGGACCTCCAATCATCTCCTCAAAGAAATGGCATGACAAAGCACCTCATTAAGACTTACTTACTCTTCTTAGTGCGTACAAATCAACCCAATAACGCTGATTATTTCACACCATCAAGTTGAATTTCTCACAGCTAAGAGGAAAGTCCAGACAATAGGAATGGGTCAAAAGAGGTGCAATAGGGTGATTTAATCTTCTCACTACCACCAAACTGATTTAAGATTTGTAAACACGCTTTGACTAAACCCATCCCATTAGTCAAGAGGGCCTCGTCCAGAAACAATTCCTAGCCCCTAGCTACTAGCCCCCTAGCCTCTAGCACTACTAGCCCCTAGCTGAACTAACTCCTAGCTATTAGCTACTAGCCCATTTCTCCTAGCTACTAGCCCCTAGCCTAGCTGAATTAACCTATAGACCACTAGTCACTTTAAGAAGATCTCAATTAGCTTCACACAATTTGGTAGTAGGCCTACTGTAGCTACACCTTGCCCTTATAAACTAGGTGAATAATTGTCTATATTGCTCATACCTGCCCAGTTGTTTTCAGATCTACATGATAGGTCTAAGCAGAGTGGGCCAGGATCTAGGGCCTGTAAGAACCGACGCTGGAGTAGAGAAGCAGGTACAGAGAGTGAACATTTAATATAGCACAGACATGGAACAGGAACAGCGTCAGAACCGGGTACCATAACAACAAAAAACAATTAATGCTGAAGCAGAGAACAGAGCTGGGGAACAGAGAGATATATGGGAGGAAATAACACAGGTGATTGAGTCCAGGTGAGTGCAATTAAATCGCTGATGCGCGTAATGATTGTGGCAGGAGTGTGTAGTTTTGGGCAGCCTGGCGCCCTTGAGCACCAGTGAGGGAGAGCGGGAGCAGGCGTGACAGGGCCAGTGTTTGGGGTAGGGACTAGGGGTTAGTTCATGGACAGAGAGCCTCCTCACTTCACTTCATCTGACTTAGTGTTGACATCCTCATTAACCTCCACCTTCATCCATGTCTTCTTGTTACCAACGTCTCCCACTTAATCAGCGTCTTATTAAAACACCACGGATGCCATTTAAGGCCTGCTTTCCTTCCCCGTACTCAGGGGAATCTGTGTATTATTACTAACGAATCATGCACAATCAGGAAACCTAATTGCAAGATAAAAACCAATTTGGTCCAAATTTGGCTTGTTGCTAGTCATGTGCAGTGGGAAGGATGGAAAGGGTTGCTGCTGAATATGAATATATTGTTCCTGCACCACCAGTTGTATGTGGACACAAATGGAAAAAGCTTCACCATGCCATCTCACCTCAAGGTTATGCGTTTCAAGGAATGGAAGAAGGGAAGAACAGCTGAACAAATAGAAGAACATGAACAGTGAGCTGCTCATGATGAATGTATAACATATGCTGGGCTGATTATGTTCATCATATGTTCATCAAGTAAGCTTTCTGTCTGTAAATATTCATGATCTCATGGCAACACCTCAAATTGTATTCAAATGGTAATTCCAATATAACGAACGGGTGGTTCTGCCAAACAATTGTTTCATTGCTTCAATTATTTGTTCATTTCTTGCTTCCTTTCGATGGTCAGTGGAAGGATGTGGGATGTACCGCTCAGTTACCTGAGAACCTAGTGTAGCCAAGGTAGATCCATGCAGGAGAAGCCTACATACACCATAAAGTGTCATACTGTATAATAATTTAATGTAAACCTGCCCCCACTCCCAATCTTTTCAGACAAGCAATGTATAAAAATCCAATCCAATGTCTCCAACTTAAGAACAGTCTGACACAAAATGGCTGGAGAATTGCGTGTATGGTTATAGGGGACTGCTGAAGTTTTAAATCTACCATGGCATACAGTATTTCAACTTCTGAAGTGTTATATGTGTATCGACCAAAAAGGAGAGCATAGATTGCAGCTGTCATGGGGATACTAGAAAGTGGTTGACATGTCAGATGGTGGCCATCTGCCCAGTGACCTATAATGATTGGTGCATGGATGGATGTGTGTATGAGAGCTGTGTCTCTCCTCTGTGAACAATGCTATGTAAATTAATCTGGGTTTCACTAAATGTCTCTCTTTTGGGTAGTGTAACTCTGTCATGATGAGCACATTCCCATCTCAAGAGGTTAACTTAAAAAAAAAAAAAAAGAATAGTAAGTGCCTATTAAATGCAAAATAAAGTAACAGTGTTGACCGTAACAGTGTTGACCGTAACAGGGTTGACGATTTCATCTTAAATCAGCTATAATTCACCTCGTGGCAGGGTGAATGGAAGCTGGTTGTGTTTAACATGGAGGGGCAATTAATACAAATGCAAGCTTCACCAAAATAAATAATTTGTTAAAACATTTCTAGTGTCTATGAGTAAGAGGGGGTTATGTCTAACTTTTTTTTTTGCTTTAGGGAGGGTTTTGTGTTTTTTTTATTGGGCACAGGGGAGGGTAGTGAGTTCTTTCCCTGGTTTTACATTCCATCTTTTGCAGGTTTTACTGTATTTCTTCTAGAGGTCGACCGATTAATCGGAATGGCTGATTTCAAGCATTCATAACAAATCGGAAATCGGTATTTTTGAACGCCGATATCCGATTATTTAAAAATATATATATTTATTATTTAACTAGGCAAGTCAGTTAAGTCAGTTAAGAACACATTCTTATTTTCAATGACTGCCTAGGAACTGTGGGTTAACTGCCTTGTTCAAAGGCAGAAGGACAGATTTTCACCTTGTCAGCTCAGGGGATCCATTCTTGCAACCTCACAGTTAACTAGTTCAACGCTCAAACCATTGCACTCCACGAGTAGCCTGCCTGTTACGCAAATTGCGAGCTAGCATTAAACTTATCTTTAAAAAAAACAATCAATCATAATCACTAGTTATAACTACTGATCCAGTTTAGCAGGCAATATTAACCAGGTGAAATTGTGTCATTTCTCTTGTGTTCATTGCACGCAGTCAGGGTATATGCAACAGTTTGGGCTGCCTGGCTCATTGCGAACTAATTTGCCAGAATTTTACGTATTATGACATACATTGAAGGTTGTGCAATGAAACAAGAATATTTAGACTTAGGGATGCCACCCGTTAGATAAAATACCAAACGGTTCCGTATTTCACTGAAATAATAAACGTTTTGTTTTCGAAATGATAGTTTCCAGATTTGATCATATTAATGACCAAAGGCTCGTATTTCTGTGTGTTATTATGTTATAATTAAGTCTGATTTGGTAGAGCAGTCTGACTGAGCAGCAGCAGGCCCGCAATCATTCATTCAAACAGCACTTTCGTGCGTTTTGCCAGCAGCTCTTCGCAAGCACAGGCCTGTTAATGACTTCAAGCCTATCAGCCTAATGGCTGGTGTAACCGATGTGAAATGGCGAGCTAGTTAGCTGGGTGTGCGCTAATACTGTTTCAAACGTCACTCGCTTTGAGATTTGGAGTAGTTATTCCCTTTGCGCTGCAAGTGCCGCGGCTTTTGTGGAGCGATGGGTAACGATGTTTCGAGTGTGTCTGTTGTCGATGTGTTCCTGATTCGAGCCCAGGTAGGGGCGAGGGGTGGACGGAAGCTATACTGTTACACTGGCAATACTATAGTGCCTATAAGAACATCCAATAGTCAAAGGTATATGAAATACAAAATGGTATAGAGAGCAATAGTCCTATAAATCCTATATTAACTACAACCTAAAACCTCTTACCTTGGAATATTGAAGTTTCATGTTAAAAGGAACCACCAACTTTCATTTGTTCTCATGTTCTGAGCAAGGAACTTAAACGTTAGCTTTTTTACATGGCACATATTTTACATGGCACATATTTTACATGGCACACATATCACTTTGTTTTTGCATTATTTAAACCAAATTGAACATGTTGCATTATTTATTTGAGGCTAAATTGATTTTATTGATGTTTTATATTCAGTTAAAATAAGTGTTAATTCAGTATTGTTGTAATTGCCATTATTACAAATAAAACATTTTTTGGGATTTTTTTTCCCATGCACTAACTTTTACTATACAAAACATTAAGATCACCTCTCTTTCCATGACATAAACTGACCAGGTGAATCCAGATAAAAGCTTTGATCCCTTATTGATGTTACCTGTTGAATCCACTTCAGTGTAGATGAAGGAGGAGAAAGCTTAAAGAAGGAGTTTTAAGCCTCGAGACGATTGAGACATGTATTGTCTACTGTATGTGCGCCATTCAGAGGGTGAATAGGCAAGACAAAATATTTAAGTGCTGTTGAACAGGGTATGGTAGTAGGTGCCAGGTACTAAGGTTTGTGTCAAGAACTCTAAAGCTGCTTGGTTTTTCAAGCGCAACAGGTTGGTCCATCATCAAAAGGTAATCCAGACAACTTGACACAACTTTGAGAAGCATTGGAGTAAACATGGGCCAGCATCCCTGTGGAACGCTGTCGACACTATCAATATTAGGAAAGTGTTCCTAATGTTTGGCATACTCAGTGTAGTCTACCAGTCTGTCTATCCTGCCCTCTATCCACCATTCATAATGACAATAGTGGTAGGTGGATTGTTTGTCCATAAACTCAACATATAGCAATTTTAAAGATTTTACTGAGTTACAGTTCATGTAAGGAAATTAATTAGGCCCTAATCTATGGATTTCACATGAATGGGAATATAGATATGAAAAGCACACTTATCCAGCGTGCCTGTGGCCATCGAAGGTGAGCATTTGCCAACTGAAGTCAGTTATGATGCCAAACTGCAGTAAGGTCAAACCCTAGTGAGGATGACAAGCATGCAGATGAGCTTCCCTGAGACGGTTTCTGACAGTTTGTACAGAAATTCTTCGGTTGTGCAAACCCATAGTTTCATCAGCTGTCCGGGTGTCTGGTCTCAGACGATCCCGCAGGTGAAGAAGCCGGATGTGGAGGTCCTGAGCTGGTGTGGTTACACGTGGTCTGTGGTTGTAAGACCGGTTGAACGTACTGCCAAATTTTCTAAAATGATGTGAGAGGCGGCTTATGGTAGAGAAATTAACATTCAAATCTCTGGCAACAGCTCTGGTGGATATTCCTGCTGTCAGTATGCCAATTGCACGCTCACTCAAAACTTGAGACATCTGTGACATTGTGTTGTGTGACAAAACTGCACATTTTAGAGGGGCCGTTTACTGTGTAATGATGATGCTGTTTAAACAGCTTCTTGATATGCCACACCTGTCAGGTGGATAGATTGCCAAGACAAAGGAGAAATGCTCACTAACAGGGATGTAAACACATTTGTGACCAACATTTTATAGAAATAAGCTTTTGGTGCATAAGGAAAATGTATGACATCATTTATGTCAGCTCATGATACATGGGACCAACACTTTACATGTTGTGTTTATTTTTTTTAGTGTAGAAATCATGCCACAAGTAAAAGCATTCAAAGCTGCATACATTTTTAATATGAAGAAATATGAATTGGTGATAGGCAGCAGAGAGGCCAGGTGCATAGTTGCACATGAAAGAACAGTGAAGACATGAGACAGACGCAGCTCAAAAAGCTCCCCTATTGATCTTGGTTGGGGACAGTACAATTATCCTAACTAGACTAGCCTACAACACAACAATGCCATGAAGAATAGCATTATTGTTGTCAAGTGAGTACAAAATTCTACTCTAGACTGCAGTGAAAATGTCATTTGAATAACAATGCGAAAGCCCTGCGATTTGAATGTTTCATTACATTTGGATCAGTTGTGGGTCTACTCTCAACCGTTTTAAGGTCTAAAAAGTTAACAGCAGCAGGCCAGTCTGGCTGTATTTTTTTACTTGGATACTGAGATGCGCTGTCTGTTGTGGCTCATCATTCTCCCGCGTCATCCTACTGTCTAATAATGTGACCATATAAAGTGCATTCGGAAAATATTCAGAGCGGTTGACATTTTCCACATTTTGTTACATTATTATTCCAATAAATGCCCATCACTCTACACACAATACCACATAATGACAAAGCAAAAAAAAAAACGTTTTTTAGAAATAACACATTTACATAAGTATTCAGACCCTTTAATCAGCACTTTGTTGAAGCAAATTTGGAAGCAATTACAGCCTCAAGTCTTCATGGGTATGAAGCTACAAGCTTAGCACACCTGTATTTGGGGAGTTTCTTCCATTCTTCTCTGCAGATCCTCTCAAGTTCTTTCAGGTTGGACAGGGAGCGTAGCGGCACAGCTACTTTCAGGTCTCTCCAGAGATGTTTGATCGGGTTCAAGTCCGAGCTCTGGCTGGGCCACTCAAGGACATTCAGAGACACTCCGGCGTTGTCTTGGCTGTGTGCCCCCAGTCTGAGGTCCTGAGTGCTCTGGAGCAGGTTCACATCAAGGATCTCTATGTACTTTGCTCCATTAATCTTTCCCACAATCCTGACTAGTCTCCTAGTCCCTGGCACTGAAAAACATTCCCACAGCATGATGCTGCCACCACCATGCTTCACCGTAGGGATGGTGCCAGGTTTGCTCCAGACGTGACGCTTGGCATTCAGGCCAAATAGTTCAATCTTGGTTTCATCAGATCAGAGAATCTTGTTTCTCATGGTCTGAGAGTCCTTTAGGTGCATTTTGGCAAAGTCCATGCGGGCTGTCATGTGCCTTTTACTGAGGAGTGGCTTCCATCTGGCCACTCTACCATAAAGGCCTGATTGGTGGAATGCTGCAGAGATGGTTGTCCTATTGGAAGGTTTTCCCATCTCCACAGAGGAACTCTGGAGCTCTGTCAGAGTGCCACCGGGTTCTTGGTCACCAAGGCCCTTCTCCTCTGATTGCTCTGTTTGACCAAGCTAGGGCTCTAGAATGAGTCTTGGAAGATCCAAACGTCTTCCATTTAAGAATGATGGAGGCCACTGTGTTCTTGGAAACCTTCAATGCTGCAGAAATGTTATTGTACCCTTCCCCAGATCTGTGCCTTGACACAATCATGTATCGGACTTCTACGGACTCTATGGACAAATCATGTCCAATCAATTTAAATTGTCAAAGGTGGATAGAAACATCTCAAGGATGATCAATGACAACAGGATGCACCTGAGCTCAATTTCGAGTCTCAAAGCAAAGGTTCTGAATACTTATGTATATAAAAGGTATCTGTTTTTATTTTTAACCTGTTAGAGCTCTAGGGGCGCTATTTCATTTTTGGATAAAAAACGTTCCCGTTTTGAGCGCGATATTTTGTCACGAAAAGATGCTCGACTATGCATATTCTAGTTTTGGAAAGAAAACACTCTGAAGTTTCAGAATCTGCAAAGATTTTGTCTGTAAGTGCCCCAGAACTCATTCTACAGGCGAAACCAAGATGATGCATCAACCAGGAATTAGCAGAATTTCTGAAGCTCTGTTTTCCATTGTCTCCTTATATGGCTGTGATTGCGCAAGGAATGAGCCTACACTTTCTGTCGTTCGCCCAAGGCCTTAGCAGCATTGTGACGTATTTGTAGGCATATCATTGGAAGATTGACCATAAGAGACTACATTTTCCAAGTGTCCGCCTGGTGTCCTGCGTCGAATTCGGTGCGCAATTGCCAGCTGCTTCTACTTTACCATTTGATTCAGGGGAGAAAGCATGTGTCCAAGAACGATGTATCAATGAAGAGATATGTGAAAAACACCTTGATGATTGATTCTAAACAACGTTTGCCATGTTTTCAGTCGATATTATGGAGTTAATTTGGAAAAAAGTTCGCGTTTTGAGGACTGAATTTTCTGATTTTTTTTGGTAGCCAAATGTGATGTATAAAACGGAGCTATTTCTAATACACAAGGAATCTTTTTGGAAAAACTGAGCATCTGCTATCTAACTGAGAGTATCCTCATTGAAAACATCAGAAGTTCTTCAAAGGTAAATGATTTTATTTGAAGGCTTTTATGTTTTTGTTAATGTTGCGTGCTGGATGCTAACGCTAATGCTAACGCTAAATGCTAACGCTAAATGCTAACGCTAGCTAGCTACTTTTACACAAATTATTGTTTTCCTATGGTTGAGAAGCATATTTTGAAAATCTGAGATGACAGTGTTGTTTACAAAAGGCTAAGCTTGAGAGATGGCATATTTATTTCATTTCATTTGCGATTTTCATAAATAGTTAACGTTGTGTTATGCTAATGAGCTTGCTGATAGATTTACACAATCCTGGATACAGGGGTTTTTTCATAGCTAAACGTGACGCAGAAAACGGAGCGATTTGTCCTAAACAAATAATCTTTCAGGAAAAACTGAACATTTGCTATCTGAGAGTCTCCTCATTGAAAACATCTGAAGTTCTTCAAAGGTAAATGATTTTATTTGAATGCTTTTCTGTTTTTTTGTGTAAATGTTGCCAGCTGAATGCTAATGCTAAATGCTACGTTAGCCATCAATACTGTTACACAAATGCTTGTTTTGCAATGGTTGAGAAGCATATTTTGAAAATCTGAGATGACAGTGTTGTTAACAAAAGGCTAAGCTTGAGAGCTAGCATATTTATTTCATTTCATTTGCGATTTTCATGAATAGTTAACGTTGCGTTATGGTTGTCATGTACTGTCATGTTGTGTCTTGTCTCTGTCCTTTCCCTTCACCCTGTCTCCCTCTGCTGGTCGTTGTTAGGTTACCTTTTCTCCCCCTCTTTCCCCCAGCTGTGCCTTGTCTCCTCCTAACCACCTCGTCACCCCTTTTCCCACCTGTTCCCTTTTTCCCTCTGATTAGGTCCCTATATCTCTCTCTGTTTCTGCTCCTGTCTTTGTCGGATTCTTGTTTGTTGTGTTTCATGCCTGAACCAGACTGTCGTCATGTTTGCTGTAACCTTGTCTTGTCCTGTCGGAATCTGCCGGTCCGTCTGAGCCTACCTATGTTTGGTAATTAAAGAAGCTCTGTTTAAGTTAATTCGCTTTTGGGTCCTCATTCACGCACCGTAACAGAAGAATCCGACCAAGAATGGACCCAGCGACTTCGGATCCTCTCCACTCAGCCGTCGGGATCCAGGGAGCGATGCTAGGCAGACACGAGCAGGAAGTGTCTGCTGCTCGACATGCCGTTGAGACCCTGGCCACCCAAGTCTCCAACCTCACAGAACAGGTTCACCATCTCCGCCTCGATCCACCGGCCACTTCCAGGGCTTTCGAATCTCCGGAGCCCAGAATCAATAACCCGCCGTGTTACTCTGGGGAGCCCACTGAGCCCGCTCGTTCCTCACCCAGTGTGATATTGTGTTTTCTCTCCAGCCCAACACTTACTCCAGGAGCACTGCTCGTGTCGCCTACGTCATATCTCTCCTTATTGGACGGGCTCGTGAGTGGGGCACGGCAATCTGGGAGGCAAGGGCTAAGTGTACTAACCAGTATCAGGACTTTAAGGAGGAGATGATACGGGTTTTTGATCGATCTGTTTTTGGGGAGGAGGCTTCCAGGGCCCTGTCTTCCCTATGTCAAGGTAATCGATCCATAACAGACTACTCTATTGAGTTTCGCACTCTTGCTGCCTCCAGTGGCTGGAACGAGCCGGCTTTGCTCGCTCGTTTTCTGGAGGGTCTCCGCGCAGAGGTAAAGGATGAGATTCTCTCCCGGGAGGTTCCTTCCAGCGTGGATTCCTTGATTGAACTCGCTATTCGCATTGAGCGACGGGTTGATCTTCGTCACCGAGCTCGTGGAAAGGAGCTCGCGTTCTCCGTTGCCCCCCTCTCCGCATCACTACCATCTTCCTCTGCCGGCTCGGATGCTGAACCCATGCACCTGGGAGGTATCCGCATCTCGACTAAGGAGAGGGAACGGAGAATCACCAACCGCCTCTGTCTCTATTGCGGTTCCGCTGGTCATTTTGTCACTTCATGTCCAGTAAAAGGCCAGAGCTCGTCAGTAAGCGGAGGGCTACTGGTGAGCGCTACTACTCCTGTCTCTCCTTCAAGATCCTGCACTACCTTGTCGGTCCATCTACGCTGGACCGGTTCGTCAGCTTCCTGCAGTGCCTTAATAGACTCTGGGGCGGAGGGCTGTTTTATGGACGAGACCTGGGCTCGGGAACATGACATTCCTCTCAGACAGTTAAAGGAGCCCACGGCCTTGTTCGCCCTGGATGGTAGTCCTCTCCCCAGGATTCAGCGTGAGACGCTACCTTTAACCCTCACTGTTTCTGGTAATCATAGTGAAACCATTTCTTTTTTAATTTTTCGTTCACCTTTTACACCTGTTGTTTTGGGCCATCCCTGGCTAGTTTGTCATAATCCTTCCATTAATTGGTCTAGTAATTCTATCCTCTCCTGGAACGTCTCTTGTCATGTGAAATGTTTAATGTCTGCTATCCCTCCTGTTTCCTCTGTCTCTTCTTCACAGGAGGAGCCTGGTGATTTGACAGGGGTGCCGGAGGAATATCACGATCTGCGCACGGTGTTCAGTCGGTCCAGGGCCACCTCTCTTCCTCCACACCGGTCGTATGATTGTAGTATTGATCTCCTTCCGGGAACCACCCCCCCCCCCCCCCCGGGGTAGACTATACTCTCTGTCGGCTCCCGAACGTAAGGCTCTCGAAGATTATTTGTCTGTAGCTCTTGACGCCGGTACCATAGTCCCCTCCTCCTCTCCCGCCGGAGCGGGGTTTTTTTTTGTCAAGAAGAAGGACGGGTCTCTGCGCCCCTGCATAGATTATCGAGGGCTGAATGACATAACAGTGAAGAATCGTTATCCGCTTCCTCTTATGTCTTCAGCCTTCGAGATCCTGCAGGGAGCCAGGTTTTTCACTAAGTTGGACCTTCGTAACGCTTACCATCTCGTGCGCATCATGGAGGGGGACGAGTGGAAGACGGCGTTTAACACTCCGTTAGGGCACTTTGAATACCGGGTTCTTCCTTTCGGCCTCGCTAACGCTCCAGCTGTCTTTCAGGCATTAGTCAATGATGTCCTGAGAGACATGCTGAACATCTTTGTTTTCATTTACCTTGACGATATCCTGATTTTTTCACCGTCACTCCAGATTCATGTTCAGCACGTTCGACGTGTCCTCCAGCGCCTTTTAGAGAATTGTCTTTTTGTGAAGGCTGAGAAGTGCACTTTTCATGCCTCCTCCGTCACATTTCTCGGTTCTGTTATTTCCGCTGAAGGCATTAAGATGGATCCCGCTAAGGTCCAAGCTGTCATTGATTGGCCCGTCCCTAAGTCACACGTCGAGCTGCAGCGCTTTCTCGGCTTCGCGAACTTCTATCGTCGTTTCATCCGTAATTTCGGTCAGGTGGCAGCTCCTCTCACAGCCCTTACTTCTGTCAAGACGTGCTTTAAGTGGTCCGTTTCCGCCCAGGGAGCTTTTGATCTCCTCAAGAATCGTTTTACATCCGCTCCTATCCTTGTTACACCTGACGTCTCTAGACAGTTCGTTGTCGAGGTTGACGCGTCAGAGGTGGGCGTGGGAGCCATTCTTTCTCAGCGCTCCCTCTCTGACGACAAGGTCCACCCATGCGCGTATTTTTCTCATCGCCTGTCGCCGTCGGAACGTAACTATGATGTGGGTAACCGCGAACTGCTCGCCATCCGGTTAGCCCTAGGCGAATGGCGACAGTGGTTGGAGGGGGCGACCGTTCCTTTTGTCGTTTGGACTGACCATAGGAACCTTGAGTACATCCGTTCTGCCAAACGACTTAATGCGCGTCAGGCGCGTTGGGCGCTGTTTTTCGCTCGTTTCGAGTTCGTGATTTCTTATCGTCCGGGCTCTAAGAACACCAAGCCTGATGCTTTGTCTCGTCTCTTCAGTTCTTCAGTAGCCTCCACTGACCCCGAGGGGATTCTCCCTGAGGGGCGTGTTGTCGGGTTGACTGTCTGGGGAATTGAGAGGCAGGTAAAGCAAGCGCTCACTCACACTCCGTCGCCGCGCGCTTGTCCTAGGAACCTTCTTTTCGTTCCCGTTCCTACTCGTCTGGCCGTTCTTCAGTGGGCTCACTCTGCCAAGTTAGCCGGCCACCCTGGCGTTAGGGGTACGCTTGCTTCCATTCGCCAGCGTTTTTGGTGGCCCACCCGGGAGCATGACACGCGTCGTTTCGTGGCTGCTTGTTCGGTCTGCGCGCAGACTAAGTCCGGTAACTCTCCTCCTGCCGGCCGTCTCAGGCCGCTTCCTATTCCCTCTCGACCGTGGTCTCACATCGCCTTAGATTTTGTCACCGGACTGCCTTCGTCAGCGGGGAAGACTGTTATTCTTACGGTTGTCGATAGGTTCTCTAAGGCGGCTCATTTCATTCCCCTTGCTAAGCTTCCTTCTGCTAAAGAGACGGCACAAATCATCATCGAGAATGTTTTCAGAATTCATGGCCTTCCGTCAGACGTCGTTTCGGACAGAGGTCCGCAATTCACGTCTCAATTTTGGAGGGAGTTTTGCCGTTTGATTGGGGCTTCCGTCAGTCTCTCTTCCGGCTTTCACCCCCAGTCTAACGGTCAAGCAGAACGGGCCAATCAGACTATTGGTCGCATCTTACGCAGTCTTTCTTTTCGCAACCCTGCGTCTTGGTCAGAACAGCTCCCCTGGGCAGAATACGCCCACAACTCGCTTCCTTCGTCTGCGACCGGGCTATCTCCTTTTCAGAGTAGCCTCGGGTACCAGCCTCCGCTGTTCTCATCTCAGTTCGCCGAGTCCAGCGTCCCCTCCGCTCAGGCTTTTGTCCAACGTTGCGAGCGCACCTGGAAGAGGGTCAGGTCTGCACTTTGCCGTTATAGGACGCAGACTGTGAGGGCTGCTAATAAGCGTAGAACTAAGAGTCCTAGATATTGTTGCGGTCAGAGAGTTTGGCTCTCCACTCAGAACCTTCCCCTTAAGACGGCTTCTCGCAAGTTGACCCCGCGGTTCATTGGTCCGTTCCGTATTTCTCGGGTCATTAATCCTGTCGCAGTTCGACTTCTTCTTCCGCGATACCTTCGTCGCGTCCACCCGGTCTTCCATGTCTCCTGCATCAAGCCCGTCCTTCGCGCCCCCGCTCGTCTCCCCCCCCCCCCCCCATCCTTGTCGAGGGCGCACCCATCTACAGGGTCCGTAGAATTTTGGACATGCGTCCTCGGGGCCGTGGTCACAAGTACCTCGTAGATTGGGAGGGGTACGGTCCTGAGGAGAGGAGTTGGGTTCCCTCTCGGGACGTGCTGGACCGTGCGCTGATCGAGGATTTCCTCCGTTGCCGCCAGGTTTCCTCCTCGAGTGCGCCAGGAGGCGCTCGGTGAGTGGGGGGGTACTGTCATGTACTGTCATGTTGTGTCTTGTCTCTGTCCTTTCCCTTCACCCTGTCTCCCTCTGCTGGTCGTTGTTAGGTTACCTTTTCTCCCCCTCTTTCCCCCAGCTGTGCCTTGTCTCCTCCTAACCACCTCGTCACCCCTTTTCCCACCTGTTCCCTTTTTCCCTCTGATTAGGTCCCTATATCTCTCTCTGTTTCTGCTCCTGTCTTTGTCGGATTCTTGTTTGTTGTGTTTCATGCCTGAACCAGACTGTCGTCATGTTTGCTGTAACCTTGTCTTGTCCTGTCGGAATCTGCCGGTCCGTCTGAGCCTACCTATGTTTGGTAATTAAAGAAGCTCTGTTTAAGTTAATTCGCTTTTGGGTCCTCATTCACGCACCGTAACAATGGTAATGAGCTTGAGTCTGTATTCACGATCCCGGATCCGGGATAGGGAGATCAGAAAGGTTAATACATTTCCAAAAATTCCTAAAAAACTGTTTTCACTTTGACATTATGGGGTATTTTGTGCAGATTGATGTCGGGGAAAAATGTAATCAATTTTATAATAAGGCTGTAACGTAACAAAATGTGGAAAAGGGAAAGGGGTCTGAATACTTTCTGAATGCAATATACCGTTGAAGTCGGAAGTTTACATACACTTAGGTTGGAGTCATTAAAACTCGTTTTTCAACCACTCCACAAATTTCTTGTTAACAAACTATAGTTTTGGCAAGTTGGTTAGGACATCTACTTTGCGCATGACACAAGTAATTTTTCCAACAATTGTTTACAGACAGATCATTTCACTTATAATTCACTGTATCACAATTCCAGTGGGTCAGAAGTTTACATACACTAAGTACACTAAGTTGACTGTGCCTTTAACCTCTTAACCTCTTAACCTCGTTTTTGGAAAAATAACATTCCCAAAGTAAAGGGGCTATTTTTCAGGACCAGATAATAGAAAATGCATATAATTGACAGCTTAGGATAGAGAACTCTAAAGTTCCAAAACTGTAAAAAATATTGTCTGTGAGAATAACAGAACTGATATTGCAGGCGAAAGCCTGAGAAAAATCCAATCAGGAAGTGACTCTTATTTAGAAACCTCTGCGTTCCTATGCATCCCTACTGAGCAGTGAAAGGGATATCAACCAGATTCCTTTTTCTATGGCTTCCCTAATGTGTCTACTGTCACAAGATATAGTTTCAGGCTTTTATTTTTAAAAATTAGCGTGAGCGACAACATTGCGTCAGTGGTCAGCTGGTGGCTCTCAGAGTGATATGTGCGTAACAGACAAACGCGGCCATTGTTTCTCTCGCTCCTACTAAGAATATATTATCGAATAGATATTTGAAAAACACCTTGAGGATTGATTATAAAAAAACGTTTGCCATGTTTCTGTCGATATTATGGATCTAATTTGGAATATTTTTCGGCGTTGTCGTGACCGCAGATTCCGGTGGATTTCTCAAACAAACGTGAAGAACAAACGGAGGTATTTCGGCTATAAAAATAATCTTTATGGAACAAAATGAACATTTGCTGTCTAACTGGGAGTCTCGTCAGTGAAAACATCCGAAGATCAAAGGTAAACGGTTAATTTGATTGCTTTTGATAATTTCAAAATCTGAGATGACAGGGTGATTAACAAAAGGCTAAGCTGTGTTTCACTATATTTCACTTATGATTTCATGAATATTAATATTTTCTAGTAATATTTTTTGTCCGTTGCGTTATGCTAATTAGTGTCAGTTGATGACAATTCTTCCGGATCCGGGATGGGTAGTTCCAAGATTAAACAGCTTGGAAAATTCCTGAAAATTATGTCATGGCTTTAGAAGCTTCTGATAATTGACATAATTTGAGTCAATTGGAGGTGTACCTGTGAATGTATTTCAAGGCCTACCTTCAACCTCAGTGTCTCCTTGCTTGACATCATGGGAAAATCAAAATAAATCAGCCAATACCTCAGAAAAAAAATTGTAGACCTCCACAAGTCTGGTTCATCCTTGGGAGTAATTTACAAATGCCTGAAGGTACCATGTTCATCTGTACAAACAATAGTATGCAAGTATAAACACCATGGAACCACGCAGCCGTCATACCACTCAGGAAGAAGATGCGTTCTGTCTCCTAGAGATGAACGCACTTTGGCGCAAAAAGTGCTAATCAATCTCATAACAACAGCAAAGGACCTTGTGAAGATGTGGGAGGAAACGGGTACAAAAGTATCTATATCCACAGTAAAACGAGTCCTATATCGACATAACCTGAAAGGCCACTCAGCAAGGAAGAAGCCACTGCTCCAAAACCGCCATAAAAAAGCCAGACGGTTTTCAACTGCACATTGGGACAAAGATCGTACTTTTTGTAGAAATGTCTTCTGGTCTGAGGAAACAAAAACAGAACTGTTTGGCCATAATGACCATCGTTATGTTTGGAGGAAAAAGGGGGATGCTTGCAAGCCGAAGAACACCATCCGAACTGTGAAGTACGGAGTTGGCAAGCATCATGTTATGCTTTGATGCAGGAGAGACTGATGCACTTCAAACTAGATGATATGAGGATGGAAAATTATGTGGATATATTGAAGCAACATCTCAAGACATCAGTCAGGAAGTTAAAACATGGTCACAAATGGGTCTTCCAAATGGACAATGACTCCAAGCATACTTCCAAAGTTGTGGCAAAATGGCTTAAGGACAACAAAGTCAAGGAATTGGAGTAGCCATCACAAAGCCCTGACTTCAATCCCATAGAAATTTGTGGGCAGAACTGAAAAAACATGTGCGAGCAAGGAGGCCTACAGACCTGACTCAGTTACATCAGCTCTGTCAGGAGGAATGGGCCAAAATTAACCCAACTTATTGTGAGAAGCTTTTGGAAGGCTACCCAAAATGTTTGACCCAAGTTAAACAATTTAAAGGCAATGCTACCAAATACTAATTGAGTGTATGTAAAACTTCTGACCCACTGGGAGTGTGATGAAAGAAATAAAAGCTGAAATAAATAATTCTCTCTACTATTATTCAGACATTTCACATTCTTAAAATAAGACGGGGAATAACTGACCTAAGACAGGGAATTTTTATTAGGATTAAATGTCAGGAATTGTGAAAATCTGAGTTTAACTGTACAGTATTTGGCTGAGGTGTATGTAAACTTCTGCCTTCAACTGTACGTGCTTCTTCTCCATTATCCACAAAATGTATTTTGCCTCTTGCCAAGCCCTAAGCGACCACACGCTTTTGCCTAGAGAATGTCCCTTCTCGACCCACTCAGTTTCCACACAACACCAGAAAATGGCCAAAACGAGCTCACCTGCATATACTATGGTTTGACTTTTAGATGTTCAATGTCTCTTTTGAAAATATTATTGGAAAAAAAATCATTTCAAAATATTAAAATGAGAGCTCAGTACTCGTAACAGGGTTGACCTTAAAATGCCAGGGACATTGTTTTTTTTTTTTTTACCTTAAAATGAATCAAAATAACTGGGGCTTTACAATGATAATGAAAACTGAGCGTTGATCAAAGCTCAGAGTGCTTATATTCTTGATCTGACTGAGTTTTAATCAAGCCTGCCTCTTTGCGAATGAGTGGAATCATGAACAGTGGTTTATTCTGTATGTTAGTTGCGTCCCCCGGTTTTGACTCCTGGATTTGCCTTTTTAGCAGCTTACAAGAAATCCTGCTATGCGCTACGACGAACCATCAAACAGGCAAAGCGTCAATACAGGGCTAAGATTGAATCATACTACACTGGCTCCGACACTCGTCTTATGTGGCAGGGCTTGCAAACTATTACAGACTACAAAGGGAAGCATAGCCGCGAGCTGCCCAGTGACACGAGCCTACCAGACGAGCTAAATCACTTCTATGCTGGCTTCGAGGCAAGCAACACTGAGGCATGCATGAGAGCATCAGCTGTTCCGGACGACTGTGATCACGCCCTCCCTGTTTCCGATTTGAGTAAGACCATTAAACAGGTCAACATACACAAGGCTGTGGGGCCAGATGGATTACCAGGATGTGTGATCCAGGCATGTGCTGACGAACTGGCAGGTGTCTTCACTGACATTTTCAACATGTCCCTGATTGAGTCTGTAATACCAACATGTTTCAAGCAGACCACCATAGTCTCTGTGCCCAAGAACACAAAGGCAACCTGCCTAAATGACTACAGACCCATAGCACTCATGTCTGTAGCCATGAAGTGCTTTGAAAGGTTGGTAATGGCTCACATCAACACAATTATCCCAGAAACCCTAGACCCACTCCAATTTGCATACCGCCCATACAGATCCACAGATGATGCAATCTCTATTGGATTCCACACTGCCCTTTCACACCTGGACAAAAGGAACACTTATGTGAGAATGCTACTCATTGACTACAGCTCAGCGTTCAACACCATAGTACCCTCAAAGCTCATCACTAAGCTAAGGATCCTGCGACTAAACACCCCCCTCTGCAACTGGATCCTGGACTTCCTGACGGGCCGCCCCAGGTGGTGAGAGTAGGTAGCAACACATCTACCACGCTGACCCTCAACACTGGAGCTCCACAGGGTGCGTGCTCAGTCCCCTCCTGTACTCCCTGTTCACCCACGACTGCATGGCCAGGCACGACTCCAACACCATCATTAAGGTTGCAGACAACAACAGTGGTAGGCCTGATCACCGACAACGACGAGACAGCCTATAGGGAGGAGGTCAGAGACCTGGCTGGGTGGTGCCAGAATAACAAGCTATTCCTTTATCGTAACCAAGTCTGAGGAGATGATTGTGGACTACAGGAAAAGGAGGACCGAGCACGCCCCTATTCTCATCAATGGGGCTGTAACAGAGCAGGTTGAGAGCTTCAAGTTCCTTGGTGTCCACATCAACAACAAACTAGAATGGTCCAAACACACCAAGACAGTCGTAAAGAGGGCAAGACAAAGCTTATTCCCACTCAGGAAACAAAAAATATTTGGCATGGGTCATGAGATCCTCAAAAGTTTCTACAGCTGAAACATCGAGAGCATGGTTGTATCACTGCCTGGTACGGCAATTACCCAGCCTCTGCCCGCAAGGCACTACAGAGGGTAGTGCGTACAGCCCAGTACATCACTGGGGCTAAGCTGCCTGCCATCAAGGACCTCTACACCAGGCGGTGTCAGAGGAAGCCCTAAAAATTGTCAAAGACCCTAGCTACCCCAGTCATTGTCTGTTCTCTATACTACCACATGGCAAGCGGTACCGAAGTGCCAAGTCTAGGACAAAAAGGCTTCTCAACAGTTTTTACCCCCAAGCCATAAGACTCCTGAACAGCTAATCAAATATTTGCATTGTATACTCCCCCCTAACCCCTCTTTTTACACTGTTGCTACTCTCTGTTTATCATATATGCATAGTCACTTTAACTATACATTCATGTACATACTACCTCAATTGGGCCGACCAACCAGTGCTCCCACACATTGGCTAACCAGGCTATCTGCATTGTGTCCCGCCACCCATCAACATCCTCTTTTACGCTACTGCTACTCTCTGTTCATCATATATGCAGTCACTTTATCCATATCTACATGTACATACTGCCTCAATCAGCCTGATTAACCGGTGTCTGTATGTAGCCTCGCTACTTTTATAGCCTCGCTACTGTACATAGCCTGTCTTTTTACTGTTGTTTTGTTTCTTTACTTACCTATTGCTCACCTAACACGTTTTACACTTGGTTAGAGCCTGTAAGTAAGCATTTCACTGTAAGGTAACCTGTTGTAACCTGTTGTATTCGGTGCATGTGACAAATAAACTTTGATTTGACATTCACTACTCTCTCAAAAGGCTAACTAAACCCTCTTGCTAGGCGGTTGAGGGCCTGAGATGTGAAAAAACGACCCCAGCTTGGAGTCGGCTCAAGTACCTTGCGGTTTATACAATGACGCGGCTAATTTATGGATTTTTCCCGCTTTCACAAGATTCATGCCGCCAAAAAACTGAGCACCGTTACATAATGTGACGTAAATCGAGCGCGCTCAAACTTCCCATCATTCTGATTACGGTAGTCATTTTGTCACCCTCATTATGGCAAAGAAACAGAGAAATGCATATGATGCAGCTTTCAAGTTGATCGGCGATCGATCTGGCTGTTGGAAAAGGAAATAGAGCTGCTGACAGCGTGGAGCATTGTCAAAAAAGCCACTATCATCAACGGGTTTCGAAAGGCTGGACTGCTGCATGTTGAAGAGGGCAGCGATCCAACATCGGATGAAGCAATTCTGAGGCTATTCAACTCCGACACAGAAGGAGATGACTTCAGTGGTTTCAGTGCACAGGAGGAAGATAGTGACCAATTACTTTCTTGGTAGGCTACTGTTTACTGATATTTTTAAAAATTTTGTTACAAGCCGTGTTTCGTTTAAAAGCCTATTTATTTTTCTTACAAGCCGTGTTTCGTTTAAAGGCTGTGTAATGTTAATTTGTTTCAATGTACCGGTAGGCACCTGCGGCTTATAGACATGTGCGGCTTATTTATGTACAAAATACATATTTTTTAAAAATTCAGTGGGTGCGGTTTATATTCAGGTGCATTTAATAGTCCAGAAATTACGGTACATATAGAATGTTATGAAGAGTGATCAGATGAATTGCAATTAATTGCAAAGTCCATATTTGCCATGCAATTTAACTGAATCTCAAAAAACATTTCCACTGCATTTCAGCCCTGCCACAAAAGGACCAGCTGAAATCATGTCAGTAATTCTCTTGTTAACACAGGTGTGAGTGTTGACGAGGACAAGGCTGGAGATCACTCTCTCATGCTGATTGAGTTTGAATAACAGACTGGAAGCTTCAAAAGGAGGGTGGTGCTTGGAATCATTGTTCTTCCTCTGTCAACCATGGTTACCTGCAAGGAAACACATGCCGTCCTAATTGCTTTACACAAAAAGGGCTTCACAGGAAAGGATATTGCTGCCAGTAAGATTGCACCTAAATCAAGCACTTATGGGATCAGCAAGAACATCAAGGAGAGTGGTTCAATTGTTGTGAAGAAGGCTTCAGGGCGCCCAAGAAAGTCCAGCAAGCACCAGGACCGTCTCCTAAAGTTGATTCAGCTGCGGGATCAGTGCACCAACAGTACAGAGCTTGATCAGGAATGGCAGCAGACAGGTGTGAGTGCATCTGCACGCACAGTGAGGCAAAGACTTTTGGAGGATGGCCTGGTGTCAAGAAGAGCAGCAAAGAAGCCACTTCTCTCCAGGAAAAACATCAGGGACAGACTGATATTCTGCAAATGGTACAGGGATTGGACTGCTGAGGACTGGGGTAAAGTCATTTTCTCTGATGAATCCCCTTTCCGAATGTTTGGGGCATCCGGAAAAAAAGCTTGTCCGGAGAAGACAAGGTGAGCGCTACCATCAGTCCTGTGTCATGCCAACAGTAAAGCATCATGAGACCATTCATGTGTGGGGTTGCTTCCCAGCCAAGGGAGTGGGCTCACTCACAATTTTGCCTAAGAACACAGCCAAGAATGGTACCAACACATCCTCCGAGAGCAACTTCTCCCAACCATCCAGGAACAGTTTGGTGACGAACAATGCCTTTTCCAGCATGATGGAGCACCTTGCCATAAGGCAAAAGTGATAACTAAGTGGCTCGGGGAACAAAACATCGATATGTTGGGTCCATGGCCAGGAAACTCCCCAGACGTTAATCCCATTGAGAACTTGTGGTCCTCAAGAGGCGGGTGGACAAACAAAAAATTCTGACAAACTCCAAGCATTGAGTATACAAGAATGGGCTGCCATCAGTCAGGATGTTGCCCAGAAGTTAATTGACAGCATGCCAAGGTGGATGGCAGAGGTCTTGAAAGATAGGATGGGTCAACACTGCAAATATTGTCTCTTTGCGTCAACTTCATGTAATTGTCAATAAAAGCCTTTGACACTTATGAAATGCTTGTAATTGTACTTCAGTATTCCATAGTAACATCTGACAAAGATACTGAAGCAGCAAACCTTGTGGAAATTAATATGTGTCATTCTCAAAACAATTTGTCCACGACTGTACATTAAAATGCAATTAAAATGCACAAAATACTGTTTGTCTTATCGCGATCGCCCACTGGAGTTTATAGTTTACCCATTATCCACCTTTTTCTTACCACTACATTATTTATATTAGAAAATCCTAAGACATATTCTAATAATTCATGTGAATGTGATAATACGATCCCCAGTGTGCTCCATTGATATGTTTGTGATGCCTTGGAATACAAATGTGAAAGCTATGTAATTTGAGAAAAGAGATATCTATGTAAAGAGTTGAGGATTTGATGCAATTCATCATTAAAACGGATGTGTCCGTGTGAATAATTTATCATATTTACCCTCTTTCAGGTGTATAACGTTATGATTGTATAGCTAATAGGCTATGTGTTTGTGGATGGACTGCAGTGAATGAACCTACAGCAGCCAAGGTGTTAATGGCTAGGGTAATTTGATTGTTTTTGCTGTTCTCCAAATAGCATTTTAAAGGTTTGTCATGTCAAAATGCTTAATTCTGGCACTTTAGCAAGTACTTTTTCAATGTGGTTTCTATTAAAGTGCACTTCATTTAATATAACAGGTTTTTAAAATCCAATGTTGATGCACAAAAGGAACTAATTTAGTGAAACGACCCATCTACGTTTGAGATACTAACGAGATTTCCATCCAACCTTCTTTTGCAAGTAAAGTACATGTTGGATAAAACATGTCATGGCAGCCCTGATGGAAACAGAACATTTTTCAGGTGAAGTTTCCAAATGTAGACAAAACAAAATGCGTTAGACAAGATGGGATCTTTCTGTGTTGGTAAAATTAATTATGCAAGAAATGTCTGTGGAAATGCTTTTATGTGCAAATATTGATATAATAACCATAATATCGAAGTAAACTTGAAGTCAAGCAATTACATGTTGTTTGGTCCTCCCACTATGACTCGTCTGGAAAACATGCAGTTTGGGGCTATCCGGCTAAAAATTAAATAAATGATGCTGAAAATGCAAGGTGATGAGGATAAGGCTCCTTTCCAATAAATATTGCTGGTGTTATTCTGGTGATATGATGATCAATGCTTTGCTGCCCTTTGACAAATAAAAACGATCTCACTTCTTTGGCCATAATAATAAATCTCATCATGCAAGGCAGGGTTCTCCAACTGGCAAGCCCGCAGGTGGTATTATTTGCCCCCCCCCCCCCCCATGTTTTCTGGACATAAAATACTCTAAAAACACCAGGAAATCAGCTCCAAGGGATTGTTATTTTGGACAATTTCAAGTATTCACATGCATATGTCGTGTCTTTGGCTATGCCGGATTAAGTGATATGACATGCTATTCTATAAAATCCTTTCTCCGTAATTAATATTACCTGATTGAGCTAATCATGTAATTGTAATTAACTAGAGAGTCGGAGCACCACAAAATAATATTTATAGAGCTGTTATCTTTCCCGAATAAACTCTTAAAGACCTAGTAATATTTTACATCAATAGCAGTCAATATTAATCGTCACCTTAATTCAGTCCCATCTGAAAGTTGTAAATTCTTGGTTATCTTCACGAACCCTGGCAAACAAGTTGAATCAGCAATACAAAATTGGGTTTAATGATTTTTTTACTAAATACCTAACTAATCACACAGAATTACATATACACAGAATTAATTATACCTTGATTACAAATTACGTCATAAAGGAAAAGTCCCGAGCGACCGGAACAGATATGACAGCTGTTTACACAAAAGAAAAGGGGCTGGGTTTGAGTGAAAGAGCGGGAAGACTGAGGAACAAAGGGAGAAGCTGTGCTATCGTAAATACAGTATCTTATGCATTCTAAATTACCGCCCATTTGGAAAAGTTAAATTACCGCATATGTTAAATTGGTCAGATTACCAGAATATAGTTCATTTCCCCCCACCTTCTGATGTTCCCAGAATCTCTATGTTAACCAAAGTATTTCCAAATGTCACATCAGTAGGGTCGAGAGAGGAAAAAAGGGGGGGAGAGGTATTTACGACTGTCATAAACCTACCCCCGGGCCAATGTCATGACACATAAGACACGTGATCGTATACAAATGTAAGCAAGGTTTGAAATGATTATGTTTTAGTCAAATATTATATCTGTTTGGGCTTCTTGCAGTCTACAAATTATTATGTTCCGGCCCCTGACCATCCGCTCAATAAAAGAAATTGGCCCACGGCTGAATCTAGTTCATGATCCCTGATGCAAGGTATACGTGCCCACAGCCTTTAATCTGCAACAAATCAACCTCTGGTGGGAAAATGCAAACATTTGTTTTATGCAGATTTTTGAATATTCGAATGACATTCCCTCACCAATTGGATGGAAACCTAGCTAGTGAGGTGTTCAGTGTCCCATTGTTCTGTCACATCCTCCTGTGGGAGACTAATGATGTCTGTGGCATCGTGATTAAGCCAAGCCCAATTATTATGAGCAGGTGTTAACGGTGGAGGTATGGTTAACACTGCCTATCACTGAGAAAGGCGATTTGATTCATCACATTGATTTCAAGTGACGTCTGACTCAAAGCACTACAGCCACCTCTCTTGTTGTGCTCTGTGCGTCATTAGGTTGGCCGAAATATACGCAAATCAGCTTTTTCCAGCAAACTGAGTCCATTCTGTGACATTTGATTACAGTAGATACAAATTACTATGGAGCGCGACTGTCTTTTTACCAAATATGAGTGATGTGACATCCCCAATGAATATTGAAAGCCTGTCATGTGTACAGAGTAACTGCCACAACATTGAATATTTCCTCAGAGGTTGAGAGTGTGTTAAACTTACATTAATATGAAACATGGCCTCTGCCGCATTTGTACTGAAAGACTTAGAAATTCAGGACATGATGATTGTCTCATTACACACACCATCTGGTGAAGGCTGTTAATGAAAGGTGTACATCATCACCCGGTCAGCAACAGTGAGAGTGTGACAGGTCGAGGCCCTTAGTTCGCCTTAGGGGACCTCTGCTCAGCTGCCACCTGGAATTTGCAGCTCTGCCCTTTTTTTTTTAATGAACGTTGTTCCAGACCTTGAAAAAGAACAGGAAAAGGATGGACAAGCGCACAGACGTGAAAGCCACAGACAGTAGCACCAATGGGTGTTCCAGCCATTCTTCCTTTAAACATTTTTTGAGTGACGTGTGTCTGTATCCTGAATAACGTTCTGTTCCGTGGTCGCAAGTCCTCATGCTACGTTTTCTGCCCAGACATGAATCAGGGCATTACTTTCTTGCCTGTTTTGCATGTTATTTTGGCATTAATACGTGTCACGAATCAGTTTGCAAACAATGTAAACAAAATATATATCATCGAGTTAATAAAGCCACGTACAAACATCGTCTTATTTTTGTTTTCTTGAGTAAAGGAGCTACAAAATGCAGGTGTTTCAGCCTAGCTTAGTGCTTTCTGTGATGGTGGGGCAAGCCAGCTAAAAATACGGAGCGTTTCGCTGTGATTGGCTCAGTGTTCTGTCACTCATAGGGACACTACGTCACCGCCAAGTCTAAGGGTTGAGACCGAAAATTCTAGCCCCTTAGGGGCTACCATAGAGTCACATTAGAAGTGCCCATCCAAGAAGGCTCAAGGTCATTGGCCACAGATAAAATGACGTCAAATCACGTTATATCTACTGTAGCTTTAATTGGACTGATCATGTCAACATCATACTTTCAAAATCTTAGCTAGCAGTCATCATCATGAATCAAGTCGACAATCTACTGGCAAATCCTTTTTAATCCATTATGAAGATAAATAATGAAGAGAAATTATAGATGAAATGTATCGGTGCTCATCGGCCATAAATATTACACAAGTTGGAAATCGCAAATTCAATAATGAGTAGTTTGGAAGGAATCAGTGGCAAACTGAGTTCAAGACAACTGGGAACTCGGGGAAAAACGAGCTAACGAAACTGGGAAAATACGTTTTGAACTTTCATCCAACTCAGAATTGTAAATCGGAAACTAGGCCTCTTTCCAGAGCTACGAACTATGAAGATCACTGACGTCATCATGATTCAAACTTGTTTTTCTTCTCTCGAGTTCCCAGTTGTTTTGAAAGCACCATAAATCCAGAAAATGCCAGACTTTGATGACAAAATTTGAAGACAAAATTTGCCGATGAAGGACCACCGCGCCACCTTCCTGTTCAAGTGAGCATAGCACAACAAGGTGAGTCCAAAAAATGTCTTGTATGCTGCTGCATGAATTATGTAATATGCCAGGGAGATATGTATACTGTAGCTAAGAAAGTAATACTAAGTGTATGTTGTGTAGTAAGCTGTTAGTAGCCCATGTGCCTCACCCTAATAATTTGGTATTTTCACCACTCTGACTTGATGGTAGCCTATATCCTATTTTTGATAAATGTAATCATTGAATATTGTAAGAGCTTTCATTGTCTGCTTACGCCCCCTTTATTTATCCTACGGATCTGACTTGGTGTACAGGAAGAACACTAAGAACGGCCCATGTTCTGAATTCTATTGCTGTACATTTCAAAAGTGATTAACAAAGTTATATTGACTACGTCCGTCCTAGCTCGCTCTTTAATGTCTTAATCTAAACTACGCATTGCCTCTAATCTGTTAGTCGTTCCCTCATGCCATAGTTTGTACATCTCAATTGTCAGTAGAAACCACATTTGTTTAAGCAAGTCAGCCATATCTGCTATGTTTTTTTTTAAAGGCAGTAAATGAGGCTGAATGAACTGTTTCGCTGCCAGACAAGGCTCCGCTGATAGCCAGGTGTAGAAGTGGTAAGGTGTTGGGACTGCTGTTGGGACAGTTTTATGTAGGCCCTGAAAGTTTGTAGGCATCGTTTGTCACTGTTATAGGGCAATTCATGTATTGTTTAGTGTTGTGTTGTGTAGTGGCTTTGCTGGCATGCATCCCACTTTTTTTTTTGCCTCACCAAGATTTACATGCTAAAATCGCCACTGACTTTCACAGTCACTCAGCATATTTGCCCATCCATTGCCTGCTCAGTTCTGTTCCTCCAGTCCTCAAAAGGCCCTCAAAGGTCAACGTGGCAGAGATGACTGCCCTTCCTCTCCTCTCCCATCTCTATGCACCGCTGTGAATGAGTGTCTCCACTCTGGACCCATTTGCCTGCCAGCATGGCTGGGCCCTGATCGCAAGCGTAAGGGGGTTACGGTAATGCTAGCTGACATCCTGAGAAGCCATAGATTTATTCAAGGGCTTTGTGTGTGATTGGGGGTGGCAGAGAGGTGGGGTTTGTTTGGGGGCTGATTTCCTAGATTTCCATGGATGATGTTCATCATCATGGGGCCTTTGCTGCCATGCGATCCCCCGACATGATGCACTAAACCGAGCCACGGCCTGTTCTCCCTACTTCCATCACTCATATGCGGGCAGTACAGGAGCATCATGGCTAAAAGTAACAGAATGGCCAATAGCTTCTACCCCCAGACCATCAGAGTGCTGAAGAGACACCACTAGTCAGTTACAGTGGTTCTTCCTTTAAAAGTTGCGTCATACAGCAGCACAGCTTGTGGGGTGCCGCAGAATTCTATGGCATGTTATTTAAGTGTCAGCCATTGTTGCCATTAATGCTAGTTAATGCTAGTCTGACCAACAGAGGGCATCTTTGAGAAGTTACGTTTTTGAAATGTCATGGAGCTGTAGAGTCCTGTTTACTGTGGCTGTTTCAGCGTAACTTACTTATTGGCATACAGGCCTAATTCAATATACAGTGTATCAATAATTAATTCATTTGTGCAGGTCATCAAACAGCATACAAGTCATACATTTCTTTAAATACATTCAAGCATTTTAGTTATAAAATGAAATAAAGTGAGCCTTGAATATCAAAACAATGAATAAACCTCAACATGTCGGCTAAAGCGATTGAATTCAGGAATGTATGACTTGTTTTTAATATTAGGAAAATATGGCGCTGTACAACGTGACCGGTCGGGAGTAGGTCTAGCCTACTTAGTGACTGTGAGTGAAGAGCAAAATAATCCTTACATTTCCACGTAAAAATCTGATTGATTTATAAAGACCAGTCCCCATGCTCTGTCATTCAGTGATACTTATTCCCATAGTATTTTGTTATGGATCCATCCAGATCAAAAGGTTTGAAAACAGTGCATTTGGTGGGCTATGCAAAAGATATGGGAGAATTGACATGCCTTGCAAACATCCATTCATAGTATACATGTAAAGTCCCAAAACTCGGCAAGAGTCTATTGTCCTGCTGATAGCCTATCAAGGGTGGATGGCTTCTGGCCCATCAAGGACATATTGTTCGCAGAGTTCAAACAGGCGGTGGAGTTCCAGAGCTCACAGGTGTGCCTGGCATGGATTGTGATTCCATCTTGTTCTTCACCCTCTTCAACGCATCATTCTCCTCCTGACTCCCGCTAATGCCGACTGACTCTCAGCCAATGACGAGTGATTCTCCGCCAATACCACCTGGCTCTGGACCAATGCATCAGCTTTCGCCCTCAGAGAATGTATCTCTTTTTGTAGCTTAATTGCATTTCTTACTCTAGCCGATGTAGACCTAAGTGTTTCCATTAGGAAAATATGTCGCTGCACAACGGGACGTGTCGGAAGTCGGCCTAAGCTACTAAGTGACTGCGAGTGAAGAGCAAAAAATCTGATTGATTTATCAAGATCAGTCCCCATGCTCTGTCATTCACTGATATTTATTCCCTATTGTCCTGCGGATAGTTGAAATAAAAATCTGCATTTTAAAAAGGTATTTTATTATGAAAGCATAAAGATGTTGATGAACAAATACTGTACAGTATATGCTTGATCCAACATTTTGTGGGTGCATGAGGTTTGGAATTAGAAATGTAAAACTTTTTCCCAGTGTTTAAGGGTGCTGTACTGCAGCGCCAGCTGTGCCACCAGAGACTCTGGGTTCGCGCCCAGACTATGTCGTAACCGGCCGCGACCGGTTAGCACCGTCCGGGTTAGGGAGGGTTTGGCCGGTAGGGATATCCTTGTCTCATCGCGCACCAGCGTCTCCTGTGGCGGGCCGGGCGCAGTGCACGCTAACTAAGGTTGCCAGGTGCACAGTGTTTCCTCCGACACATTGGTGTGGCTGGCTTCCGGGTTGGATGCGCGCTGTGTTAAGAAGCAGTGCGGCTTGGTTGGGTTGTGTATCGGAGGACGCATGACTTTCAACCTTCGTCTCCCCCGAGCCCGTACGGGAGTTGTAGCGATAAGACAAGATAGTAGCTACAAACAATTGGATACCACAAAATTGGGGAGAAAAAGGGGTAAAATTCAACAGAAAAAAATAACTTTATACATTGAGTACTTTATACATTGCAGGTTTGGGGGATTGTTTTTCACACCTACAGTAGCAAAACTATTAGACTATCCTTTTGTAAAGGTTGAAAAGTATATTGTCCTGCTGATAGGCCATCATGGAAACGTTTGCAGAATTCACAGCCTGCTACGCTTTGGAAAAACAAATTGCCCCCAGCTGTCCGTCACTACTGTAAATAAAAACACAGCATGTACAGTGGTACAAATATATTACTGAATTCGGTAAAAAATGTATAATGCACATATTTTCCAATGTTATACTAACCCGTGGTTGCCATGGTGAATAATCCAATAATAATTGGTATGACATGGCTCTCGGAACTCATTAAGAGGCGGCTTCTAATTGAAAATACTTGCAGATCAGTAAAATGTCCCTGTAGATCGAATTAAATTTAGAAGATTGGAGGATTCTAAATTAATATCAAAGGGGCATTTTTCGTTAGGGCTAATCTGGTCTGTGATATTGATTTAGAAATGTTAAACCTTAGATGTTCCTTGTAAGGGCCTTTTATATAATTACAGTGCAGGGTTAATAATAATAATAATAATAATAATAATCATCCTTGGATAACAGATCGGCTCAAGGAACTCATTAAGGAGGTGGCTTCTATCTTCAATATAATCATTAATTCATAAGGTTTTACCCATAGGTTTTAGGCCTGCAGTAGGTTATAATAAAAAAAAACTTGCGTGTCAATTCATAGACCATGTGCCATGGAATCGGTACATCGAAAATCTCTTCAACTATTTTGCAATCTATATTGCACAGCTGTCACAGCTGTTTTTTGGTCCTTAAATGAAACTGGTATATATTTTTATTTAACCAATTTTGGTCTTTAATGCAGGGCCGACAGACAAGTTCCTTACTTTTTCCCCCTTCCACTAAATTTAAGGTACCAATTGATAGTTTTTTTAATCACTTAGTATATTTGAGTTTAACCACATTATTTGTTCTGTCTTTTCTGGGGGATTAAATACATTTCTACGGCTTGTTTAAAAAATTATGATATTTGAGATTATTTAGTTTTCAAATAACCGAAAGTGAGTGGTTGAAATCTGAATAAAGGGAAAAATGCCATTCTTGAACATGGGGTGAGACATTCTTACTAATTTGTAAATAAAGACAGTTTGTTATTTAGAACTATATTAAAAATAACTTGTTTTTAGAGGGAGAGAAACAAAAAGGCCACTGTGCCTATTTTTCGAAAATCGTCAGCTCACATGTCAAGTGTAATTCCCCCATTGTATTTGCCCATGTTCTCTCTTAACTCCAGGAACACTGACAGTTTTTTGTTGTTATTGCCTGATGCAGGACTTTACTGCCAGAGAAGAGAGACTCTCAGACTGAAAACACATCCATTAATTTACGAAAAGATTATCAATTTGTGCCACAGTTTAGACTACCGATAGATCGTCGGTCTAACTGCCCCTTGTGATAGTCTGGTCCAATGATATTGTCACCATCTACCACTAACGGTTGCGGCATAAGCTCAAAACCTTTAAAGGAAGAACCACTGTACCTGCCCCCCCCCCCCCTCCCCCTCCCCCCCGTTCTCAATAGGCATCTACTCTGCCCCCACCCCAATAGACATTTATAATATTTAATAGCCCCCTCTACTTCCTACTTGGATTGTGATGATACCGATGAATGAATCCTGAACACGATGTGCTTATTTAAAATATATGTATATATAAGGAAAAATATTGTATTTGAAGTGTATGAAATTGTTTGAGGAAATATTCAGAAAAGTAGAATAATAATTGGCCATAATACTGCACCTTTGTATAGTTGTCCTTCCAATTTTGATCGTCATCATTTAGTGACAGATGTACTGAACTACTGGGATTTTTAAAAGACAAAATAACTCTCTTTCAAATACTCTTTTCAATGTATCATGTGGGGGTTCACTAGGACCGCCTACTCTCTCGGAAGTACCTATCAAAAGTGTCTGTTGGAGACAGACATGTAGATTGGCGAATGAGGGGAGACCCTCACTTCCATAAAAGGAGAAACTCTCCTGCCATCTGGTTATTCTTGCTTCTCTGCCTCATGAAGAGTGTCACTAATCTAGCTCTCCTCAGATCGGCTGTATTCCTGTTTGCCTGCTTAAACGACTTAATCCCCTCCAAGTTCATCATCAAGCTGGGGACCATGGCTGGGGACCTCTGTAACTGAATCCTGGACTTCCTGATGGGCCGGCCCAGGTGGTGAGGCAACAACACCTCCACCATGCTGACCCTCAACATGGGATGACCCTCAGGGGTGTGTGCTTAATCCCCTCTTGTACTCCTTGTTCAGCCACGACTGCGTGGCCATGACTCCAACACCATCATTAAATTTGCTGATGACACGACTCTGACCTCCTGAGGTGGAGGTCAGAGACTTAACAGTGTAGTGACAGGACAACAACCTCTCCCTCAACATCAGTAAGACCAAGGAGCTGATTTTGGACTACAGGCGAAAACAGAGCTGTAGTGGAGTGGTTGTGAGCTTCAAGTTCCTTGGTGTCCACATCACTAAGGCCTTTTTTTACCTTTATTTAACTAGGCAAGTCAGTTAAGAACAAATTCTTATTTTCAATGACGGCCTAGGAACAGTGGGTTAACTGCCTGTTCAGGGGCAGAACGACAGATTTGTACATTGTCAGCTCGGGGTTTGAACTTGCAACCTTCCGGTTACTAGTCCAACGCTCTAACCACTAGGCTACCCTGCTGCCCCAGACTTAATAACATGGTCCACACACACAGCAGAAAGGGTTACGATAGCACCTCTTCTCCCTCAGGAGGCTGAAAATATTTGGCATGGGCACTCAGATCATCAAACACTTCTACAGCTGCACCATCAAGAGCATCTCGACTGGCTGCATCACCACTTGGTATGTCAAATGCACTGCCTTCTGTCGTGGAATATTCTAATTAAATGAGAGAGACTGTCATTTCTTCAAACAATCATCTTCATTCAATATCGATTAATTATTGCAATAATGAGACTGGTCGACCCCACACCCTTGAGTGTTGGACAGAGTGACCTAACCTTTACAAAAATGCAGAGTACTATATATAGCTGACACTCAGAATGCGTAGTCATTGTTGGTTCAACCCCTCCCATGTAGATTGGGGCATCATAAACTACTCTGTGTTCATCCGGTCATTATCTGAACGGGGTTGTTGTCTTAACCCCAACATGGCTTAGTTTCCCAGATGCAAGGATGATTTTGAGACAATGAGGGATAGTTCTAAACTCTTCCAGGCTCTGTACCTCAGTTACACCCACCACATCTTGTCTATGTAATGTAATCTTTAACTCATTGTTAGCTCAAACCATCTCTTGTGACCATACGCCCAGATTAGCTGCAGGAAACTAGAGTGGAGACCATAAAAACAGACACTATTAGGACATAAATGTCTTCCCATTTGATAAGTATTAATTGCTAACTACTAATATCAAACAAATCAGGTAAGTAAATTATTTCTCTCTTACACCTCAACCGCAAAGGGTGGTGCAGACATCCAAGTACATCATTGGGGCCAAGCTCTCTTCCATCCAGGCCCTCTATATCAGGTGGAGAAAGGCCAGAAAAATTGCTAAAGACTCCAGCCACCCAAGCCATAGACTGTTCACTCTGCTACCGTCCGACAAGTGGTACCGGAGCATCGGCTCTCTGACCAACAGGCTCAGAGGCAGCTTCTACCCCCAAGCCATAAGACTGCTAAAAAAGTTAATTAAATGGTTACCTGGACTATCTGCACTGACCCTATCTTGCACTGACTATATGCACACTCACAAGACAATATAAGGTATGGAGGAATCCGTCACTGGCTCACCTCAGCCCCTTGTGCTGTATTACTAAAGACATCAGCACCTCACTCCCAGGGACGCCATCTTGCTCCTACGGTCTTATAGGCAGAAAACTCAAACATGATGTACCAGTGACGAGAACCATTCAACGCTGGTCCGACCAATCGGAAGCCACGCTTCAAGATTGTTTTGATCACGCGGACTGGAATATGTTCGTGTCAGCGTCAGTGAACAACATCGACCTATACGCTGACTCAGTGAGTGCGTTTATGGAGATGTTGTATCCACTGTGACTATTAAAATCTACCCTAACCCGAAACTGTGGATGGATGGCGGCATTCACGCAAAATTGAAAGCATGATCCACTGCATTTAACCATGGAGAGAGGTCTGGGAATATGACTATATACAGTGTAGTTATTCCCTCCGCAAGGCAATCAAACAAGCGAAATGCCGGTACAGGGACAAGGTGGAGTCGCAATTCAATGGCCCAGAAACGAGACTTGTGGCAGGGTCTACAGGAAATCACAGACTACAAAAAGAAAACCAGCCACGCCACAGACACCGACAGCACGCTTCCAGACAAACTAAACACCTTTGCCCGCTTTGAGGATAATACAGTGCCACCGTCGCAGCCCGCTAACAAGGTCTGCGCCCCTCTCCTTCTCTGTGCCCCTCTCCTTCTCATGAGTAAAACATTTAAACGTGTTAACGTTCACAAGGCTGCTGGCCCAGATGGCATCCCTAGCCGTGTACTCAGAGCATGCACAGACGAGCTGGCTGGTGTGTTTGTGGACATATTCATTCGCTCCCTATCCCAGTCTGTTGTCCTCACATGCTTCAAGATGGCTACCATTGTTCCTATAACTAAATGACTACCACCCCGTAGCACTCACTTCTGTCATCATGAAGTGGTTTGAGAGTCTAGTCAAAGATCATATCACCTCCACCTTACCGGCCACCCTAGACCCAGTTCAGTTTGCATACTGCCTAAACAGGTCCACAGACGACACAATCACTCTCACACTGCACACTGCCCTATCCCATCTGGACAAAAGGAATACCTATGTAAGAATGCTGTTCTTTGACTACAGCTCAGCATTCAACACCATAATACCCTCCAAGCTCATTATCAAGCTGAAGGCCCTGGGTCTCAACACCGCCCTGTGCAATTGGGTCCTGAACTTTGACTGGCCGCCCCCAGGTGGTGAAGGTTGGAAACACTTTGCTGACCCTTAACACTGGGGCCCCATAAGGGTGCGTGCTCAGCCCTCTCCTGTACTCCCTGTTCACCCACGACTGAGCGGCCATGCATGCCTCCAACTCAATCATCAAGTCTGCAGATGACAACAGTAGTGGGCTTGATTACCAACAACGACGAGACAGTCTACAGGGAGGAGGTGAGGTCACTCGGAGTGTGGTGTCAGGAAAGCAACCTCTCACTCAACATCAACAAAACAAAGGAGATGATCGTGGACTTTGCTGTTTCCTAGAGGGAGCACCCCCCTATCCACATCGAAGGGACAGCAGTGGAGAAGGTGGAAAGTTAAGTTCCTCGGCGTACACATCCCAGACAAACTGAAATGGTCCACCCACACAGAACGTGTGGTGAAGGCACAACAGCGCCTCTTCAACATCAGGAGGCTGAAGAAATGGGGCTTGTCACCCAAAACCCTGGCATACTTTTTACAAATCGAGAGCATCCTGTTGGGCTGCATCACAGCCTGGTACAGAAACTGCGCCGCCCTCAACCACAAGGCTCTCCACAGGGTGGTGCGGTCTGCACAACGCATCACTGTGGGCACACTACCTGCCCTCCATGACACCTACAGCACCTGGCCAAAAAGAACATCAACCACCCGAGCCACTGCCTGTTCGCAATGCTACCATCCAGGAGGTAAGGTCAGTACAGGTGCATCAAAGCTGGGACAGAGAGACTGAAAAACAGCTTCTATCTGAAGGCCAATTGACTGCTAAACAGCCATCACTAACTCAGAGAGGCTGCTGCCTACATTAAGACCTAATCACTGGCCACTCTTCTTGTGACTCTCAAACCAGGATCCAGGAGCGTAATCGTCGCCTGACACTAATTAGCATAATGCAACGGACATAAATCTTCCTAGAAAATATTCCTATTCATGAAAATCACAAGTGAAATATATTGGAACACAGCTTAGCCTTTTGTTAAACACCCTGTCATCTCAGATTTTCAAAATATGCTTTACAGCCAACGCTAGACAAGCATTTGTGTAAGTTTATCATAGACTAGCATAACATTATGCCTTGCTAGCAGCAGGCAACCTTGTCACGAAAATCAGAAAAGCAATCAAATTAAATTGTTTACCTTTGATGAACTTCGGATGTTTTCACTCACGAGACTCCCAGGTAGATAGCCAGTTCATTTTTTCCCAAAGATTATTTTTGTAGGCGAAATAGCTCCGTTTGTTCTTCACGTTTGGCTGAGAAATCGCCCGGAAATTGCGGTCACCACAACGCCGAAAAATATTCCAAATTAGCTCCATAATAATCGACAGAAACATGGAAAGCGTTGTTTATAATCAATCCTCAAGGTGTTTTTCTAATATCTATTCGATAATACAATGCTCAAAAAAATAAAGGGAACACTAAAATAACACATCCTAGATCTGAATGAATGAAATATTCTTATTAAATACTTTTTTCTTTACATAGTTGAATGTGCTGACCACAAAAATCACACAAAAATTATCAATGGAAATCAAATGTATCAACCCATGGAGGTCACACTGAAAATTAAAGTGGAAAACCACACTACAGGCTGATCCAACTTTGATGTAATGTCCTTAAAACAAGTCAAAATGAGGCTCAGTAGTGTGTGTGTCCTCCACGTGCCTGTATGACCTCCCTACAACGCCTGGGCATGCTCCTGATGAGGTGGAGGATGGTCTCCTGAGGGATCTCCTCCCAGACCTGGACTAAAGCATCCGCCAACTCCTGGACAGTCTGTGGTGCAATGTGGCGTTGGTGGATGGAGCGAGACATGATGTCCCAGATGTGCTCATTTGGATTCAGGTCTGGGGAACGGGCGGGCCAGTCCATAGCATCAATGCCTTCCTCTTGCAGGAACTGCTGACACACTCCAGCCACATGAGGTCTAGCATTGTCTTGCATTAGGAGGAACCCAGGGCCAACCGCACCAACATATGGTCTCACAAGGGGTCTGAGGATCTCATCTCGGTACCTAATGGCAGTCAGGCTACCTCTGGCGAGCACATGGAGGCCTGTGCGGCCCCCCAAAGAAATGCCACCCCACACCATGACTGACCCACCGCCAAACCGGTCATACTGGAGGATGTTGCAGGCAGCAGAATGTTCTCCACGGCGTCTCCAGACTCTGTCACGTCTGTCACGTGCTCAGTGTGAACCTGCTTTCATCTGTGAAGAGCACAGGGCGCCAGTGGCGAATTTGCCAATCTTGGTATTCTCTGGCAAATGCCAAACATCCTGCATGGTGTTGGGCTGTGAGCACAACCCCCACCTGTGTACGTCGTGCCCTCATACCACCCTCATGGAGTCCGTTTCTGACCATTTGAGCAGACACATGCACATTTGTGGCCTGCTGGAGGTAATTTTGCAGAGCACTGGCAGTGCTTCTCCTGCTCCTCCTTGCACAAAGGCGGAGGTAGCGGTCCTGCTGCTGGGTTGTTGACCTCCTATGGCCTCCTCCACGTCTCCTGATGTACTGGCCTGTCTCCTGGTAGCGCCTCCATGCTCTGGACACTACGCTGACAGACACAGCAAACCTTCTTGCCACAGCTCGCATTGATGTGCCATCCTGGATGAGCTGCACTACCTGAGCCACTTGTGTTGGTTGTAGACTCCGTCTCATGCTACCACTAGAGTGAAAGCACCGCCAGCATTCAAAAGTGACCAAAACATCAGCCAGGAAGCATAGGAACTGAGAAGTGGTCTGTGGTCGCCACCTGCAGAACCACTCCTTTATTGGGGGTGTCTTGCTAATTGCCTATAATTTCCACCTGTTGTCTATTCCATTTGCACAACAGCATGTGAAATGTATTGTCAATCAGTGTTGCTTCCTAAGTGGACAGTTTGATTTCACAGAAGTGTGATTGACTTGGAGTTACATTGTGTTGTTTAAGTGTTCCCTTTATTTTTTTGAGCAGTGTATATCCGTCGGGACAATTAGTTTTTCAGTAGGACCGATTAGAGTAATGGCTACCTCTGTATTTTACGCGAGAATCTCTCTCGGAGCAACCATGTGACCACTTACGCAATGTGGCCGCCTACGGCTATTTTTCAACAGAAATGCGTAAAACTACATCACAATGCTGTAGACACCTTGGGGAATACGTAGAAAACGTAAGCTCGTTGATGGCACATTCACAGCTGAATAGGGACTCATTGGAACGCAGCGCTTTCAAAACCTGGGGCACTTCCGGATTGGATTTTTCTCAGGCTTTCGCCTGCAACATCAGTTCTGTTATACTCACATACAATATCTTTACAGTTTTGGAAACGTTAGAGTGGTTTCTATCCAAAGCTGTCAATTATATGCATATTCTAGCATCTTGTCCTGACAAAATATCACGTTTAAAACGGGAACGTTTTCTTCCCAAAAATGAAAATACTGCCCCCTAGTACCAACAGGTTAATAAGTTGATCACTAGTCACTTTGTACAATGCCACTCTAAATAATGCCACTTTAATCATGTTTACATATCTTACATTACTCATATCACATGTATATACTCTATTTTATACCATCTATTGCAACTTGCCTATGCCGCTCAGCCTTCGCTCATCCATATACTTACATGTACATATTCTCATTCACCCCTTTGATTTGTGTGTATTAGGTAGTTGTTGGGGAATTGTTAGATTACTTGTTATATATTACTGCATTGTCAGAACTAGAAGCACAAGCATTTCGCTACACTCACATTAACATCTGCAAACCATGTGTATGTAACCAATAAAATTGGATTTGATTTGTTTTTGGGAAGGTGGATTACAGTACTGCCTCCAATTTTCAGAAAACATACAATGCCTCAGGCTAAGCGAATAGAACTCTAAACGTGACTACTTTATTGTTGGCATATCAGGCTGAGTTGCTGGAGGAGGTGGGAAAAAAACTTGACTAAGAGACCCTAGACCCAGATGCTTTGGAGGGCATCTGTATGATTACAGAACTGAGCCTCCGTGCCTCCCTTAGTGCCATTCAAGGCTGTGGTCAAACCATAAGCCTAGCAGTGGTGGGAGAAAAGGCACTTTAGCTGAGCTCAACCAGCTTACCAGACAAATAAGACGTGATATGTGCAAAAGGGAAGGTGAAGCCTTCAACACCTGCCTGTCCTGCAGACCCAGGCCTTATGACAGCCCGTTGATTCCTGTATCTCGCCCCAGCCTCACAGCTGGCCTTGGGGGACTGAGGTCCCTGGTGATGCAGCAGTCTGCCAAGACTCAGGCTAGGCCCCTGAACCTGGCCAAACTTGTAGGAAAGCACCTCCTAGAGGAGGTAAGAAAGTCGGCCAACGTAGGTCGGCCAACGTAGGGCGCAGCACTGGCGACTGATTAGGATAGTACGCAAGGCCTCCGGCTCTCTGCCCTAACTTCTCTCTTTGGGTTTAACGGTTGCTACTCTTACCCCTCCCAGACTTTCGTAGCAGTGGAAAGGCAGGGCTGTGTTAAGACAAAACCCTATTCTCTGTGTAGCAGCTCACTTTCGTGACCGTGCTCACATGAGAAATGGAGGAGACACAAAAACTCCCCCCTCCCCCCCCCCCCCCCCCCCCCCGAGTGCCTCCCTCAGGCTCTCCCTCTAGGGCTCCCTCCCGCACAGGCGTCAGAGCCCCAGACCGCTATCTTGTACTCCTGAGTCCACAAAGCTTCTGCTTTTCCTCATCCTGTTTTTACTGCTATTGGATCTCGCAACCAGGCCACTGCCTGCTCTGCATCTCACAGAGCAAGTAGCTGAGGAACTATCTTTGCTCTTGACAACCCTCCTACATTGAGCAGGGCCAAGACATACCAGTTATGTAGCTGTCCTACTGCCCTGGATTAGGAATACGGCGCTGCAGTTGTTTCCTTCTTCCTTCAGCTATATTGCCTGACGTCTAACGTCATTGCACTGGCTGTTCTGCCCCAAGAGAGCCCGCTTAGACTAATTTACTGCAGCCTAGTAGAAGCGACAATCCTATAGGGCCCAGGGAGACCCCATCGCATAACACGCTGCCATGTCCACACCGTTTGGGGTGGAAGTGCTGACACACCCAGGAGAAGTGGGTGATGCCGTATGCTTTCCCACATCATCAAAGAGTCCCTCGATGACCAGTGATTTTTCCGGACAGCAGTTACACGTCCTGGCTTATACCATATCAAATGCTGCAATTATAGATCCTCACCAGATGCTTTAGCCTTGAGGACTAATGCCGCATTCACTTACTAGTCTGAAGTATTTTTTATTTATTTCTATCCGTTATTTTACCAGGTAAGTTGACTGAGAACATGTTCTCATTTACAACAACAACCTGGGGAATAGTTACAGGGGAGAGGGGGATGAATAAGCCAATTGTAAACTGGGTATTATTAGGTGACTGTGATGGTTTGAGAGCCAGATTGGGAATTTAGCCAGGACACTAGGGTTAACACCCCTACTCTTACGATAAGTGCCATCGGATCTTTAATGACAGAGAGTCAGGACACCCGTTTAACGTCCCATCGAAAAGACAGCACCCTACACAGGGCAGTGTCAATCACTGCCCTGGGGCATTGGGATACTTTTTTTTTTTAGACCAGAGGAAAAAGTGCCTCCTACTGGCCCTTCAACACCACTTCCAGCAGCATCTGGTCTCCCATCCAGGGACTGACCAGGACCAACCCTGCTTAGATTCAAAAACAAGCCAGCAGTGGTATGCTGCTGACTCCAGTAGCAGCTCAGCACGTGTACAACCTTTGTACATGGGGTGGAGAGAAAGTTTTGCAATAACACATTGAATGCAATTCTACTCATTTTACCATGGGACAGAGATTTTTGTTGCAGTTTTCAAGCAAATTTCCTGCAATTCTATCCATTTCGCCATTACTTTTCACCATGTTAATAATATCTGACTGAGAGTAACTAACACAATCAATTTCTGCCCCGTGGAGGTCAGGACCCTTGGGCACATGCCCTGCATGCCCGGTCGGTATTCGACCATGATTAGTATAAGTTTAGATAACTGGCTAGACTAAATTCACCAATCTAAAAGTTATTAGCTGACATGGCTAATTGAGTGACTGTCAGTGACTGACATAAGAGAAAAACTGCTAATGCAAATGTCAAAACTTGCATCTTGTGTACTCTACTATTCTAACCCTAGTTCCGACTAGCACATGAATGCAGCAATGATAGAAAAAAAAGGTTCCAAGGGAAAGAGACAGGCCTCTTGGAAAAGAGTGCCAGCCTCTTATGCACACTATCTGTTCTTACAGTTTCTGTCGAGGAGAAGTGGTGCGACTATACAGATTGTTCCTCCCTACACTCTGTTTTCCACGGTCCTATGTTCCTTGTAGGATGTTTTGGACAGAGAGAAGGTTAATCTTGTTAAGGTCCTTTTGTTGCTTTCTCGGCCTGCCAAGGTCCCGACATGGATACAGTTTATCCCTAACAGTGGAGTAGTCTCTAAGGGGGCCATGTCCCTTATGCACAGACTACGTTTTTAGCTTACCCTGGGATGTGACTATTGTACTTTTAAGACAGATGAAACACGTGTAAACGTCATATTCCTCCATCTTTTGCTTTACTACTGCCCTTATCATCCCTAAGCGTACTCTAACAGCCACTGTTCACGCCCACAGTCTGCCCAGGGGTTTTCAGGTTAATGTACCTACAGTAACCCCATATTTGGGTCGACTTTTTCCCATTGTCGCACCTTGGAGCCTATGGCTTTTTGCCTGTGGCCTTCCCTAGAAAGGCAACCCCATTGTTGTCCAGTACGTGTGGTTCGCACCTACTTTACTTGCAGGTTGGTTCGGGCAAGGGTGTCATGCTCTTTGTCTTTTGGGCAACCAGCCCCTCTCTTTTCAACTATATCCTGACGGGTTATGGGGACCATTATATTGATTTATAATGGCATGGGTGATAGCCTTCCGAGGGGCCTGGAAGGGCCCTCTCCTACAAAGGAGTTGACCTGTTGGGTACTGTTTTGGGGATCTCACTCATTATCAGGAGAACCGGGGTTACGCAAGTAACCTTAAGTTTTGTTTGCCTGGACTCAAGAGATAAGGCTGCTTTCATCTTTTTGTAGGCAGTCATGTACTTTTGATGAATCTATTTGCAATGTTTACCGTATAATATCGTTTTGGAAAACGCATTTACTGTTTTGAAAAAGGCCACAGAGTTCTGCGTCTTCTGAACTCTGCTTTAAAAAACAACACGTTTCCAAAAAATACTTGTACGCGATTTAGAAAAAAGCGAATAAACACCCCAGAATCAATTTGAAACCTAATGATGAAAAAGCTTTCCCGCCACTCTTTTCTGACTTCCCATTGTGTTCTGTTCTCTCATCTCACCGCTAAAGATGGAGAATGGCTTTAAATTGAGAATGAGAGAAACGCCAGACACAGGGCTGTGGGGGGGGTATAGATCCGACCAGAGGAGATCACATCAGTAGCACTGAATGCATCAGAAAACACTGCTGTAGGCAAGCATAAATCAACAGTGCCTATAATGTGAGTTGTTGGTATGCATGATGTTAAATAGATCATGAAAATGCTATTTTTATTACTAAGATTTAGCTTTCATTAATCCTGGAGCTGAACCTGCCTCCGCAAAAACAAGAGCATCCCTCAGGGAAAAGACAGAGAGAACACCCACGGTGGGATAGAAGGATCCAAGCTTTCAAACATTACTCTCTCTCTCGCAGTCCCATCCCCCCTAAGTGTGTGCATTTGTGCGCGTGTGTGTGTGAGCAAGAGAGAGAGAGTGCGAGTGTGGGTGGCTGTGTTTGAGACAGATATTCACATAACTTTATCATTGGCCTTGCTTTAATGTGCATGTTCTATGGTTATACAGGCCTTCTCTGAAGATCTACATGATCAATTTAAAGGCTTTGAATCAATTTCCCCTTATGATGACACCCACGTATTAGGCTACGGCTTAAAGGATACAACACATGCTGTTCCTGAATAGTATTTCATAGGAATCCTCAAATTATTATTTCTAAACCATTTCTGTGACAATGATTTAACAGACTAATTTATCATCAAAAATAAGGTCCTGATCAATATTAACCATTAAACTCCAGAACTCTGTCCTCTATAAAAGTAATGTATTGACATCCAACACAACTATATCAATTGAATAGACAGATGGCAAAGGCTGTGTGGTTGGTTCAGTCATGCAGTTTAAAGAACATATGTGTCGATATCGCACTGTAGATCACTGTAAAGTAGACCACTGGTTGTGGAGTGTTGTGCAACACAGTGACTGAGTGAATCACAGCAGAGGAGAACCGTGATCACGACCGTGTATTTGCGACTGAGTTGAGTGTTTATGTCTGTCTACATTGTGTGGAATGGACAGGCCAGTGTAGCTGGGGGACGGGGACGTGTGCGTGTATGCGTGTGTGAGAAAGGGAAATACCTAGTCAGTTGTACAACTGAATCCTGCACCAACAGGAAATGTGAAACATTATGTGGATTATAATTAATGGCCATTTTTGTAGGGGTTGATGCATTTTTTTGTAAAATCAAGTCTGAAATTTCAAAGTAGAAATTACAAACTTTAGAAGCCTTTTTGAACCTCAAATACACCACAAGTGTTCCTGCAACAGGGTGATCAAATTAAGATCCTACATCTGTATGTGTGCTGAGAAAGCCCAGTTCAAATCTGAATACGGCCTCATTCCGAAGCTGTCATCCTGTCATCCACGGTAAAAGGGAAGGAGCAATACAATCTAATCAGTTGCTGCTCACATAATTCAATGAATCATCAGAGGGCATCGGACAAATCTAAACCTCACCCTGGCCTCAATTATGCTGTGCGACTCCTCTCAGACATGGTGGTTATAAAGTCTCCAACCACCATCATATAACCCGCCCATGCGTGAGCATCTTTCCCCTCCCCAGGTAATGTAATCCTGACGTCTGAGATAATAATTATTGTTAGAGAGGGAGAGAGAGAGAGCGAGAGTGTCAAGTTATTCTGGGTGACAGACACTGTTGCTAAACGACAACCTAAACTGATTGATTCTTGAAGAATATTACTTATATATTGCCTTCAGAAAGTATTCAAACCCCTTGACTTTTTACACATACAGTCTGAATTTAAAATTGATTAAATTGAGATTTTGTGTCACTGGCCTACACACAATAGCCCATAATGTCAAAAGAAGAATGATGTTTTTAGAAATTTGTACAAACCAGTAAAAAATTAAAAGCCGAAATATCTTGAGTCAATAAGTACTCAACCCCTTTCTTATGGCAAACCTAAATAAAGTTCAGGAGTAAAGATTTGCATTAAAAAGTCTCATAATGCCTCTCGGGTGGCGCAGTGGTTAAGGGCGCTGTACTGCAGCGCCAGCTGTGCCATCAGAGACTCTGGGTTCGCACCCAGGCTCTGTTGTAACCGGCTGCGACTGGGAGGTCCATGGGGCGATGCACAATTGGCCTAGCGTCATCCGGGTTAGGGAGAGCTTGGTCAGTAGGGATGTCCTTGTCTCATCGTGCACCAGCGACTCCTGTGGCGGACCGGGCGCAGTGCGCGCTAGCCAAGGTTGCCAGGTACACGGTGTTTCCTCCGGCACATTGGTGCGGCTGGCTTCCGGGTTGGATGTATCGGAGGACGCATGACTTTCAACCTTCGTCTCTCCTGAGCCCGTATGGGAGTTGTAGCGATGAGACAAGATAGTAGCTACTACAACAATTGGATACCATGAAATTGGGGAGAAAAAGGGGTAAAAAAATAAAAATAAGTCTCATAATAAATTACATGGACTCACTTTGTGCGCAACAATAGTGTTGAACCTTTTACTGCAGTGGGCTAAATCAGTGTTCTTGGTAGTTTTAAACAAATCTACAGAACTCTGGATCCAAAGCTTACACCTCACACACATGGCATGTTGTTGTTTTTAGATATAAAGTTGAAAGGTATTCAATTTTGAGATAGTATCCCAATATTACACTTCATATACATCACAGAAAACTGAAATATAACAACCATTTGACAAAGGTAACCGGATTTTCAGCTGTTCAAAAACTGAGGATGGATCAACAAGTAGTTACTCCACAATAGTAAGCTAAATGACAGAGACTTTTATCTTCCTCACCAATTTCAAACATCTGCTATTTGAGCAGCTAACCGATCGCTGCAGCTGTACATAGTCTATCGGTAAATAGCCCACCCAATTTTACCTACCTCATCCCCATACTGTTTTTATTTATTTACTTTTCTGCTCTTTTGCACACCAATACCACACCTGTACATGACCATCTGATCATGTATCACTCCAGTGTTAATCTGCAAAATTGTAATTATTCGCCTACCTCCCTCATGCCTTTTGCACACAATGTATATAGACTTTTTTTTCCCTCTGTGTTATTGACTTGTTAATTGTTTACACCATGTGTTGTCTGTTCACACTGCTATGCTTTATCTTGGCCAGGTCACAGTTGCAAATGAGAACTTGTTCTGAACTAGCCTACCTGGTTAAATAAAGGTGAAATAAAAAACATTTTTAAAAAAAGAGTGAAAAGGAGGAAGCCTGTACAGAATTTTTAAAAATTCAAAACACGCATCCTATTTGCAACAAGACACTAAAGTAAAACTGCAAATAATGTGGCAAACGTTAGTCCAACAACACTTCATATTTTCAAGCATGGTGGTGGCTGCGATCATGTTATGGGTATGTTTGTCATCGGCAAGTACTAACGAGTTTTTATAGGATAAAAATAAACGGAAAATAGCTAAGCATAGGCAATATCATAGAGGAAACCGTGGTTCAGGTTGCTTTCCAACAGACACTGGGAGACAAATTCACCTTTCAGCAGGACAATAACCTAAAATACAAGGCCAAATATACGCTGGAGTTGCTTACCAACATGACACTGAATCTTCCTAAGTGGCCTATGGCAAGACTTGAAAATGGCTGTCAAGCAAGGATCAACAACCAACTTGACAGAGCTTCAAATATTTTAAAAGGAATAATGTGCAAATATTGTACAATCCAGGTGTGCAAAGCTTAGAGTCTTACACAGAAAGACAGCTGTAATTGCTGCCAAAGGGGATTCTGACATGTATTGACTCTGTATTAACTAGTACTGTCAGTGTGAACACTGACAGTACTAGTCAAAAGTTTGGAAACAACGACTCATTCAAGGGTTTTTCTTTATTTTTTGTATTTTCTACATTGTAGAATAATAGTGAATACATCAAAACTATTAAATAACACGTGGAACAATGTAGTAACCAAAAAAAAAAATGTTAAGCAAATCAAAATATACAGTTAAAGTCAGACATTTACATATACCTTAGCCAAATACATTTAAACTCAGTTTCACAATTCCTGACATTTTTCACAATTCCTGACATTTAATCCTTTTAAAAATTCCCTGTCTTAGGTCAGTTAGGATCACCACTTTATTTTAAGAATGTGAAATGTCAGAATAATAGTAGAGGGAATTATTTACTTCAGCTTTAATTTACTTCATCGCATTCCCAGTGGGTCAGAAGTTTACATACACTCAATTAGTATTTGGTAGCATTTCCTTTCAATTGTTTAACTTGGGTCAAATGTTACGGGTAGCCTTCCACAAGCTTCCCACAATAAGTTGGGTGAATTTTGGCCCATTCCTCCTGACAGAGCTGGTGTAAGTGAGTCAGGTTTGTAGCCCTCCTTGCTCGCACATGCTTTGTCAGTTCTGCCCACACATTTTCAATGGGATTGAGGTCAGGGCTTTGTGATGGCCACTCCAATACCTTGACTTTGTTGTCCTTAAGGCATTTTGCAACAACTTTGGAAGTATGCTTTGGGTGATTGTCCATTTGGAAGACCCATTTGCGACCAAGCTTTAACTTCCTGACTGATGTTTTGAGATGTTGTTTCAATAGATCCACATAATTGTCCTACCTCATGATGCCATCTATTTTGTGAAGTGCCTCCTGCAGCAAAGCAGCCCCACAACATGATGCTGCCACCCCCATGCTTCACGGTTGGGATGGTGTTCTTCGGCTTACAAGCCTCCCCCTTTTCCTCCAAACATAACGATGGTCATAATGGCCAAGCAGTTCTATTTTTGTTTCATCAGACCAGAGGACATTTCTCCAAAAAGTACAATATTTGTCCCCATGTGCAGTTAAAAAAGCCAGACTACAGTTTTCATGGCAGTTTTGGAGCAGTGGCTTCTTCCTTGCTGAGCGGATTTTCAGGTTGTTGACATAGGACTCATTTTAATGTGGAAATAGACACTTTTGTACCCGTTTCTTCCAGCATCTCTACAATGTCCTTTGCTGTTGTTCTGGGATTTATTTTCACATTTCGCACCAAAGTACGTTCATCTCTAGGAGACAGAACGCGTTGCGTGGTCCCATGGTGTTTATACTTGCGTACTATTGTTTGTACAGATGAGCGTGGTACCTTCAGGCATTTGGAAATTGCTCCCAAGAATTTACCAGACTTGTGGAGGTCTACAATGATGCCAAGCAAAGAGGCACTGGGTTTGAAGGTAGGCCTTGAAATACATCCACAGGTACACCTCCAATTGACTTAATTTATGTCAATTAGACTATCAGAAGCTTCTAAGTCATAACATAATTTTCTGGAATTTTCCAAGCTGTTTAAAGGCACAGTCAACTTAGTGAATGTAAACTTCTGATGCACTGGAATTATGATACAGTGAATTATAAGTGAAATAATCTGTTTATAAACAATTGTTGGAAAAATTAATTGTCATGCACAAAGTAGATGTCCTAACCGACTTGCCAAAACTATAGTTTGTTTACAATAAATTTGTGGAGTGGTTGAAAATTTTGTTTTAATAACTGCAACCTAAGTGTATGTAAACTTTTGACTTAAACTGTATATTATATTTGAGATTCTTTAAAGTAGCCACCCTTTGCCTTAATGACAGCTTTGCACATTTGGCATTCTCTCAACCAGCTTTATGAGGTAGTCACCTGGAATGCATTTCAATTAACATATGTGCCTTGTTAAAAGTTCATTTGTGGAATTTCTTTCCTTCTTAATGCGTTTGAGCCAATCAGTTGTGTTGTAGGATTGATATACAGGTAGAGGTAGGATTGATATAAAGAAGATAGCCCTATTTGGTAAAAGAGCAACTTCGTATTAAGTAGAAAAGCTCAAACAATCAAAGAAAAACAAGTTTATCATTACTTTAAGATATGAAGGTCAGTCAACACGGAAAATTTCAATAACTTTGAAAGTTTCTTCAAGTGCAGTCACAAAAACCATAAAGCGATGTGATGAAACTGGCTCTCATGAGGACGACCACAGGAAAGAAAAACCCAGAGTTACCTCTGCTGCAGAAGATAAGTTCATTAGAGTTACCAGCTTCAGAAATTGCAGCCAAAATAAATGCTTCACGGAGTTCAAGTAACAGACACATCAACATAAACTGTTCAGAGGAGCCTGTGTAAATCAGGCCTTCATGGTCAAATTGCAGCAAAGAAACTACTACTAAAGGACACCAATAAGAAGAGACTTGCTTGGGCCAAGAAACACGAGCAATGGACATTAGACCAGTGGAAATCTGTCATTTGGTCTGATGAGTCCAAATGTTTTTTTAAATTGGTTCCAACCGCCGTGTCTTTGTGAGACGCAGAGTAGGTGAGCGGTTGATCTCTGCATATGTGGTTACCAGCATGAAGCATGGAGGAGGTGTGATGGCATGGGGGTGCTTTACTGGTGACACTGTCAGTGATTTATTTAGAATTCAAGGCACTCTTAACCAGCATGGCCCCCACAATATTCTGCAACGATACATCATCCCATTTGTTTTTCAACAGGACAATGACCCAAAACACACCAGGCTGTGTAAGGGCTATTTGACCATGGAGAGAAATGGAGTGCTGCATCAGATGACCTGGCTTCCACAATCACCTGACCTCAACCCAGTTGAGATGGTTTGGGATGAGTTGGACTGCAGAGTGAAGGAAATACAGCCAGCAAGTGCTCAGCATACGTGGGAACTCCTTCAAGACTGTTGGAAAAACATTCCAGGTGAAGCTGGTTGAGAGAATGCCAAGGGTGTGCAAAGCTGTCATCAAAGCAAATGGTGGCTACTTTGAAGAATCTAAAACATATTTTTGGTTACTACATTATTCAATGTGCTATTTCATAGTTTTGAAGTCGTCTTTATTATTCCGCAATGTACAATATTTTATTTTCAATTCTTTGCACAAACTGCAAAGAGTCAGTTTAAGAATGTATCAGTGCAGATCTGGTAACCATAAATTAATTATTTAGCAGTAATTTGGCTAAATAGCCTGTTGCTCAGAGAGCTGGACTGAAGTCTTTGGCAATTTTCGTGCCATCCTCTAACACCGCCTAATATAGAAGTCCTGGATGGCAGGGAGCTCGGCCCACTGAGGTACTGGGCCGTCTGCACCACCCTCTGTAACGCTTTGTGGTCGAGGGTGGTGCATATGCCATACCAAGCGATGATGCAGCCAGTCAAGATGCTCTTTATAGTGCAGCTGTAGAACTTTGAGGATCCGAGGGCCCATGCCATTTCTTTTCAGCCTCGAGGGGGAAGATGCGCTGTCACACCTTTTTCACTACTGTGCGAGTTTGTGTGAACGATGTTAAGTCCCTGGTAATGTGGACGCCAAGGAACTTGACACTCTGCCCACACCAATCCAGCCCTGTCAATGTGGATGGGGGCATGATCTCTCCCCTTTCTCCTGTAGTCCACAATCAGCTCCTTGGTCTTACTGACGTTGAGCGAGAGGCTGCTGGTCAAGTCTCTGACCTCCTCCCTGTAGGCTGTCTCACCGCCGTCAGTGATCAGTGTTTCTGGATCCTTCAGCAAAAATTATATGATGGCCCATGACACTTGCATCTGTCATGGCCCATGACACTTGCAACTGAATTTTACCTGTTTAATTAAAAAAAGGAACAAAACAGATGGGATAAGAAAAAAAGGAAAAAGAAAAAAGGACTGTCGTGTTGTTGCCTACCCTCACATCCTGGGGCCGAACCGTCAGAAAATCCAGGATCCAGTTGCAGAGGGAGGTGTTCAGTCCAGGGTCCCAAGCTTTATGATGCGCTTGGATGGGACTATGGTAACGAAATCTGAGCTGTAGTCTATGAACAGCATTCTCACAGTTATTTCCTCTCTTATCCAGGTGGGAGAGGGCAGTGTGGAGTGCAATAGAGATGGCGCCATCTGTGGATCTGTTGGGGCGGTATGCGAATTGGAGTGGGTCCAGATTGTCTGGGATGATGGTGTCTATGTGTCGTGACCAGCCTTTCAAAGCACATCATAACTACAGATGTGAGTGCTACAGGGTGATAGTCATTTAGGCAGGTTACCTTGGAATTATTGGGAAGAGGGACAATGGTGATCAGCTTGAAACATGTTGGGATTAGAAACTGGTCCAAGAAGAGATTGAAAATAACAGAATTTGCTAGCTGGTCTGCGCATGCTCAGAACGCGTCCAGGTAATCCGTCTGCGGCCTTGAGATTGTTAACCTGTTTAAAAGTGTACTAACATTGTCCTCAGAAAGCGAGATCACACAGTCATTCGGAACAACCGGGGCGTTCATGCAAGACCCTGTTATTTTCCTCAAAGCGAGAATAAAAAGGCATTTAGCTCATTTGGGAGTTCTGCATCCCTGGGCTTCTCACAGAAAATATTTTTTGTGCTTGATGTCTAGTCGGAGGATGTAGCAGGCCTTCTTGTATGTGTCCATGTCTGTGTCCCGTTCCTTGTAAGCGGTAGCTCTAGCTTTTAGCCCAGCGCGGATACTGGCTGTAATCCATGGTTTTTGGTTTGGATATGTTCGTATAGTCACTATTTGAACGACGTTGTCTATGCACTTATTGATGAAGCCTGTGACTGATGTGGTAAACTCCTCAATGCCATTTTGATGAATCGCTGAACATATCCCAGTCTGTGCTAGCAAAACAGTATTGTAGCCTCCAGTCTAATTCATCTGACAATTTCCATATTGAGAGCATCACTGGTACTATCTGTTTAAGCTTTTGTTTGTAAACAGGAAGCCGGAGGATTCGTGGTCTGATTTATCAAAGAATAGGCGAGGGAGGGTCTTGGATGCGTTTCAGCGAGTAGAATAAAAGTGGTCTAGAGGTTTAGTGGTGCAGGAAACGAGTTGGTAGAAGTGAAGTAGAACCGTTTTAAGTCTCCCCTCGTTAAAGTCTTCCCACCAAAAAAAGTCTCCACACTAGAAATGCTTCCTCTGGGTTTCTTGTTTGTTTATGGCCCCATACATTTTGTTGGGTGCCAAAGTGGTGTTGGCTTGTGGAGGGATGTAAGACAGCCGTGATAATTACTGATGAGAACTCCCTGGGTAGATAAAATACCTCATGATAAGCTGCAAACCTTTTTATCTATGAGTCACTAATTGGTTAAAACAATTATTTTGATATCATGGATGGTCAGTCTGGTCATTCATAACTCTGTCTATTAATTTGAGATGGTTCAATTTTACCAGCCCCATCCCTCAGTTGTTTACTGAAACAGTGGCAGGGTGTCCTCTTTGCTATTGTTTTAACTGCGGATTGCCATTTAACTCGGGTTGGAATTTCATGAATTACTCTTTAGACAGCAGAAATCAAATAAAATAATCAGAAAATATTAGATTGAGTTATTATTCTTAGTGTCCATGAATAAGACTCCTCTGTGGGTTATTTATTGAGTTATTGCATGTTTTTTCAGTACTGCAAGGACAGAATAATAACAAGGTTTTCAATAGTATGAACTTCATGCATTGCAGAAGAAACAAGCCAATTTGAATCCATGTCACAGACAGTGTGTTACAATGAAGAGATAGAGAAATCATAAAGGACAGTGTGACACGCAGGGAATATCCAGAACTGGTCTGATACGATCAGTGCCTTTAGCCAAGGCTCTCATTTTAGCTCCTATTCTTTGGCATAATCATTTTTCCTGTGATAAAGCTACTCCATTTCAGGACGTCTGTTCCTTTGAGATTGAGAAGACACCCTTTGTTGTTATCGGGAAAGTCGTATTTTTCAATTTGCCCGAGCAACTTATGAATACATATTATCTTGCTGTTGCTTTTTTACATCCAACCAGTGTCAGTGTGTGTGTTAATGTGTTGTGACCTGATGTTATGGTTATAGTTAATTCAACAAACAAACAAAAACAAGTCTCCATTCATCATTTAGATGTTTGAGCTGGGTTATCAAAGGAAATGTCTTTTGCTTGGCGCCGACGTGCTCTGAATGTTTATTTGATGGTATTAAAAGGTGAATGGGATTTGGGGAAGTGTTGAGAGTCATGCCAGGTGATGACTTATTCTTGTGCAATGTGTATAATCCAGCGAGTTAGGGGACGTTAAGTGCACTCATTTCACAGTCCATTTCACACCTGTCAGTCCTAGGAGAATGCTTCATGTACAATGCCTCAGGAAATACTCTTAACATTCCTTCCTGCGGATGTTTAGGACCTGTTTCTTTAGCCAACGTTAGTATGAATGAATCCTCTCTCAGGAGTCAGGACATTCTGCCTAGTTTATATTGAAGGGGCAAGTCACTCTACGTCACAGATGGTGTAGACAGAGAGCAAGACTACACTTAGGCGGATTGCATTCTACAAACCTCACTTGGGTGGCAATATGGAATGGTCAAAGTGTTTTTAGTAGTAGATGCCCACAGAAAACCCAACTCCAACTCACTTTGAAATGAATGGCATGGTCACGGAACTTACAAGGGACACATACAGACTAGTGGTGTGCAGGTCAGTTGTTCGTTCACCTGCACCAGCCTGCAATAACACATCCGCAACAACCCGACTATATGTGATAAAGTAAAAATCTGAGGCCTGCCCCCAACCCTAACCTGCTAATATAGAATATGAGCTAAAGGCTACAGTCAAACAAGGCAGAATAGTTTTTTGATAGAGTATGTTTTTGTTTAAAATCATCATTTTGGTAGCCTATTTGTTAGTCAGCTTGTCTATAATGAGTTTCTCTTTTGTCATTATATGTTGCCTTTGAAGACTAAATAAACCCTTGCTCAACAGAATAATGTAATAGATTGATAGAATGAATGCTTCTAGTTGACATCAGTAAAGTTCTCTCTGTCATCTTTCGTGGACCAAAGACGTTTAGGGAATGGGGAGAAAATACAATATACAATAACGGCAAAAAAAATTGCAAAATGTCCAAATAACGTCAGTTGTAAGGAAAACGTGAAATGACCCAACATGTTTCTGATAAGATTTCAGTTCGGCTTCGATGCATATTTTGTGGTTGAAATACTAACAGATTTTATGATGAAGACATCCCCTCTACAGATGGTATCTGAGCATTGCATTCTCTCAAGATGCAGAAAGAAAGAGATCATATTTCTCCACCCCTGTTCCCGAGTCAAAATGTTCCCTACTTTTACTGCAATAAATGCTTAATTCTGCAGGAGTTATTATTAAGGCTATGTGAGAGGTTATAGACCTACAGTCAGTGTGTAGATTTCAGTTTCCATTTAACCCATCTAAACAGTAGACCTTGACATGCCATAGGCCTATTTGAAGTCCCGTGTTGTGACTGTCGAATTTGTATAGTGCCTCACAATCATCACACATAACATAGCCGTCACTGCTATCATTATCTTTTACCACGTCACCAAATATTTTCCAAACATTACTTTTCTGGCCATCCCTTCTCTTTGTTTTCAACTCTCCTTTCCTTTGTCTTATTGAATTAATCTTCAACAATGTCCTTTTTGTCTCCGTGGATTGACGTTAACTTTTTCTGCTAGTTCTCAAAAGCATTATTTGGCATTTGGCTGTGTAGGGCATTTGGCGCGCGTACAGTTAAGAGGAAGTTTAGGCTTCTGCAACAATAACAAATAGCCTTACAATAATGAAATAAAAACATCAATGTAGCCCACATAAACCTATAAATGTATCATTCTTGTGCAATTTAAGGTTTTGTTTCTATTTTTCAACCCCTCAGCCCTTTTGCCACACAATATTAAACGACCCTAAACCAGTCCACCCCGGAGATATGACCACAATGTTTATGAGTCAGTCTAGTGCAGTGTTGCGTGCATCGCTCTCTCTCCCCCCCCCCCCCCCCCTTCCCCATAGAGCTGCTTGGACTGGGCCTCCAAGGAGCAGATGGTATCTGCCGGGAGGAGAGTGAAGGTGGAAACTGGGCTCGTGATAGGCAATGGAAATCCCCTTCCTTCGCAGCCCAACTCTTTATGGACGGAACAACGTCGCTCCAGGGGAAGTCCTGGGCCTGTTTTTTTTTTAGAAATCCACAAATGTGTTTATAGTATTCTTTTCTTCTTTGAGATACTCACAAGCTAGCTTAGGCAGAATCTATGAGCCCCACGAAAACACAAGGACAACTTTGTTGTATCTTTTATTAAAATCCAAAGCGTAGGCAACTAGAAAACCTGGAGTATCCGTTGAGAAATGTGCTACCATTGTTTTTGCTTGCCATTTTATTAATATGGTAAATGTTGATTAATGCAATTTATTCACTTCAAATAAATGGATGTCTTCGACATATGACCACTCCGAACCAGATTGAAATGTCAAACAGAAATAACACCCTCTATTAAGAGCCAGTATACTATGTTATGCATTTAGCAATTATTAACTGGGTAAAAAGTACTCCATAGCTGCTTATACTCTGCCGCATGGTATATTAATGTAACTTAAGAACAGCGGGTTTACCAGAGGGCTCTTGCTGAGTGTGCAACTAATTATTATTATTATTATTATTATTATTATTATTATTATTATTATTATTATTATTATTATTATTATTCCAATGCAGCCATTTTAATCTCAATATCAGATCATTTTTGGGTAACAATTAAGCACCTTACTGTGATTTTTTTCAATGAAAAAGGTAAAAAGGAAACAATAGCTTCTTAGAGAAGATATATTTCTCAATCAAAACAAACAGTTGCTAAGACTGTCTGGGAGTGATCTGAGTGGAAAGGAGGAAACTGAAAACTAGCTGTTATTGGCAGAGAGTTTTGGAACTTTCTTTCTTATTGGTCTATCAACGATTTTACTGCGTGGTGATGTCACCACATAGGCCAAAACTCCATCCCGCCAAAACAGGCTGAAATTTCAGGTGGTGTTTTCAAACAGCTCTTACAATAAACGGGCATTATCATCATTTTCACAATATTATTCTAACCTTAGGTGGAAGTATACACTGATAAACGCAACATGCAACAATTTAAAAGATTGACTGAGTTACAGGCCACATAAGGAAATCAGTCAATTGAAATAAATGAATTAGGTGCTAATTTATAGATTTCACTTGACTGGGAATACGGATTTGCATCTGTTGGTCACAGTCAGATCTTTAAAAAAAAGTAGGGGCATGCATGGATAAGAAAACCAGTCAGTATCTGGTGTGACCACCATTTGCCTCATGAAGAGCGACGCATCTCCTTTGCATACAGTTGATCAGGCTGCTGATTGTGGCCTGTTGAATGGTGTCCCACTCCACTTCAATGGCTGTGCGAGTTGCCGGATATTGGCGGGAACTGGAACACGCTATCGTACACATCGATCCAGAGCAACCCAAACATGCTCAACGGGTGACATGTCTGGTGAGTATTCAGGCCTTGGAAGAACTGAGACATATTTAGCTTTCAGAAATTGTGTACAGATCCTTGTGACATGGGGCCGTGCATTATCATGCTGAAACATGAGGTGATGGCGGGGGATGAATGACGCAGCAATGGGGCTCAGGATCTCATCACAGCATCTCTGTGCATTCAAATTGCCATCGGTAAAATGCAATTGTGTTTGTTGTACGTAGCTTATGCCAGCCCATACCATAACCCCATCACCACCATGAGGCACTCTGTTCCCAACGTTGACATCAGCAAACCACTCGGCAGACATGCCGTCGTGTGGACATCTGCCCGGTACAGTTGAAACCTGGATTCATCCATGAAGAGCACACTTCTCCAGCATGCAAGTGACCATCGAAGGTGAGCATATACCCATTGAAGTCTGTTACGATGCCGAACAGCAATCGGGTCAAGACCCTGGTGAGGACGACAAGCACACAGATGAGATTACCTGAGATGATTTCTGACAGTTTGTGCAGAAAATCTTTGGTTGTGCAAACCCACAGTTTCATCAGCTGTCCAGGTGGCTAGTCTAAGATGATCCCGCAGTCGAACAAACCAGATGTGGAGATCCTGGGCTGGCGTAGTTATACATGTTCTGCAGCTGTGAGACAGGTTGGACATACTGCCAAAAACATGTTGACATTGGAGGCGGCTTATGGTAGAAAAATGAACATTCAATTCTCATGCTACAGTTCTGGTGAACATTCCTGCAATCAGCATGCCAATTGCATGCTCCCTCAAAACTTGAGACATCTGTGGCATTGTGTTGTGAGAACAAACTGGATATTTTAGAATGGCCTTTTATTGTCCCCAGCAAAAGATGTACCTGTGTAATGATCATGCTGTTAAATCAGCTTCTTGTTATGCCACACCTGTCAGGTGGATGGATTATCTTGGCAAAGGAGAAATGCTCACTAACAAGGATGTAAACAAATGTGTGCTCAACATTTTAGAGAAATAAGCTTTTTGTGCATATGGAGCATTTCTGGGATCTTTTATTTCAGCATGAAACATGGGAACACTATTTTTGTTTAGTATATATAAAACACAGGGAAATCAAGTTGACTTCACTGGGCCTTTACGTAACTGGTTCTGCAGCCTTTTTTTTTTTGTTTACCCAACTTTTCAGTCCAAGTGTTACATGAACAAAAAAAATTGTTGTCCCAAACTGAGCTCCAACTTGAAAAAACTTAGGCAACAGTTTTGTCAATTTCAAATGATGTGTTTGCTCAACTATATATTACTATTTTGGCATCTTAACTAAAAAAGGCTGTGCAACTGATTAAACAAACAGTGGTTTTAACATAATGTTTTCAACTTACGTATTTGACACAAGTTGACATACATGATTACATTGGGCATGTTCATTTATACAGAAATATTATTCAACATGTCCTCCCCTGGGATTTGAATTCACAACTGCTTGGTTCATGGGATTCCAATCTTCCTGCTACGCCACCATGTCTGTGTCAATTATCAGTTAATCTGAGTATTCTCTCATCCTTGATTTTATTTATTTATTTCAGAAAATGTTGGTTCTGTTTTAATGTTCTCTTAATAAAATAGTTTCTCGAGATGCAAATTCCAGGTGAGGACATGTTGAATAGTAATTACTGTATAATTAAACTTGCACACTGTAAACATGTATGTAATACTTGGACCCAAAAGTTGAGTAAAGAAAGAAAAAAAGGCTGTGAAACTAGTTACTTAATAATAATTATTTGAAACAACTTTTTTTTTTTACAGTGTTAAAACAACAGAGAGGGAGGGAGAGATAAAGTACATCTAAGGATATTTGATTGAGCCTTGCACCTCTTTTTCATTCAGCGTGTTGCTTGATACAGTAGCCTACACAAGCTGTCTCCTACTGGGACCTGCTCACACCACGTGCCCTGTATCTATCGAGCACCATACCAGTGGCCGTGTTCGTTAATTCTTCTTATGGCTTCAGGGGCAGTATTGAGTAGCTTGGATGAAAGGTGCCCAGAGTAAACGGCCTGCTCCTCAGTCCTAGTTATTAATATATGCATATTATTATTAGTATTTGATAGAAAACACTCTGAAGTTTCTAAAACTGTTTGAATGATGTCTGAGTATAACAGAACTCATATGGCAGGCAAAAACCTGAGGAGAAATCCAAACAGGAAGTGAGAAATCTGAGGTTGGTATGTTTTCAACACAGTTCCCATTGAAATCCCCTTGAGCTTTGAATGTAGTTGTACTTCCTAGGGCTTCCACTAGATGTCAACCGTCTATAGAAATTTGAATGAGGCTTCTACTGTGTTGTGGGACTGAATAAGAACAGAATGAACAGGTGTCTGGCTGTCAGCCATTTTCTGGTCACGCGCATTCCACATGATTTCCGTTTCTCCTGAAGACACAAAGGAATTCTCCGGTTGGAACTTTATTGAAGATATATGATTTAAAAAATCCTAATGATTGATTCTGTACTTAGTTTGAAATGCTTCTTCGACCGGTAATATAACTTTTTTAAGTTTTTATCCGAAGTAACGCTCGACCAGAACGAGCGTTTGGATATATATATACCAAACGCGCTAACAAAAGGAGGTATTTGGTCATAAATAATGGACATTATCGAACAAAACAAACATTTATTGTGGACCTGCGATTCCTGGGAGTGCATTCTGATGAAGATCATCAAAGGGAACATTTATCATGTAATTTATGGTTTATGTTGACTCCAACATGACTATTGTTCTGAGCGCAGTCTCAGAGAATTGCATGGTTTGCTTTTTCCGTGAAGTTTTTTTGAAATCTTACACAGCAGTTGCATTAAGGAGAGGTATATCTATAATTCCATGTGTATAACTTGTTTTATCATCTACATTTATGATGAGTATTTCTGTTGAATCGATATGGCTCTGCAAAATCACTGGATGTTTTTGGAACTGGTGAATGTAACGCGCCAATGTAAACTGATTTTTTTTTTAATAAATATGAACTTTATCAAACAAAACATACATGTACTGTGTAACATGAAGTCCTATGAGTGTCATCTGATGAAGATCATCAAAGGGTAGTGATTCATTTTCTCTAGTTGTGCTTTTTGTGACTGCTCTCTTTGGCTGGAAAAATGGCTGTGTTTTTCTGTGATTTGGCTCTGACCTAACAAAATCATTGGTGGTGCTTTCGCCGTAAAGCCTATTTGAAATCGGACACTGTGGTGGGATTAACAACAAGACTACATTGAGGAATTTTAATTATGAGATTTCTGTTTTGAATTTGGCACTTTCACTGGCTGTCATATCATCCCGTTAACAGGATTGCATCCAAAAGAAGAACATGCCATTAGAAATAACCCAATAATGGCAGACATAAAATCTATCCATGGGAACCTCAAAGACTGGACTAAATTGAAACTAAATATTTTTTTTGTGTTTAGTAAGTCTCTTTAGATAATTAACCCAGTGATATGCAGAGTACTTTTCCTTCTCGGCTGTACATTTGTCAAAAAGGGGAAAAAAATCCCATCGTGTCAGCTCTTCAGTTTGAAGGCAAGTTGAGACGAGGATACAACAGAGCTTATCTTATGCCCTTAGACAGAGGGAGGCCTGGGGTATAGATATCCTGCAAATGGAAGCAGCATTATTAATATCATGGTGTGTGTACGTCATTACTGTACTCTGACTTTTAAGGCAGGGTTCATTTCTCCAGAGATCATACTGCAGTGACACCTCTGCAAAAACCAGTGTGTTGTGACGTTTACCATATCTTCCTTAAGACATGGCCATTCATTTTCAAGTGTATGCCTGTCACTATCTTATTTAGAAAAAATTGATTAAAGGGGCAGTGCAACCAAAAACACAATTTCCCAATTTATTTAGGTACTGAGTCAGACCCCCTTTGCCTATAGATCACCTTGAATTATTTGGGGCATGGAAATGTTGCTCAATTGGTATAAAGGGACCTAACGCATGCTAGAAAAACATTCCCTACACCATTACAACACGCCACCAGCCTGTACCGTTGACACCGGGAAGGATGGGGCCATGGATTCATGCTGCTTTGGCCAAATCCTGACTCTGCCATCAGCATGAAGCAACAGGAACAAGGATTTGTCGGACCAGGCAATGTTTTTCCACTCCTCAATTGTCCAGTGTTGGTGATTGCGTGCCCACTGGAGCTGCTCTTTCTTGTTTTTTGCTAGTAGGAGTGAAACTTGTGTGGTCGTCTGCTGCAATAGCCCATCCGTGGCAGGGACCGAAGAGTTGTGAGTTCCCAGACGCTGCTCTGCACACCACTGTTGTACTGCGCCGTTATTTTCTTTTTTGTGGGCCGTCTGTTAGCTTGCACCATTCTTGCCATTCTCTTTCCAGCGCTCATCAACGAGCTGTTTTCGCCCACAGGACGGCCGCTGACTGGATGCTTTTTGCACCATTCGCAACATTCTCGGGATAACCCTAGACACTGTTGTGCGTGAAAACCCCAGGAGGCTGGCCGTTTCTGAGATTTTGGAACAGTCATGCCTGGCACAGACCGTTTTGCCCATTTTGACGTTCAATCAAACAGTAACCGAATGCCTCAATGCCTGTCTGCCCGCTTTATATAGTAGGCCACGTGACTCACCGTCTGTAGGAGCAAACTTGTTTCGTGAACGTATCTAATAAACTGGTTAGAATAATACTCTGAAAATTCTGATAATATCCTTTGTGTAAGAGCTGTTTGAAAAGACCACCTGATATTTCAGCTAATTTAGCATGGTATGGGTTTGATGCAGCGTGGTAAGTGTTCATCATTATTTTAATAAACTGAACACTAAATACAACAAGGACCACAAGAAACAACCGAAACAGCTCCATCAGGTGCAAAACACACTAAACAGAAAATAACTATCCACAACCCATAGTGGGAAAACAGGCTGCCTAAATATGGTTCTCAATCAGAGATCACGATTGACAGCTGCCTCTGATTGGGAACCATACCAGGCCAAAACCAGAAATACAAAACATAGAATGCCCACCCCAACTTACGCCCTGACCAAACTGAAATAGAGACATAAAAAAGGAACTAAGGTCAGGACGTGACAAAAACTGTGCACTCTCCTCAAACAATAGCATTATATTATTTCACTGTAACAACTACTGTAAGTTGGACAGTGCAGTTAGATTAACAAGAATTTAAGCTTTGTATCAAGATCAGATATGTCTATGTCCTGGGAAATGTTCTTGTTAATTACAACCTCACGCTAATCGCATTAGCCTACGTTAGCTCAACCGTCCCGTGGAAGGGACACCGATCCTGAAGAAATTTTAACCGACTTGCCTAGTTAAATAAAGATGAAATAAACTCCATTTAGAGTAACCAGAGACAGGGTGTTTCTCAATATGCACAATATGCATACTAATATGCTCCACACTCATGCTCCAAGTGCATTCTCAGAGGACGTTCTCTTGAGTTCTTGTGAGGATGAGAGTGTGGAGAATGCATAAAACATTACATTTGAGAAGCACTCATACTCCCCCTACTGTATTACCTCACGCTGCTCCTCACCCTACTGTATTGCTGCATCTCCCCATTCACTGAACCTTCTTCCAGTCAGGACAACTTCACCAATAGAGACGAAACAAGAGACACCAAGCAAACGTTTTACTTCATAATTATCAGTTAGATACAGTATATGTGATTCGTTGTAATCGTTAAACAGGCAAAAAATTACCTAAAACTAATGTTATGCAAGGTACAATAGATTTCAATTCAGCTAACATTTTTTTGTGGCTAGTTAGCTAGCCAGTTAGCCCTATTGACAATGGACTTACCCAGTCACTGAACCTTCCTTCTTCTTGCCAGGACAATGTCAATAGAGACCAAATACAAAGCAAACATTTAACTTCATAACTATCAGCTAGCTATGTGTGAATCGGAATAATGTAGCCAACCAGATAGTATAAAAGGCAAAAATGACCTAAAACCAATGTTATCCAAGGTAGATGTCAATTCTTTGTGGCTATCTATAGTATTAGCTAGCCAGTAAGCTCTATAGACTTACTATGGGCTTGCGACCTACACACACTAGAGTGGGTATTGTAGGCAGGTAACCATGGCAAAATTAACATAGCATGTATTTATTACCCAGTTAAAATATTGTAGTCATGCAACATGAGATGGGAATAGGCAACATTTCATTTCGAAGTAGGAGTGCATTTTCTCTCGCTTTAGCTAAGATAATAGCCGCTGTATGTGGTTGAGTCATAATTCTTTGCGTACTGTCCACTGAAGCTTGCATCGATGCATGCTTCAAAATATGAACAAAAGGAGTACGCATTTGAGAAGTGCCCTCTGTGCTCCTTTGATTTGGACTCATTCTACAACCCTCCCGTGCTCCAATTTGCATGCTCGGAGCACAGTAGTATGCATTTTGAGAAACACCCAGGGAGTTAAATGTATGGAGTGATCCACAAATGTGGGAGAGGCCTCTGTCATATTTTCCTGAATGTTCTGTTTGTTTCAATATCTGTGTTTTCGCATCTGCAATGATTGTTTTTTTATTTTATGCTACAAAAGATAAACATACATTTTTCTAAACAAATCTAATATGTGTTTTAATTTATATCAACCCGTTAGTGAGATAGTTGATCAAGTTTACAGTGCATTCTGAAAATATTCAGACCCCTTCACTTTTTCCACTTTTTTTTAACGTTACAGCCTTATTCTAAAATGCATTTAAAAAAAAAAATTTCCTCTCATCAGTCTACATACAATAGACATTTTAGCAACACAACATTTTTTTCCATAACTATTTAGACCCTTTACTCAATACTTGTTGAAGCACCTTTGGCAGCAATTACAGCCTCAAGTAATTGCTTGTAGCATCATTCTTGGGTATGACACTACAAGCTTGGCCCTCCTGTATTAGGGGAGTTTCTCCCATTCTTCTCCGTTGATCCTCACAAGGTCTGTCAGGTTGGATGGGGAGCGTCGCTGCACAGCTATTATAAAGTATCTCCAGAGATGTTTGATCGGGTTCAAGTCCGGGCTCTGGCTGGGACACTCAAGGACATTCAGAGACTTGTCCCGAAGCCACTCCTGCGTGGTCTTGGCTGTGTGCTTAAGGTCGTTGTGCTCTTGGGAAGTGAACCGTCGCACCAGTCTGAGGTCCTGAGCGCTCTGCAGCAGGTTTTCATCAAGGATCCCTCTTTACTTTGCTCCGTTCATCTTTCTGAAAAACATCCTCACAGCATGATGCTGCCACCACGCTTCACCGTAGGGATGGTATTGGCCAGACGTGACGCTTGGCATTCAGGCCAAAGAGTTCAATCTTGGTTTCATCAAACCAGATAATCTTGTTTCTCATGGTCTGTGAGTCCTTTAGGTGCCTTTTGGCAAACTCCAAACGGGCTGTCATCTGTTTTTTACTGAGGAGTCTCTTCTGTCTGGCCACTCTACAATAAAGGCCTGATTGGTGGAGTGCTGCAGAGATGGTTGTCCTTCTGGAATGTTCTCCAATCTCCTCATAGGAACTCTAGAGCTCTGTCAAAGTGACCATTGGGTTCTTGGTCACCTCCCTGACCAAGGCCTTTCTCCCCCAATTGCTCAGTTTGTCCGGGCAGCCAGCTCTAGGAAGAGCCTTAGTGGTTCCAAAGTTCTTCCATTTATGACTGATGGAGGCCACTGTGTTCTTGGGGGCCTTAAATGTTGCAGAAATGTTTTGGTACCCTTCCCCAAATCTGTGCCTTGACACAATCCTGTCTCAGAGCTCTACGGACAATTCCTTTGACCTCATGGCTTGGTTTTTACTTTGACATCCACTGTCAACTGTGGGACCTTATATAGACAGGTGTCTGCCTTTCCAAATCATGTCCAATCAATTGAATTTACCACAGGTGGACTCCAATCAAGTTGTTGAAACATTTCAAGGATGATCAATGGAAACATGATGCACCTGAGCTCAATTTCGTGTCTCATAGCAAAGGGTCTAAATACTTACGTAAATAAGGTTGTGTTTTTAATAACTATGCAAAAAATTTACAAAAACCTGTTTTTGCTTTGTCACTATGGGGTATTGTGTGTGTATTGCTGAGGATTTTTATTTATCCATTTTAGATTAAGGCTGTAATGTAACAAAATGTGGAAAAAGTCAAGGGGTCTGAATACTTTTCGAAGGCACTGTTTATAGTGTAAGTAGTCTTCATCTACAGTATTTTCTTCCCTACTCTGACAGGCAATGTAAATGTAAAATATGAGTGATGTAAAAGTGCTGGATATCATCCTGCAAATGAGCTTCCAACAGAAGTTTGATATCACATTGCAAACCACCATAATGTGACACACTAAGAAATATTCAAATGTCTTTGAACCCTTTTAACTCAAAGGAAGTACACTGAAAGAGAAATGTCCTCTGCTGTAGTTGATTGTTAATTCAAAAACATAGAAAAGTGCAAAATGACAACGGTGTTGATTAAAAACGACAAACAAATACATTGTCAATTGGAGTTAAATGTAAGCAACTCTGAGAGTTTAATATTTAATAAAATTAGTGTTGTTTTAACTCCCAAAATAATATTTTCATAACCATGAAAAACAGCCCCAGACCATTATTCCTCCTCCCCCAAACTTTACAGCTGGCACCATGCATTGGGACAGGTAGAGTACTACTGGCATCTGCCAAACCAGGATTCGTCCTTCAGACTGCCTATTGGTGAAGCACAATTTATCACTCCAGAGAACATATTTGCACTGCTCCAGAGTCCAATGGGGGCTGGCTTTACACCACTCCAGTTGACGCTTGGAATTTGCGCATGGTGATCTTAGGCTTGTGTGCAGCTGCTCGGCTATAGAAACAAACAGTTTTTGTGCCGACGTTGCATCCAGAGGAGGTTTGGAACTCAGTAGTGAGTGTTGCAACCGAGGACAGGCTTCAGTACTTGGCTGTCCAGTTCTGTGAGCTTGTGTGACCTACCACTTTGCAGCCGACTCGTTGTTGCTCCTAGACATTTCCACTTCACAATAACAGCATTTACAGTTGACCGGGGCAGCTCTAGCAGGGCATAAATTTGATGAACTGACTTGTTGGAAAGGTGGCATCCTATGGCGGTGCCACGTTCAAAGTCACTGAGCTATTCAGTAAGGCCATTCTACTTCCAATGTTTGTGTATGGAGATTGCATGGCTGTATGCTGGATTTTGTACACTTGTCAGAAACCGGTGTGGGTGAAATTGCAGAATCCACAAATTTGAAAGGGTGTCCACATACATTTCGTATTGCCAAGAGGATGCCGTACAGCACAGCTGTAGAACATCTACACTGAAAAATAATTCAAACACTGTTTGCGTCCCCGCGGGATCCTGGATGCATATGATCGGGATATAGTGCTCTTTAGAAGGCACCTCACATAGCCTACTGTGCTATTCAAACTCGACTGAATAGAAGAGTCAGCTGCTCATACAATTTCATAGTGGGTCAAAAGTATACACTGATTTGTTATTATTTATCCCACAAAGGGATGCATAAAGCAATGTAATTTATTTTTTTCACATCGTCAACGTTTTTTTTTTTTATCGTTGGCTCTGCAGTCTAGATCATTTCCATGTGGTAGGCTACGGGTGAGGACACAGACCTGCACACACATGCTGCGCCTTTATGTGCATAAAACAATCAATGTTTGCCTACAATGTTCAAGGCGTTGCACTTCTATGGATACATATACACCACATAATAATATTTCGACGTTTATGTGCATTTGTGCCTATATTTAGCAATTTTGTCATTATAGTACAAATCATTACAGAAACTCGCTACAACACTTCCGTTTGTCGAAATTATTGTGTTCAGTTAATTTAATCCAACCACATAGTGTGGGTGTACAATAAATAAGTACATTCACATCAATTCGTATGAATTCCTTTGTCTATCATCTACGTTATCTTTGCATTTCAAAGTTGACCCATTTTAATGGCTACTCACCCCTTTATCCTTCTCTGGTAGAATCTTCTATGTGTGAACTGACCCATATCCAATTCACTAACATGTTGATGTGAGAATAAACAAAAAATGTTGTTCCTGTTGGTAATAGGGTGTAGATTAGGCCACTTGAAGAATGTCCTCCACCTCACTTCCAAAAAACTCCTTCCATCGTTTGAAATATCCCAAAGAAATCCATGCGTTTGCTGTCTCGATTCCAAAGCTGCTCGAGCGCTGTCCAGTGGAAAGTGGAGCTGAAAGTCTGGACTCGCCTAACTTTCGTTGCCTGCTGCTAATTGCCGATAAATCGAATTGACCAGCGGATTTAGTAGCGGTTATGCTACAGTCACTTATTAACTTTAAAGAACATATACTGACATGTCCTAATAATAAAGATGACTGAGAAGCAAACATTGCACGCCCGCGGAATGGAGACAGCACCCTCGAATCGATGGAGTGCACTCAGCGCCCACTGAATTAATTTGATCATAATGCTAAACAGCAAAATGCACATATTATTGTGGTAAAACCATTGTTATCAATTCTGTTTCAATGCCGCTGCTGAGAACGGGATAAAAATCACAAATATTTAACAATCGCACACCAGTTACACCACATGCCAAGAAAGAGTGCGCCATGCACTTAATGGTGCTGATATTCTTTTTGATTTAGGCTACGTAGATTCGACCACCTGCTACATTAGCCTTCACTTCATTTCAGACTTGACGTTCACTGAGTTTAATTGTTTTGGAGTTATGCCCAAATCCTGCAAACGTTGAATATGTATAAGGATATTACTCAAAAGCGGTGTGGCAGACGCAGCGCATCGTCACGCGCAGGAAGCTTTACAATAAACACGTGAGACACAATTGCTTCGCCTGCCTCAATACATATGTTAGATGATCATTTTGGAAAACCTAAATAGACAATTAATCGCTATGTTTTCGACATGCACATTATATTTAGGCTTAAGTCCTAATGTATCAACCGTGCATAAATGTCTTACTAAATTCTGTCGGAAATTGAGATTCTAGGATTTGCGTGCGCCACAAATTATTGGGATTGATCAAACTGTCGCATGCAACATATATACATGTTGCCAATGATACATCAGACCATAATACACCTGCTCTTTCCATGACATAGACTGACCAGGTGAATCCGGTTGAAAGCTATGATCCCGTGTTGATGTCACTTGTTAAATCCACTTCAATCAGTGGATATGAAGGGGATAAAACCGGTTAAAGAAGGATTCTCAAGCCTTGAGACGTTTGGGACATCAAATAAAATAACACAATTGTATTAGTCACATGCGCCGAATACAACAGGTGTAGATTTACAGTGAAATGCTTACGTACGAGCCCATAACCAACAGTACAGTTTCAAAAAATAAGAATATGGGTTAAAAGTAACACGTAATTAAAGAGGAGCATTAAAAAATATATATATATATACAGCGGGGTGCCGGTACAGAGTCATTGTGCCGGGGCACCGGTTAGTTGAGGTAGTATGTGCATGTAGGTAGAGTTGATTAAAGTGACTATACATAGATGACAACAGAGAGTGGCAGTGGTATGGAGACGGGAGGGGGGGCAATGTGAATAGTCTGGGTAGCCATTTGACTAGACATGGATTGTGTATGTGTCACATTCAGAGGGTGAATGGGCAAGACAAACATTTTAAGTGCCTTTAAATGTGGTATGGTAGTAGGTGCCAGGCGCACCGGTTTGAGTGTGTCAAGAACTGCAATGCTGCTGGGTTTATCCCGCTCAATAGTATCAAGAATGGTCCACCACCCAAAGGACATCCAGCCAACTTGACACAACTGAGGGAAGCATTGGAGTCTACATTGGCCAGCATCCCTGTGGAACGCTTTTGACACCTTGTAGAGTCCATGCCTGTCACGTTCGTTATAAGGATCGGACCAAGGCGCAGCGTGGGATGCGTACATACTTATTTATTAAAAGAATGAACACTGAACAAAATAACAAAACGAAACGCTATACAAACGAGTGCTGACAGGCAACTACACATAGACAAGATCCCACAACAGAAAGTGGGAAACAGGGCTGCCTAAATATGATCCCCAATCAGCGACAACGATAAACAGCTGTCTCTGATTGGGAACCATATCAGGCCAACATAGACAAAACCCCTAGACCTACAACAACCCTAGACATACAAAACTCTAGACATACAAAACCCTAGACATACAACACTAGAATACCCACCCTCGTCACTCCCTGACCTAACCAAAATACAGTGGGGCAAAAAAGTATTTTGTCAGCCACCAATTGTAATTTTCATCATAGGTACACTTCAACTATGACAGACAAAACTAGAAAAAAAATCCAGAAAATCACATTGTAGGATTTTTAATGAATTTATTTGCAAATTATGGTGGAAAATAAGCAAGATTTCTGGCTCTCACAGACCTGTAACTTCTTCTTTAAGAGGCTCCTCTGTCCTCCACTCGTTCGTTACCTGTATTAATGGCATCTGTTTGAACTTGTTATCAGTATAAAAGACACCTGTCCACAACCTCAAACAGTCACACTCCAAACTCCACTATGGCCAAGACCAAAGAGCTGTCAAAGGACACCAGAAACAAAATTGTAGACTTGCACTAGGCTGGGAAGACTGAATCTGCAATAGGTAAGCAGCTTGGTTTGAAGAACTCAACTGTGGGAGCAATTATTAGGAAAGGGAAGACATACAAGACCACTGATAATCTCCCTCGATCTGGGGCTCCACGCAAGATCTCACCCCGTGGGGTCAAAATGATCACAAGAACGGTGAGCAAAAATCCCAAAACCACACGAGGGGACCTAGTGAATGACCTGCAGAGAGCTGGGACCAAAGTAACAAAGCCTACCATCAGTAACACACTACGCCGCCAGGGACTCAAATCCTGCAGTGCCAGACGTGTCCCCCTGCTTAAGCCAGTACATGTCCAGGCCCGTCTGAAGTTTGCTAGAGAGCATTTGGATGATCCAGAAGAAGATTGGGAGAATGTCATATGGTCAGATGAAAATATAACTTTTTGGTAAAAACTCGTCGTGTTTGGAGGACAAAGAATGCTGAGTTGCATCCAAAGAACACCATACCTACTGTGAAGCATGGGGGTGGAAACATCGCGCTTTGGGGCTGTTTTTCTGCAAAAGGACCAGGACGACTGATCCGTGTAAAGGAAAGAATGAATGGGGCCATGTATTGTGAGATTTTGAGTGAAAACCTCCTTTCACCAGCAAGGGCATTGAAGATGAAACGTGGCTGGGTCTTTCAGCATGACAATGATCCCAAACACACCGCCCGGGCAACGAAGGAGTGGCTTCGTAAGAAGCATTTCAAGGTCCTGGAGTGGCCTAGCCAGTCTCCAGATCTCAACCCCATAGAAAATCTTTGGAGGGAGTTGAAAGTCTGTGTTGCCCAGCAACAGCCCCAAAACATCACTGCTCTAGAGGAGATCTGCATGGAGGAATGGGCCAAAATACCAGCAACAGTGTGTGAAAACCTTGTGAAGACTTACAGAAAACGTTTGACCTCTGTCATTGCCAACAAAGGGTATATAACAAAGTATTGAGATAAACTTTTGTTATTGACCCAATACTTATTTTCCACCATAATTTGCAAATAAATTCATTAAAAATCCTACAATGTGATTTTCTGGATTTTTTTTCTAATTTTGTCTGTCATAGTTGAAGTGTACCTATGATAAATTACAGGCCTCTCATCTTTTTAAGTGGGAGAACTTGCACAATTGGTGGCTGACTAAATACTTTTTTGCCCCCCTGTATATAGAAAACAGAGATATCTAAGGTCAGGGTGTGACAATGCCCTGACGAACTGAGGCTGTTCTGACGGAAAGGGGGGTGTTTTGTACACTCAGTGTATATTTGTGCTTCGTGAATGAGCGCTACAACCCTGCCTGAGCAGACCTCTTCATGCTTGTGTGACACTTTTGAATGTGGGTTAAAAGAAAAATAAAACTATCTGAGTTTTCGCCCCTGTCTACTAGAGTAATCCTTGCTAGCTAGAGGGAGCGGCACCAGTAGACAGTCCTTCGCTCCCGCCTTCCCTCACCATTTTTAACAAAACTGTGGGAAAACAGTGCTCAACAGGCAGGGCGAAGGACACTGTTTACGGGTCGCACCACCTCCCACGTGTTAGCTAACTAGCTGCTAATTAGTGACACTGTGTGCTAGCTTGCTAGTTAGTTACCCCCCGCACCCCACCTAATGTGTCTGGAGACAACCATGCCCGACAGAACGGGGCAAAGGACCCTGTCTACCGGTCGTCCCGTACACGAGACGGGAGGCTTCGGCGACACTGTGAACTAGCTAGCTTGAAAGTTAGTGACACCATGTGTTAGCTAACTTGATAGTTAGCTAGCTAGCACATGGTGTCGCTCCCGCCTACTGTGTAGCAGAGTTCTCCTTGCTAGCATTGCATGTGTTATCATCGATTTGGCGTACTGGCATAGAGCAGTGGTGTGGAGCTGTTTGCAGAAGTTGCACATTGAGATATTGTTTTGTAGCCTGGAGTCCAGGAAAAATGTGGCCTTTTTATAAATGGATTTCATGCAATTCTACATAATTTTAGATGACTGTAGACTTCCGCAGAATCTCTTTTAATACCTCATAAATTATCAAAATGTCAGGCTGCTTTGACTTTGACAAACTGAGAACCTGAGATGTCTTTAGGCTAGGCCTAGGTGTGCGGAGAAAACATATTGTTCAATATGAGGAGGAAATTATAGTGAAAAAGTTTTCCAGTTTCACTGTCTCACCCAATGATGCGCAGCTCACTCACCTGCCAAAAGCTTATCTCTTTCTTGCTTTACTTTGTAAAACAATGCTGTTCACTCAATAGGCCTATTTGGAAGTTGATAACTTGGCAACATACAGACAGATTAAAATATTATTTTCAGCAGGGTCCATTTGCTTTCCAGACTGTGTTTTCCCACGATTGCATGCGAAATATTGAGTAAGGCCTGTTTTGGCTGCATGTTGTTTACTGACAGATTTGCTGCACGTTCCGGAGGCATGCCTTGTGATTTGGCTACACACAATCCACAGCTAGGCTATTTTTTTAAAATTAGCTATTGATCCTCTGTGGCTAAACTATTGGCTTACTCCTGGTTCAGTATTCTGAATTATTTCTTTCTGAACAGGCAGCAGAGAGCAGCAGCCCCTCCAGCACACTTCCAGCAGCTATTGTTCTATAAGGAAATAAATGATGAAGTGCAATGCTGGAGAGATGAGAGTTGCAGGCGTATGTCTATAACAACAGAGAGGTAGAGAGATCATAGAAAGTGAAACTCATTTTAGTTCTGAGAGATACAGGCGTGCTTCTCTCTCTCGCAACACAGCAATGGCTAAAGCGTTGGTCTATATTTTAAGAATTGATTCATGTTGGGTTGGCAGGGTTTGTGCAACATTGTAGCCTATAGGCTGTTGCACAACATTGTAGCCTGTTGCACAAACCCTGCCGGCCCAACAAGAAAATATTAAATATTAAAATATCAGGCACGTTTTCACATTAGCTAGCTTCCTGCAGGATACCGCTAAAATTAAGCACTGGACACCGGTAGACAGTGTGTTTCGCTCCCGCCTACAGTGCCAGTAGCACAGCTGGGGCGACACCTTGTACTAGCTAGCTTGGTAGTTAGCGACACCACGTGCTTGCTAGTTATCTAGCTAGCACATGGTGTCGTCACTCCCGCCTGCTGAGTACTGGTCCTCCTTAGGACTATCTGACTAAGCTAGCAGACTACGCTCCCGCATGCCGAACACCTGCCCTCGCTGTCTTCAACAGAACTGCGGGAAAACAGTGCCCAACAGGCACTAATCTTATGCCTAACCCTAACCTTAAAATAAGACCAAAAAGTAAATTGTTGTTTTCATGAATTTTCACGATATCCAATTTTGAATGGAAACCATTGTGCCAGTTGTTCACACGCGTATCTACCCTCTCATTGGCTAGAATGGTTCCAACTGAATTTGCTCCCTCCCAACTGCCCAATCGGGTCCAGCTGTGCCGTCATCCCTCAGGGTCTCTATGCTGCTACCTACTAATATGTCATCTCACAGTGCGTCTCTCAGGAAAAGTGAGGGAGTCGAAAGGAGTGGGCTTTTAGAAAGGAACCATATAAAGAGAAGCGGGGGTTTAGAAAGGAACCATTTAAGGAGAAGTGAGGGTTTAGAAAGGAACCATATAAGGAGACGTGGGGGTTTAGAAAGGAACCATATAAGGAGAAGTGAAGGTTTAGAAAGGAACCATATAAGGAGAAATAGGGATTTTGAAAGGAGCCTTTTAACGTCAACGTTAGCTGGCATTTACATTTACGAAAAACGTAACGTTACATACATGGCTACCGGTAGGTAATGTTCAAAGACACAGCTCACAGTGTGTGAATAGACTCTTTTTTTTTCATAACTGAAATTCCTTACAGTCATCTCTACAGACCATGACTAACGTCCAATAACCCAAACGATGTCTTGAGTGGCACCATTTAAAAAAAAACACCTCCTTATATGGTTCCTTTCAAAACGTCCACTCCTTTTGAAACCCCCACTTTTCCTGAGGGTTGACTGGTGTGAGAGATGAGGTCGGGGCTGGACCCTTCTTCAAATGCCTTCCATTTTTTAAGATATTTATTGTCATGGTTAGAGCGGCCACTAGAGTATCTGGACAATATAATTGATAGTCTGTGATCTATCTAACCACAAGGCATTTGATCGTTTTTTTCTAGGGCGGGAACAAAAGGCGGTATTTCCATGTTTTTAAATGTGACGCTTCTCAGCTGACTCAAGCAGGAGCTGCATTGCCAATGCAGTGCTTGCTATATATTGTGTGTGCTGCATTATCCTATTGCTGAAGATGCTGTTCTTTGATCGTGACAAAATGATCAAGCCAAATTAAGGGTTGAAAAAATGTATTTTGACATGGAGATGTTATGATTTTTTTATGCACCACATTTGCCTTCTTTAGAATAAACTATTTTAAGTTTGACCGGATCTAACTTCGCAGGAATTTTCTCTGAATTAATTTTTGCTGATTGTTTGGGGAATTGTTGGTGTGCTCACCTCAGGGCTTGTAAGATGGTCATGTAGATGGGATACAGCTTTGGTCAAATTGAGGTCAAAAGTATACATTTTTTATTTAGCATTTTAGCTAACTCTTTCCTAACCTTAACCTAATTTCCCTAACCTGCTAAGTTAATTATCCTAACCTGCTGCATAAGTTCTCCTGAACCTGCTACAAAAAGTCAATTTTGACAAAAGCTTTATTCCTTCTAGACAAAACCTTGTAAGATGGACCTGATTAAGCCTGTGGCATGCTTCCCAGTCCAAACAGTTTCCGCATATATTATGTCAACATTTGTGACATTTTTGTTAATTTTGCACTTCAGACATTTTTTATCAGTTGTTTGTGATCCGTTTGAGCGGATCACTTTTGTCAAGTCACTGCCTTGCATTCTGGGGGAATAAAATATCAGACTTCCGCCTATATGAACTTTACAAAAATCATGTGATCAAAGGTCATGTTGTTTTGACTGCAGTTGACTGCATTGTGCTAGGTTCTATTGTCAACCAATTATTCGTTATTTTTGTTTAACCCAAGCAAACGTGACCAAAGACACCAATTTGCTTCGATTCATGTGTACCGCAAATATATACAAATAATTGTGATATTTGAAGCTCTCTCTCACTAATTGATTGTAAAATGTACATATAATTTCAGTTTGTGAGTGTGTGATATGGGTGTTGGAGACATGTTTATTTCGACATTATAAAGAATCTTCTATAAACAATGCAACACTGTCATGTTGATCTGTTGTAAAACCACATTAGTGTCCGACTTTTGGCTGTTGCTGATACACTTCCCCTAACTTCACTTCTTAACTTCTTCTCTTTTTCTTGAGGCAAGTCAAAGTTTGGTAGCCGAAGTCTAGGCCCATTTGTTTGTGACTGGACAACAGTACTACTCCTAGGAGGAGTGGGAACTCTGGACGGGATTCTTCAATAAAGTGTTTCTTGTCAAACAACGAAAGATGACAAGTTTTCATGCACATTATTTCACTTAAGAAATACTGCACCAAACATCTTAGATGTAACATTGCACATCTAAGACCTCCTCTTTGATTAATTCTGACCATTTTGAGGAATATAATGTTGCTATGGTGTCACAAGAGGGACAAACAGTAATATTGCAGATTTTTTCTTATTTTTCAATCAAAGTTCTTTTAAGGGTGTATGGGAGGCAAAGGCATTTTCTTTACTTTGCCGAGTTCTGCTAGGAGCTAACTGAACCTTGTATGCGGGTAGCTTTCAGAAGGCAGGCGCTCTGCCGCCCTCACACTTGCCTGGTTTTATGCTGCATTCACAACCAAGTGGGAAGGTAGAAACTACCAGTTGTGAAGTTATGGGTGCATTCACATGCTTTAAACTCGTTGAGAAATGCTGATTGGCAAATGGCAAACAAGCTGCATCAACCACAAATAAAAGTACAGTAAACAAAAAACAATATAAATAGATTGCTTTTTATGTTATTAAATAATGTTTTGCTGTTGCATTTAACTGCTGAAAATGCTGCAATCGAGGTCATTATGTGACGTCAAAGTTCAGCATGTGGAAAGAGTCGGAGCTCAGGGATGATGGAGGATTGGGTTTTTCCCAGTCGTATGTGGTAAATCCCACTTGGTTATGAACACAGCATCATAATCCACCAAAGAGATGGCTAAAGGGCATTGCACACCTGCCACGGATGACCTCGCTCCTCCAGAGACCACAAAGATAGATAGAGAGCAAACCTGCCACACGTGTACACATACACGTGGATTTAGGATTTTCCATCTTGCCATTCCTGAAGTCCCTGCAGGCTCTTAGTCTAAATAAGGAGATACCCTCAAGATACAGTACTTGAAACCATCTGTCCCTCAAATTGAAGCACAAGAGATCAAATAAAAAAATGTGGCCATCTGCATTATAACTGAATATATCGTTGTCTTTCTGTATGTTTGTGCCACTGCTGTCTTAGAGAAAGACAGCGAACAGACAACTCACCACACTCAAATAGCAAAATACGTTAGCTCTGCGTTTTTTCATGAAAGAGCTTCGTACATTGGGCCTATATTTTAACCCTGTGTGTTCATTAACTGGTAACGTGGCAGACTTGTTGCCTCGCACAATGTATCAGTGCTATTGCATACGAGTCTGCACATTAGGAAGAGGAGGAGAGTTGGACTTGGATACTGTGGGTTACCGTGTGTAAATAAAGCAGGAAAAAGTCTGATTTGATGTGTTTTCATTTCAGGCTGTAAGGCAACAAAAGGTGAACATTTTGAAAGGGGGTGGTGACTTTCTATACCCACTATACCTACATCCCCTTTTTGCCGTTTGCTCCTTAGGTAAACATTGCTGATGGAGATCACTGAGGCTGTTTAATGAGTGCATTTCACAAGTGGCTACTTTGCTTCAACTACCTTAACTAAAACCACTGCAAAGGTGAGGAGTATGCAATTGAGTTTCTCCCAGAGAATGTCCGTATAGCTACACCCCAATGGGGGGAAAATGGTTGAATTAACATTGTTTCCATGTCATTTCAACCCAAAAAGCCAATGCAATGACGTTGCATCAACATGGAGAACTGATTGGATTTGAAAAATATCATCAACGTAAGGGAATTTCCTCTTATTTTCACCCAACTTTTAACCTAAATCGAATGACATGTTTTGTTGATTTCACATTGAATTCACGTTAGTCAACCAAATGTAAATTCAAAACTAGATGTTGAACTGACATCTGTGCTCAGTGGGTTTGGTTTTGAATAACAACGTTCTGGCATGTCTGCCTACAGGCTTCAGTAAAAGTCAAATTTTTCAGGCTTGGCCGGCGTTATGTTCAATGCTTGGCAAATATAACGAGAGATGTCCGGATGACTGCATCGCTTTGGTCATTTGCCCACTTGTGTTCATAATAGAGGAGCAAATGAGACTCCTCAACGATAATGCCATCAGCGCCACCCTTTGCCGGCCAAAATGAGGAGACGAATGTAAGATTTACAAACGGGGAGTATTCTATTGTCTATGGGTCGACAGAGACCTTTGTCTTGAATGAAAAGTGGAGGACAGCACTCCAGGAACCCTTGTTCAGGAGCCTTCTGGTTGGGGTGGCTGTGGACTAATAGGGCCAAGGACGATACCAGCATGGCGATATTATTTCCATGTATGTAAACACGAAGCAGCCCAAACTCTTCGGTCCTTTAAAAACCTGCCGTATGTAAAATGTTGTGTGCTTTAGCTTGGAAAATAAATAAATGATGACAACATAATGATGTTTGTTTCTAAAGAAGTTAAATCCGCTTCGTGTTTTGTTTCCTTGCCACGATAGTAACGAGTATCGAGATACTGGTATCGTCCCGGCCCTATGGACAAAGTTCACACAGTTGTTCAGTGGTAAGTTAGCAGTCTCATGGGGTTTGTATATAATATAGAGGAATTACAAACGTCCCGCACACTAACCAATGCATACAGTAGCATTATTACCTGTAGTTGCCATAAAAAGATCATTTGTGATGGTAAACAATTGCAAAGAGCTGTTGATAGTTAGCTAGCTGGCTTGGTAATTATCTGTAAATCATACGGCTGGTTTTTATGACCCACTGGATAGTACAACAACTCTCTTGAAAAATTGTACAAGCAGAAGACAGTGGGCTGCTTTACCTGATTCAGGCACTGTTCAAATGAGGGAAACTGCAGGAGTGCATTCAGACTTTGCTGAAGGTGATGCTGGTGTAAAATGAAGCATTTTTTGTATTCCTTTCAGTCACCTTATGGCTGGCTTTTGGCTGAGCTCGTTAAACTGAAGGGAGTGTGACCCTTACATGACTGTATTGTTACTCACTGTACTGTGACTGTTTCCCCAGGCTCATCACGTGGCCCCAGTGACACAGTGCCGATTATCAATGTGGCCCTGGTGGTGCAGAGGCCACTCTGGTACTGAAGGATGAGAAGAGCAATCTGAAGGCGGTGAGAAGAGTCATCACAAAGCTAGACCTGGCACGCAGGCACAGCCTGAACTCACTTTTCAAATCTCCTTACCCAATTATTTGACTTTTGTCAGCCTAACCTTCTATTTTCTTTTTCTCTTCTCCCTCTGGTATTTCAGCTACCTTAGCAAACAATCATTAATGACAAACGTGTGTTTTTTCTATTTCTGAAGTAATATGTAGATCGTAAACAAACTATTTCTTGATGATGAGCCTACCTGTATAACTTTTTGTTAAACGTAGTCCCCTCAGTTCCTTGTCGGATTCTACAGCTGTACCATAGACAGCATTCTGTCTGGCTAGGCAGTAGAAGGCCCATACAATCACCAAGGACTCCAGTTAAAGACTATTTTCTCTGTTATCACACCTTCCCCATTCAGACTGCACTGACTCATCATGCACACCATTTCACAAACTATTCACACATATTAGTCATTTAGCAGAAGCTCTTAACCCTAATTGCTCCTGTAAGTTGCTCTGGATAAGTGCCTTGCTCAAGGGCACATCAAACAGATTTTTCACCTAGTCGGCTCGGGGATTCAAACCAGCAACCTTTCGGTTATTGGCCCAACAGTCTTAACCACTAGGCTACCTGCTGCCCTACCCCTTTACTTATTCCACATTTTGTTGTGTTACAGCCTGAATTCAAAATGGATTCAATTGATTTTTTCTCTCACCCATCCAAACACAATACTCACCCCATGGTGAATAAGTGAACAAAAAAAACGTTGATTTTTTTTTGCACATTTATTGAAAATTAAATATGACATAATATTCACACCCCTGAGTCAATACATGTTAGAATCATATTTGGCAGCGATTACAGCTGAGAGTCTTTCTGGATAAGTCTAAGAGCTTTACACATCTGGATTGTGCAACATTTACGCCATTTAATATTTTCAAAATTGTTCAAGCTCTGTCAAATTGGTTCTTGATCATTGCTAGACAACCATTTTCAGGTCTTGCCCTAGATTTTCAAGTAGATTTAAGGCAAAACTGTCTAGGCCATTCAGGAACATTCACTGTCTTCTTGGTAAGCATCTCCAGTGTCGATTTGGCCTTGTGTTTTAGATAATTGTCCTGCAGAAAGGTGAATTCATCTCCTAGTGTCTATTGGAAAGCAGACGGTACCAGATTTTCCTCTAGGATTTTGCCCGTGTTTACCTACATTCTGTTTCTTTGTTATTCTGAAGAACTCCCCAGTCCTTAACAATTACAGTCGTATGAAAAAGATTTCTATTTGTAAATAATTGCGTGTTTGGATCAGCAATTTCATTTTGATCTATCAAATAACTGATGGACACATTAATATTTCAGTAGTGAAATGAGGTTTATTGGATTAACAGAAAATGTGCAATATGCATCAAAACAAAATTAGACAGGTACATACATTTGGGCACCCCAATAGAAAAATCACATCAATATTTAGTAGAGCCTCCTTTTGCTAAAATAACAGCCTCTAGACGCTTCCCATAGCCTCTAATGAGTGTCTGGATTCTGGATGAAGGTATTTTGGACCATTCCTCCTTACAAAACATCTCCAGTTCAGTTAGGTTTGATGGTTGCCGAGCATGGACAGCCCGCTTCAAATCATCCCACAGATTCTCAATGATATTTAGGTCTGGGGACTAGGATGGCCATTCCAGAACACTGTACTTGTTCCTCTGCATAAATGCCCGGGTAGATTTTGAGCAGTGTTTTGGGTCGTTGTCTTTAAAATATCCAGCCCCGGCGTAACTTCAATTTGTGACTGATTCTTCAAAATTTTTCCCAAGAATCTGCTGATATTGAGTGGAATCCATGCGACCCTCAACTTTAACAAGATTCCCAGTACCGGCACTGGCCACACAGCCCCACAGCATGATGGAACCCACAGCATGATGGAACCCCCACCAAATTTTACTGTGGGTAGCAAGTGTTTTTCTTGGAACGCTGTGTTCTTTTGCCGCCATGCATAACGTCCCTTGTTATGACCAAATAACTCAATCTTTGTTTCATCAGTCCACAGCACCTTATTCCAAAATGACGCTGGCTTGTCCAAATGTGCGTTTGCATACCTCAAGCGACTCTGTTTGTGGCGTGTGTGCAGAAAAGGCTTCTTCCGCATCACTCTCCCATACAGCTTCTCCTTGTGCAAAGTGCGCTGAATTGTTGAACGATGCACAATGACACCATCTGCAGCAAGATGATGTTGTAGGTCTTTGGAGGTGGGTTTGTGGGTTGTTTTTGACCGTTCTCACCATCCTTCGCCTTTGCCTCTCCTATATTTTACTTAGCCTGCCACTTCTGGACTTAACAAGAACTGTGCCTGTGGTCTTCCATTTCCTCACTATGTTCCTCACAGTGGACACTGACAGCTTAAATCTCAGCGATAGCTTTTTGTAGCCTTCCTCTAAACCATAATGTTGAACAATCATTGTTTTCAGGTCATTTGAGAGTTGTTTTGAGACCCCCATGTTGCCACTCTTCAGAGGAGACTCAAAGAGAACAACAACTTGCAATTGTCCACCTTAAATACCTTTTCCAATGATTGGATGCACTTGTCTATGAAGTTCAAGGCTTAATGAGCTCACCAAACCAATTGTGTGTTCCAATTTGTTCCAATCAGTGCTAAGTAGTTACAGGTATTCAAATCAACAGAATGGCAAGGGTGCCCACATTTTTGCATAGCCTATTTTTCACATCTGATTTAATTTCATACAACTTAATATTGCTACACTAAAAATCTTTGTCTGTACAATACCCCAGTACTCAGCTTTAATTAGAAAATGAATGGCATGCCACTGTGATCATTTTCTGTGACAACAGAGTAAATTATTATGCAGCCTCAGAGGGGTGCCCAAACTTTTTCATATGACTGTACAAGCATACCCATAACATGATGCAGCCACCACTATGCTTGAAAATATGTGTTGAATTGGATTTGCCCCAAACAAAACCCATTGTATTCAGGACAACAAAGTGAATTGTTTGCCACATTTTTTGCAGAATTACTTTAGTGCCTTGTTGCAAACAGGATGCATGGAATATTGGAATATTTTTATTCTATACAAGCATCCTTTTTCTCACTCTGTCAATTACATTAGTATTGTGAAGTAATTACAATGTTGTTGATCCATCCTCCGTTTTCTCCTATCACAGCCATTGAACTCTGTAACTGTTTTAAAGTGCAATTAATAACTTCACCATGCTCAAGGGGATATGCATCTAATATATGGCTCTGGCCTGAAGCCATGAAACATCAATCAACCATGAGAGAGTGATTAGGGTAATTAAATACATGTGGCAATAATGGACATCTTTCTTTAGAACATCTGGAGTGGCTGAAGTAAGTAGCCTATCATGCTGTTTCACTCCCATAAGAGGAAATCAGATGACTCTTTGAGTCCCACTTAAACACAGTCATTACCTACGCTCTTCGCTCATTACACTCTTTGGTCAATCAGCTCTCTAATAGTACTACTAGTACAGAATGAGGAGGGCTGGTTGGTAGCTTATCACTATCAGTCTGGGCAGCAGATGCAGATGAAGTCTTTTCCATAGGATAGTGCCATTTGTTTAATTTGTATTAAGCTACTGTCACTTGTAACACAAACCTTCCGTCTGGCAAGCATGTCACAGCATATTTTCTTGGCTACTTCTTGCCATAGGACCAATGCGTTTTCTGTACATGGGTTCACACATATTGTTCAAGTGAAATCTAAGTAATGTGGCACCAGCCATAGCCATGGAATTATTTTTTTTTCTGGATTGGTTGGATGCAGTAACTGAGCTAGCACTGTAGTCTTCAACTCATCGAATAACAGTGGTCCACCTGAATGCTTTAAGTGAGAGGGGACTGGTCTTACGCAGGACTGAGTTCAAGTGAAGAGTTGTTACGGTGGTGCATTACTTATTTACCAACTTCAGGACTTACTCTACCACCACAATACCCAGGCCAGGGATTGCCATTAGATTTCTGGGAATAGATGTGAAACGACCCTGTACTAAATTGTCTGCAACTGCCTCCCATAGTCAGGTAACTATTCTCATTCAATACAATGGCCCGACATGGAAACTGACCTACACTAAAATAAAGGGCCAAAAGAGAAATGTTATTGTAGTTGTAGATTTTCCATACAGACAGAGCATACAAAAGTGACAAAGAGAGTGGCTGTAATTTCTCATGCCATTGATTTGTGTATCACACTCACTTCCTTTCCCCGTTGAATATTAACTGATGTCTAGGAAGCTGCTCCTGCACACGCTGGTGTTGTCGTCAGTGTTGTAGTTGTTGTTGCTGCTGCTGTGACAGGAACATATTTTGGTTTGTCCCCAAGTCTGCCAACGGCTCCCTACAATGTGGACAGGAGAAAAATAGAGGTAGGGTTGTTATAACAACACAGCTGCCATATTCCATGCATGCTGCCATTATTTAGACATACAGTATCAGACCTATAACCTAACCATGTGTATGCTAAGCATATTTTTGAAGGATTGACTGCTAAATCCAGATACACAAAAATCTGCAGTCTGACCTTCATGGTCCGTATCATAACCTTAAAAATGTATTTTTCTTGTACAGATCTGCACTTGGACTGTTAAGTACTATTGTAAGGCGTAATATGTAAGTTAGCTTGCTGATGAATCACCCTGGCATGTGATATTAAGTCATGGAACTAGCTATGACACAAATAAAATACACTCAACAAAAATATAAATGCAACATTTCAAATCATTTACGGAGTTACAGTTCAAATAAGGAAGTCAGTCAATTGAAATACATTTATTAGGCCCTAATCTATGGATTTCACATGACTGGGAATGCAAATATGCATCTGTTGATCACAGATACCTTTAAAACAAAAGTAGGGGCGTGGATCAGAAAACCAGTCAGTATCTGGTGTGACTACAATTTGCCTCATGCTGCGCGACATCTCTTTCGCATAGAGTTGATCAGGCTGTTGATTGTGGGCTGTGGAATGTTGTCCCACTCATCTTCAATGGCTGTGCGAAGATATTGAATATTGACGGGAGTTGGAACACGCTGTCGTACACGTCGATCCAGAGCATCCCAAACCTGCACAATGGGAGGTGCTATGTCTAGTGAGTATGCAGGCCATGGAAGAACTGGGACATTTTCAGCTTCCAGGAATTGTGTACAGATCCTTGCGACATGCTGAAACATAAAGTGATGGCACGACAATGGGCCTCAGGATCTCGTCATGGTATCCGTAGTGTATGCCTGCCCATACCATTACCCCACCTCCACCATGGGGCACTCTGTTCACAATGTTGAGATCAGCAAACCGCTTGCCCACACGACGCCACGACGCCACGTCTGCCATCTGCCCGTTACAGTTGAAACTGGGATTCATCCATGAAGAGCATACTTCTCCAGCATACCAGTGGCCATCTAAGGTGAGCATTTTCCCACTGAAGTCGGTTATGACGCCAAACTGCAGTCAGGTCAAGACCCTGATGAGTATGAAGAGCATGTAGATGAGCTTCCCTGAGACGGTTTCTGACAGTTTGTGCAGAAATTCTTTGGTTGTGTAAACCCACGGTTTAATCAGCTGTCCCGGTGGCTCATCTCAGACCATCCCATAGGTGAAGAAGCTGGATGTGGAGGTCCTGGGCTGGCGTAGTTACAGGTGACCTGCGGTTGTGAGGCCGGTTGGACGTACTGCCAAATTCTCTAAAATGACATTGGAGGCAGCTTATGGTCGAGAAATTAACATTACATTATTTGGCAACAGCTCTGGTGGACATTCCTGCAGTCAGCATGCCAATTGCATGCTCCCTCAAAACTTGAGACATCTGTGGCATTATGTTTTGTGACAAAACTACATATTTTAGAGGGGCCTTTTATTATCCCCAGCTCAAGGTGCACCTGTGTAATGTTCATGCTGTTTAATCAGCTTCTTGATATTCCACACCTATCAAGTTGATGGATTAACTTGGCAAAGGATAAATGCTCACTAACAGGGATGTAAACAAATTTGTACATTTCTGGAAATTTTCTGGGACCAACACATATTTTTGTTCAGTATACATTAACCACGTTTCCATCCACGGTTTTGATGCAAGTAAAGTCATACCGTATATTTTAAAAAATCACGAAAGCTATGATGGAAATTGGATGTTTCAGTAAAATGTTATAAATGCTGATGTAATGAACATGATAGGAGACAGAAAGCTGGTTTCAAGAGCAGGGCGCAGCAGGTGTTTAATTGGAAGGGACCATAGGAGGAGGCAGGTATCTGGATCCAGGGGCAGGCAGAAGGTCATACACGGTAGGTCCAAAATGGCAACAGTCAGTACAGGCAGGGAATAGGCAAAAGGTGTCATGAGTGAGGCAGGCAAAAACTATCATACACGGGAGGAGTGAAGGACGGAAAAAAACAGCGCTCTGAAAGAAGTGTGTCTCAAAACAAACGATACCTCACAGTGATGGGGTACAAGGAACTTAACTAAATAGTGTGGGACGCTGACATGCAGGTGTGTGAACAGGTGATTAGAATTCCGTTGATTGAGATCTGGAGAGTGAGCTGGAAAGTGTGCTGCGTTCCGGGGATCTAAGTGTTTGGGAGTGTGAGTTGGACGCAGACGTTACAGCCGACAGATCATTCGACATGTTGGGATCTTTTTGTGTTGGTAAAATTAATTATGTGAGAAATGGTGGTGGAAATGCCTTTATGAGCAAATATTGATATAAAAACCATCATATCAAAGTAAACTTGGAGTCATGTGATGACATGGTGTGTGCTCTTCCCACTAAGACTGTGGAAACCATGCAGTTTATAGGCTACAGAGGTATTGGCTAGAAGGCATCTAGATTTTGTGAAATTAACATCAAAAATGTTGTTTTTTTGCTTTTTAGCTAACCCTAACCATTTTCCTAACCTTAATCTAATTATCTTAACGTGTTGTGTAAATTCTTATAACCTGCTATGAAACATAAAATCTGACTTTAGTTTGACAAAAGCTGGATCCCTTCTGGCCATGACCGGCTCCACATGTGATGAACTTCACAGGGTTGTGAAAGTTCACGGTATGAGCTTCATGAGAGGGTCTTATTCTGGTGACATGATGATCGATGCTTGACTGATGTTTGACAAATATTCGCGATAATCCATAATAATCTCGTCATGTAGACTAATCTATCCACACTGTAGATGCAAACTGTTGGCTAGAGCACATGTGCCAAGACCAACCTATCTACATTTACTATTTAACGCAACAGTTTTTGTGACTAAACTATTGGTAGGGTTGAAAATGCAATGGAAACACATTGAACATCAGATTTTTATTCTGTAAATGAAAACGTAAGCAAAAAAATTACATTTTGTTTGGATCTATCAGTTACACATACATTTCAGTACATACTCACAACAAGTAGATCCCATGGGGGAAAGCCGTTGTGCATTGAGGTGTTGCTTTATTTTTTATTTTTTAAACCAGGTTTGCTGTTCACTTGCGCTATATAAGATAGAAGGGAGTTCCTTGCACTTATGGCTCTGTATAATACTGTACGCTTCCTTGAATTTGTTCTGAATTTGGGGACTGTGAAAAGACCCCTGGTGGCATGTCTGGTGGGGTAAGTGTGTGTGCCAGTGCTGTGTGTAAGTTGACTATGCAAACAATTTGGGATTTTCAACACATTATTGTTCCTTATATATAAAAAAAATTGTGACACAGCCTGTCTTTCCTCAACTCTTAGCCAAGAGAGACTGGCATGCATAGTGTTAATATTAGCCCTCTTATTACAGTGAAGAGTAAGACGTGCCACTCTGTTTTGGGCCAGCAGCAGCTTATCTAGGTCTTTCTTTACAGCACTTGACCATATGACTGGATAATAATCAAGATAAGATAAAACTAGAGCCTGCAGGACTTGCTTTGTGGAGAGTGGTCTCAAAAAAGCAGAGCATCTCTTTATTATGGAAAGACCTCTCCCCAACTTTACAACCATTGAATCTACATGTTTTGACAATCAGAGTTTACAATCTAAGGTAACACCAAGTAATTTAGTCTCCTCAACTTCTTCAACAGCCACACATTCATTACCAGATTCAGCTGAGGTCTAGAACCTAGGGAATGATTTGTACCAAATACAATGCTCTTAGTTTTAGAGATGTTCAGGACCAGTTTATTACTGGCCATCCATTCCAAAACAGACTGCAACTCTTTAAGGGTTTCGGTGACTTCATTAGCTGCTGTTGCTGATGCGTATATATTGTTGAATCATCAGCATACATGGACACACATGCTTTGTTTATTAACAGTTGCAGGTCATTGGTAAAAATAGAAAACAGTAAAGGGCCTAGAGAGCTGCCCTGCAGTACACATTTGACATTAGAGAAGCTTCAATTAAAGAAAACCCTTTAAGTTATATTAGATAGATAAATGTGAATCCACGATATGGCAGAGGTTGAAAAGCAATAACACATAAGTTCTCAACAACAGATTATCATATCAAAAGCTGCACTGAAATCTAACAATACAGCTCCCACAATCGTTTTATGATCAATTTCTTTCAACCAATCTTTAGTCATTTGTGTCAGTGCAGTACATGTTGAGTGCCCTTCTCTTCTCTACAAGTATGCTGAAAGTCTGTTGTTAATTTGTTTAAAGAGAAGTAGCATTGCATTTGGTTAAACACTATTTTCTTCCCAACAGTTTGGTAAGAGCTGGCAGCAAGCTGATAGGTCCTCTGTTATAACCAGTAAATGCCGCTTTACCACTCTTGGGTAGCGGAATTACTTTGGCTTCCCTCCAGGCTTGAGGACAAAACTGGTTAAAACAGTGCACAGTAAAAGTGTATTTTCTAATTGTGACATTATTTTTGATGACATATGAATGTAGATGGATTTATGTTTGTAGAACCGTACCGCAATTGAGAATCAATTCATGTTTAGATGGAGTATTTGGCTGTTGTGGCTTCCAGAGCCAATTCACCTGTAAACAGAACATGTAAGGTCCTTGGACTATGAGGAGTAATGTTAGGCTCCTTTAGTCCATTATTGGGCTAGGTAGCCAACCATTTAGCTACCTACCTAGATAGCTAGTTATTAGCTTCATCATGACTAGCTTAAATGTATCTAGTAAAGGTATAGGCTATATAGAGTAATGACCAATTATTTACTGTATTTACACATCATTGGTAGTGGCCGATATTAGATATTAGTATTTATTTGCACGAGCACAACTCTGGTTCACATTTTAAGCCCTGCCTACACAAAATTGTGATTTGTTGGGAGAGTTGTCCGTCAAAAGAGGATCCACCCAACGTTTTTTCCCCCAATGCGAAGAAACCAAGTCAGGATGCCATATCTTCTAGACCCTAGTCACTGCTTTTGCCTAGGGTTGGGTTCACGAGACCAGACTGTGAGTACAGCTGCTGGTGTGGAGTTGGTGATGGCCCTTTGCTACCCTCTGGTAAGGGAACTGCAGTATGCGCCGGCCGCAAAGGGCAGGCAGGCTTTGCAGGTCACACCTGTGAAGTGCTGGACAGATTCCATCTCAACCCTCCAACCAGGGGAAGATGCTTTATATGAGGAAGCATCTTGCTAGGCTTTAAGAGACATCTGAGCCACTCAATATTTCTGCAGAACTCTGTTGGAGCAAATTCAACTCTGCATGCAGTGCACCTCAGCAGTGATGGGCAACTCCGATCCTCTGGGGCCTGAGTGTCTGCTGGTTTTCTACTTTGACAACTAAGCAGGCCGTTGTGTACTACATTAGAATGGTGTGCGGTCGAAGGCGACCTGAGTACAAACCGCACAGCTCACATTATCTTCATCATATCCCAGCATTTTTGCTATTCACAGTTCCTATCTGATCCCCTCAAACCAATTCTGAGGGGGAATAAGATTGTGTTGAGAGTGCATTTAAAACCACAAATCTCACCCTGTTTTTGTTTTGCAATAAGTCAAAGCTTAATTGAAAGAGCCATTTAGGATGTTTGAAGGAGCCGGAGCCTTCTTACTAGGGCTATTGTGGTGACCATATTACCGCCACACTGACAGTAGTGAGTCATGACCGCAGTAAAATTCCATGTGACCGTTGAGTCACAGTAATCTCCTTTAATGCAATCTTGAAATGCTTTGGCAGTACCCAACTTATGAACTACCATCAGGTCCATATGGCTGGTACTTAGGCCTCTATTGTCCCTCTAACCCCTCTGACATCAGTGCAAATGCAATTGAAAATCACATCAAGCACATCATCAAAACAGTAGACCTATCTTACTTTTAAAACTCACCTCGGGTGATCACTTTTACGCTCAACATAGCCACTTAACACGTGCACTTTTGCTGTAATGGGAAAAAATATACTTCATTTTTATTCAGCTAAGTTCAATTAGATTATTTTTTACTATAAAATCATATAAAATAAAATAATGGCATGGGACTTACAAGCATATCTTGTGATGGTGTACATTACAAAAAGTTGATGAGACTTTTTAAAATGCAGATGCTCCAACGGCGTGCATCAGCGGCTTGCATGTGTGGAGGCCTGGAGATGCTAAATGCGTTTATGTTAATTAACGGTCAATTACCGTGAGACCGGCATTCTTTTGCAAGACAATAACCGGCTGAGAACATTTCATGACCTCCACAGCCCTGCTTTTTACTCTTGTTTAATGCTTTGACGACATCATGTTGAGACAGTTTGTCAGAGCGGTCCTCCAAGTCCCTCTGTCGTGTGCCGACATGGGAGATTACATGTTTCAATTAGCCGAGAGGCTGGGGAAATTTAAGCCATGCTAATTCCAATCCTCAATGAAAAATCCCAGTGAAAAGGCTAACCACTGAGGCATAATCGCCTGCCCCAGACAGCGCTCATTTTATGGATAATATTACAGAATTAATTCAAATGTGTTTCTACTTAGTACAGAACTTAATTAACTCTGATCAGTGCAGTTTAGTATGTACGCTGACTGTACACAAAACATTAAGAACACCTGCTCTTTCCATGACAGACTAAGCAAGTGAATCCAGGTGAAAGCTATGATCCCTTATTGATGTCACTTAAACCCATTTCAATCAGTGTACATGAAGGGGAGGAGACAGGTTAAAGAAGGATTTTTAAGCCTTGAGACAATTGAGACATGGATTGTGGATGTATGCCCTTCAGAAGGTGAATGGGCAAGACAACAGATGTAAGTGCCTTTAAACGAGGTATGTTAGTATGTGCCAGGCGCAGCAGTTTAAGTGTGTCAAGAATTGCAACACTGCTGGGTTTTTCATGCTCAACAGTCTCCCGTGTGTATGAAGAATGGTCCACCATTCAAAGGACATCCAGCCAACTTGACACAACTGTGGGAAGCATTAGAGTCAATATGGGCCAGCATCCCTATTGAACACCTTGTAGAGTGCAGAGACAAATTGTGTAGAGACAAATTAATGCTGCTCTGAGGGCAAAAGGGGGTGAAACTCAATATTAGGAAGGTGTTCCTAATGTTTTGTACACTCAGTGTATACTGACAATGTAAATGGATGAAACCTTGAGGAATATCCTTGTGCTGTGACTATAATGCAACTGATTCTCCAATCCATTAAATGTTGTACCCAATGAGAAAGGTCACACCCTGGAGGGCTTTGGACAGAACATATTTGAGGTCAGGAACCTTGGTTTAAGATGACGGATTTTGATGGGGACTGTGCTGGCACACCGCCTACCGGGGAACAGTGGGTTAACTGCCTTGTTCAGGAGCAGAACAACAGATTTTTACCTTGTCAGCTCGGGGATTCAATCCAGCCAACTTTCAGTTACTAGCCCAACGCTCTAACCACTGGGCTACTAGACTACCTTCAGACTAAAGAGATGTCTAGCGTCTCTGTACCTCCGAGCCTGGCAAAGTCCCAAGTCAGCCCAGCACAGTTTCAAGTAGTTGCATGTGGAAAAACTGGAGTTCATCCACAGTTTGTGTTTTTAAACCAATATTGTTGTATGGAGTGATATGTCCTCAATCACCAGTTTGATAGTACCCAGTACTACAGTATACCACATTGAGAAATAGCACTAAACAAGATTAAAGGAAGTCATATCAAGGATTTCTACATGAATGAACACTGCATGTCATGGTTCTTATGGACTGGCATGTCCTTTTCCATTTTCAATTCTGAGGCAACAGCAGCCTCTGCTGGTCTCTTTCTTCTAAGTAGGGAAAAGCGTATGTGAGTAGAATGCTGCTCAGAAAGTATTGTTGTATGTTAATAGGGTAGCTTTTCTATGTCTATCAGTGGCGACAGGCTATAGAGTGCATGCTTGAGAATGACTGTATTGTGGTCCACAGCAGGTAACAATTTGAGGCAATTCCTCTATTACTTTAACATATCCTCATTTAGCAACGGGCACTTGCACTGAGAGAGGAAATTGTACATCAGAGCACAGCAAATTACAGCTAATTAAACCAGTGGACATAACGTGCAAAGCCAAGCACAATGCATAGTGAACTGAAGCATTACAGCATAGTCTTTAATTTGTTTAGTTACTAGGGAGAGACAAAAACATTTTAACAGTTGATGTTACCAACAGCTTCTGAGTGTCTGATTAAACAAGTGTTCCAGCCCAGTTTCTATTTGCAAGTTTATCTCATTTAACATTTTGTGCACTGAATTGGTCCCAGCATTAGAATAACTGTAATACTAGATGTCGGATCTTAACTTTATCACTCTTTTAGCGCAGAGAAATTTCCCTGCTGCAATCAGGAAATTTCAAATGAGCCTCGTGATTTAGATCAATTCCCTGAAAACGAGCAGTCGAGTCAATGGGATCAGGGCCTGCTATCAAAATCATCCTCACTCTCGATCGATCAAAAGATAAAACACCAGCCATAATATTAATAAATGTCCTACTGCTAGGCCTACTGTAGGCCTACGTCCTATTACTGCAACATTCAAATGTACAAAAATGTATCTGAAATGAAGCAATACACATCAACAACCGTCGTCTTATATACAGTACCAGTTGAAAGTTTGGACACACTTACTCATTCAAGGGTTTTAGTGAAGACATCAAAACAATGAAATGACACATATGGAATCATGTAGTACCTCAATCATGAAGTTTTCAGACAACACAACAGTAGTAGGCTTGATTACAAATGAGGGCTCTGGGAGTGTGGTGCCTGGAAAACAACCTCTCACTCAACAAAACAAAGGAGATGATCGTGGACTTCAGGAAACAGCAGAGGGTGCACATCTACAGTCATGGCCAAAAAAAAGTCTGCTGCTTCAGTTTGTATGACGGCAATTTGCATATACTCCAGAATGTTATGAAGAGTGATCAGATGAATTGCAATTAATTGCAAAGTCCCATGCAAATTAGCTGAATACCAAAATACATTTTCCACTGCATTTCAACCCTGCCACAAAAGGACCAGCTGACATCATGTCAGTAATTCTCACGTCTCAGGTGTGAGTATTGACGAAGACACGGCTGGAGATCACTCTGTCATGCTGATTGAGTTCAAATAACAGACTGGAAGCTTTAAAAGGAGGGTGGTGCTTGGAATCATTGTTCTTCTTCTGTCAAACATGGTTACCTGCAAGGAAACACGTGCCGTCATCATTGCTTTGCACAAAAACAGCTTCACAGGCAAGGATATTGCTGCCAGTAAGATTGCACCTAAATCAACCATTTATCGGATCATCAAGAACTTCAAGGAGAGTGGTTCAATTGTTGTGAAGAAGGCTTCAGGGCGCCCAAGAAAGTCCAGCAAGCGCCAGGATCGTCTCCTAAAGTTGATTTAGCTGCAGGATCGGGGCACCACCAGTACAGAGCTTACTCAGGAATGGCAGCAGACAGGTGTGAGTGCATCTGCATACACATTGAAGCAAAGACTTTGGAGGATGGCCTAGTGTCAAGAAGGGCAGCAAAGAAGCCACTTCTCTCCAGGAAAAACATCAGGGACAGACTGATATTCTGCAAAAGGTACAAGAATTGGACTGCTGAGGACTGCTGAGTCATTTTCTCTGATTAATCCCCTTTCCGATTGTTTGGGGCATCTGGAAAAAACCTTGTCCGGAGAAGACAAGGTGAGCGCTACCATCAGTCCTGTGTCATGCCAACAGTAAAGCATCCTGAGACCATTCATGTGTGGGGTTGTTTCTCAGCCAAGGGAGTGAGCTCATTCACAATTTTGCCTAAGAACACAGCCTTGAATAAAGAATGGTACCAACACATCCTCCGAGAGCTACTTTTCCCAACCATCCAGGAACAGTTTGGTGATGAACAATGCCTTTTCCAGCATGATGGAGCACCTTGCCATAAGGCAAAAGTGATAACTAAGTGGCTCGGGGAACAAGACATCGATATGTTGGGTCCATGGCCCGGAAACTCCCCAGACCTTAATCCCATTGAGAACTTGTGGTCAATCCTCAAGAGGCGGGTGGACAAACAAAAACCCCAAAATTGATTATGCAAACTCCAAGCATTGATTATGCAAGAATGGGCTGCCATCATGTGGCCCAGAAGTTAATTGACACAATGCCAGGGTGGATTGCAGAGGTCTTGAAAAAGAAGGGTCAACACTGCAAATATTGACTCTCTGCATCAACTTCATGTAATTGTTAATAAAAGCCTTTGACACTTATGAAATGCTTGTAATTATACTTCAGTATTCCATAGTAACATCTGATAAAACATATTTAAAGACACTGAAGCAGCAAACTTTGTGGAAATTAATATTTGTGTCATTCTCAAAACTTTTGTCCACGACTGTACATTGGCGGGACCGCAGTGGGGAAGGTGGAAAGCTTCAAGTTCCTTGGTGTACACATCATTGACAAACTGAAATGAACCACCCACACAGACAGTGTGGTGAAGAAGGCGCAATAGAACCTGTTCAACCTCAGGAGGCTAAAGAATTTTGGCTTGTCACCTAAAACCCTCACAAACTTTTACAGCTGCACAACTGAAAGCATCCTTTCGGGCTGTATCACTGCCTGGAACGGCAACTGCACCACCCTCTGGAGAGACTTGCGGTTGTGGGCGGTGCAGTCTGCAAAACACATTACCATCAGACTGTTAAACAGCCATCACTAGCACATTAGAGGCTGCTGCCTATTGGTATAGACCAGAACCACTGGCCACTTTAAGGAATGGAGGACTAGTCACTTTAATAAGGTTCACATATCTGGCATTTCTCATCTCATAGTATTCTATACTATTCTACAGTATCTTAGTCACTTAATATAGTTTACCTATCTTGCACTACTCATCTCATGTATATACTGTTTTCTATACTATTCTACGGTATCTCATTCACTTAAAAATGTTTACTTATCTCCATTGTAAAGGGTTTACACTGTTTCCCATGCTTGTTCAATGAACCGTAAACAATTAATGAACATGCACCTGTGGAATGGTTGTTAAGACACTAACAGCTTAGAGACGGTAGGCAATTAAGTTCACAGTTATGAAAACTTAGGACACTAAAGAGGCCTTTCTACAGATTCTGAAAAACACCAAAAGAAAGATGCCCAGGGTCCCTGCTCATCTGCGTGAATGTGCCTTTGGCATGCTGCAAGGAGGCATGAGGACTGCAGATGTGGCCAGGGCAATAAATTGCCATGTCTGTACTGTGAGACGCCTATGACAGCGCTACAGGGAGACAGGACGGACAGCTAATCGTCCTCGCAGTGGCAGACCACGTGTAACAACACCTGCACAGGGTCGGTACATCCGAACATCACACCTGCGGGACAGGTACAGGATGGCAACAACAACTGCCCGAGTTACACCAGAAATGCACAATCCCTCCATTAGTGCTCAGATTGTCCGCAATAGGCTGAGAGAGGCTGGACTGAGGGCTTGAAGGCCTCTTGTAAGGCAGGTCCTCACCAGACATCACCGACAATAACGTCGCCTATGGGCACAAACCCACAATCGCTGGACCAGACAGGACTGGCAAAAAGTGCTCTTCACTGACGAGTCACGGTTTTGTCTCACCAGGGGTGATGGTCAGATTCTCATTTATCAAAGGAATGAGCGTTACACTGAGGCCTGTATTCTGGAGCGAGATCGATTTGGAGGTGGAGGGTCAGTCATGGTCTGGGCTGGTGTATCACAGCATCATCGCACTGAGCTTGTTGTCATTGCAGGCAATCTCAATGCTGTGCGTTACAGGGAAGACATCCTCCTCCCTCATGTGGTACCCTTCCTGCAGGCTCATCCTGACATGACCCTCCAGCATGACAATGCCACCAGCCATACTGCTCGTTCTGTGCGTGATTTCTTGCAAGACAGGAATGTCAGTGTTCTGCCATGGCCAGCAAAGAGCCCAGATCTCAAACCCATTGAGCACGTCTGGGACCTGTTGGATCGGAGGGTGAGGGCTAGGGCCATTCGCCCCAGAAATGTCCGGGAACCTGCAGGTGCCTTGGTGGAAGAGTTGGGTAACATCTCACAGCAAGAACTGGCAAATCTGTTGCAGTCCATGAGGAGTACTTAATGCAGCTAGTGACCACACCAGATACTGACTGTTACTTTTGATTTTGACCCCCCCCCCCCCTTTGTTCAGAGACACATTATTCAATTTCTGTTAGTCACATGTCTTTAGACATTCTACTTACAACTCCACTTTAGACAAGTCTAAAGATTATTTTTCAACATTGCCTGCTCCCGAGCATTCTCACTACTTAGAAAAACTACTCATGCCCCTTTTCACTACTCATGCCCCTTTTCATGACGGTGCTAGCAGCCACATGTGAGTGCTACCGGCCGGAACATTAAGCTAGTCAAGACCAACAACACAAAAAAACGGACTATACAGCTACAAGTAGTGAGTGAAGATTCAAATGGACTATACTAAACAAGTTAAATGTCTTATCTGTGATTAAATGTTTTCCACACACCGCTTCGTCTAGCTTCTTGGACACATTTCCCACTCTCCCATCCTGAATAGCCTGAAGCCACAGGGCTCTTCTCGCAGGTTCTATTTCCCTACGTGGGAGCATTGCGCACCACCGTAGGTCCAGATTTTGGACATGGTTACATGTACATTGAACAATACAGCAGCTTTTCGGCATGTTTTGTTATTTCTGTATAAGGAGGGCCAAGAGAACTGAGGTGGCAGAACAGAGTGCTCGGGTTGGGGTTTAGGGTTTCAAACAGATTTTATTGGTCACATACACATGGTTAGCAGATGTTAATGCAAGTGTAGTGAAAAGAGCATAGTCTGAAGGTAGGGAGGGGCATTTCCTCTTTCTATTCCTCTGCAGTTCCGTAGGTATGCACCATGGTCTTGTAGTGGATACAAGCTTCGCCTGGAAGCCAGTGGTGTGTGTCCGGAGGAGCGGAGTGACATGAGAGGACTTGGGCAGGTTGAAAACCAGGCGGACTGCAGCCTTCTGGATAAGTTACAGAGGTTGGATGGCACAAGCAGGTAGCCCAGCCAACAGCGAGTTGCAGTAGTCCAGACGGGCGAGGATAAGTGCCTGAATTATTACCTGCGCCTCTTCCTGTATGAGGTAGGGTCGTACTCTACGGATGTTGTAGAGAATGAACCTGCAGGAGCGAGTCACTGCTTTGATGTTTACAGAGAATAACAGGGTGTTGTCCATGGTCATGCCAAGGTTATTTGCACTCTGGGAGGGCAACACTGTGGAGTTGTCAACCGTGATGGAGGGGTCTTTGAGCGGGCAGGCCTTCCCTGGCAGGAACAGCAGTTCCGTCTTGTCGAGATTAAGCCTGAGGTGGTGGGCCGACATCAAAGTTGAGCTATCTGCCAGGCATGTCAGAAGGGGGGGAAGGAAAAAAGTAGTTGAGTGTCATCCGCATAGCAATGATAGGAGAGACCATGTGAGGATATGACGGAGCCGAGTGACTTGGTGCATAGAGTGAAGAGGAGAGGGCCTAGAACCGAGCCCTGGGGGACACCAGTAGTGAGAGTATGTGGTGCATACACAGATCCTCTCTACATCACCTGGTAGGAGAGATCTGCCAGGTAGGATGCAATCCAATAGTGTTCAGCGCCTGAGACGCCTAACCCTGTGAGGGTGGAGAGGAGGATCTGATGGTTCACGGTGTCAAAAGCAGCGGATAGATCTAAGAGGTTGAGAACAGAGGAGAGAGTCAGCTTTGGCAGTGCGGAGAGGCTCCCTGACACAGAGAAAAGCAGTATCGGTTGAGTGACCCGTCTTGAAGCCTGACTGGTTAGGGTCAAGAATGTACTTCTTACAGAGATAACGAGATAGTTGATCAAAGACAGCACGGGTCAAGTGTTTTGGAAATAAAAGAAAGAAGGGATACAGGTCTATAGTTTTTGACGTCAGATGAGTCGAGTGTTGGTTTCTTGAGGAGGGGAACAACTCAGACCAAGTCAGAGAGGACGCAGCCAGTGGTCAGGGATGAGTTGATGAGGGAAGTGAGGAATGGGAGAAGGTCTCCAGAGATGGTCTGGAGAAGGGAGGACGGGATGGGGTCGAGCGGGCAGATTGCATGAAACCACGTTTTAAAACAAATCAAAGCATTTAGCCTACAAAGTCTAGATACACAAATGCCTCAAAGTAAAATAAAACTGAGTGAAGCAGTGGTTTAAGGCACTGCATCTCAGTGCTTGAGGTGTCATCACAGACACCCTGGTTCGAATACAGGTTGTATCAAACAGATGTGATTGGGAGTCCCATTGTTACATCTGTTCCTGCCACGCCCTCTACTTCTCATCCTGTGTCTGCCTAACCTGCCGCCACACCCCCAGTGCTCTCTCCCTCTTCCTCTGTGTGTGTGATTGTGTGGGTGGAGACAGGTGTGCTGGAGGCAAAGCAGATCCCCACCAGCTGCAATCTGTTCCATAATCAAGACCTCTACAAATACTCAGCCCTGACACTTCCATGCTACCAGATCGTAACCTCTGCTGTGTCAGTCTGCGGTTTTAGCCATTTGTTCCTGCTTAGATTTTGGTTTCCCTTGCCTGACACTGTTTTCCTCTCCGCTGCCCGCTCTGACTTTGGCCCGTCTACAGTCCCACGTCTCGTCAGTCCTGCTACTCTGTCCTGGACCCCCCCCCCACCCCACTGCACTGTGTCCTTGGATTCCTCTCCAGACCTGCTTACCTAGTCCCAACTGCCCTCACTCCAGCTTCCACACCGGGCTTCCCCTGGCCTGCACCCCATCTTCCCCCTGTGTTTCAATAGATACCTTGGTTACCTCATCCCAGTCTCCTCGTCTGAGTCTGCTCTTGGGTTCACCTGTTCTGCTACATGTGACACCCATAGGGCGACGCACAATTGGCCCAGTGTCTTCTGGGTTAGGCCAGTGTAGGCCGTCATTGTAAATAAGTTTTTGTTCTTACGTGACTTGCCTAGTACATTTTTAAAAAATGAAATAAATAAAAAGTGGCAATATGTCATGTGTAATAGACCGAGTATTGAACTTGCATCATCTGCACATCTCAAGACAACATTAGCCCACTAAGCTAACATTGGTTTTCAGGCCTCAGGCAAAGTTACTCCATGAGAGGATAGTTGGGAGAACATCCTTTGTTATTCTTCACTGCTGAATGCTTTTATGAATCAGTTAGTATTAGAACGCCTGTGCCTTGTGTAAATGCCTATCCTCAAGACACCAGTACAATACACTACATCACTCATGTCCATATACAGTAGTAAGTGCTAGATCCTCAAGTGCGCCAGGTGGCGTGCTGACTGTACCCTTATCCCTCTGGACCAAGCACTGCCAGCAGCACCTGTAGTAACAGCCGCTGAACCCCCTGCTTGCCCTGGGCTGAACGATCTGCCTCTCCCCACTGCTGCCAATAATACATGGAGTGCTACACAACACATTCTGCTTGGCCAAAGGTGTTGGCATCATAGACAATTATATAATACTGTATATTTACTATATAATGTTTGTTTATAACCTGTTTTGTTGAATTCCACCTTGAACATAAAGCTGCTTTTACTGCAGAGGGAAAGCACAGACAGCCACCCAAAAAGGAGGTAGTAACACTATTCTGGTGTCCTTTTGTTGGTTACTGTACATTATCGCGGCATTATCGCGGTTCCTCTTAAGATTGCTTATTGCATGGGTTTTAGAACACGGCCTGTATTGTTGAGGTCTGCTTGTGAAAAATGTATGTTGCTGCCATGGGTGTGGTAGATATGACACTGAAATGGACTGTGCACATCCCTGTAGCATGTAGAAAGCTGTAATATTGTCCTCTTGTTGCTTTCAAGAGAAGAAAGAGCAGGGATCCCAAGAGTCCTCTGAGGAAGAGGAGGAGGATGAGGAAGAATGTAATGTAATGTAATGGGCTTGCCTTCCAACCGCAGCCTGACTTACACCTTATGTATTTTCCATGGTGCCCGTTACGGAGGGGTGGGGAAATACTTATACGCTATTTAACATAGTCAGTAGTATGTAAATATAATAACTTTAGCAACTAGAACTCACCTTAGAATACTAATCCACAATTGAAAATTAGGCTCTAGTAATTTCTTTAATTTCATATTAAAGGGTAATATTTGGGGAATGTCCTCAATGTTTTTTTTTTTTTTTTACTTGTTTGATCTTAGGTAATAACCTACCAGGTTGCTGTCCATTGCCTGGTGTGCTGAAATATTGTCTGAAGTTTCGCGTGAACACACGTTGTATATGTTATTGTGGTTCATTTTACAAGCTCGGCGTTAACGTGCCATTTAGTCATTGGTATGAATTACAACCAAAGATAGGATATCGGTCTGTTGATAGTCAAGGCGATGAATTCTTCAAAGCATCTCCATGAAATATATCAACAGAAACTAGCGTCATTAGCGTAAATTCTCTACTTCGTTTCGTTTTTTTGACATTCAATATTGTATTCCTCAAAACAAGATACGTAATATCCTAATGCCACCATCGTTAAGATATGCCATGTTACGTTGTTTACGCAGTTATCTTCATAATGGCGACCGTGCTGGAGATGTGCTTATGCTTATGAAAATGAAGCGAAGAAGAAGTTATTTCTCATAAGAAAACGCCGGGGTTCCTCAAAGGAGGACTTTGCGTCGACGACAGCGTCTTTCCCAGTGTTTGAATTACAGTTTTGGTCCATTGGTACCCGAAATGATGAAGCTCAAGTCAAACCAAACCCGGACATACGATGGGGATGGCTACAAGAAGCGGGCCGCCTGTCTATGCTTCAGGAGTGAAAGTGAAGAGGAGGTGAGGCCAAGGATGCTGGGGTGTAGGGTGGGCCGCAGTTCAGGAAAGCACAGATAACATGGTAGATGTTTGTCGCAGTACATTTGTATTACTTTGCTAATTACGAAGATGAATTAGATAGCTAGTTAACGTTAGCTAACTATCTAACTGGCTGGTTGTTACTGGTTTTGGTTTGCTTTGTTGAATCAGCGACCACCCAGGGATAATTAACGTTGAGTTAGCTAACGGTAGCTAGCTAACTGTTTAGCTAGCTGGCAGCTATACTGAGTATGCTATTTATTCTTGCAGCTAACCAAACATTGAAGTTAGAAAGATTATAGCTAACGTCGTTCTCTTTTGTTAGATTGTTAGGTAACTGCTGGACACAGTCACCTCAGTTAGGTAGCAAGCTAGTGAACGCGTAGCTAGCAAACATTACTGCAACAACATATATTGGTAACCGGCTACTAGCTAGCTAACGCGCTAGCCAGCAGTGAGACGTTATCGTCTTGCTAGCTAGCTTGAGCGCTAACAAGCACTACATGACAAAAGTATGTGGACGTCGAATTCCAAAATCATAGGCATTAATATGGATTTAGTTCTGCCTTTGCTACTAAGGCTTTTTGTTTACCTTTATTTAACTAGGCAAGTCAGTTAAGAACAAATTCTTATTTTCAATGACGGCCTAGGAACAGTGGGTTAACTGCCTGTTCAGGGGCAGAACGACAGCTCGGGGGTTTGAACTTGCAACCTCTTGGTTACTAGTCCAACGCTCTAACCACAGGCTACCCTGCCGCCCCGACCTTAGTAATGTTCTAGTGGAAAGTCTTCCCAGAAGAGGCAGGTGGTTAGAGCGTTGGACTAGTAACCAAGAGGTTGCATATTCGAATCCCTGAGCTGACAAGGTACAAATCTGTCGTTCTGCCCTTGAACACCCCAGTTAACCCACTGTTCCTAGGCCGTCATTGAAAATAAGAACTTGTTCTTAACTGACTTGCCTAGTTAAATAAAGGTAAAATAAATAAAAGGTCGGGCAACGATGTTGGGCCTGGCTCAAGGGTGTTTTCCAATTCCTCCCAAAGGTGTTCGATGGGGTAGGCCAGTTGGCTCTGTGCAGGCCAGTTAAGTTCTTCCACATCTTGACAAACCATTTCTGTATGAACCTTGCTTTGTGCACGGGGGAATTGTCATGCTGAAACAGGAACCCCAAACTGTTGCCACAAAGTTGGAAGCACAGAATCGTCTAAAATATCATTGTATGCTGAGATTTCCCTTCACTGGAACTAAGGGGCCTAGCCCAGACCATTTTTCCTCCTCCACAAAACCTTAGTTGCGACACTCCAGCCAACTCTTGGCATTGCGCATGGTGATCTTAGGCATGTGTGCGGCTGCTCGGCCATGACAACTAATTTCATGAAGCTCCCGACAAACAGTTATTGTGCTTCCAGAGGCAGTTTGGAACTCTGTAGTGTGTGTTTTAACCGAGGACATACAATTCATTACTCGTGCTTCATTACTCGGCGGTCCCGTCCTGTGCGCTTGTGTAGCCTACCACTTCGCGGCTGAGCCTCCTAGAAGTTTCCACTTCAAAATAACAACACTTACAGTTGACCGGGGCAGCTCTAGCAAGTTAGAAATTTGATCAACTGACTTGTAAGAAAGGTGGTGTCCTATGATGATGCCACGGTGAGAGTCACTAAGCTCTTTAGTAAGGCCATCCTACTGCCAACATTTTTGATATGGAGATTGCATGGCTGTGTGCTTGATTTTATACACCTGTCAGCAGTGGGTGTGGCTGAAATAGCCAAATCCACAAATTTGAAGAGTGGTCTACATACTTGTGTGTGTGTGTATTGCTACTGCTAGTTAGTATCGTTCTGGTGATAATGGTAACATAAAACACTGACAATCAATGCTTAGCAGCATTATCAATGGCTCAAAACTCATGTCAACTCGTGACATTAGAGCTAGCGATAGTTAGTTAGCCACATTTACTAGATAGCTAGTTAGATATAGGCCTTGCTTAGATTGACTAGAAGTTGGACTAACAACGAGTTATTTTACTCGTTGTTAGTCCAACTTACTATTTTCTAGTTTGATCACAAGCAAACCTTCTTGCCACAGCTCGCATTGATGTGCCATCATGGATGAGCTGCACTACCTGAGCCACTTGTGTTGGTTGTAGACTCCGTCTCATGCTACCACTAGAGTGAAAGCACCACCAGCATTCAAAAGTGACCAAAACATCAGCCAGGAAGCATAGGAACTGAGAAGTGGTCTGTGGTCACCACCTGCAGAACCACTCCTTTATTGGGGGTGTCTTGCTAATTGCCTGTAATTTCCACCTGTTGTCGATTCCATTTGCACAACAGCATGTGAAATGTATTGTCAATCAGTGTTGCTTTCTAAGTGGACAGTTTGATTTCACAGAAGTGTGATTGACCTGGAGTTACATTGTGTTGTTTAAGTGTTCCCTTTATTTTTTTGAGCAGTGTATAACATTTCATACGGAAAGAAGTATGTTCAACAGGAAAAAGATATTAGCAGGTGCGTCTTGTCTTTATCGCGCGCGCATACACGAATTTCCAAGTCTGTGTCCCTGTAGTAAAACTCATATTTCTTACCTGTTTTGGAAGAAACCAGCCTGAAACCTTGAACAAAAACTACTGACACCCAGTGGAAGCCATAGGAATTGCATACTGGGAGCTAGATTGAATTATTTCCCTATATGTTCCATTGGAAGCGCATGGGCTCTCAAAAGAAAAATAATTCCGGTTGTTTTTTCTTTGGAATTTTCTCCTACCATATCTATTGTGTTATAGTCTCCTACATTATTTTAACATTTCTACAAATTGCAAAGTGTCTTCTTTCCAATGGTACCTATTATATGCATATCCTGGCTTCAGTGCCTGAGCAACAGGCAGTTTACTTTGGGCATGTCAGTCAGGTGGAAATTGAGAAAAAAGGACCCTAGCCCTAACAAGTTTTAAAAGGAACCACCAGCTTTCATATGTTCTCATGTTCTGATCAAGGAACTTAAACATTCACTTTTTTACATGGCACATATTGCGCTTTTACTTACTTCTCCAACACTGTGTTTTTGCATTATTTAAACCAAATTGAACATGTTTCATTTTTTACTTGAGGGTAAATTGATTTTGATGTATTATATTAAGTTAAAATAAGTATTCTTTCAGTATTGTTGTAATTATCATTATTACAAATACTTTTAAAAAAATTGGCCGATTATTCGGTATCGGCTTTTTTGGTCTTCCAATAATCGGTATCGGCGTTGAAAAATCATAATCGGTCGACCTCTAGTCTCCAGCCACCCAAGACATAGCCTGTTCTCTCTGCTACCGCACTATAAGCGATGCCAATGAACCAACAGGACCCCAAACAGCTACCCCCAAGTCATACGACTGCTAAATAGTTAGTCCGGGAACTGATTAGGATAACTATTTAACTATCTGCATGACCCTTTTTTGCACTAACTTTTGACTCATCACATCCGCTGCTTCTACTGTTTGTCTATCCTGTTGCCTAGTCAGTTTATTCCTAGTTACAGTGCCTTAAAGCATTCACACCCCTTGACTTTTCCACATTTTGTTGTAAGTCTGAATTTATAATGTATTACATTTAGATTTTGTGTCACTGATCTACACACAATACCCAATAATGTCAAAACCTCTCTCGTCACTCAATGCCCAGGTTTAACTCCACTGTATTCACATCCTACCATACCCTTGTCTGTACATTATGCCTTGAATCTATTCTTCTGCACCCAGAAACCTGCTCCTTTTACTATGTTCCGAATGCAGTAGATGACCAGTTCTTATAGCCTTTAGCCGTACCTTTATCCTACTCCTCCTCTGTTCCTCTGGTGATGTAGGGGTTAATCCAGGCCATGCAGCGCCTAGCTGCACTCCCATTCCCCAGGCGCTCTCATTTGTTGACTTCTGTAACCGTAAAAGCCTTAGTTTCATGCATGTTAACATTAGAAGCCTCCTCCCTAAGTTTGTTTTATTCACTGCTTTAGCACACTCTCCCAACCCAGATGTCCTAGCCGTGTCTGAATCCTGGCTTAGGAAGGCCACCAAAAATCCTGAAATTTCCATCCCTAACTAGAACATTTTCTGACAAGATAGAACTGGGAAAGGGGACAGAGTTGCAAAGTTCTGTCATACTATGCAGATCTGTGCCCAAACAATTAGAGCTTCTACTTCTAAAAATTCACCTTTCCAGAAACAAGTCTCTCACAGTTGCCGCTTGTTATAGACCACCTTCAGCCCCCAGCCGTGCCCTGGACACCGTATATGAATTGATTGCCCCCCATCTATCTTCAGAGCTCGTACTGTTAGGTGACCTAAACTGGGAAAGCTTAACACCCCGGCAGTCCTACAATCTAAGATGGATGCCCTCAATCTCACATAAATGATCAATGAACCTACCAGGTACAACCCCAAATCTGTGAACATGGGCACCCTCATAGATATCATCCTGACCAACCTGCCCTCTAAATACACCTCTGCTGTCTTCAACCAGGATCTCATTTTATTTTTTATTTTACCTTTATTTAACTAGGCAGGTCAGTTAAAAACAAATTCTTATTTTCAATGACGGCCTTGAGTGCCTTGTTCAGAACGACAGATTTATACCTTGTCAGCTCAGGGATTCGAACTTGCAACCTTTTGATTACTAGTCCAACTCTCTAACCACTAGGCTACCCTGCCGCCCCAGGATCTCATTGCCTGCGTCCTTAATGGATCTGCGGTCAAGCGACCACCCCTCATCACTGACAAGCATTCCCTAAGACACTTCAGCGAGCAGGCCTTTTTAATCGACCTGGCCCGGGTTTCCTGAAAGGATATTGACCTCATTCCGTCAGTAGAGGGTGCCTGGTTATTCTTTAAAAATGCTTTCCTAACCATCTTAAATAAGCATGCCCCATTCAACAAATGTAGAACCAGGAACAGATCTAGCCCATGGTTCACTCCAGACCTGACTGCCCTTGACCAGCACAAAAACATACTGTGGCATACTGCATTAGTGTCGAATAGCCCCCGCGATATGCAACTTTTCAGGGAAGTTAGGAACCAATATACACAGGCAGTTAGGAAAGCAAAGGCTAGCATTTTCAAACAGAAATTTGCATCCTGTAGCACAAACTCCAAAAACTTCTGGGACACTGTAAAGTCCATGGAGAATAAGAGCACCTCCTCCCAGCTGCCCATTGCACTGAGACTAGGAAACAATGTCACCACTGATAAATCCACAATAATTGATAATTTCTAGAAGCATTTTTCTATGGCTGGCCATGCTTTTCACCTGGCTTCCCCTACCCCGGTCAACAGCCCTGTACCCCCCACAGCAACTTGCCCAAGCCTCCCCATTTCTCCTTCACCCAAATCCAGATAGCTGATGTTCTGAAAGAGTTGCAAAATCTGGACCCCTACAAATCAGCTGGGCTAGACAATCTGGACCCTCTCTTTCTAAAATTATCCGCCATAATTGTTGCAACCCCTATTACTAGCCTTTTCAACCTCTTTCGTAACATCTGAGATCCCCAAAGATTGGAAAGCTGCCTCGGTCATCCCCCTTTTCAAAGGGGGAGACACTCTAGACCCAAACTGTTTCACACCTATATCTATCCTACCCTGCCTATCTAAGGTCAACGAAAGCCGAGTTAACAAACAGATCACCGACCATTTCGAATCCCACCGTACCTTCTCCGCTATGCAATCTGGTTTCCGAGCTAGTCATGGGCGCACCTCAGCCACGCTAAACGATATCATAACCGCCATCGATAAGAGTCAATACTGTGCAGCCGTATTCATCGACCTGGCCAAGGCTTTCGACTCTGTCAATCACCACATTCTTATCGGCGGATTCAACAGCCTTGGGTTTCTCAAATGACTGCCTCGCCTGGTTCACCAACTACTTCTCAGACAGAGTTCAGTGTGTCAAATCGGAGGGCCTGTTGTCCGGACCTCTGGCAGTCTCTAAGGGGGTGCCACAGGGTTCAATTCTCAGGCCGACACTTTTCTGTTTACATCAATGATGTCACTTATGCTGCTGGTGATTCTCTGATCCACCTCTACGCAGACGACACCATTTTGTATACTGTTGGCCCTTCTTTGGACACTGAACACAACTCTCTTTCCGTGGCCTCCAACTGCTCTTAAATGCAAGTAAAACTAAGTGCATGCTCTTCAACCGATCTCTGCCCGCACCTACCCGCCCGTCCAGCATCACTACTCTGGACTGTTCTGACTTAGAATATGTGGACAACTACAAACACCTAGGTGTCTGGTTAGACTGTAAACTCTCCTTCCAGACTTACATTAAGCATCTCCAATCCAAAATTAAATCTAGAATCAGCTTCCTATTTCGCAACAAAGCATCCTTCACTCATGCTGCCAAACATACCCTCGTAAAATTGACTATCCTACCGATCCTTGACTTCGGCGATGTCATTTACAAAATAGCCTCCGACACTCTACTAGCAAATTGGATGCAGTCCATCACAGTGTCATCCGTTTTGTCACCAAAGCCCCATATACTACCCACCACTGCGACCTGCATGCTCTCTTTGGCTGGCCCTCGCTTCATATTTCTCACCAAACCCACTGGCTCCAGGTCATATATAAGTCTTTGCTAGGTAAAGCTCTGCCTTATCTCAGCTCACTGGTCACCATAGCAACACCCACCCATGGGCACGCGCTCCAGCAGGTATACTTCACTGGTCACCCCCAAAGCCAATTCCTCATTTGGCCGCCTTTCCTTCCATTTCTCTGTTGCCAATGACTGGAACGAATTGCAAAAATCACTAAAGCTGTAGACTTGTATCTCCCTCACTAACTTTAAGCATCAGCTGTCAGAGCAGCTCAAAGATCATTGCACCTGTAAATAGCCCACCTAACTACCTCATCCCCATATTATTTTTTTTCTTTCTATTGTGTTATTGACTGTAAGTTTATTCACTTCAATGTGTTGTGTTGCTTTGCTTTAATGTCCAGGTCGCAGTTGTAAATGAGAACTTGTTCTCAACTGGCCTACCTGATTAAATAAAGGTCAAAATAAATAAAGTGGAATTATGTTTTTAGAATTTAAATGTTAATTTATTAAAGTCTTGAGTAAATAAGTATTCTACACCTTGTTTATGGCAAGCCTAAATAACTTCAGGTGTGTACATTTGTTAAAGTTGCATGGACTCTCTCTGTGTGCAATATGGTGTTTAACATGATTTTTACTACCCCATTTCTATACTCTACATATATATATATGGAGGTCCCTCAGTCAGCAGTTAATTTCAAACACAGATTCAACGACAAAGACCAGGGATGTTTTCCATTGCCTCGCAAAGGAGGGCACCTATTGGTAGAGGGAGAAAATAATCTGACAATGAATATCCCTTTGAGCATGGGGAAGTTATTAATTACACTTTTTGATGGCGTCTCAATACGCCCAGTCAATACAAAGATACAGATGTCCTTCCTAACTCAGTTGACAGAGAGGAAGGAAAACGCTCAGGGATTTCACCATGAGGCCAATGGTGAATTTATAAGAGTTATAGGAGAAAACAACTGAGGATGGATCAACAACATTGTAGTTACTCCACAATTCTAACCTAAATGATAAGAGTGAAAAGAAGGAAGACTGTACAGAATAATAAATATTCCATAACATGCATCCTGTTTGGCACTAAATAATTCTGCAAAAAATGTGGCGATGAAGTTCCATTTTTGTCCTGAATTCAAAGCATTATTTTTGGGCCAAATCTAACACATCTAGTACCACGCTTCATATTTTCAAGCATGGTTGTGGCTGCATCATGTTATAGGTATGCTTGTCGTTGGCAAGGACTAGCACGTTTTTTAGGATAAAAGGGAATAGAGCTAAGCACAGGCAAAGTCTTAGAGGAAAACCTAGTTCAGTCTTTCCAAAACACTTGGAGACAACTTTCAGCAGGACAATAACCTAAAACGCAAGGCAAAATATACATTGGAGTTACTTACCAAGACGACATTGAATATTCCTGAATGGTATAGTTAGTTTTGACTTAAATTTGTTTGAAAATCTATGGGAAGATTTGAAAATGGCTTTCTAGCAATGATCAACAACTAACTTGACTGAGCTTGAAGACTTTTTGAAAGAATAATGGGCAAATATTGTACAATCCAGGTTTGCAAAGCTCTTTGAGACCCAGAAATACTCACAGCTGCCTAAAAGTGATAAAATGTTACTTATGGGGTTGAATCTAATCAAATATGTTTTATTTTCCATGACAATATATATATATATATATATATATATATATATATATATATATATATATATATATATTAATTTATTTTTTATTTTTAACTTTGACATAGTATTTTGTGTAGATCGATGACAAAAAAAATGAAAAATCTATTTTAATCCCACTTTGAAACAATACAAAGTTGAAAAAGTCAAGGGGTGGGAATGCTTTGAAGGCACTGTATGTACATATCAAGCTCCATTACCTTGTATATATAGTTCCTTCAAAGTATTCAGACCCATTGACTTTTTTCACATTTTGTTACATTATAGTCTTATTCTAAAATGTATTTAAAAAAACATCCTCAGCAGTCTACACACAACACCCTATAATGACAAAGCAAAACGTTTTTAGACATTTTTGCAAATGTATAAACTTATTAAACAGAAGTACCTTATTTACTTAAGTATTCAGACCCTTTGCTATGAGATTGAAATTGAGCTGAATTGCATCGTGTTTCCATGGATAATTATTGATGTTTCTACAACTTGATTGGAGTCCATCTGTGGTAAATTCAATTGATTGGGCATGATTTGTAAAGGCACACATCTGTTTATATAAGGTCTCACAGTTGACAGTGCATGTCAGAGCAAAAACCAAGCCATGAGGTTGAAGGAATTGTGCATAGAGCTCTGAGACAGGCTTGTGTCGAGGCACAGATCCGGGGAAGGGTACCAAAACATTTCTGCAGCATTGAAGGTCCTCAAGAACACAGTGGCCTCCATCATTCTTAAATGGAAGAAGTTTGGAACCACCAAGACTCCTCTTAGAGCTGGCCGCCTTGCCAAACTGAGTAATCGGGAGAGAAGGGCCTTGGTCAGGGAAGTGACCAAGAAACCGATGGTCACTCTGACAGAGCTCCAGAGTTCCTCTATGTTTGATGGGAGAACCTTCCAGAAGACAACCATCACTGCATCACTCCACCAATCAGGCCTTTATGGTAGAGTGGCCAGACAAGTCACTCCTCAGTAAAAGGCACATGACAGCCCTCTTGGAGTTTGCCAAAAGGCACCTAAAAACTCTCAGACCATGAGATACAAGACTCTCTGGTCTGATGAAACCAAGATTGAACTCTTTGGCCTAAAGGCCAAGCATCATGTCTGGAGGAAACCTGGCCTCATCCCTATGGTGAAGCATGGTGGTGGCAGCATGCTGTGGGGATGTTTTTCATCGGCAGGGACTGGGAGACTAGGCAGGATCGAGGCAAAGTACAAAGAGATCCTTGATGAAAACCTGCTCCAGAGTGCTCAGGATCTCAGACTGGGGCAAAGGTTCACTTTCCAACAGGACAAAGACCCTGAGCACACAGCCAAGACAATGGAGTGGCTTCGGGACAAGTCTCTGAATGTCCTTGAGTGGCCCAGCCAGAGCCCAGACTTTAACCCGATCTAACACCTCTGGAGAGACCTGAAAATAGCTGTTCAGCAATGCTTCCCATCCAACCTGACAGAGCTTGAGATGATCTGCAGAGAAGATTGGGAGAAACTCCCCAAATGCAGGTGTGCCAAGCTTGTAGTCATCCAAGAAGACTCTGCTGTAATCGTTGCCAAAGGTTCTTCAACAAAGTACTGAGTAACGGGTCTGAATACTTATGTAAATGTGATTTCTGTTTTTTATTTGTAATAAACTTGCAAATATTTCTTAACCTCTTTTTGCTTTGTCATTATGTGGTGTTGTGTGTAGATTGTAACAACGTGGAAAAGTCAAGGGGTCTAATTTAGTGGTGCTCCGATATGACATTTTTGGCTGATACCGATATCATATATTTTCCTTACCAAAAGAAATGATACCGATATTACATTTTTTTTTTCGGCCTTTTAAACATTCTAGTACAGTTAACTATTTAACACACACACATGGACACAGCGGTCTAAGGCACTGCATCTCGGCATCACTACAGTCAATGGTTCAAATCCAGGCAGTATCACATCCGGCCGTGATTGAGAGTCCCATAGGGTGGCTCACAATTGGCCCAGGTTCGTCCGGGTTTGCCCGCTGTTGTAATTAAGAATTTGTTCTTAACAGACTTGCCTAGTTAAATAAAGGTTACACACACTGACCAAAAAGCCATTTTGCTGGCTTTTACTTATGTCGCCATCACCAGTAAAACATAATCAAAACCTATTTCTTTCACTTACTTGCTGTGCTGTTTTGTTGTTCAGTCTCAACCAGGATTTCTATGGAACGCCGTTTGGGTCTTTGTGTGTCACATATACTATTTAACACGATTTGACGTGTCAAATAAAAAAAATAGATCAATCAGGACCTGAATAGGATTGCACGTCACATAATAATTTAACGCGTTCATAAATTTTTTAAGTAGTTATTACAAATTGATTACACTCACTTGTATTTCATTTGTCAAAAACGATTATGCAATGACGCTGGTAAAGTTGTCTTGCGCACCTACAGTGGTGGTCATTTAAAAAAAAATAAAAAAATAGCTAGCTCATGGATGCAAACAATGTTCTTCCCCTAAAACATAGCAAAACAACACCTGTTTCAGTAGCTATATAGTTAACACCTAGCTATATAGTTAGCCAGCTATCTAAAATAACCCTAATTTATTAGACAGTTCTTATTTGACTAATGGTGATCGGACCCATCTGTGAAGCTAGCCACAATTAGGATTAGCCACAACAGTGGACTTTGCGGTTAGCCTTCAAAATAAAAGTACGGCATAATTATATTTATATTTATTTGCGTCACTGTCAATGACACTTTTATTTCGAAGGCAAACTGCAAATTCCACTATTGAGCCTAATCCTTATTGTGGCTAGCTTCACAACACAACCCGGTTCGGTCGAGCCTCACTAGCCAGATGAAGATAACTGGCTGCTTATAATGTTTGCTTTTGGCAACAGGGTTATGTAGCTGGCTAGCTAAGTTAAATTTCAATAGGCGAACAACAAATGGCAACCTAGCTAATACTTACTCACAAGGGTTCCTAAATCATTGCTAAGAATAATAAAAATGAGTGCAGTTTCTACTGGTCATTGTTTTCAGGCTGGTTGTATTGGTGCTAGCTCTAGGTACCCCAGAAGTTAAGATCGAACAAATTACGCTTTATTACCAACGCGATATTGAAAACACATTGTTCGGGGCTGGTGTTGGCTTGTTTGCAGACTTTTTTGCTTTGACAGTGCTACTGTATCTTTTTTGACATGCAAAGATCCAAACGGCGTTCCATAGTATGTATGTGTGGATGTTGTGCAGCTAATAGCAGTGACGCTATTACTGTGTAACTGTGGTAGGGCAACATCTAAAAAATAGTGCACTTAGTGTGTGTACTGGTGCTCGACCAGTCGCGAAAGCCAACATCACTCACGACAGAGAACGGTTGATTGTCAAGGGCAATGAAATCCATTATCTTGGCTTTAATGGATTTCGCCTTTGAGTTGTCTCACTGAAATGTTCTTACTCTTTCAAATGACTGCTCGACTTGACTGCTCGATCCACACAGCAGTCATTGTAGGCTAAGTTAGGAACGCTGTGTTGCGCTCGTAACGCAACATTTTACATGGCGTCATTACGTCATGTGCATACCTATATAACGTAGGTATGTCAGTTTTGACATCGGTTTTGCACATCGGCGTTAAACTAGACATCGGCTGATAACGATGTTGGCATTTTTAGCTAATATCGGCCGATTCTGTGATGTTCACCGATATATCATGCATCCCTAGTCTAAATACTTTCCGAAGGCACTGTAGCTAAGTTATCGTTACTCATTGTGTATTTATTTTTGACTTTTATGTGTTATTACTTTTCTATTACTCTCTGCATTGTTGGGACGGGCCCGTAAGTAAGCATTTCACTGTTACTCTACACCTATTGTTTACGAAGCATGTGAAGAACACCATTTTATTTGATGTGTTATTGAGAATATGTCACCTGTAATTTGAATAGGATTGAGGTGTTGTCTTTCAACTGAGTAGAGAAGTTGTCTCAAGCAACCTGAAACACTGGATTTGATTGATGGTGCTCAATGCTGTATCGTCTTTTTCTGCAGGTGCTGTTGGTGAGTAGTAGTCGTCATCCAGACAAGTGGATTGTCCCTGGTGGGGGGATGGAGCCAGAAGAGGAGCCCAATGTAGCAGCAGCACGAGAAGTCTGTGAAGAGGTTTGTTTCTTTCCCTCTCATTTCATTGACCTTAGCTTATTATTCAAACTACATTCTCACACTGTTCAGGGAACTTGTGGTGTTTTTCATAAGTGGTTATGGATATTAGAAATGGTCTCTTTGTTTTAAGTGTGGCTTTTTGGGTAGACAACCTCAAATGTTTTTTTCTTGCAAATCACACCACACTCAATTACAGTATGGTATTTGCTGGAATGGCAACCAGATATTAAACTGAGATTTGCCATTGTGACTACTGTCATTGTCATACTTTGAAAAATAACACATTTGGCCTGCCATTATTGGTCCCATGCTGATTACCTTGATAAAGCTTGTGGAAACATGGCTATTGAGATCAACATAGGGATGGGTGATATGGCCAAAGAATCGCTAAATAACCTTTGTTGTACAGTTAAAGGTCAAATATACTGCATTTCAAACAGTCAGCGATAATGTAGCGATTTCAGGGCTTTACGTTGTACGCCAATGACGCGCGTGACAAACTGAGCAATCATTTTCGAGACTCAATGTTCATTGATACTCCCGTTTTTAGTGTTATCTGCTATGTGCGCGATTTGACCAGTTGAGACGTACTGTAAAAAGGGTATCGTTAGGAAGGTTAACTTCTCTATTACAGGTTCTAAATAACAGAACCTGTAATAGGTTCTAAATGTTAGTTTTTACCCTGTTATTTAGAACCTGACGGACAATTATAAAAGCTCAAACCAAGTTTATTCAGACAAAGACATGTTTCCACCAGTGGTAGTATATATACCCCAATTTTGGGTGGAGCATACTCCTTCCCTCTAAACATTAAATCTTTATTGTTAGGCAGGAAATTAAGTGATGCGGGCAATGAACCCTTTCCTTCTCCCTTACTCTGACCTGACCTCAGCCCCCATTCCTCACTAAACCACATTTCTCAACCCTTATCAGTGACTGCAACCATGTGATTGCTTTTCCTTTACTCATTACATTCCACGCTTAATTGACTCCACCATATACATTCATCCTACAGATAACCATTCACTTCTCGTGTAGAAACCAGAGTCTGGCACTCCGCATTGCCTTAGAATACTTGATAATTAACAATATTTCAAGTTTATGAGTCAGAACCCATCACAGTAAAAATGTCTCAATGTGTTTCAGTGTCCATATGACCAACTATGTTGGACCAAACCTCAAATGCAAATAGCGAATTGAAACTGCTTGTCAGAAAGGAAGAAGTGATTGCTCATCTTTGTAGTGAGTGGTAGGGGGAGAGGCGTGTGTGTGAGTGTGTAAACAGAGGAAGAGGCGACATGAGAGGTTTCACTCTCGCAAAAATCATTAAGTTTCTATAGGTTTATTTTGGACCTAAGCTTAAGCTTTTGGACCTAAGCTCCTCGTCATTATATACACATATCTGGTCTAAATGGGAAGGTGCACACAGCACAGAAGGAGTGAAGGAGACAAGCCTGAGAACAAGCGGACATAAACCATCATAAAAACGGAAAATAGCAAAACCCTGATTCTTGCGATACAGGCGTTTGAAATATCACACAAAACATACATTTGAAAAACATACATTTGAATTAAAGTGATATATTGCACAGAACTAGCTCAACACATTGTTATTTTGATGTTGGTCAAAGCACATTCACTGTTAGCACTTATCCCGAGCCCTGCTGGGCAGTGCAGTTGGTCTTGATCATACTCTGTTTATGTGTACTGAGAAAGCACATCCACAGTAAGCATGCAGCCAAGACTCGTCTCCCAGAGTCATGTTACACAGGAGTGTTAAAAGTGCCAAAGGGCACATACTGAAATTAAACACTGCCCTTTACACAATGCTGTGGCTGCAGGCCAGACAACCAAGCCACAGGCCCAACTCATGCTCGGAAGGAAGGAACATGTTTCCTCTTTCTATGGAGATCATTTTTGTTTGTTTACATAATGTAGCCTATTCTGTACTAATCACTAATTTAACCATGATGATTGAATATGTTCATTTAAGATTTGTTTTTTTTTGCCCACTAGGGGGTAAAGAGGGTTTCTCTGTTGCCAAGTTGTGTCTCTTCAACTAAGGCTTAGGTTCCAGAAAATAATATGATAACTTAGCTTTCTGAGATAAGCGTTCCAGAAATCAAAGCCTACTTACAAGACTGCATGGACACTTTGAAAGCCTGTAGACTATATGCAGGGCTCTAGACTAATATTTTCCCCTGGTGACCAACTTTTTCAGTTGGTGGCACCAGCCTAGGATTTGGTCGCACCCCCCAAAAAATTGCAGCTTCACGCAATAGAAAAAACAAGTAATCATGTTCTAAAGTAATTCACAGTGCTTTATTAAAGCTAGAATCTTTCTTTGAAACAATGTCACCCCACCACATCAATTAGATTTGCTCACCACCTGCGTCCTCTCTCGCCTCCTTTTGAAAAAGGTCAAAGTTAATCAATGAGAGTTGGCGAGGAGAGTGGAAATGCTCTTGCTTGAAAGGAGACTGTCCTTCTCCACTCGGGTGTCGTTCGGCAAATGACGTTACAGGGATGGATCCCAAAATAAATGTGTAAAGTGCTCAAAACAAATTAAGCTAGTTGTGCAAGACGTTTTATAGATAAAACAATAAGTAGCATATTGATTTTAAATGTGTGCATGTTTTTCTCTGAGAAAACAAAAGCTGATTCGAAGGGGGTGTGGCAGATTTCAAAACTCTTCTGCGGTAAGATAAACATGAGTATCCTCAATGAAAGGTGGCTGTCAAGGTGGGCAGGACAGTCATCCATTTGCCTACTAACGATTTGACACACTCCTCGACCACTTATATTTTACTGTTAACATAGGGCTCCAGAATTTTATTTTAGTCAATAGAGATGGATTTGCCTACATCTTTATGTGCACTAACAGGTATCCTAGGCTAATTTTGTTGGGGCTAATTCACTACGGAGTAAGTGGAAACTCAAAACATATTGGCTAGATCGTTAACCTTAACCGCTATGGGAACGGTGTGTGTCTGTCCCCCCACGGGAAGCTCTATCTCGCCCTCCATTTGGCAAATCTGACCATAATTTTATCCTCCTGATTCCTGCTTACATTCAAAAATTAGAGCAGGAAGCACCAGTGACTAGATCAATAAATAAGTGGTCAGAGGAAGCAGATGCTAAGCTACAGGACTGTTTTGCTACCACAGACTGGAATATGTTCTGGGATTCCTCCGATGGTATTGAGGAGTACACCACATCAGTCATTGGCTTCATCAATAAGTGCATCAATTATGTTGTCCCCACAGTGACTGTACGTACAAACCCCGACCAGAAGCCATGGATCACAGCAGGCATCCGCACTGAGCTAAAGGCTAGAGTTGCCTCTTTCAAGGAGTGGGTCTCTAACCCGGAAGCTTATAGGAAATCCCGCTATGTCTTCCGACGAACCATCAAACAAGCAAAGCAGAGAGAACAGTCTATGACTTCAAGTTTCTTGGTGTCCACATCACCAACAAACTATCATGGTCCAAACACACCAAGACAGTCGTGAAGAGGGCACACCTTTTCCCCCTCAGGAGACTGAAAAGATTTGGCATGGGTCCTCAGATCCTCAAAGTTCTACAGCTGCACCATCGAGAGCATCCTGATTGGTTGAATCACCGCCAGGTATGGCAACTGCTCGGCCTCCAACCGCAAGGCACTACAGAGCATAGTGCGTACGGCCCAGTACTTCACTGGAGCCAAGCTTTCTGCCATCCAGGACCTCTCTTCCAGGCTGTGTCAGAGGAAGGCCCAAAAAATTGCCAAAGACTCCAGACACCCTAGTCATAGACTGTTCTCTCCACTACCTCACGGCAAGCGATACTGGAGTACCAAGTCTAGCTTATTGATGAGCTTTGAGGGCACTATGGTGTTGAACGCTGAGATGTAGTCAATGAATAGCATTCTCACATAGGTGTTCCTTTTGTCCAGATGGGAATGGGCAGTGTGGAGTGCAATAGAGATTGCATCATCTGTGGATCTGTTAGGGCGGTATGTAAATTGGAGTGGGTCTAGGTTTTATGGGATGATGGTGTTGATGTGAGCCATCAACACCATCATAGCACTTCATGGCTACATACGTGAGTGCTAGGGGTCGGTAGTCTTTTAGGCAGGTTACGTTAGTGTTCTTGGGCACAGGGACTATGCTGGTCTGCTTAAACCATGTTGGTATTTCAGACTCAGACAGGGTTAGTACGTGTCCTGGTAATCCGTCTGGCCCCGTGGCCTTGTGAATGTTGACCTTTTTAAAGGTCTTACTTCGGCTATGGAGAGAGTGATCACACAGTTGTCCAGAACAGCTGATGCTATCATGCATGTTTCAGTGTTGCTTGCCTCGATGCGAGCATAGACATATTTTAGCTTGTCTGGTCGGCTCGTGTCACTGGGCAGATTGTGGCTGTGCTTCCCTTTGTAGTCCGTAATAGTTTGCAAGCCCTGCCACATCCGACGAGTGTCTGAATCATACTACACCGGCTTCATCTTAGTCCCGTATTGATGCTTTGCACGTTTGATGGTTCTTCGGCGGGCATAGCGGGATTTCTTATAAGCGTCCGGGTTAGAGTCCTGCTCCTTGAAAGAGACAGCTCTACCCATTAGCTCAGTGTGGATGTTGCCTGTAATACATGGCTTCTGGTTGGGATGTGTACGTATGGTCACTGTGGGGACGACGTTATCAATGCACTTATTGATGAAGCCAGTAGCTGATGTGGTATACTCCTGAATGCCATTGGAAGAATCCCAGAACATATTCCAGTCTGTGCTAGCAAAACAATCCTGTAGCTTAGCATCTGCGTCATCTGACCACTTCCGTATTGAGCAAGTCACTGGTGCTTCCTGCTTTAGTTTTTGCTTGTAAGCAAGAATCAGAAGGATAAAATTATGGTCAGATTTGCCAAATGGAGGGCGAGGGAGAGCTTTGTACGCATCTCTGTGTGTGGAGTAAAGGTAGCCTAGAGGTTGTTGTTTTTTACATTTAACATACTGGTCGTTAGCGAGTTGGGTACTAGCAACACATCAGCCCCATTCATGTACAGAGCGCATAGGAGGAGATTACTGTGACTCAACGGTCACATGGAATTTGACTGTGGTCATAACTGCCGGTCACCACAACAGCCTGACAGGATGCTCTCTGGTGCATCTGTAGAAATTTGTGAGGTCTGAACTGAAAGACATAGGAGCAGGTTAAGGGTTATGCATAGTACCTTGTATTAGTGTCCACAGCCAGTCATCCAGTTAAACGACCTGACACGATGGAGGCAGCTCTACGGCTCATGGAATGCAGCTCTATGGCTCATGTTCTTCACTCATGTTCTCATTATGATATGGACAGGGTGGCCATTTTGAGTAGAGGTGGTTGAGGTTTACCAACGCTATCCAAACCCTGCCTATTCTCCAGTCACCCCAGTGCTGGTCTTCCCCATATGATCTGGTTGAAGGCATGAAGGGTGTGGGATTGATACTGGGGTACATACTGGTATATATTCACTATGGAGTCCAAGTTTATTAATAGGCTGAAACTAGAGGATGCCAGCAGTACGCACCAGCAGCCAAAGCCTATTACCAATGGGACCTGAACCTGCTGGCACAACCATCAGGGAAAAACATGGCCTTCCAAGGCAGTCTGCAGTTCTTTGGACCACTGCTCTGGAATATACTGGACTTATCCACACGGCAGCTAGCTAGCCAGCAGCTAGCTAGCTCAGTAAAAATGCAGCTAGCTATCACAAAAGATCTGTACACAAATTTAGTAGGATATGTGAGTAACATTTTGTATTTATGCTACTGCGTATGATGTGTGTGCTTCTGTGTATGCTGTTTTTATCTAGTCAACTTTTATGTGATGTGTATGTTTTTATTAATTAAATGGAACCCAGGACTCCCTAGAAAACAGTGGCAGTTGTTAGTGGACTATCCTGGCTAAATAAAATGACAATGTATTGAAAACTGGGGGACACAAACAAGATATGCCATTTTCACACTTTGAGTTGTACAGTACCAGTCAAAAGTTTGCACACACTTACTCATTCAAAGGTTTTTCTTTATTTTTACTATTTTTCTACATGGTTGAATATTAGTGAAGACATCAAAACTATGAAATAACACATTGAATCATGAGGTAACCAAAAAAAGTGTTAATCAAATCAAAATATATTTTAGATTCTTCAAAGTAGCCACCCTTTGCCTTGATGACAGCTTTGCACAATCTTGGCATTCTCTCAACCAGCTTCACCTGGAATGCTTTTTCAACTATCTTGAAGGCGTTCCCACATATGCTAAGCACTTGTTGGCTGCTTTTTCTTCACTCTGCAGTCCATCTCATCCCAAACCATCTGAATTGGGTTGAGGTCGGGTGATTGTGGAGGCCAGGTCATCTGATGCAACACTCCATCACGCTCTTCCTTGGTCAAATAGCCCTTACACAGCCTGGAGGTGTGTTGGGTCATTGTCCTGTTGAAAAACAAATAATCCCAAACCAGATGGGATGGTGTATCGCTGCATAATGCAGCAGCAAAGCACCATCACACTTCCTCCTCCATGCTTCACAGTGGGAACCACACATGCTAAATTAATCCGTTAACGTACTACTCTGCGTCTCACAAAGATATGGCAGTTGGAACCAAAAATCTCAAATTTGTATTCATCAGACCAAAGGACAGATTTCCACCGGTCTAATGTCCATTTCTCGTGTTTCTTGGCCCAAGCAAGTCTCTTCTTATTATTGGTGTCCTTTTAGTAGGGATTTCTTTGCCGCAATTCGACCATGAAGGCCTGATTCATGCATTCTCTTCTGAACAGTTGTTGAGATGTGTCAGTTACTTGAACCCGGAAGCATTTATTTTGGCTGCAATTTCTGAGGCTGGTAACTCTAATGAACTTATCCTCTGCAGCAGAGGTAACTCTGGGTCTTCCTTTCCTGTGGTGGTTATCATGAGAGCCAGTTTCATAACGCTTGATGGTTATTGCGACTTCACTTGAATAACTTTTAAAGTTCTTGAAATTTTCTGGATTGACTGACCATGTGTTAATGGCTTTAACCAAATAGGGCTGTCTTCTGTATACCACCCCTACCTGTCACAACACAATTGATTGGCCCCAACTCATTAAGAAAGAATGTCCACAAATGAATTTATTTGTCACAGCTGTTAATTGAAATGTATTCCAGGTGACTACCTCATGAAGCTGGTTGAGAGAATGCCAAGAGTGTGCAAAACTGTCAAGGCAAAGGGTGGCTCCTTTGAAGAATCTCAAATATAAGATATTTGTTTAACACTTTTGTTCACTACATGATTCCATATATGTAATTTAATAGTTTTGATGTCTTCACTATTATTCTACAATGTAGAACATAGTACAAATAAAGAAAACACCTCATTCCAAGGTTTAACTTTTGACCGGTACTGTATATAAAACACCATTTGCTGTGAACCATGACGGGTAGAGGTACTGGTGTGTACACTTTATTACATTTTATAGCAGGATGTTTTATCTAATGGCATCTTCAGGACATATTGTAACACACAAGCTACACACACCTAATGAATCGATTGCCACAGTGACACAGACTCTTAAGATTGAAAGAGTAATGTTTTTAATCCTTAGATAGGATTTTGTTTTGATTCGCTTTCTTGTTTTTTGTTGTTCCACAGGCAGGTGTGAAGGGGACTTTAGGTCGCCTAGTTGGAATATTTGAGGTGAGTTTATGTTATGACATGCTTAGGCATGCTAAAGCTTGTTTGGGAGTGGAGAGAAAATATGGACTTTGTTCTGAAAAAATAAATAAAGGTCAAAACTGTCTATCTTACAGAACCGAGAGAGGAAACACAGAACCTATGTCTACATTCTTATCGTAACTGAGGTCCTGGAGGATTGGGAGGACTCAGTGAACATTGGTGAGTGGCTTTCATTTCAATCTGATTATACTACATTGTTTGAATTCTGGTTATAGATGCCTCTCATGTCTGTCTTTCTAAATGTGTGCCACAATGGTGTCTGTTCTTGTCCCTTTTTAACAGGGAGAAAAAGGGATTGGTTTAAAATAGACGATGCAATACAAGTGTTGCAGTGTCACAAGCCTGTGCAGGCCACATACTTCGAGCCTCTCAAGGATGGTTGCCTGACCAGCAACGGGACACCCCTGGTGGCCACGATAGGCGGAGACCTCTCCCCAACCTACAACATCAGCCAGAGCTCCGTGTCGGGTATCAGATAACTAAAACACAACCCCAGGAGCTCTTGCCACCACTCTCCCTCTTACTACTTTTTTAATTTTTTTGTCTCAAAATAACATGGTTTGCCTTGCCAACTCATTTGTGCCAGAATTGTGGTGCAGACTTGACAAGGGTTGAGTGAAGATTCTGAAACAATTTGGAAATGTAATTTTTGACCCCTTGTTCGTTTCGTTTTAATGAAAATTTCATGAAGCATCCCTCTCCCTCATTCTCCTACCTTGAACACACCCTTAGTGTGGTGTTTATTGAATGCAAGAACTACTTTTTACTGTTGTGATGTAAAAGTGTATACTTAGTGCTTAAGCGCAATGCTTTCAGTGGTCTTTTTAATGTCTCTTCTTTTGGTTATTGTCTGTGTATGATTGTGCCCAAGAGCCTGTTTTCCCTCTGTTAAGGATAGGAAATGTTCTCTGCATCTGAATAGACAGTTGTAGGAAGTGACTTGTTTTACATGAGCGCTGGCTATGTTTTGCACATTGGGGTCACCTGATACAGATTGTGCAGCAGGTAGTCTTTGGTGGTAACTAAGTTCTTTTGAATTCTCATTTAGCTCCGCATTGTGGTTCTTGGTATTAATATCTTGCAGATTTCATCAGAAAGACGAGGCCCTTTTCCCCATTTGACCCGATTCGTCATCGTCAAGTAGCCTATACATTTTCCCTTAGTCTGGAAGCTAGCTAGCCATTTCTTTTAGGCAGAAAAAAATATATATAGAAAGAATGTCTACTCAAATATGTAGCACAGTCCCCATTTTGGTGAGTTAGCATTGAGAGTTTACCCTGGTGTTTTACCCAATAGCCTGAGACCCTTTCTTTCTCCACAGTGTCCATACCTACTTAACGGTCTAGTAGTCTGTTAGTAGTGGTTCACTACAGACACCGAAACAGTAAGCAGACCCCCCCCACCGACCAAAATGTAATAGTTTATAATTTATAATGGCATGGTGTGAACAACTGCAGTCTTCCTCCATTTATTTTGTGCCATCCATGGACTGACAATTGCCTTCACACAGCACCTTTTTATCCAGTTTTCAGATTCTCACCCCTTACTTTAACCTCTGTTTTATATCAGATGTTTACATTGCATTCATAACATTTTATTTTTCACTTAAACAAGCACTAGAAGCTGTATATCCGAATAACGTAGATTTTTTGGGGGGAGGGGGTCAGTAAATTTTTTTTTTACCCTTTTTAGTATTGAATCTGCATCCCCAAAACAAACACCTGCTTGATATTGAAAGTAATTGAATCTAAAATGCTGTCTTTGGCTAGATGCAGAACAAACAAACAAGCCTTGTACAGTTTGAGACCTTGTTTTTAACATGTAAAAATGCTTTGAATACTATTATTTTTTTCTTAAACGTCTAGCAAATCTCTAGCCAACCTGCTATACTTGCCTTAGATGTGGCATGGAGCAGCTGGCTCAATACTGTGAAACTGGAGGCCCTGTAGATAGCATGTAAGACGTTTTTATTGTAAATTGTTTATTTCTGTATAGATCAAAGGTGAGTACCCTTGACAAAACAGTTCCTCTGATGCATTTGTGAGGGCTATATTTTGCTCAGCCATGGCTATAGAGTTGACTCGATCCCTAAACAAAGGGTGGCGTTGGCTTTGTAAGGTTTGTTGACGAGTTGCTTTGATACACAGTACATGTTAAGGCTGAAGAACAAGTAAATGTTGCTAGCTTTGTCTTGGGGGAGTGAAGACCCCATTTATCATGAATGATATAAGCAGCAGAGATGCCTCAGATGTTCTACAAAGACCAGAGGCTGAGGTGTAATAAAGTGAAGTCCATCATAGTTGAATTGTTAACATACAAAATTGAGGGTTTCCACTGGGCTGAATGCTGTTTCCAGACCACTACCATAGAGCTTTTGTCATTATCCTAGTCTTCTGACAGAACCAACTCTTATATGTATTATCTCTTCTGCCCTGTCATTGTTGCAGTAGCTCATCATTCGCCCTCCAAAATGAACATTATATACACTCAGTGGTCAGTTTATTAGGTACACCACCCCATTCCCGAAAATAGTTTGCTCCTCCAGTGTCACGTGGCTTGCTATTGTTATAAAAAGGAGGCATCCAGTTACCGGATGGGCACAGATGGGCTAATGCGGCAGACGACCACACCAGGTTCCACTCCTATCAGCTAAAAACGAGCGTCTCCAGTGTGCACACAATCACCAACATCACCTGGTCAAACGAATCCCGGTTCCTGTTGAGTCATGCTGATGGCAGTCAGGATTTTACATAAGCAGCATGGGGCAATGGTGTAGGGGTTGTTTTCCTGGCACATGTGAGGTCCCTTGGTACCAATTGAGCAATGTTTCCATGCACTGAAGAATTCAGGTTCTGGAAGCAATGGGGGTCTGACCCGGTACTAGATGGGTGCACCTAATAACTGGCCACCAAGTGTATGTTATCCCCAATTCCAGACTCAAGGTCTACTCTATAATGTAAGGGTTGAACTAAATTGGTGAGTGGATTACTGATATCAATAGAAATTTTACTTTGAACCATTTATTGCTTTTTTATAAACTAGGTGGTTCAAGCCCTGAATGCGGATTAGCTGACAGCTGTGTTATACCAGATTTTATTCCACAGGTACAACAAAACATTTTGAACTGCTCTAATTACATTGGTGACCAGTTTATAATCGCAATAAGGTAACTCGCGGTTTGTGATATATGGCCAATATACTATGGCTAAGGGCTGTGTCCAGTCACTCCGCGTTGCGTCGTGTGTTTAAGAACAGCCCTTAGCCATGGTATATTGGTCATATACCACACCCCCTCTGGCCTTATTGCTTCATTAAATGAGCTGCATCGAAAGGTGTGGGGGGCTAAGTCTTGGAACTGTCTAGTGGAAACCAATTTTTCCAATACCACCTTAGCCCCACAGAGCAGAATAGATTCAGGCCTATTATTGAATTTTGTGGTCAGCCTCCCTTAAAGTCCATTTTCTTTATATGATAACGAGCTATCAATCAAATTAGAGATGGAATTGGAAAATCTCTGATAAAGTGAAGGGGTTCTATTCAAAATGGGCACAAGCGAGGGCAATGAATGTGGATATCCATATGTAACAGCCGATGAATGACCACTTGTTCTTTAACCTGTTTGTACTTTTGTCGATTTTCTTGTGTTCCTGACAAGATATATTGTACATACTAGCTAAAGCAGCACTTATAGCTAGATACACTTACTGACTAAAGAATAAGGTTTATTTTTCCCCTTTCCTTCCATCTCATATATAGTTCTGTTAATATAATGAAAGTTGGGTTTAATATTTCTCATTAGGAAAGGGGTAAGTACTGTATAAATATACCCTGCTCGAGACCTTTAAGAAATGCATTTCTCTCTTCCTTAGGATGATTTCACACAGCACGCAGTGAAAGCCGGAAGGAGTGGATGTAGGCATTTTAAAAGGCTCAAATGCAGCCTCTGCTCAGATAGGCCTCCTTGGTCCTTCACCGGAGTGATGTAAAAACCTGCCTATATCACACCACCTAGTGGTCAGGCAGTATTCTGCAACGCATGTGAAACAGTTTTGCCTCAGTCAGGGAATGTCCACTTGAGGATTCTTGCATTCTCAGCAGTATTTGGATAGTGACTACTCTTAACAGCTTGATTATTTTTCTATTGGACCATCCTGTAGGAGGGGTAATACGCCCTTGCTATATACAAATTGATAAAGCAAAATCACAATCAGATGGGATTCAGTGAAGAAAGCTATTTGGGCTACCTAAAATGTAAGAGTGTGAAAGCCCTTGACCTTCCCTACATATTTGTAGTATCTGTTTTCTCCAAAGTGTACGTCACTGGAATATTTACTATTGTCATTTGGGACTGTGAAAAACCAGTGAGAAGACTGAAGATTGTAATATAAATGTGCCAACAAATAAACACCAGTATTTCAGATCTGGATTCCATTTGCCTTTTTTTGATCATTGTAAAAGTGTCTAGCTACTTGGTATTCCACTTTTAATACCTGTATTTACTATAGGTTGTTGATAAACCCCTGACTAAAGGACTGTACTTTGAATAACCTCTGCCACACTTTAGCTAGTATAATTACTGTAGTGTGCAAAATAATAAATCTCCAGTCCACACAAACAATGCTACATTAATCCAGAATGGTCCATATTTAAAGTACTGACAAATAAAAAGGACAAAGTTGTGTTGTGTGTTTATTGTAAAGTAATTGATGGACATTTACTCCTGAGGAGGCTGCTGTCCTCGGCCACGTCCAAATCCACCCCTCTGAAAACAAAGAAAAGGATAAGCTTCCACATCACAAGATAGTTGGTCAGCAAAACATGTCCCAAATTTGTCTACCCGAATAACTTTACTCAATGCGTTAGAACAGTGCGTCTGGCTGCCCCATGTATGTTGTTTTTCACAATAGCGTATAATCAATTACAATTGCTCGTGGTAATGACATTTCGTTGAGTCTCAACTTAAATGCAAACAATTAAGGCTTTGAATTGCCTATTCTAGTACCATATAGATGTACAGTATACAACCTTTCAACAGTAGGCTATACAATAAACTTAATCATTTATGACAATTTATTATTCAGACTTGTCATGGTAACCAGCATACTGAGTCGGTCCCCAGGAACAGAGTTGAGAACACCTGCTCCAGACTACATTACCATTAGGCAATACAGTACTTACAAATTGGAACTCTGTGGCTGAACCAGCACCTGCCTCTGCTTTCTTGTCTCCACCAGCTGTAAAGAAAATACCAGCTTGTAATCAAAACATATTCCAAAACGTTTTAAAGTTTCGCCATTTTCCTTCATTCATCACCATTCATACTAGTCACAAAGGTTGAGGAAACAAGTCATTACCAAGAACAAATGTGCTCACCAACTACTGGATCTCAAGGCAGATATTTGGAGCTACAAAGCACACTAGTCAGCAGATAGTGAAATGCCCAGTTGGTTGAAAGCGATGGTTAGGATTAGAGGGATTCTGTAAAACTATACATACGCGGTGCAGCAGATCTTCTGTAGTTGTCTCTATCACCCCCATCACGGTTGAAGCGGGCAGGCCTCTCTCCTCTCTCTCCCTCCATACCTGGAAAAGAAAAGACGCTCAGCTGGGTGGGATGTCAGACTCAAAAACACAGGAAGGAACATCCGTTTTGGGTCCAATCAGCACCTATGACTACACAGTACAAAATCCGATAGTCCTCACTGTCCAGCTCTTGAGGGATGCAGTGTATACAGACTTGTGCCAGCCCGGCTCTTAATACACCTTATTCAAAAAATCAAGGTCTAAATCAAAGACCACGATTAGTTTCATCAGTTGTTAGTACAGGGCTGGTACGAAAGCCAGCACACTGCAGCCCCCCAGGACTGGAGTCACCCAGACCAAAGTATCGATATGTAAAAATAAACTGAATCTGACTAATGAATACACCCCAGATATGGATAATCTCATCGCTGTAGCCCATGACAAACACACCTCATTCAACTCATTAAGGGCTTGATGATTAGTTGAATCAGGTGTGCTTGTCTAGGGCTACAATAAATGTGTACTGTTGGTGGTACTCCAGGACCAGGGTTGGAACACAGCGCCAGGTAGCATTAGCTAACGCTAGTCAGCTGTATATGCGCAAACGCCTGTATTTTTTCATCCTATAGCTTGTTTTTAAATAGTAAACACCCCCCCCCCAATCACTTTCATTGCCATGACTGATCAAAAATGATCACGTCCTTGTCTTTCTGAAGCAGACATAGGCAGCAATATGTTTGAAACATCAAATCGCAGTATCGAAATGTAATACATATAGGAAGTGAGGATCGCAATACATATTGTATCAGCAACTAAGTATTGTGAGGTCCCTGGCAATTCCCAAGCCTAATGTGTAACCAGTCCAGGACAGTGCAGCTCATTAGTGTGAAAATGGTTAGCCTATAAGTGGACGTACCCTTGGGCCGGGGCCTCGCGGTCTCAGGACGCATCTGGCGGCGCAGGGTGGCGGGAACAATCTCAGGTGGAAGGTGCAGGAAGTCTCTCAGGTACTGGATACCTTCATTGGTGAGGTACCAGTAAAAATGGCGCCAGGCAAATTGCTCCTTGACATACCCAAGTGACTTCAAAGACTGAAAAACAAACATGAAAAAATAGTTTTGTTGTTTATATAAAGACAAAGCCCCAAAATCCAACAGTCATGATCCAACAGTCATGCTAGGGAAACATTTTCCATAACCCAACTGTGGCTGTAGTCTGAAAATCCATTAGTTCATTAGTCGGAATCCGTTGAAAAACGTTTAGCAACAGAAACTGTTTACTAAAGGAACCAAACGGGGAGGGACATAGATAAAATGTGTCCAATAGAAACTCTCGTTTTCATTGAAAAGCGTTTTCAGATTGAAGTAAACAGTTTCTGTTAATGAATACACTAGGGGTGTGCCGAGTCATCATTATATCAGAGTATTCTTTTGTAATTATCCGTGATACAAAACTTTTTATTTTTTATTTTATTTTTCGGGTGCATGCAAGTATGTTTCTCATCTCTGTCACAGAGTTTCTAAACCATATTGTACTGTCTTTGAGGGTGGGCCTTGGAGGGCATAGGCCCACCCAATCAGAATGAGTTTTACCCCACAAAATAGCTATATAAGACAGAAATATTAATCAGCACCCGCCACCCCCCTCAGACGATCCCGCAAGTGAAGAAGCCGGATGTGGAGTTCCTGGGTTGGCGTGGTTACACGTGGTCTGCGGTTGTGAGGCCGGTTGGACGTACTGCAAAATTCTCTAAAACGACTTTGGAGGCAGCTTATGGTAGAGAAATTAACATTCAATTCTCTGCCAACAGCTCTGATGGACATTCCTGCAGTCAGCATGTCAATTGCAAGCTCCCTCAACTTGAGAATTCTGTAGAATTGTGTTATCAAAAGTGAATATTTAGAGGAGTGGCCTATTTAGAGTGGCCTTTTATTGTCCCTGGCACAAGGTGCACCTGTGTAATCAGCTTCTTGATATGCCACACCTGTCTAGTGGATATATTCTCTTGGCTAAGGAGAAACGCTCACTAACAGGGATGTAAACAAATTTGTGCATTACATTTTAGAGAAATAAGCGATTTAACATTTCTGGGATTTTTTATTTCAGCTCATGAAACATGGGACCAACACTTTACATTGTTGTTTTGATATATATATATATACATACAGTGCCTTGCGAAAGTATTCGGCCCCCTTGAACTTTGCGACCTTTTGCCACATTTCAGGCTTCAAACATAAAGATATAAAACTGTATTTTTTTGTGAAGAATCAACAACAAGTGGGACACAATCATGAAGTGGAACGACATTTATTGGATATTTCAAACTTTTTTAACAAATCAAAACCTAAAAAATTGGCCGTGCAAAATTATTCAGCCCCTTTACTTTCAGTGCAGCAAACTCTCTCCAGAAGTTCAGTGAGGATCTCTGAATGATCCAATGTTGACCTAAATGACTAATGATGATAAATACAATCCACCTGTGTGTAATCAAGTCTCCGTATAAATGCACCTGCACTGTGATAGTCTCAGAGGTCCGTTAAAAGCGCAGAGAGCATCATGAAGAACAAGGAACACACCAGGCAGGTCCGAGATACTGTTGTGAAGAAGTTTAAAGCCGGATTTGGATACAAAAAGATTTCCCAAGCTTTAAACATCCCAAGGAGCACTGTGCAAGAGATAATATTGAAATGGAAGGAGTATCAGACCACTGCAAATCTACCAAGACCTGGCCGTCCCTCTAAACTTTCAGCTCATACAAGGAGAAGACTGATCAGAGATGCAGCCAAGAGGCCCATGATCACTCTGGATGAACTGCAGAGATCTACAGCTGAGGTGGGAGACTCTGTCCATAGGACAACAATCAGTCGTATATTGCACAAATCTGGCCTTTATGGAAGAGTGGCAAGAAGAAAGCCATTTCTTAAAGATATCCATAAAAAGTGTTGTTTAAAGTTTGCCACAAGCCGCCTGGGAGACACACCAAACATGTGGAAGAAGGTGCTCTGGTCAGATGAAACCAAAATTTAACTTTTTGGCAATAATGCAAAACGTTATGTTTGGCGTAAAAGCAACACCCTGAACACACCATCCCCACTGTCAAACATGGTGGTGGCAGCATCATGGTTTGGGCCTGCTTTTCTTCAGCAGGGACAGGGAAGATGGTTAAAATTGATGGGAAGATGGATGGAGCCAAATACAGGACCATTCTGGAAGAAAACCTGATGGAGTCTGCAAAAGACCTGAGACTGGGACGGAGATTTGTCTTCCAACAAGACAGTGATCCAAAACATAAAGCAAAATCTACAATGGAATGGTTCAAAAATAAACATATCCAGGTGTTAGAATGGCCAAGTCAAAGTCCAGACCTGAATCCAATTGAGAATCTGTGGAAAGAACTGAAAACTGCTGTTCACAAATGCTCTCCATCCAACCTCACTGAGCTCGAGCTGTTTTGCAAGGAGGAATGGGAAAAAATGTCAGTCTCTCGATGTGCAAAACTGATAGACATACCCCAAGCGACTTACAGCTGTAATCGCAGCAAAAGGTGGCGCTACAAAGTATCAACTTAAGGGGGCTGAATAATTTTGCACGCCCAATTTTTCAGTTTTTGATTTGTTAAAAAAGTTTGAAATATCCAATAAATGTCGTTCCACTTCATGATTGTGTCCCAGTTGTTGTTGATTCTTCACAAAAAAAATACAGTTTTATATCTTTATGTTTGAAGCCTGAAATGTGGCAAAAGGTCGCAAAGTTCAAGGGGGCCGAATACTTTCGCATGGCACTGTATATATCACAAGGTGTGGATGTTAGCTACCAAACTATCAATGAGCATAATATCCAACAAGTGGGGAAAGGGTAGGGAAAATAGATTAAACACTAATGCGCATTTTGACTAAGTGATGGCAAACTTAACCACTGCAAATTGAGGAAACAGACATGGTGAGAATGGGTAGGGAGGTATTTTCCCAACATCTAATTTAGGCATATTATTTAGGCATATTAAAAACACTTTTTTCCTATCACGAGTATAACACGATCCGACTATCAACTGTCAGTTAACATATACGATTACGAGTATGGTCATGTTGGCACCCCCCCTAGAATACCCCAGAGATATACATCATTTCATCACTGTGACCCTTTTGTCCACGCACATGAAAATTCACCTTGCTCAGGTCATCACATCAACAAGTAACAAAAATCCCAGAATTCACAGATACAATCCAGTCTTTAACTCAACAGCCACAGTTTAACTGTGGACATCATACTACTTGACAATAACTGCACCGGTCTCAAAAGGACAGAACCAACAAACTCAAACAGTAGAATCAATATCTCCTAAAGTTCAAGTGGCTCTCACCAGCATTGCTTTCATCACATGAAGGTTGGGCACGTTCTTGTCGGCCAATTCAGGGTGCTTGGGCAGATGCACATCTTTCTTTGCCACCATGACGCCCTCTTTGAAGAGGAGCTCATAGATGGCAATACGGTTCTTCTTGGGCATCAGCATCTATTCACACAACCGACAATGAGACAAGCGTTAGTGTACATGCAAAATAACAGGGATGTCCACCTACCCACATACTGGCTGGCTAACAGCCCACTACAAGATTGTAAGGTTACTAACGTCACAAGATTGGGAGTCCTAACTTATGTCAACTAACGTTACCCCAGCCGGTAGGAACGTTAAACTAGCTTCTTCGGGCAACTATGGGCTCATTTCCCATGTAAGGTAGGTAACAAACCTTTACCAGGCTTCTAGAGTCTAATGATAAAACTACATTTGGAAAGACTTGCATCCGGCAGTGGTTACTACCTATCACACTAGCTTTAAAAAATAAATAAACGATGAAGTGATACGAGGACTTAGCAGGGAAGTCCTTGTAGGTAGCTTGACTACCCTATGTATTTTAACCTACATCTCGAATAATATTAGGCTTTTGGGGGAAATGTGTGGATGTTTACAACAATGACATACACATCTATCTAAAATTGAGAGTAACAGCTTCATACAATGTAAGATGTCTTAGATTTATTCAGATTATTTTTGCTAGGCATTTGCCTACCTTGCCACTTGCTAGGGGACCGAAACCGGAAGGAACGACGGAAGGCGTTCAAGAGCGTTTATGCCCAGACGTTGGACCTAAACAGCTTTAGCGTCATCTACTGAACTGGCGGAAAAAGCGCAGTAGACTAAATTGAATTGCCGATAGACAGGGAATTATTATTCCGCATCGTCATTTTTGCAAATTAGCCTATGGGTAAAATAGCCATGCACTTTTGTTAATCAAATACATGAATTGACACATATCTGCAATAGGTATGCACTGTCTAAGCTTACACCACTTATCAAAGTGCTTTTCAAACTGAACCACCACTCGTCCTTTTTTGGAAATACGAGCTTTTTTTTTTTTTTACGTTACAGGAAGCTTCAGATACATTTTCCCGTCTTGTGTGGGGATTCAGCCAGCGGTATTTGTACTGGGGTGTTAATTTAAAGACCATAACATTATTCTTCCATTGGACCATCCAGGGCCGGCTCCAGGCATAACCGACATAAGCAGTCGCTTAAGGCCCCAGGCTGCTAGGGGGCTCACCCCCCAAAATGTTTAGGAACTGTCTGGTTCTCAACTTAGAATAGAGAGTTAGAATAGTAGAATACACAAGGTGTAAATTCAACATTTGGTTGTGCTTCAGCAGTTTCTCCTGTTTTCAAATAAAAATGTATTGGTCACAGGAGGCTGGTGCTGCCTTAATTGGGGAGGACGGGCTTGTGGCTGGAGTGGAATAGGTGGAATGGTTACCATGTGTTTGATGCCATTCAATTTGCGCCGTTCCAGCCATTATTATGAGCCGTCCTCCCCTAAGCAGCCCCCATTTACATACACACATTTAGCAGATGTTATCGAAATGCTTGTGTTCCTAGCTCCAACAGTGCAGTAGTATCAATTAGCCGTGTCAGTTAACATTTTTTAGATTGTTAAATTAGTCTAGCCAGTAATCTAAATTCATAGCAATCATGGCCGAATACCGACTGGGCACGCAGAGCACATATCCAGGGGCCCTGACCTCCAGGTGGTCATTGATTTTTGTCGTCACTCTTACTCAGATATCATTAACATGGCAAAATGCAGAAAACATGCTTTGAAACAGCAAAAATATATCTCTGCCCAGTTATAAAATAGTAGAATTGCATGAAATGTGTTAAAAAATTGCAACATTTTTTCTCCTCCACATGGCAAAATGTGTAGAATTGCAGGAAATAAACTTTTAAACATACATTTTTCTACCCGCCATCAAGAGGGGGGCCACACTTTTTTTTGATCCGCTTGGTGGGGGGGTCCCCAACCAAATCTTGCTTAGTGTCCCCAAAAAGCTAGAGCCGGCCCTGGGACCATCCCCCATATGTTGCCTCTTGTCCTGCCGCTTTTTGTGCAGCAGAAGGCAAGCCTTCACGCTGTCAATTGACGGAGCAGGGTCTACCTTTTTTTCTAGTTGCTATAACGGGAACTATTTTTATATTTAGGCCAACAGGGGAGTCGGACACATCGCATTGTGTTCTCTGGTATGTTATGCATTTACAGTATATACGCATGCACCATTTCCAATTTGTTTCAGTAGAGACGGAAAGAATAGGCTAAGAACCGCATCTTAGACTGGTAGGCTACGCAACCCATCTACCGGGGACAGCGAGACTTTTCAACCCTACAGTTTTTTTTTGTTGCATTATTCTTTAGTGGTCTACATTTTATTACAACATACACTACAAGACCAATAGTACATGGACACCTGCTCTTTGAACATCTCATTTCAAAATCATGTGCATTAATATGGAGTTGTTCCCCCCTTTGCTGTCACAACCACCTCCACTCTTCTGGGAAGGCTTTCCACTAGATGTTGTAACATTGCTGCTGGAACTTGCTTCGATTCAGCCACAAGTGCATTAGTGGGGTCGGGCACTAATGTTGGGCGATTAGGCTTGGCTCACAGTCGGCGTTCCAATTCATCCCAAAGCTATTCCATGGGGGTTGAGGTCAGGGCTCTGTGCAGGCCAGTCAAGTTCTTCCACCCAGATCTCAACAAAACATTTCTGTATGGACCTCGCTTTGTGCACGGGGGCATTGTCATGCTGAAACAGGATAGGGCTTTCCCCAGACCGTTGCCACAAAGTTAGAGGCACAGCATATTCTAGAATGTCATTGTATGCTGGAGCATTAAGATTTTTCTTCACTGGATCTAAGGGGCATAGCCGGACCCATGAAAAACAGCCCCAGACCATTATTCCTCCTCCACCAAACTTTACAGTTGGCACTATTCATTGTGGCAGGTAGCGTTCTCCTGGTATCCGCCAAACCCAGATTCATCACTCCAGAGAGCGCATTTCCACTGCTCCAGTGTCCAATAGCAGTGAGCTTTTAATATTAAAAAAAACATTTAACCTTTATTTAACTAGGCTTTACATCACTCCAGCCGATGCTTGGCATTGCACATGGTGATCTTAGGCTTGTGTGCGGCTGCTCGGCCATGGAACCACATTTCATGAAGCTCCTGGCGAACAGTTATTGTGCTGACAATTTTTACGTGCTTCAGCACTTGGTGGTCCCATTATGTGGGCTTGTGTGGCCTACCACTTCGCGGCTGAGCAATTGTTGCTCCTAGACATTTCCACGTAACAATAACAGCACTTACAGTTGACCAAATTTGACAAACTGACTTGTTGAAAACGTGGCATCCTATAAAGGTGAAGTGGTAGGTCACACAAGCTCACAGAACGGCAAGAGCTGGAGCGCATAGCACATAGCGCGTTAAAAGAAAATCGCAACACTCACTACCGAGCTCCAAACGGCCTTTGGAAGCAACGTCAACACAATAACTGTTCGTCGGGAGCTTCATGAAATGGGTTTCCATGGCCGTGCTGCCACACACAAGCCTAAGATCATCGTGCGCAATGCCAAGCGTCGGCTGTAGTTGTGTAAAGCTCGCCGCCATTGGACTCTGGAGCAGTGGAAGCACGTTCTCTGGAGTGATTAATTATTCATCACCATCTGGCAGTCCGACAGATGAATTTTGCTTTGGCGGATGCCAGGAAATTGCTACCTGCCCGAATTCATACAGAAATGGTTTGCCGAGATTGGTGTGGAAGAACTTGACTGTCCTAACCTCAACCCCATTGAACACCTTTGGGAGGAATTGGAAAGCCGACTGCAAACCAGGCCTAATCGCCCAACATCAGTGCCCGACCTCACTAACGCTCTTGTGGCTGAATGGAAGAATGTCCCTGAAACAATTTTCCATCATCTCGTGGAAGCCTTCCCAGAAGAGTGGAGGCTGTTATAGCAGCAAAGGGGGGGAACAACTCCATATTACTGCCCATGATTTTGAAATGAGATGTTCAACGAGGAGGTGTCCACATAGAGTACTTTTGGTCATTTAGTGTAGGTTGGCCTTGGTGATACTAGGCACTAGGCAGACCCAATCATGCCAAAGTTTACCTTAAAGAACAAGGAGTACTGTTTGTCTTCAAAACTTTGTAAGAGTTGGCTCTGTTTAAATGTCCACGTGTTCTTTGGTCAGCAACAAAAAAAACAACCCAGTAAACTGGCAATAGGTATGTGACAGCAAGAGGATTTTGCAGGACTGATGTGTCATTCCTCTCGCCTCTGACGTTCTCATTTTCTCAACCATGTTTGCCTTCAGAGCATAAATGAGCTGCATGAAAGCCATCTGCCGTTTTAAAGAAATGCATGTATTTATGATTTTATCCGTCTGTTATGCTGAGTTCCACAATGTGTCCACACAAGGAATGCTTATGTTGAATACTTATATAGGACAGGAGGCAACTAGAAGAGCGGAGGGCCATATAGAGTGCAGTCTGTCTCGCTCTTTGTGTATGTGTTTGATTAAGTGCATGCATGTCTCTGCATGCTTCTACGTGTTTGTGTCACGTGTCTGTGTATGTGTGTGTGTCTCTCTGCGTGTCTCTCTGTGTATGTGTGTGTGTGTGTGTGTGTGTGTGCGTGCCCTGTGTTAGTGTGTCATTTCCTTAAAAGGATGAACGGGGACCAGGGCACACATCTGATTTATACACCCCAATTCAGCCAACCCCACTGGAGGAGGAATGACAGATAGGCACCATTACTAATGTAATGAATTAGCCCAGATCATTTGGATTTCTCTCCTCTGAATGATTGCCCATCTGCCAAGGTAGGGCCAATCCCCATGGAGACATATGTGAATTGTTTGCCTCAGTCATTGTCATTCGTACCTACGAGCCCGCTTGTCCATTGTGCCCTCCACAATCTTAACCCTACGCTAATAGACACTGCATTTTACATGGCAAAAATCACTGGTTTTATCCGTTTCCAGATTGTGTAGCCTGAATATGCTTTATTTGGAATAGTGAGGTTCAGCATTGCTGTATACAGATTTTCCAGCTTTGTAGTAGGCCTAGATGGAAATAGATTACCTGGATCCATATTAAAACATGTTTGGGTGGCAAAAACGGAATATGCTACTTTTCAGTATTGTGTGTGTGTGAATTTCACATGCATGTTATTCATCTGCAAGATGCCTTTTTACATGGCTTCCTATTACTCTAGAATTAACCACATCCATCTTCGTAATATAAACAACACTATTTTCTGTGATATCCATGGATTTTTTTGGCAACAAAATGGCTTTGATGAAATTGACTAGTAGCTCTCATGTCTTACTTGCTTAAACCTTTTTGCAACATACAGCGTTATACTACCATGTCCCAACTTCCCGCACCCTCTCCTCTCTGAGTACTGAAGCTCAAGGGGATTTCCCCCCTCAACCAACTACACCGCTAAATTAAAAGGTTGCTCCTAACACGTTCTGTGTGCTTGATCTGAACCATAGAAATCGAATGACTAGACCAGACAAAGCCCCTCAGACCATGGCAATTTATTCTTTGTTATTCTAGTCTAGTTCTATGGTCTGCCTGGTGGTGGAGGCTGAGTGCAAAGTTTAGGATTGAGCTGTTTGGTAATTGGAGATAGGATACTCACATGGGACAACTGGAGTGGACAGAGAGAGAGGCTGCATGCGGTGTCCTTAAAGGCCCAGGCCCAATATTTCCCATCGACTGTGTTATTTTTTTTCTTTACATTTGACATTTAAGACATTTAGCAGACGCTCTTATTCAGAGGGAGTTACAGTGGATTCATCTGAAGGTAGTTAGGTGAGACAAGCACATACAATTTGATTTGATAGGCTATTTGTCACCTGCACCAAATACAACAGGTGTAGATCTTACCATGACACTCTTACTTACAATCCCTTAACCAACAATGCAGTTATGAAAAATAAGATTAAGAAAACATTTACTAAATAAACTAAAGTAAAAATAAATAAAAGTAACAACAAAATGACAATAACGAGGCTATATACAGGGGGTACCGGCACTGTGTCAATGTGCGGGGGTACAGGTTAGACGAGATAATTGAGGTAAAATGTACATGTAGGTAGGGGTAAAGTGACTAGTCATAGCAAGCAATTAAGCAGCTATTAGCAAAGTCAATGCTAGTTAGAAAAGACAAGTGCAAGTGTTAGTGCAAGAAAGGCAATCATTTTTTGTTGTTGTTATGCTCACGTTACATCACTGCCTAGTTCACTGTCTGCATCGCAGAATGTGACTGGGGACTCGCTTACTTCAGGTATAGTGTTTTGTGGAGGCCCCTAAAATTTGCACTTAGAAATTGTTACACAGGTTGTTCCAAGTAAAGCACATCATGTGCTTTCATGAATTTGGTTGAGTCCTTCTCCTTCTTTGTTCATTTCTCCTATACACAACAGAACGACCTTTGCAAAATGTCCAGCAAACATAGGTCAGTCTCATCTGACGTCACAGCCATAACCCTTGCCTCTTTCTCTTGGATGAGGAGAGGGCAGACTGAGAATCTCTGACTATCTTTTCTGCTGTTATCTCCTGTCTACAGACAGACAACGATGGCGAGCGACATTTGAAGAGAGGAGATCAGATGAATCTTTGTAAAGGTCCGGGTTGATATTGAGGGATTAGAGGAGATAGAACTGACGACTCCGTCTCAGAGATTCATCTATTTTGTTTGTCTGTCTGCCATTTTGTTTTATTTTGAAATCCGTCATCCTCTCTCTCGTCTCCTTAGTTGTGCCCCTTCAGGGGAAGGGATTCTATAGGGCTCAGTCCTAACCTGGGGCGGCAGGGTAGCCTGGGGCGTTGGGCTCGTAACCGAGAGGTTGCAAGTTCAAATCCCCGAGCTGACAAGGTACAAATCTGTCATTCTGCCCCTGAACAAGGCAGTTAACCCACTGTTCCTAGGCCGTCATTGAAAATAATAATTTGTTCTTAACTGACTTGCCTAGTTAAATAAAGATAAAAAACCTGGGGTTATATGGAAACCTGATTGACCCAATTGAGAAGGTAAAGGTTTTCACTGGTTTCTGTTTAGGCTAAGGTTGTGACAATGATGGAATATTGATTAATTGTCATGCAAATAACCACAGTGATTTTTGTAGATTTTCTTTTTTAGCTTGTAATCATCATAATCCATTTTTGAAAATATACCTTAAGAAATACCTAATAAACGCAGAACAGCTTTGCTGTAAACGCAGCACAGCTAATAAACGCAGCACAGCTACAGCTCTACATTTTTTAATGTTTTTTAACCGCTCGGAAGTATTGGAAATTAAGCTTCTCCTCCCAACCGTGCCGTTTTGTTATTATAATGAACTTTACCCACTTCATGTAAAAATGTAAAACTGCTAATGGGTTAACTATATTTACTTGAATATAAAGTTGAATCCACCCTTCTCCTAAAATGAATGTATTAACGCAATTATGATGATTTTTTTTTCAGTTCACGGTTATTCCATAATTGGTTACACGATTATACAATAACTGTGTCAGCCCTAGATAATGCGCTCAATGCATTCCACATAAACGTGCTACACTATGAGCATCTGTCACGCGGGACTAGGTGGGTGAAGCAATCAGGCGCAGAGAGTTCCAGTTGTGAAAAGTGCTGTTTAATATGGCACACAAAAATGATAAGCCCAACAACACCGGGTGCCAAGTTCCAAAAATATATCCACCACTACCTAAAACGCACACACGTAACATAAAGACAATCCCGCACAAAACAAGGGCGGGTACACGTACTTAAAATAGGGAAGCTCATTAAGCCATACAACAGAACACAGTTGAAACTAATAAGACAAAACAAACAGACAAACGAAAAAGGGATCGGTGGCGGCTAGTAGGACGGTGACGACGACCGCCGAGCACCGCCCGAACAGGCAGGGGAGCCAACTTCGGTGGAAGTCGTGACAGCATCACACCCTCTGTATTCTACTGGTTACACTTCCTCTATAGATGCTGGCCTTGAGCTTCTTAAACGCGTCCCTACTTTCTCAAACATATCGAACTGTGCCTGACCAGTGATAGGGAGAAAGGAAGATCTGTAGTTACTCCAAGAAAGGGAGGATGAATGGATTTCTGGACTATGCAACCACGGCCATTGTATTATTGGGATCTGGATGAGTGGCGGTGAGGGCAACAGGAAGGCCCAGATCAGGCAGGCCCGGACACCCAAACCAACCAGGCTTGTCAGTAATTGAGCAAAGGGCCTAATAAATGCTCTGATAGAGCCTAATGGGCCTGGTCAAAAGTAGTGAACTGAATAGGAAGCCATTTTGGGATTCAAACAAAGAAGAACCCCTGTGGATGTTGGTTGCAGGTTTTAACTGTTCATCTATAGTATTGATTTAGAGTGTCACCTGGAGTGGGCAGTGAGGGGCGAAGGGGGAGGGAATGGCTTTATGTTGCCACAGCAACTGGATTTATTCAAGTTTGGTGCAGCAGACAGAGCTAAGGTATTTCCTTGGTGTGTGCCTGTGTGCATGCATTTGATCGTGTGAGAGAGAGAGGGAGAGAGAGAGAGAGAGAGACAAAGAACGAAATACCCTGGTAGCAGAGAGCGCTTGTTTGATTGTAGACTGCTCCAAGGCCCTGTTTAATCCTCTGAACCCATGTTAGCATGTCAAGGGTTTGTCACTTTTACAAGGACCAGTCTCAGTATTAATGTGCTCTAATCTGCGCCTTAATTGTGCTTTGACTCCAGCATCTCTGATAATGTTGATAGGTAGGTATTTGTTTACCTGCATCCTTGAATGGTTTTCCCTCTCACTACGCAGCCGAGAGAGCTCATTCATGAAAACACCATCAGAGAATCTCTCTCTGTGTGGATAGTCACCGTGAGCAGCTGCAGTGTGTATTTGAGTGACTCATTTCGCCAAGTTGGCACTGTAATCTCTGAAACGATTGGCTGCCTCTCTACAGAGCTCTGTAGCGTTCCTGAGTATGGTTGCTCCAATGGTTGCTCTAGGCCAGGGCGAAGCACCGCCGCAACGTGTTTCAGTACGTTTCGACCAGAAGCGGTGCCTCCGCTTGACAACTCCTCGCTCCAAAAGATTGGTCGCTTTATGGGCGTAGACGTGAACCTATTCAAGTAAGTAAATACATTTTAAAAATATATATACGGACAGTACCAGTCAAAAGTTTGGACACACCTACTCATTCAAGGATTTGTCTTTATTTTTTACTATTTTCTACATTGTAGAATAATACTCGTAGCCTGGTTCCTCTCTAGGTTTCTTCCTAGGTTCCGGACTTTCTAGGGAGTTTTTCCTAGCCGCCGTGCGTCTACACATGCATTGCTTGCTGTTTGGGGTTTTACACTGTGTTTCTGTGCAGAACTTTGTGACATCAGCTGATGTAAGAAGGGCTTCATAAATACATTTTATTGATAAAAAATAAATGAACACATATGGAATCATGTAGTAACCAAAAAAAGTGTTAAACAAATCAAAATATATTTTATATTGGAGATTCTTCAAAGTAGCCACCCTTTGCCTTGATGACAGCTTTGCACATTCTCTCAACTAGCTTCATGAGGAATGCTTTTCCAACAGTCTTGAAGGAGTTCCCACATATGCTGAGCACTTGTTGGCTATGGCTTGTTGGCTGCTCTGCGGGCCAACTCATCCCTAACCATCTCAATTGGGTTGAGGTTGGGTGATTGTGGAGGCCAGGTCATCTGATGCAGCACTCCATCACTCTCCTTCTTGGTCAAATAGCCCTTACACAGCCTGGAGGTGTGTTTTGGGTCATTGTCCTGTTGAAAAACAAATGATAGTCCCACTAAGCACAAACCTGATGGGATGACGTGTCTCTGCAGAATGCTGTGATAGCCATTGTTATGCACGCCTCTTGGAGGGAACGCAACACCCTGCTACACTCAACTCCCCGTGGAGTGAAAGGTATGTGACTGCAGGTGCGGATAAGGATGACAGAGGCAGGATATATTACCATTTACAGGGAATTTATTTCCTTCACACAGTAATTTGGGGAAAAGGGGCTGGACGAAACCAAAGCAAAGAAAGTAAAAGTTAGAGCCCCCCCTCTTACCTTACCTACCCACAACTTACCTAACTAGCACCAACTGGCGCACTAACCAAAATACAGGGGATGGTCCGCCCAGGTCTTATCTAGTGTGCATAGACATAGTAAATACTACCGGTATATGTATGCCCGCAGGCCTCTTACCTCAGCACTCCCAAGGTACCTGCCCCCCTGGGAACAAATTAAACAGAATAATACAAACTTAAAGTGAGCAATTTCTCTAATCAAAAACACAGTCCTATGGCATACACAAACGTCAGCAGGACCGACTACAAAATACTATACAAATTATACAGACTAACAACGAAACACTGGATCTTTCTCTCTCTCTAACAACCAACACAGGACATACCAAGAAGCTCTCCCTTCCTAACAATGGAACTCTGGCTTTTAAAAGCCATGCTGGCTGTCACTGACAGTTCCACAAGCAAAGCACCCCCACGCCATCACACCTCCTACATACTTCATGGTGAGAACCACATATGTTGAGATCATCCGTTCACCTACTCTGCGTCTCACAAAAACATGGCGTTTGGAACCAATCATCTCAAATTTGGACTCATCAGACCAAAGTACAGATTTCCACCGGTCTAATGGCCATTGCTCGTGTTTCTTGGCCCAAACATGTCTCTTCTTCTTATTGGTGTCCTTTTAGTAGAGGTTTCTTTGCAGCAATTCTACCTTGAAGGCCTGATTCATGCAGTCTCCTCTGAACAGTTGATCTTGAGATGTGTCTGTTACTTGAACTCTGAAGCATTTATTTGGGCTACAATCTGAGGTGCAGTTAACGCTAATGAACTTATCCTCTGCAGCAGATTTTGATTTGAACTCTGAGTCTTCCTTTCTTGTGAAGGTCCTCATGAGAGCCAGTTTCATCATAGTGTTTGATGGTGTTTGAAGAAGCTTTCAAAGTTCTTGAAATCTTCCAGATTGACTGACCTTCATGTCTCAATGTAATGATGGACTACCGTTTCTCTTTTCTTAGAAGAGCTGTTCTTGCCATAATATGAATTTGGTCTTTTTACCAAATAAGGCTATCTTCTGTATAGCACCCCTACCTTGTCACAACACAACTGATTGGCTCAAACTCATTAAGGAAAGAAATTCCACAAATTAACAAGGCACACCTGTTAATTGAAATGCATTCCAGGTGACTATCTCATGAAGCTGTTTGAGAGAATGCCAAGAGTGTGCAAAGGCAAAGGGTGGCTGCTTTGAAGAATTTGTTTAACACTTTTTTTGGTTATTACATGATTCCATGTGTTATTTCATAGTTTTGATGTCTTCACTATTATTCTACAAGGTAGAAAATAGTCAAAATAAAGAAAGACCCTTGAATGAGTAGGTGTGTCCAAACTTTTGACTGGTGCTCTATATACACTGCCTTTCAAACGTTTGGGGTCACTTAGAAATGTCCTTGTTTTCCATGAAAACATACATGAAATTAGTTTCAAAATGAATAGGAAATATAGTCAAGACGTTGACAAGGTTATAAATAATGATTTTTAATTTAAATAATAATTGTGTCCTTCAGACTTAGCTTTTGTCAAAGAATCCTCCATTTGCAGCAATTACAGCCTTGCAGACCTTTTGGCATTCTAGTTGTCAATTTGTTGAGGTAATCTGAAGAGATTTCACCCCATGCTTCCTGAAGCACCTCCCACAAGTTTGATTGATGGGCACTTCTTATGTACCATACGGTCAAGATGCTCCCACAACAGCGCAATAGGGTTGAGATCCGGTGACTGTGCTGTCCACTCCATTATAGGTCAGAATACCAGCTGACTGCTTCTTCCCTAAATATTTATTGCATCGTTTGGAACTGTGCTTTGGGTCCTGTTGTAGGAGGAAATTTGCTCAGGACCTCTACACCAGGCAGTGTCAGAGGATGGCCCTAAAAGAAGACTCCAGCCACCCAACCTATAGCCTGTTCTCTCTACTACCGCATGATAAGCAGTACCGATGCACCAAGTCTGGAACCAACAGGACCCTGAACAGCTTCTACCCCTGTAGCGATATTATTAGAGGGGTAAAGATAATGATTTTTGTTTGGACGCCAGGCAGGTATTAACCCTGCTGAAAGAACAATTGTAGGATAGATAGGGTACCGCTACCAGACACACACATCAGCAGAAGAGACTGCCTAGAGTGTAACCTGTTTGCCAGATAGCCAGTGTAGAGAAAGGATAAGACACCATCTAAAACACACGTTACCACACAGGGGTAACCCAACCAATAATACCTCATACAAGAATAATGGCTGAGCAATTCAAAAGCAACTTAATTGAAAGAGGGGTTATCAATGGGTGTGTTTATTGACAAAACAAAGAAGGCCTTAAAATGTCCAAAAATCTTCTTGATGCTAACACAATTGTACACAAGCCACCACGCCTGTCTAGACTGTCGGTCTTCTGTCCTTTCAGACCTTTTTATGAATCCTGAAGCTGGCCATAGAGAGGGCAAGAACCTGGAGGATATTAGATCTTACACATTCAACACATAACTGGACTTTTGTCTTGGTTCTTGGGCTGAGGCTTTTTGGGATACCGGGATGAGGGAACAGGGTTTTGAGTTTAGAGGTAGTGCTTCCAGTCCTTATACAACGGAGTCCCATGACGCACCAGATCATCCACATTCTGCACACGTTCACGAAGTTGACTGGCAAGGTGGGGAACAATGTTCTTAAGAATGAGTTTGACCATCTCATGCTCAGTTATGTAATGTCAGCCTTCCATCTCCTACAAAGAACTCGATAGGAGAAGGCAAATTCCCGTATTGGGAGGAAGGCTGAGAGGAATAGTTTCTGAAACTCCTCCCAGGTTGACACATGTTCACGTGCTGTCTCCCATCAGTCTCTTTCTGTACGATGGAGAACACTGCAGAGGGTGGCGAAAACCTCCAAGTCAGTAAGAGGCCGGATAGAAAGGAAATCTTTACACTTAGATAGGAAAAGCAGTGGATCAACATCTTCTGGGCTGCCAAAATTAGCTTGATAGGGAGGGAGCTTCTAGAGGGCATGACGGTGGCAAGGGGTCTTGGTGAAACGGGAGTTCTGTTGTTTAACAGTATCGTCAGGTTTTTTTTCTAGTGCTACCTGATCCTATTCCTTTAATGGCAGAGGTAAACCCTGAGGGTGGTGCCAAGGATTTGTCCTGAAGGGAAAAGCACTGCATTACCTCCTTGTGCAGCTCCTCCAGTTGAAGGTCTGTGGCCTTCTGTGCTTTTTTCATCTCATTAGAGCTCTCCTTTTGAGACTGTTCAATCCAAACTCGTAGTTCCCCTGTCCTCCATAACATCTTTCAGATGAGAACACAATTGCTTCACAAACGAGGCGGACTCCTCTGCTCTGCTCCTCTGCTGAAACTTAGCATTTTCCCTTGAACAACCTGCTTCAGAGAATCTTGCAAATATTTCTGTCTCTGAACAGTTTGTTGGTTTTCCTCCACTTGACAGGGAACGTGAGCCAACCTCAGCTGCACATCTTTCTGATGAGCCTCCACACTTTGAGTGGGATTCATTTGCATTGTCAAACTATGGTTGGTGTGTGATCATTATTGTTCCATTTGTCCAGTGAGAACAGAGACACCCCTCCCAGTCTGTCTGGCAGGTTAACAGGAAGAGGTTGAGGGGATGGTAATGGTGAAAAAGTTATAGGTGAGTCAGTAACCAAACTAATAATACCTCATACAAGAACAACGTCAGAGCTTCAAAGGCAACTTCTTAGAAAAATAATTGACAAGAAAGAACCCAGTAATAAACATTAGAGAATTTGCAATATTCTGTATTACCTCCCGGTAGAAGAAAGCAGGGGGTATGAATGGGTGTGTGTGGGTGTGTTCATAGACAAAACAAAGAAGGCCTTAAAATGTCCAAATTTCAATAATCCCCCAGAAAATGAATACAGTTCAAACACAAATACATAATAAACAAACTCACAAAACCTCCCTTTTTAACTAAGATGTTAAACCATCCTACAGTGCATTATTAGTTCACCAAAGGCACTGAAGGCACTGAACATAAAAGGGAGCGCACCACAAAGAGAGACATTATTTCAGTGTAAAGCACTGAAGGAGATCGAAAGAGAGATGGGCTCAGCTGTTGCATCCAGGCTTGAACGTGCACTCGTCCGTCAAGGGGCTGAGCTGGACCCAAGGAAATAAAAAATATCCCAAAATACCCCTAAGCTAGACTAGCCTTCTTCAATACAGCTAACTAACTAACCAAAAATACAGTGGGTGGCCCGCCCAGTTCTAACTAGTGTTTTTTTAAACTAAGTTTACCTATGGGTAGTGTATGCCCATGGGCAACTTGTCTTGTCGCACCATCAAACACCATAACAAAAACAACACTCACAGGTGGGGACAAAGTGAGTTGCAAAAAACAAAACCAGAGAATTACCGAGAGATTCACAGAGAGATGGGGGTTCAGAGGAAACAACTGAATGGGTTTTTAAACCAAGGGAAGGGAGATGTGATTGGGTAATGGAAACAGGAGGAGGCGTGTCTTCTGATTAGCGACCGATTGATGACTGATTGGGGAATGATGATTGCCACCTGTGAGGAGGGGAGAAGGAGAGAAAAGAAATACACACACACACAGAATACCTGTATCTGTAAAATTAGTCTGCTGAAGGGACACTGACCTGGAGGTGTGAAGGGTGCGTGTGGGGTAGGAGGGTAGAATGAGGTCTGACAGGTACTTGGGTTCAGAGCTGTGGATGACTTGGTAGGTGTGAAACAGGATTTTGTTGTCGATGCGTGAGCATATACGGAGCCAGTGACGGTTGAACAGTACTGGAGTGATCAGGATACTTGCAGAACACTTCTGGGAATCCTGTAGCCTGTTTAGGCACTTGGCAGACGCGCCAACAAAATGGCCATTACAATAGTCCAGACGGGGATGAGATAAAGGTGTGGATGAATTGCTAAACTGCAGGTTGTGATAGCATAAGTCGTAACCTGGCAATGTTCTGTAGATGGAAAAATTTGACCTTGGTCATTCTCTTGATGTGGGCCTAAAATGAGAGCTGACTGTCAAATATCAACCCAGGTTGCAAACCTCACTGGAAGGGAGGACCTTGACACCATCAATATTGAGGCTGCTGATGTTGTTTATGATGGTGCGAGTGCTAATCAGGACGACCGTCGTCTTTTTGCAGGTTAACTGCAAGACACTCAACTGCATCCACGCTTTGATGTCCTGCAGGCAGCTGGACAGAAGTGCAGTGGCAGTGGCAATGTTTGTGGAGACATACAGCTGAGTGTCGTCAGCATGAAAGTGAAAGCCCTGTCCCTGTTTCCTCAAGGTAGTTCCAAGTGGCAGCATGTAGATACAAAACAGTAGTGGCCCCAGGACCGAGCCTTGAGGCGACCCCATGTCGGACCACAACTGTGTCTGACCTACTAGGACCGATAGCTATAAACTGGTAGCAATCTGTGAGATGGGACCTGAACCAGTTCAGTATCTGACAGGCCAAGGAGCTTCTCCATGCGGTCCAGCGGGATGGTGTGTCTGATCGTGTCGAATGCTGCATTAATGTCCAGCAATATGAGGATGCTTGCAGCCCCAGAGTCAGCATTCATCAGGAGGTCATTGGTGGCCCTTACCAGGGCAAACTCTGTGCTGTGTCTAGCTCCGAAACCCGACAAGAAGGGTTCAAGTAGGTTGTGAGTGACCAGATAGTTTTGGAGCTGGTTAGAAACAGCACATTCGAGGAGCTTACTCAGGAAGGGCAGGTTGGAAATAGGCTTGTAAACTCCTCTCACTGTCAACAGTATTCATTTTCAGCTAAATTAACATGTGTAAATATTTGTATGAACATAACAACATTCAATGACTGAGAAATAAACTGAACAAGAACCACAGACATGTGACTAACAGAAATTGAATAATGTGTACCTGAACAAAGGGGGGTCAAAATCAAAAGTAACAGTCAGTATCTGGTGTGGACACCAGCTGCATTAAGTACTGCAGTGCATCTCCTCCTCATGGACTGCACCAGATTTGCCAGTTCTGCAAGAAGGGTGCCACATGAAGGAGGAGGATGTCTTCCCTGTAATGCACAGCGTTGAGATTGCAAGCAATGACAACAAGCTCAGTCCGATGATGCTGTGACACACCGCACCAGACGATGACGGACCCTCCACCTCCAAATCGATCCCGCTCCAGAGTACAGACCTCGGTGTAACGCTCATTCCCTCGACAATAAATGCGAATCTGACCATCACCCCTAGTGAGACGATGACGGACCCTCCACCAGACGATGACGGACCCTCCACCTCCAAATCGATCCCGCTCCAGAGTACAGACCTCGGTGTAACGCTCATTCCCTCGACAATAAATGCGAATCTGACCATCACCCCTAGTGAGACAAAACCACGACTCGTCAGTGTAGAGCACTTTTTGCCAGTCCTGTCTGGTCCAACGATGGTGGGTTTGTGCCCATAGGTGACATTGTTGCCGGTGATGTCTGGTGAGGACCTGCCTTACAACAGGCCTAGAAGACCTCAGTCCAGCCTCTCTCAGCCTATTGGGGACAGTCTGAGCACTAATGGAGGGATTGTGCCTTCCTCATGTAACTTGGGCAGTTGTTGTTGCCATCCTGTACCTGTCCCGCAGGTGTGATGTTCGGATGTACCAATCCTGTGCAGGTGTTGTTACACGTGGTCTGCCACTGCGAGGACGATCAGCTGTCCGTCCTGTCTCCCTGTAGCACTGTCTTAGGCGTCTCACAATACGGACATTGCAATTTATTGCCTTTGCACATCAGCAGGCCTCATGCCTCCTTGCAGCATGCCAAAGGCACGTTCACGCAGATGAGCAGGGACCCTGGGCATCTTTCTTTTGGTGTTTTTCAGAGTCAGTAGAAAGGCCTCTTTAGTGTCATTAGTTTTCATAACTGTTACCTTAATTGCCTACCGTCTGTAAGCTGTTAGTGTCTTAACGACCATTCCACAGGTTATTGATTATTTATGGTTCATTGATCAGGCATTGGAAACAGTGTTTAAACCCTTTACAATGAAGATCTGTGAAGTTATTTGGATTTTTACGAATTATCTTTGAAAGACAAAGGGTCCTGAAAAAGGGACATTTTCTTTTTTTGCTGAGTTTAGTTCTAGAGGTTGTCAGGGTCAGATCCAGGCTTTTTAAGTACTGGTGTGACAGCGGCCAGTTTGAGCTGAATAGGGACACATCCAGTGACGAGTTGAATTGTTGTTCATTTCTGTGAAGAAAGGCTCCAGAGCAGGTAAGCAGGTGGGGATAGTGTCAAGTGTGCAAGTGGTGGGCCTCATTGTTTTAACCAGCTTGTTTACATCAGCTGCAGTTACTGTGGTGAAGGTGGAGAACCTGGACTCAGGGAGCGTAGGACTGGGTATCTCAACTACCGGGCCAGGAGAGGATAGGATGATGTTATTGATGTTTTCAATTTTGTGTTGGAAGATGCACAGGTATTGATTGCACCTTTCTGGGGAAGCTGAGGTAGCAGAATTGTTCAAAGGTTGGAGGAGCTTGCTCACAGTAAAGAACAGCACCCCGGAGTTACCACTGCTGATCAGTTGAGAATAATAGGATGTCCGAGCTGCATTTAATATATATACTAGATATATACTTATATGTACTTACCTATCTCAATTACCTCGTACCCCTGCACATCGACTCACTACTGGTACCCCGTGTTATATTATTATATTACTTTTTATTATTTCTCCATTTTCTTTCTCTCTGCATTGTTGAGAAGGGCCGGTAAGTAAGCATTTCCCTGTTAGTCTACACCTGTTTTTTTTTTTTTTACAATGTGACAAAATAAGATTTAATTAGAGCATCAGAGGGAAACAGAAAGCAATTAGCATGGAAATATTTTACAGCAGGCACCTCACCAGACCTGCCCTTGTGTCTGTTGGTGCTACTCCCACTATGTTCAGGAATTACAGTCCGGATACATGCGAGCTGATGGGGAGGTCATGGGTCGAGAATAAAAACAAAAATAAGTAAATAAAAAGCATGCAGGTGGTATAGTATATGATATGCTGCTCCCAGGTGCTTTGATTCAACTGCACCACAATACACAGACAATGTTTCAGCTCGAATGGCCTTCATCAGGTGGCTTTAAGTCTTTCGTCATAGGAGCGTCATTTACCGTGTGCAAGCTTTCTTTCTTTATTCGTCACTATTTACTCTTGGCCCAGCACCCAGTGTGGGAATTTGGGATGTGCATATCATTTCCACATCCAACAGAAAGAAAAGATTGAGGTCAGTCTTGTGTAGTAGCCAGCAGGAGAGAGAAGCCTTTTGTGTTTGAAGTGTAGGAGAATTAGTTTGATCCCCTCTCAATCTGAGTCAGTCTAGCTACACATTCTCTCAATCATTCCCCAAAGTGCTGCCAGAAAGGGAGGGAGGTGTGCGTTGAAAGCAGACTGAGTCTATGAAATGAGGCTGCTGCTGTTGCTTATATATGCTCTGCTCTAAGGCAAGCTTTTGATGGGTGGGAGTGATTCCGCACCCCGTATTTGATAAACACACACAACCCTCCTGCCAATTGTAATGTGTCCTTAGATCGCCACGTCAGCTTTGATCTGATCCGCTGCTGTTTCCTGCCAGACAACACACCTAACAGGACTCTTCTGTACCTATACGCACGTCCGGATTTTGTCATGAAAAAAGGTTTATTGCCTATTTCCTTCCTCTCTTTTCTGTTTACCTCTTTCTCTCGTGCCCTCGGTCTCTCCAACCTACCTCTCTCTCTTGCCCCCCTCTCTCTCCTGGCCCCTCTCTCCTGCCATCCTCTCTCTCTCTATGACCTTCCTTACATTCCTGCCTCCCTCTTTCTCTGCTGCCCCTTTCTCCCCTCCTGACTCTTTTTCTCCTGTCCATTTTCTCTCCTGTCCTTTTCCCTCTCCATGACAACGGTTCTCCTTGAGACTTCCTAGGAATGTGTCAGACAGACAGGGAGGGAGTGCCCTCACTGGCAGCTGGCTAATTATTGATGGCCTTGCCGGTCTTCATGAGGATGTGTCAAAGTTCAGTCGGTGTGTATGTGTGTGTTTTTGTGTGTGTGTGTGTGTTGCAGGGGTGCTTAGACAACAGGGTGTGTCGTCTCCTTCAGGTGCATAGCTGTGCTAGTTGCCTCTAGCCTCTAACACTGTCCGTCTCGAGTGACACATCTCGCAAGCTTGGACACAGATCGTTCCGAGTGTTGCTTACAAGGACATAGCCAGCTCACACAGACGAGTGACCAGGTACAGTACTGTTATGTTACTTTAGAATACACAATATAGATCAATATATACTTTCTGAAATATTTACAGTTTTAATAACCTAGTCTACGTACACGTCATGTAGAATGTTCTTTAGAGAACTCCTGTGCTTACGATTCAGTGGGGGCTGCTGAGGGGAGAACGGCTCATAATAATGACTCGAACAGCGCAAATGGGAATGGCATCAAACCATGTGTTTGGTGTATTTCATACCTTTCCACTGATTCCACTCTAGCCATTACCACGAGCCTGTCCACCCCAACTAAGGTGCCACTAACAACCTGTGTTATGATTTGTTGAGTATGTGAACAATGCTCCTCCACTGAATTATGTATTAAGATCACTGCAGACATTCAAACAGGACGCTGTGCCTTTGGATAACATGTTGATTTATCAATCCGTCTATCAAAAAAATAAAATAATAATCTAAAAAAAAAAGGATACACTTGTTTAACTTGAACTGCTTGCGCTCTTGAAATCCTCCTGAGTGTATGGGTGGTAGAGGGTGTTGTTCTCGGATACCTTAGATACACACGTGTTGCTAGGCAAATAGATGTCGTAATTTTATGTACCTATGATGTCACCACAATAGCGAAGTGTGTATGGTTGTTTTATGGATTTACTGCACTTTGTTATGCTCTTGTCCTTTTCTCTCATGGCCTTATTGAATCACTGAGCCCCTCTGCCCTTTCACAACACCAGGTGTCCTCTCTCTCTCTCTCATTATTTCCAGTGTTACTTCCAGTGCCCATCTTTAGTTTTTGGGTGTTGGCCAAGCACTAGCCTCGTACTAAACATCCTGATCTCACAATCTGTTTAGCTTACATTCTGTTTCGAAGGGAGGGGCTCAAACGGTTTGAATCCAAGGGACCAGGGATCCAGTCTAGAAGCACGGCTCCCATTGTTTTGCTTCGGTACTGCAGTTTAACTGACGCACCTGGCCCAAAACGACAATTTCCGTAGACGGCCACATAGAGAAGTCCGATTTTTTTTTTTTTAAATCCAATTGTCACTGAGGCTGATTGTTTTTCCGTCAATCACAGTCGAAGATATTAACATTACATATTCATCCAAAGTCTGCCATGTTTTTGGATGATGTCATGACGTCGTCGCTGCTCACACGGCTCCCTGTGTGCACTGAGGGCTAGTGTGCATGTGATGTTGATCCGTATACACCGGATGCAACCCGGATATAGACAGTCCATGAATCGGCGTATGCAAATGTGAGTAGATAACCTTGAAAACAACGGTCGGACATATTGGACGCAGTCTCCAGTTAATATTACATCTCAGTGATTGAATCTGGTTGTGGCCAGACTGTATCTATGGAGCAAAACAGAATGTAGGCCTGCGAGATCAGGATGGTTGGTTCGAGGCTAAAGCATTCCCATCCCGAGGAGAAGTCTGTCAGGAGCAGCTCTGTTTGCTGTTTTCTTCCCTGTTAGTCAACTGTGCAGTCACCTGGAGTGTGACTCACACTTTTACTCTTATCAATGGTGAACGTATATCAAGATGGCAAAATTCAGATATGACGTCATTGTTTTAGCACTATCCACGAGGATTGGACGATGTCTGGAATGACTCATTATCCCATCGCTGAACATACGATTGTATATGGTATACGATTACGCACGGGCATTCTTTATACGTTACTAATGTTTTCTTGTGGTTTTTTAGGGAAAGTTTTCTTAATGTTCTCAAATCAAATTTTATTGGTTACATACACATTTTTGGCAGATGTTATTGCGGGTGTAGCGACATGCTTGTGTTCCTAGCTCCAACAGTGCAGTAATATCTAACAATATACAACAATACACACTAATTAAATAATGTAATTAAGAAATATAGAAATATTAGGATGAGCAATGTCGAAGTTCAGAGTATAAATATATATATGGGATGTATAGACAACATGGACAGTATATGGATATAATATGTAGTATATTTGAAGAACAGTATATGTACAGCAATAGTTAAATAGGATAGGTCTTGACTAGAATACATTATATACATATGAAGTGGGTACAACAGTAAACATTATTAAAGTGACCAGTGTTCCATGACAATGTACATAGGGCAGCAGCCTCTAAGGTGCAGGGTAGAGTAACAGGGTGGTAGACGACTAGTGACTGAAGTTCAGGACAGGGTACTGGGTGGAGGCCAGCTAGTGGTGACTATTTAACAGTCTGATGACCTTGAGATAGAAGCTGTTTTTCAGTCTCTCCGTCCCAGCTTTGATGCACCTGTACTGACCTCACCTTCTAGATGGTAGCGGGGTGAACAGGCAGTGGCTGAGGTCCTTGATGATCTTCTTGACCTTTCTGTGACACCGGGTGCTGTAGATGTCCTGGAGGGCAGGCAGTGTGCCCCCGGTGATGCGTTGGGAAGACCGCAGCACCCTCTGGAGAGGCATGCGGTTACAGATAGTGATGTTGCCATACCAGGTGGTGATACAGCCTGACAGGATGCTCTCAATGGTGCATCTGTAAAAGTTTGTGATGATCTTAGGGGCCAAGATACATTTCTTCAGCCTCCTGAGGTTGATGAGGCGCTGTTGCACCTTCTTCACCATGCTGTCTGTGTGGGTGGACCATTTCAGTTTGTCAGTGATGTGTATGCCAAGGAACTTGAAGCTCTTCACCTTTTCCGCTGCGGCCCTGTTGATGTGAATGGGGGTGTGCTCCGTCTGCTTCCTCGTGAAGTCCACGATCAGCTCCTTTGTCTTGTTGACGTCAACGGGGAGGTTATTTCCATGGCACCACTACACCAGGGCCCTCACCTCCTTCCTGTAGGCTGTCTCGTCATCATTGGTAATCAGGCCTACCACTGTTGTGTCATCTGGGAACTTGATGATTGAGTTGGAGACGTGCATGGCCACGCAGTCATGGGTGAACATGGAGTACAGGAAAGCGCGAACAGGATGGAGGTATGATCTGATTTGCCAAAGGGAGGGCGGGAGGGAGAGGGAGAGGGAGGGCCTTGTAGCTGTCCCGGAAGGGGGAGTTGCAATGGTTGAGAGTTTTTTTTTTGCGCAGGCACTGTGTTAATAAAACTTGCAGCCTCAGGATGTGCGCTTCCAATTAGCACAAAGTCCAGTGTAGATCCCTGAGGGGCTGTCACAATGATGACCGAAGAGAATTCTCGTAGGAGATAATGCGGTCAGCATTTGATTGTGAGGTATTCTAGGTCAGTTGAACAAAAGGACTTGAGTTCCTGTACATTACCACAATCACACCATGAGTAGTTAATCATGAAACATACACCTGAGCCTTTATTTTTCTCGGAGAACCCAGCTGGAGGTGAGTTTGGACATTTACAAGGGAATGAGAATGAGAGACATTGTGCAAATGAACAAAATTATGATGCATGCCTGTCTGAAGGAAGAACAGAACTGGCTCTGAAGCAGCATGTATACATACATGCTGTGTCTGTGTGGAGTCTGGAGTGGACAAGGCAACATGCCTGCCTGCTCTGTTCGGAGAAGAGGGGGGAGGAGCAGACGATGAGAACAGAGATGAGGAAAACACAAGGAAATCAAGCTAGCAGTGGCAGCTGTACAGATAACTCCAATGGTAATAATAAATAAATAAATCCAATGGGCTTTGACTTCTCAAACATGACAGAAAGCTAACACAATAATGCCTAAGATCAACTTAGGGGTTGAATTAACACAGAATTCTGCATTTTTCACGCAGGAAAGAAAGATAAAACACATAAGAAATATCTAGTTGCATTTTGTAAACGCAGATCTAAAATGCGTCTTATTGTAATTTCTGCTTCAGTTGCATTCCAATCAGATGAGAGTTCACGATGGGCATTCTATCAACAAACAGCGCTCTGGCTGACATGTAGCTACTTTTCTCCAGTACTTTTCTTGGTGTCGCCAGCCTACTTTCCTCTGGTAAAATACAAGATTAATGTTAAGCACAACATTAGGAAATGTAGCTGTCTATGTTATTTCTATAATAAACATTACAAATAGGATGACAATGCTACGTTTTTGCAAAAAAATATATTCCTTTTTCATTTTCTTGTGTGGCTGCCGGCCAAATAGTATTGTACTTCTTTTGTCATCTGATGAAAATGAAGCAATTTTCTGCCGAATGTGTTGCACTAATGTTTTTTCTGTGACGTAAAACTACAGTTGCACGCCCCTGATCACTCTATTGAAGCAAAAACACACGGTTAACTTTCAATCTAAAATGCGACCCCTGTCAACACACAGCTGGACTCACCTACTCCCGCTTTCTTCCATTGAGCTATTTACAAACAAACACTTGACTGGCTCAACTTTTCTGTGAAACTAACGTAAGCCTCCTAATGTAAAATAATGTGACAGGTGAAATGAAGAATGTGATCTGCTTTTATTGCAGAAGTTGACTGAAATGTCGATTCAGATTCAAACAACTTTCTGAGATAGAAATCCGTCCTATAGATTCATTCGATGGTTGATCGTGAAAGAGTAGAATATAGCTAGGCCAAGAAGTCACATTCAAATGGAATGGGGATTGGGGAGAAAAAAAGGAAATTAAGATTTTAAAACAATAAGACAGACAATGGAGTGTCCTCAGCAAAAGGCCCACGATCAACCGACATTGGAAAGGGAAAAAAACACATTAGGCCTTATCTGACATTTTGTGCTACTTTGGTGCTCTCCTCTCTTTCTACAATCTACATTGTTCTCTTGCATTATGTTAATAGCCTAACTACCACATACATTACTGTTCAAAAGTTTGGGGTCACTTAGAAATGTCCTTTTTTGTTGATTTAAAATAACATAAAATTTATCAGAAATAGTGTAGACATTGTTAGTGATGTAAATGACTGTTGTAGCTGGAAATTGTGTATTTTTAATGGAATATCTACATGGGCGTACAGAGGCCCATTATCAGCAACTATCACTCCTGTGTTCCAATGGCACGTTGTGTTAGCTAATCCAAGATTATAATTTTAAAAGGCTAATTGATCATTAGTAAACCCTTTTGCAATTATGTTAGCACACTTGAAAACTGTTGTTCTGATTAAAGAAGCAATAAAACTGGCCTTTATTTATTTATTTATTTATTTATTTATTTATGTATTTATTTATTTAACCTTTTATTTAACCAGGTAGGCAAGTTGAGAACAAGTTCTCATTTACAATTGCGACCTAGCCAAGATAAAGCAAAGCAGTTCGCCACATACAACCACACAGAGTTACACATGGAGTAAAACAAACATACAGTCTATAATACAGTAGAAAAATAAGTCTATATACAATGTGAGAAAATGAGGTGAGATAAGGAAGGTAAAGGCAAAAAAAAAGGCCAAGGAAGTAAATACAATATAGCAAGTAAAACGCTGGAATGGTAGATTTGCAGTGGAAGAATGTGCAAGGTGGAGAGAAATAATGGGGTGCAAAGGAGCAAAATAAATAAATAAATACAGTAGGGGGAGAGGTAGTTGTTTGGGCTAAATTATAGATGGGCTATGTAGAGGTGCAGTAATCTGTGAGCTACTCTGACAGCTGGTGCTTAAAGCAAGTGAGGGAGATAAGTGTTTCCAGTTGCAGAGATCTTTGTAGTTCGTTCCAGTCATTGGCAGCAGAGAACTGGAAGGAGAGGCGGCCAAAGGAATAATTGGTTTTGGGGGTGACCAGAGAGATATACCTGCTGGAGCGCATGCTACAGGTGGGTGCTGAAATGGTGACCAGCAAACTGAGATAAGGGGAGACTTTACCTAGCAGGGTCTTGTAGATGACCTGGAGCCAGTGGGTTTGGCGACAAGTATGAAGCGAGGGCCAGCCAACGAGAGCGTACAGGTTGCAATGGTGAGTAGTATATGGGGCTTTGGTGACAAAAAGGATGGCACTTTGATGGACTGCATCCAATTTATTGAGTAGGGTATTGGAGGCTATTTTGTAAATGACATCGCCGAAGTCGAGGATCGGTAGGATGGTCAGTTTTTACAAGGTTATGTTTAGCAGCATGAGTGAAGGATACTTTGTTGCGAAATAGGAAGCCAATTCTAGATTTAACTTTGGATTGGAGGTGTTTGATGTGAGTCTGGAAGGAGAGTTTACAGTCTAAGCAGACACCTAGGTATTTGCAGACACCTAGGTATTTGTAGTTGTCCACATATTCTAAGTCAGAACCGTCCAGAGTAGTGATGTTGGACTGGCGGGCAGGTGCAGGCAGCGATCGTTTGAAGAGCATGCATTTAGTTTTACTTGTATTTAAGAGCAATTGGAGGCCACGGAAGGAGAGTTGAATGGCATTGAAACTCGTCTGGAGGGTTGTTAACACAGTGTCCAAAGAAGGGCCAGAAGTATACAGAATGGTGTCGTCTGCGTAGAGGTGGATCAGAGACTCACCAGCAGCAAGAGCGACATCATTGATGTATACAGAGAAGAGAGTTGGTCCAAGAATTTAACCCTGTGGCACCCCCATAGAGGCTGCCAGAGGCCCGGACAACAGGCCCTCCGATTTGACACACTGAACTCTATCAGAGAAGTAGTTGGTGAACCAGGCGAGGCCTTCATTTGAGAAACAAGGCTATCGAGTCTGCCGATGAGGATGTGGTGATTGACAGAGTCGAAAGGCTTGGCCAGGTCAATGAATACGGCTGCACAGTATTGTTTCTTATCGATGGCGGTTAAGATATCGTTTAGCACCTTGAGCGTGGCTGAGGTGCACCCATGACCAGCTCTGAAACCAGATTGCGTAGCGGAGAAGGTATGGTGGGATTCGAAATGGTCGGTAATCTGTTTGTTGACTTGGCTTTCGAAGACCTTAGAAAGGCAGGGTAGGATAGATATAGGTCTGTAACAGTTTGGGTCAAGAGTGTTCCCCCCTTTGAAGAGGGGGATGACCGCAGCTGCTTTCCAATCTTTGCCTTTTTTAGACTAGTTGAGTATCTGGAGCATCAGCATTGGTGGGTTCGATTACAGGCTCAAAATGGCCAGAAACAAAGACCTTTCTTCTGAAACTCGTTAATTCATTCTTGTTCTGAGAAATGAAGGCTTTTCCATGCGAGAAATTGCCAAGAAACTGAAGATCTCGTACAACGCTGTGTACTACTCCCTTCACAGAAAAGCCTAAACAGTCTCTAACCAGAATAGAAAGAGGAGTGGGAGGCCCCGGTGCACAACTGAGCAAGAGGACAAGTACATTAGAGTGTCAAGTTTGAGACACAGACGCCTCACAAGTCCTCAACTGGAAGCTTCATTAAATAGTACCCACAAAACACCTGTCTCAACCTGCAAAACACCAGACTCTGGGATGCTGGCCTTCAAGGCAGAGTTCCTCTGTCCAGTGTCTGTGTTCTTTTGCCCATCTTAATCTTTTATTTTTATTGGCCAGTCTGAGATATGGCTTTTTCTTTGCAACTCTGCCTAGAAGGCCAGCATCCCGGAGTCGCCGGATAATGTATACCCTGCTAATGACCATAGAAAAAAAGAGTAACAGAAGGCGAAATTAGCACAACGAAGAATTTGTGTTAAGTGCATGGGTGCCGCCATCTTCATGCACCTCAATTGGACATTGATGGTGTGGCCAGAGAGAGCTAGGCCATTACAGCTCCCTTCAGCTCTGTTCAGCTGGGGAGTGAAGTGGGGTGTGCAGAGCATCAGCATAGTATCCCAGGGAGGGACGGGTCAGGGTATCCTGTCATTGTTGGTAGAGACCCGAGCGTGCCAGGGCATTTTAATGGCCGTGTTTTGTTGTAGGAAGGTGTGGTCCGGTTAGTTAGTGTCTGATCGGTTTCTGAGGGCAGGCTGGACTTGATATTAAGTTTCAGAGAGAGAGGGAGGCGGTGTATGTCACAAGGAGGAGTCAGAAGTTAGATGAGGATTATACACTGGGTATCCAAAACACCTGTGCCTTTCCATGTCATAGACGGACCAGGTGAATCCAGGTGAAAGCTATGATCCCTTATTGATATGACTTGTTAAATCCACTTCATTCAGTGTAGATGAAGGGGAGGAGACAGGCTAAATAATAATTTTTAAGCCTTGAAACAATTGAGACAGATTGTGTGTGTGTGCCATTCAGAGGGTGAATGGGCAACTCGGTGTTAGGAAGGTGTTCCTAATGTTTGGTACACTCAGTGTAGATTAAGTTAGGTTTATAGAGGGAGTGAAATATGCTGGGTATTGTCTTCACACGCTGCATCTGGAGTTTTGTTGTCTCCTTGGATGTCTCTCTGCTACAGTATTCAGAGTGGAAGACGTTGCATAGAAAAGTGAGTGAAACAATGGAACTAAAGCTGATAAAGACTAACCCATACACTCAGCTGGCTCATTGTGATGGACTTTACCATTCTATCTGAGTTTATAATCTAGTATCATGAGTAGGGCCATCTGCGAGCAAATCTGCCGGTTTAGAATATCCTCAGAACCCCAGAAATTATTTGAATAGATAGCATCCCTCCTGACTGAGTCTGGCAGTGTGTGTAGCCTATGGGTAATGATTCAGTCTGGCAGTGTGTGTAGCCTATGGGTAATGATTCAGTCTGGCAGTGTGTGTAGCCTATGGGTAATGATTTAGTCTGGCAGTGTGTGTAGCCTATGGGTAATGATTCAGTCTGGCAGTGTGTGTAGCCTATGGGTAATGATTCAGTCTGGCAGTGTGTGTAGCCTATGGGTAATGAGTCAGTCTGTCAGTGTGTGTGTACTGTATGGTAAATTATATGGGATGAGTTGGAATTGAAGGGCCCTGGCTGAGGCCTCCAGGTACATAGGGTTGGTCATCGCTCCTATCTGTTTACACAGTATGGCTGAATAATTGATGATATCTTCTGTCTCTATATAATGAGCAGGAATCTGATGAGAGCAGCAGGACGCAGCGTCTCCTGCAAGGCCGGCTCCAGGTATAAGCGACACAAGTGGTCGCTTAGGACCCCAATTTATGATGGAGAGGTAGAATATACAAGGTGCAAGTTAGACATCTGGTTGGGCATCAGCAATTTTCCCTTGTTATGGCAGTCACAAACAGTCACTCAATTAGCCATGTCAGCTCACAATTTTTTAGCCAGTTATCTAAACTAGGAGTCATATGTAGAATATGTAGATTTTCAGAAAGTTAGCTTCAAAACTGAAAAAAATTGTCTCTCCACCCCTTGACAAAATGTGTAGAATAGCACAAAATTTGCTGTAAAACTGGAGAAAAAAAGACCTTTGCCCAATGGCAAAATTTGTAGAATTGCATGACATTTGTTATAAATTGCAACGTGTGTGTGTGCGTGCATGCATGCCTTTTCTTTGGCAATTGAGCCCACAAGACCTACACTTGCACTCCCATTGGGTGCATTGCATTGAAATAGCTTCCTTGCCTCCTCTGTCAGACTGAAAACATCTTGTGGTTGTCAGTGTAATAATATTCCATGTGTCAGACTTCTGCTTCGCTGAACACTGTTTTAGAAGCTGTCAGCAACCTTTCACACATATGCTTTGGTCTTTGAGTACTGTATCCTGTTACAGATTTGGACGAAGTCATCAGGTACTGACTGACAAAGCTATTTTTTTAGATTTTTTTTTTTGTCTTTTGATGTTGTTTACAAAGTGACATAAGTGAATGACGGCATGTGTCTCTCTCATTTCTTACCCTGAGGAGAAACGTTTTATATTATGATGCCTTTTGTTTTTTCCATTACCTTGGAATGTATTACTGTTAATGTTATGTTATAAGTTGTTATAACGCGATCTGAACTGGCTAATGCAGTCGCCATATGAACTAGCCCAATGTGTCAGGAATGGACCAAAACCTTTTCTACAGATGACGGTTTACAGCCATTCAGAGTAGCTCTTCGGGAGGTGGAATACAACGCACTAACCACTGGCCTGAAGAATATGAGTAGTGTTGATCCTGCTTTTTGTTTGGAAAAAAAGCTTTTTGAACAGAATAAGATTACATTTGGACTTTAAATGACCCAATATACCTTTTATTGATATCAATTTGCAGTTATCAGTATTGGGAAGTGTTGTTTCCTGAATATTTCCTCTACCTGACTTTCCAGTGCAGTGGTTTTATAGTGCCCTCACTCCTTCATCTATCTGTATGTCTGCTTCTCTGTTCACTCCTCACTGCGTCTCACTCTCTCCCCTAACCATGATGTCACCCTACATCTCCACTATGCATCTGAGTCTCTCTTCTTCACACTATATTTCTTTACCTCCATTTTCCCTGTCTCTCCCACCTCTTTAACCCTAACTGTCTCTGGTCCTACCAATCACTGCGACCCTGTGCCCTCATGATGCCATGGTTAGTATATCCCGGTCATAAACACCCCCCCCCCTCTCTCTTCTCCTCATCCCTCCTTCTGCCTCCCTCTCCCACTCTCTGTCTCTTTACCCTCCCTCTCTGTCTGAACCATTCAAGCACAACACCAGAGGATTATCCCCCAATTATTGAGAAACACTCACACTCACACGCTCTCACTCACTCTCTCTCTCACATACACACACACACACACACGCACACACGCACGCAAACACACACACACATCGGTTGCCTGTTTGTGGTGTGATAATGCTTGCTCAGCTCTCTGAGAAAATGGGTCTCTGAGCTGAACAAAAACAAAGGGGCGAGAGGAGAGAGAGGAGTGGAGCCCACGTGCCTCAGAGCTGTATCTGTAGCTAGCCGTCACGTCTCGCCTTGCTGATGGGGGAATGGGGGTAAGGCTTTTGTTGGTATGACGGAGTAGAGGGAGGGAGGGAGGGAGGCTGCCTGCATTCTCCATAATTTTGGGTGCATTCATTTGTCTTGGCTACAGCCTAGAGTGGTTTCTCACTCTGGTTAATGCAGTCGGTTGATGGGCTGGTGTGTTTGAGGTTGAAATGTCTGTGTGTGTATATTTGGTTGTGTGTGTGGAGATGGAGAGATGGAGGTGCATGGTGTGCTTAGTTTACGAGTATTAGTGAAATGGGTTGTGATCTTCTTCGTGGTGTTGCAGGGGGATGTAGAGGAGGAGACGAGAACTTCATGTTCCTTTCGATGGTGAATTTGATGAATCAGAATGAATGGGTTTTTACTGCTTTTCTTTTTGTGCGTAACAGTATAGGTGGACTACGTGTTATTTTGTGCAAAAGACTAGTAGGCCCTAATGTATTTCAATTTTTAGTTGATTTCAAATATTGATTTCTGTACATATTACAATGGTTTATGACAGACATAATTTAGAAATGTGCTGTCTGTTGAAAAACTCTCTCTCCTTAATCTTATTAAGTGCGTTCAGGTGTGTTGGCCGTGCACACTAATTGACCACACTGGATGTGTGTGTGTGTCCTACCATCTAGCCTTGTTCCTAGAGAAGGCTGTCCTACATTAGAACAAAATCCTCCTCTTGTGGTTTGATGGATTAAACAACTGTAGTGCACATCCAGCTCGCATACTTTCCCATGCAGTCAAAGCCCCGTTTTCAACCAAAGCCGTTCTGCTCATGTTTTGTCGGGGAGAAACAGAATTTTGGAGTATTTATCACTCTCTTTCTCTTGCTCAATTTCCCTCTTTCCTTCTTCCATTACCAAAAATATTCTTCCACCCATTGGTTTAGGACTGCTGGGTGACCCAAATACAATGTAGTGCCTCCTCCTCCTCCTGACCACCACACTAAAGTGGAGCCCTCTTATTGTTTTCAACATGTCTCTCTCTCACAGCGTTGCTGGGCCTCAGTCCTCAGGAATGGAATAGTTTCTATATATATATACAGGGCTGAAGATGTGTTATTGCCAATGCAGGGCAATAGAGAGACAATGCTGTGGCTGCTTTATTGTATGCCTGACTGTCTCTCATGGACACTCCCCTAGCCAGGATTGGTGTTAGCGCTGTGAGGCTCTTGGATAGGAGGGACCTGCCTGAGAAAGAGAACGGTCTAATCCAATGTATCAGAAATCAACAAAGATCCATTGACAGAAAGGAAGGCTTGTGAGGTCTGATGGAGGTATGTATCACGGCTAAGACCCATGATGCAGACACAGGAGGTGGATAGTACGAGTCTCAGAGTTTATTACAGTACAAGGGGCAGGCAAAAGGTAGGTCAAGGCAGGCAAGGAATACAAATCCAAATCCGAGTCAGGCAGGTACAGGACGGCAGGCAGGATCAGGACAGGCAGGATCAGGGTCAGGACAGTCAGAAAGGTCAGAACTGGGAAGACTAGGTTAACCGAAAATCCAAGCACAGGTAACGCGGAAACACGCTGGTAGGACTTGACCGGACAAGACACACTGGAAACAGACAAACAGAAAACGCAGGTATAAATACACATGAGGTAATGGGAGACACCTGGTGGGGGTTGGAGACAATCACAAGACAGGTGAAACAGATCAGGGTGTGACAGCATGAAACTATTAAGTGTTGGAAGCCATACAGAGCTACAGATCTTTGTTCCAATCCACAGTGACTCACCATCTTGTCTCCAACCCCACTCTCAACTCACTCTCAGTGTGCTCCCTTCTCCCTTGAGCGTGGGCTTGTTTCCCATCTAATGTGATGCTGTATGGCAGGCAGCTCTGTGTTCCACCAAACAGAAGTAGGCGCTCGTCACGCACTGTCTCTATAACTCAACCAAGGCTCAGCTCTCTCCGGTGGGACTGAACAGATTCTGTTGCTATTAACCTCGCCTGCAAGGGTTACACAGCGGTAGTAGTGAAGACACACAACTGGGAACGAGACTAGATGTGTGTGTGTGTGTGTGCGTGCGTGCACAAGGCCTTCCCCGGTGAGATTGCAGGGTGGATGGGGTGGGGGGGTTGCAGTATCGGTTGTGAAAGAAACATCCTGTTGCTCTTGGAGTACAATCTGTAAGTTGTAGGCTCTACTGCCATAAACATTACAGAATATGAGATTTGCCTTGATTAAGGACTTGAACCAACCAGCAACCCTGTGGCCTCTAGACCTCAACAGCAATGTCTCTCATTAGTGGAAAGCATTTTCCCTACTAGCATGTTAGCCTTTCAACTAAGCACTATGTTAATAGTAGAGGCACTGCTGTTCAATAATAACTATTATTTTGTTCTGAAGCTAATTATTACTGAGGTGTTTTTATTAAGGTTTTGAGAAACAGGAACAGTATCTAGCTGGCTCTAGAACCAGCAACCTTTTGGTTACTGGCCCAACCTCTTAAACGCTAGGCTACCTGCCTGGCAGACAGACTGAGAGTGTTGAGAATCAGACATGCAGACAGACAGACAGTGACCCCTAAAACTCCCTTGACGGGGCTCGTGGACAGATAGGCAGGCAGACAGACAGACGGATGGACACAGGCAGGCAGGCAGGCAGACAGACAGAGAGGGATACAGACAGATATACAGTAACAGACTCCTTAATCTGAAAAAAAGTGAGTGGACAGCATGCAATTATGTTATTAATTACCCAGTTAGCACATAATGTTCTGAGAACGCTAGGTTTTTTTTATAGCTTGGTGGGAGCGTGGTTGTACTATGGTTATTTTGCGTACGACCTTCCCACAACTGTCTGGGAATGGTGCAGGATAGTTACTTAGATATTCAGCAATTTATTTAGAAATCCAGGTATTTTCAAAGGGTTCACATACTTTTTCTTGCCACTGTACATTCTGTTCTCAGCATCCAATAAAACTCTCTCTCCTTAATCTTATTAAGTGCGTTCAGGTGTGTTGGCCGTGCACACTAATTGGCCACACTGGATCTTAATGAGTGATTGATTCCTTTTGAAATGGGGTCTGAATAGAATCAAATGAACAACTTTGTATTCATAAAATAAACATGGCAATCAAGCTCCATCCTGGTGACACAGTGTACTAATTCCATGGATAGAGAACAAAAGATCATAGGTACAGCCACAATAAAAAAATAAATGTGTTGGCATGATGTGGCATGGTTAATGCCTAAGCAAATTAATTCCCTTGTGTACTATCTGTGCTTGGTGTTCAAAACAGTTAACCCAAACTAAGCTAGCAGTGTTATTAAAAGTCTTATTGAAACATTAAAATTACATCAAATCAAATTGTATTAGTCACATGTGCCGAATACAACAGGTAGACCTTACAGTGAAATGCTTACTTACGAGCCCCTAACCAACAATGCAGTATTAAAAAATATATAGATTTGAATAAGAAATAAAAGTAAGAAGTAATTAAAGAGCAGCAGTAAAATAAAAGTAAGAAGTAATTAAAGAGCAGCAGTAAAATAACAATAGCGAGACTATATACAGGGGGGTACCGTTACTGAGTCAATGTGCGGGGGCACCGGTTAGATGAGGTAATATGTACATGTAGGTAGAGTTATTAAAGTGTCAATGCATAGATGATAACAACAGAGAGTAGCAGTGGTGTAAAAGAGTGTGTGTGTGTGTGGGGGGGAGGGGGGGGGGTTTGGTTAGGTGTTCAGGAGTCTTATGGCTTGGGGGTAGAAGCCTCTTGGACCTAGACTTGGTGCTCCAGTACCGCTTGCCGAGCGGTAGCAGAGAGAACAGTCTGGGGTGGCTGGAGTCCTTGACAATTTTTAGGGCCTTCCTCTGTCACCGCCTGGCATAAATCTGGATGGCAGAAATCTTGGCCCCAGTGATGTACTGGGCCGTACGCACTACCCTCTGTAGTGCCTTGCGGTCGGTGGCCGAGCAGTTGCCATACCAGGCGGTGATCCTCTCAATATTGTAGATGTAGAACCTTTTGAGGATCTGAGGACCCATTCAGTCTCCTGAGGGGGAATAGGTTTTGCTGTGCTCTTTTCACGACTGTCTTGATGTGCTTGGACCATGTTAGTTTGTTGGTGATGTGGACACCAAGGAACTTGAAGCTGTCGACCTGCTCCACTGTAGCCCCGTCGATGAGAATGGGGGCGTGCTCGGTCCTCTTTTTCCTGTAGTCCACAATCCTCTCCTTTGTTTTGATCACATTGTGGGAGAGGTTGTTGTCCTGGCACCACACGGCCAGGTCTCTGACCTCCTCCCTATAGGCTGTCTGGTCATTGTCGGTGATCAGGCCTACCACTGTTGTGTCATCTGCAAACTTAATGATGGTGTTGGAGTCGTGCTTGGCCGTGAAGTCATGAGTGAACATGGAGTACAGGAGAGGACTGAGCACGCACCCCTGAGGGGCCCCTGTGTTGAGGATCAGCGTGGCGAATGTGTTGTTACCTACCCTTACCACCTCGGGGCGGCCCGTCAGGAAGTCCAGGATCCAGTTGCGGAGTGAGGTGTTTAGTCCCAGGGTCCTTAGCTTATTGATGAGCTTTGAGGTTACTATGGTGAGTGGTAGTCAATGAATAGCATTCTCACATAGGTGTTCCTTTTGTCCAGGTGGGAAAGGGCAGTGTGGAGTGCAATAGAGATTGCATCGTCTGTGGATCAGTTGGGGCGGTATGCAAATTGGAGTGGGTCTAGGGTTTCTGGGATAATGGTGTTGATGTGAGCCATGACCAGCCTTTCAAAGCACTTCATGGCTACAGACGTGAGTGCTACGGGTCTGTAGTCATTTAGGAAGGTTATCTTAGTGTTGTTGGGCACAGGCATTATGGTGGTCTGCTTAAAACAGGTTGGTATTACAGACTCGGACAGGGAGAGGATGAAAATGTCAGTGAAGACACTTGCCAGTTGGGCAGCGCATGCTCGCAGTACACGTTCTGGTAATCCGTCTGGCCCAGCGGCCTTGTGAATGTTGATCTGTTTAAAGGTCTTACTCACATTCGCTGCAGAGAGCTTGATCACACAGTCTTCTGGAATAGTTGGTGCTCTCATACATGTTTCAGTGTTATTTGCCTCGAAGCGAGCATAGAAGTAGTTTGGCTCGTCTGGTAGGCTCGTGTCACTGTCAGCTCTCTGCTGTGCTTCCCTTTATAGTCTGTAATGGTTTGCAAGCCCTGCCACATCCGACGAGCTTCAGAGCCAGTGTAGTACAATTCGATCTTAGTCCGTATTGACGCTTGCCTGTTTGATGGTTCGTCGGAGGGCATAGCAGGATTTCTTATAAGCTTCCGGGTTAGAGTCCCACTCCTTGAAAGCAGCTGCTCTAGCCTTTAGCTCAGTGCAGATATTCCTTGTAATCCATGGCTTCTGGTTTGGGTATGTACGTACGGTCACTGTGGGGATGATGTTATCGATGCACTTATTGATGAAGCCAATGACTGATGTGATGTGCTCCTCAATGCCTTCGGAGGAATCCCGGAACATATTCCAATCTGTGCTAGCAAAACAGTCCTTTTAGCTTAGCATCTGTTTCATCTGACCACTTTTTAATTGATCGAGTCACTGGTGCTTCCTGCTTTCATTTTTGCTTGTATGCAGGAATCAGGAGGATAGAATTATGGTCAGATTTGTATGCATCTCTGTGTGTGGAGTATAGGTGGTCCAGAGTTATTTTTCCTCTGGTTGCATATTTAAAATGCTGATAGAAATTTGGTAAAACAGATTTAAGTTTCCCTGCGTTAAAGTCCTCAGCTACTACGACCACTGCCTCTGGGTGAGCGTTTTCTTGTTTGCTTATGGCGGAATACAGCTCATTCAAAGCTGTCTCAGTACCAGCCTCTTACTGTGGTGGTATGTAAACAGCTACTAAAAATACAGATGAAAACTCTCTAGGTAGATAGTGTGGTCTTTAGCTTATCATGAGATACTCTACCTCAGGCGAGCAATAGTGTGAGATTTCCTTAGATATCATGCACCAGCTGTTATTTACAAAAATACATAGTCTGCCGCCCCTTGTCTTACCAGACGCCGCTGACCTCTCCTGCCGGTGAAGCTTATAACCAGCTAACTGTATGTTGATTGTGTCGTCGTTCCTCCACGACTCTGTGAAGCATATGATATTACAGTTTTGAATGTCCCGTTGGTAGTTTAATCTTCCGCGTAGGTCATCTATTTTATTCTCCGAACATTGCAAGTTTGATAGCAGAATGGAAAGAAGTGGGGGTTTATTCGATCGCCTACAAATTCTCAGAAGGGAGAATGCCTCTTCTTCACGCAAATTCCGGGGTTCTGGGCCTGTCCCCGAGAAAGCAGTATATCGTTCGCGTCGGTCTCGTCAGACTCATTAAAGGAAAAAAACGATTCTGCCAATCCGTAGTGAGTAATCACAGTCCTTATGTCCAAAAGTTATTTTCAGTCATAAGAGACGGAAGCGGCAACATTATGTACAAAATAATTAAAACAAATGACTTACAAACAATGCAAATAAACAAACAAAAAAACACATTCGGTTGGGGGCACGTAAAACGTCTGCCTTCTTCTCCAGCGCCAAGTTTCAAGGAAGTTATTCAAAAACCTCCAAATGACCTTTACATTATGCTTAAAACAATCACAACACTTAAGGAATGTTATCTGAACCATGTTTAATACTTTCAAATAACCTATAATTTCCTTTCTCAGAACGTTAATTAAACTTCACAGGAAAACTTTCAAGGAACCTCAGTAAAATGGTCTCAGAACCTCCCTGCAACCTAAACATTTTTGTTCCCAGAACAGGCAACATTTTCACTTCCGTTTTCAGAACATTTAAAAAACGTTCAGTTCCACCTGTCAGGAAACGTATGGCTTCATTCCCTGAACCAATGGGAAACCAAAAACATACGTTCCCACAACTTCCAAGGAACCAAATGTGCTAGCTGGGTACAGTTGACTCCTCCATAATGCAAGGGGCCACATCAGGGATTCCTTTATTAACAGACAAACAGTGCTTTATTAACAGATAAATCAACTGTGTCTTGGCACAATGTCTGTGTACATTCTCAGGATGAGCAACTTGATCACTTTCATAATACTACCTCCTGTATTTGAAACTGGTAGCTTGCCTACTGTATATCTGAATTTGAAGGGACTGAGCGAGGACAGTGACTGAATAAAACTGTTGTTTTCTGTTGCTCTTCTGTCATTAGTTCTTTCACATCTTCTACATCTGAATAACATGTCATGATATTGTGAAAGAAAGGGAACATTATATTCACATGGACCACTTAAATAGTTGGTTTTCAATTCCCACAAGCAATCTCTGAAATGGCCTCTTTGCATATTTTTTGTAGTTTGGATAAAAGCAACTGATCACCATTGTATTGCTATTATTGACGATCCTCTCTCTCCTCCCCTCAGTGCATGACGACCGTGACTCTGCTGCAGCCTCCCAGAACCTCCTCAAGCCCTCTAGGATCATGTCGGGCATCTACGATGAGTCCGCCAGCCAGGAGGATGGCACAGACAGCTTCTGGGAGGTGAGAACAGACCACAACTGTTTGCCTACAGAGATACATTCATATAAAGTCAAACAGGCATCCCTTTAAGTGGAACTGGGATTTGGACCAGTAACCAAGGTGTCCACGCTCTGCATCACCCTCCTATGGCTTTGCGGCAGAGCTGGCAGCGTGACAGGCCGCTGACTAGGACTGCGGTTGTAGAGGGATTGTGTGTGTGTGTGTGTGTGTGTGTGTGTGTGATACAGTATCCTACTCTAGGGACTACTGCTGCTGTAGATTACACGTTTGACAGGTGACCGGAACGTCAGTATGACGTCGTTATATGAAGTCTTATTCTGGTAGCAAACTAGTTGAAAAAATGAAGTATTTTTACTGACCAGAATTACATATTTTTTTGACCCGCCATACAACCAGTTGGTCATAATTGTAATCTGTATCTGACTAGCTGGTCATAAATCATAAATGTGGATATTGAAAAGATTGTTCATTACATTTATATTTGTTTCCATAGGCACCAATAAAGTTTAAATCTAAAACATATTCTTACTGTTAAAATCGATCAAGCAATGGCAAAAACAAATCTACAACATTTAGTTTTTTATTTTTTACATCTGCATAAAGTCCAGGACAGATCAAAATTTACTGGCGGGGAGGGGCTGGTCCAACTCAAGGTGTCATAAAAATAAAATGCACCACCCTCTTCAAAGTTAAAAATATTTTCACATGATTGTAACACCCTCCCCCTTCATAGAATTAATTCAAAATAATGTTTATGACCACAAATAACAATAACTGTAGCGACCCTGTGTTTATAAACGTGGATATCGACTTCGCCACTTCAGCATGCTTTTGTGGCACAGTCAATTCTACGTAAGGCTACAGGCCAGAAGGTTGAGGGTTCACCACAGACCACCACAGACAAGCTCACTCTTCCTGCCTGTTTCGTTACACTATGATCAGAGCCGGATGCAGACAATGATCAGCTAGGGGTGAAATCGGATTGTCAACATTTTGATGCTATCTTTTCCGAATGTCATTAAATTTTTGGTGTTTTGTGACAGATGTCGCTTTCCATTCATCAATTGGCCGCTGCACAATTTGAATTGATTGTTTGATTTTATTTGTCAGTTAAAAAATACATACAGTGGGGCAAAAAAGTATTTAGTCAGCCACCAATTGTGCAAGTTCTCCCACTTAAAAAGATGAGAGAGGCCTGTAATTTTCATCATAGGGACACTTCAACTATGACAGACAAAATTAACAAAAAAATCCAGAAAATCACATTGTAGGATTTTTTATGAATTTATTTGCAAATTATGGTGGAAAATAAGTATTTGGTCAATAACAAAAGTTTATCTCAATACTTTGTTATATACCCTTTGTTGGCAATGACAGAGGTCATACACATACTTTGCATTCTCATCCACCATGGCGATCAGGGGCATATTTTAGGACTTTCCAGAGGGCCTGCAACACATCAACCTCCTGAGTTTTCTGACACTTTCTCTAAGCATAATTTTTTTTTACAAAAAATAAACGTTTGGCATAATGTGGGTATGCAGGACACAACAGAACAGTAACGCACAGTAAAATATTCTTACGAGAATCTACCAAAAAAATGTAATTGTCTATGTCAAATGTCTTAACAGCTCACATTTACTTACCAACTACAATGGAACACACATGAGTGGTAGCGAAGGCATGTTCGCTCCTCTGTCCCTTCATATTGAAGTGGGTCATTAATTCATTGGTCATCACTCTGAAACATTTTATAAAAGAGAATGTCAACATTAGACAGGAGTTAGATAATGACAGTATTTTACTCATCCCTAAATGGTAAAGTTATGCTTGATAAAATAACTTTTTACAAACACGCCGTCCCATAATCCTGTGGACATTGTCTCAGACAAGAGGTTCCCCCAATTGAGAACAGCTTGGCAGTCTTAAAAAAAAGAAAGGTAAATACAAAAAATGGAAGTATGCGTAAAGAGACAATCCAATACTATATATTTCAAAAGCTGTGTTTGTCATATCACTCCTGCCACAAACATAGTTAGAAATGGGTGTAATTGGCAAAGCTATTCCTCTTATCTGCATTCTGCACACTTGTTTGCGTATTGCTTTATTAATTTCATATGTATATACTGTATTCTATTAAACAGTGTCTTAGTCAAATGCCACTCCGACATCGCTCATCCTAATATTTATATATTTCTTAATTCCATTATTTTACTTTTAGATGTGTGTGTATTGTTGTGTATTGCTAGATATTACTGTACTGTTGGAGCTAGGAACACAAGCATTTCGCTACACAAGAGGTACATGCTATTCATCACCTGAATAGCATGTACCTCTTGGGGAATCCAGTCTCCGTGAGACCTGACGCAAAGGAAGGGGTGGTTCTGCTCACTCCTTTCCATGGGATGTGGCAGAATAGGTCCCTGCTAACTGAGTGGGTGGCCAAGCACTGCTGTAGAGGCCACGGGAGAATCTCAATTTCATACTCTTTGCGTCCTCTCCCCTCACTTCCTTCTCAAAACCCATTGGATGAGAAGGACAGAGGAGCGAGGTGTATGCAATTGAGATTCTCCCCTCGCATCAGGTCATTGACATGTTTCAGGAGCTATAAAAACAGACTAATCATAATTAACCATTACCTAAGGTCTTCACTAAGTTAGACTTAGAATAGCAAGTACATTGACTATGTTGCCCCTCAGCAATCTTGCAGTCAGACAGACAGACGTAGAGAGAGAGACAGCAAAACGTAGACTGTTTACATTTCTCAGTCAGCAGACTGGATAACTAATGTACTCCTTCCCTTTGTTCCCTCCTCCATCCTTTCTTCCAAGCTAGAAGATTCCTGTTTTAAAAAAATAATCAGGAAATGAAATAGGCAGTTGACAGGTGTATTGTTAGAATTAGTGGGGATAGGCAAAATGTATTTGTATTGTCAAATACAAATACAAAATTCACAAAAATATCTGATGAATGAAGAAAAACTTCACATCCACATTGGGGGTACACGTTTCAATAATTAGTTTAGCTTATGTCTCACACACAATCAATGTTTCCTATATGTGTATTCATTAACCATCTCTCTCCCACACACACACAGATAGCATGACAAAATGTTGACATGACAATATTCACACACACACACACACATACACACAATTACTGTCACTAACTAAACAGATATCAAAAAGCTAGCTAGGTACAACCAATGCCTACAACAGGTACAAATGTAAATGTACATGGACGATTAGCCAGAGAGCTAACGTTAGCTAGCTATAAAATCTGTCAGCAGTTTCCTTGATGTTCTTCTCCCCAACAAACCACTGCTTTACTTACAAAAGTAAAACAAGAATGCAGGAGAACAGGGACCACCATTTAGCAGATTAGAGATCTATTGCTGCACGCAAGGCACAGATTCCAATCCAAGTTTTATGCCTACCTCCTTATTTAGCTACTGAAATATGCCTACCTCCTTATTTAGCTACTGAAATATGCCTACCTCCTTATTTAGCTACTGAAATATGCCTACCTCCTTATTTAGCTACTGAAATATGCCTACCTCCTTATTTAGCTACTGAAATATGCCTACCTCCTTATTTAGCTACTGAAATATGCCTACCTCCTTATTTAGCTACTGAAATATGCCTACCTCCTTATTTAGCTACTGAAATATGCCTACCTCCGTATTTAGCTACTGAAATATGCCTACCTCCTTATTTAGCTACTGAAATATGCCTACCTCCTTATTTAGCTACTGAAATATGCCTACCTCCTTATTTAGCTACTGAAATATGCCTACCTCCTTATTTAGCTACTGAAAAATGCCTACCTCCCTATTTAGCTACTGAAATATGCCTACCTCCTTATTTAGCTACTGAAATATGCCTACCTCCTTATTTAGCTACTAAAATGAAAATACAACTACTGCACACATTATGTTAATTGCTTAAAAGCTTTAAGGGAAAATATAATAGTCATATTTTCAAGGTCAAATTCAGGTGCAGTAATATGACTAATTATTGATAAAAAAAAAGGGGGTTTTGTAAACCCTGGTAAATTGTAATAGGATATTGAAATAAAATGCATAGGCCTATGTGTTATTTGTTCAACCCTGAAAAGAAATGTAGTTAGTCATAATTGAACATCAAAATTGCATTCAGTTGAACAGAAGAAAATGTGTAGCACAATAAACCGTGTAATTGGCTAACACAGACAAAATATTACCGTTAGAAGCCAACACACACAGTAAGCAACCAGATGCCATTAATAAAACAACCATGATTTCATTGTACCACAGTTTTACTGCATTTTAACGGCAGTGCATTGTTGTAAGGGTAGCCTGTATTATTGTGCACTTTTATCTTACATGCTGATTGCATAAGAACAAACGTTATGGAAGTGAATGTGCACTTTTCAATTAGGTGGACAGCAACTACAAAAAACCCTACAATGGCCTGTAGTAAAAGCAAAAGCATTCATACCATCAGAGATTCTCTAAATTAGGGACCATCTCTGACAGCTTTAGGACCGCAGAGACTGTCACACAGTTTAGCTTTTAATGAGCTAGCAAATTCGATAGAGGTTAAATATTTCACATTTCTTTTTTTCTTTTTTTCAATTTGTATTTCATCCCCTGCTGAATAAAAAACTCAAATGGCCCTACTCCTGAAAAAGTGAATCGGGCTGGATGAGCTGAAATGGACTCGGCCCGAGTACCATTAGCCAGAGCCCAGAGTAATATGATTCTGCCGGACTCGGGAAGAGCTCTGCCCGCATGAAGCCCTCCGAGTCCGAGTCCATGCCAAATACTGTACAGCCAATGTAGATACCGGAATTACCATAAATTTGCTTTTAAGGTGGAATGTGTTGAATGCAATTGAAATGCCTCTCATTCTGGTGCCTATGAAAGGTGGGGAACTACAAGCGTGCTGTGAAGCGGATTGATGACGGCCACAGGCTCTGCAATGACCTGATGAACTGTATACAAGAGCGTGCCAAAATTGAGAAGGCCTACAGCCAGCAGCTGACCGACTGGTCCAAGAGATGGAGACAGCTGGTGGATAAAGGTACGAGGGGAGGGAGGGGGAAGACACAAACCCAGCAGCTCACAATGCTTTGGAGAGTTACTGCCACATGTTGGTGCCCAGTTAGCAAAAAAAAAAAGGCGTCGAAAATACGTATTTTCCAGACGTTGAAGTTATGTTCATTTTAGGTTCAGAATAAAAGGTCAAAATAAACACATTTTCTGGATGTTGAAAATACTTATTTTCCGGACGTTGAAATTTTCGGTTCTGAATGAAAGTTGAAAAAACATAATTTACAGACATTGAAAATACCTGTTTTTGGTAATTGGTTCTGTCTAATTTCAACTGCACATATTGTACATGCTCAATGAAGTAAGAATTATATCACAATAATAATCACAATTCTAATCCATTTAATCTCGTAAAGAGGAGCCGACATTTAGCAGACAAGATTTGCTTAGAATTCCATGGCATTATTTTATATAATTTTATAGTATGAAGAATACAATTAAACAAAGCTGAATAAAATACGAAGGATATTTTCTCCAAACAATTTAAGGGAGTGTGCCCATGCCGCTATTCTGTGTTGAGTGGTTAACAAAGAAATACAGTGCCTTGCGAAAGTATTCGGCCCCATTGAACTTTGCGACCTTTTGCCACATTTCAGGCTTCAAACATAAAGATATAAAACTGTATTTTTTTGTGAAGAATCAACAACAAGTGGGACACAATCATGAAGTGGAACGACATTTATTGGATATTTCAAACTTTTTTAACAAATCAAAAACTGAAAAATTGGGCGTGCAAAATTATTCAGCCCCTTTACTTTCAGTGCAGCAAACTCTCTCCAGAAGTTCAGTGAGGATCTCTGAATGATCCAATGTTGACCTAAATGACTAATGATGATAAATACAATCCACCTGTGTGTAATCAAGTCTCCGTATAAATGCACCTGCACTGTGATAGTCTCAGAGGTCTGTTAAAATTGAACTTTTTAGCAACAGTGCAAAACGTTATGTTTGGCGTAAAAGCAACACAGCTCATCACCCTGAACACACCATCCCCACTGTCAAACATGGTGGTGGCAGCATCATGGTTTCGGCCTGCTTTTCTTCAGCAGGGACAGGGAAGATGGTTAAAATTGATGGGAAGATGGATGGAGCCAAATACAGGACCATTCTAGAAGAAAACCTGATGAAGTCTGCAAAAGACCTGAGACTGGGACGGAGATTTGTCTTCCAACAAGACAATGATCCAAAACATAAAGCAAAATCTACAATGGAATGGTTCAAAAATAAACATATCCAGGTGTTAGAATGGCCAAGTCAAAGTCCAGACCTGAATCCAATCGAGAATCTGTGGAAAGAACTGAAAACTGCTGTTCACAAATGCTCTCCATCCAACTTCACTGAACTCGAGCTGTTTTGCAAGGAGGAATGGGAATCTCGATGTGCAAAACTGATAGAGACATACCCCAAGCGACTTACAGCTGTAATCGCAGCAAAAGGTGGCGCTACAAAGTATTAACTTAAGGGGGCTGAATAATTTTGCACGCCCAATTTTTCAGTTTTTGATTTGTTAAAAAAGTTTGAAATATCCAATAAATGTCGTTCCACTTCATGATTGTGTCCCACTTGTTGTTGATTCTTCACAAAAAAATACAGTTTTATATCTTTATGTTTGAAGCCTGAAATGTGGCAAAAGGTCGCAAAGTTCAAGGGGGCCGAATACTTTTGCAAGGCACTGTAAGTACTCCTATATTCTTAATTAAGAGTAATTCATGTAACTTCAGTTGTTCTACAAACGTTGGGCTATATGTTTAGATTTTTAATGCATTGTAAGGCTGCATGATGCGACACTAATGATGATTTGAAAAAAGTTGCATGAAAGGCATGAGCTCAGCTTTGTTTTTTTGCGCAGGCTGTACACACTTCATCAGTCTCTCATTTACAATTTGACAAGCACTTGATAAGGCCTCGAATTTCCCGGCGGCATCCCCTTTGTGTGGCCATAACGCCCCCTAAAAGACTCCATGCCTTTTGCGGCCAGTAGTCGTTGTGCCCTTCTCCCTGAGTGTTGCGTGCTCTGAAGCACCTCTCACTCACATGGCTCTCCATCACATGATCACTTTCTCACAGGCTTCAAGTGAAGACAGACACATCGGGGACGCAACTGTGCGAGTACTTATCCAATTCCGAGGTGCATATTGAAGATATTGGAAGAACTGTCCACATTTACTTTTTGTCAGCCAACAAGATGAGTAGACCTAATGAACATCAAAAGCACTAGCCTATGTCAATCTACTGTCCCCCACAAAAGTTGACATACTCTATTCTGTGTGAGAAATAAATATTCCAAACATAGTCTGGGGCAGTTGTGGGATATGATAGATCCCAAATTAATACAACCACTAGCATAAAAAAAAAACATTTTTACGCAATGTGGCTGACACAACAGATGAACGTTTAGCTTAAAATGTTGATAAACTATTAGGCTATTTCTTCACATTATAAGCGCTGCAATGCACACAAGGCAGTATGCTATATTAATTTTCCGTTAGCGGGAAAACAACATTATCAAACGTTACTGCAAATGCGATTATGCTTTTAACCTGTTGATCCTACTTGAGACGCAGACGTCTCAAGTAGGCACCTGGAAATGCAAATGCGCTACGCTAAATGCTAAATGTACTCGTTAAAACTCAAACGTTCATTAAAACACACATACAGGGTATTGAATTAAAGCTACACTCGTTGTGAATCTAGCCAACAAGTCAGATTTTGTAAAATGCTTTTCGGCGAAAGCATGAGAAGCTATTATCTGATAGTATGCAACACCCCAATATACCTGAAGGGGACGTAAACAAAATAATTAGCGTAGCCGGCGCTACACAAAAACGCAGAAATAAAATATAAAACATTCATTACCTTTGATGATATTCTTTGTTGGCACTCCTATATGTTCCATAAACATCACAATTGGGTCTTTTTCCCGATTAAATCCGTCCATGTATGCCCAAAATATCCATTTGTATAGCCTGTCTGGTTCAGGAAAAAAGCTCTCTTCCAACACGCAACGTCATTTTTAAAAATTATATAAGTTGCCTATATTCTTTGTTAAAACACTACTTTTGTAACCCAACTTTAGGTATTTGTAAACGTTAATAAGCGATCAAATTGATCACTGGGCGATCTGTATTCAATAGCAGCTACTCAAGAAAACAATGTCCATTTTTCTCTCTTCCAAAATCGATTGCTGTAGGCTGGATGGAATGAAGGCTCTATTTGTCATGACACAAAGGATTTTTGTCAATGAAAATGACGTTTTTGGCTACGTCGTGTGGAAGCTGTAGGAATTGCATCCTTGGCCCTATTAATTTTGGTGCCCTTTAAACAATACATGCAAGTGGCGCATGGATATATTTTTCAGTTTTCAGTGACCAGTTTTTCTTGCGCTTTTCGATGAAACACACGCTCTGTTATAGTCACAGCCGTGATTTAACCAGTTTTAGAAACTTCAGAGTGTTTTCTATCCACACATACTAATCATATGCATATACTATATTCCTGGCATGAGTAGCAGGACGCTGAAATGTTGCGTGATTTTTAACAGAATGTTTGAAAAAGGAGAGGGTAGACTTAACAGGTTTTAATATAAAGGTGCATTTATGTGAAAAAGATCTTCCCCAATCTTGAAACTCAAGCACTGCTTACATATGTCAGTTAGGCTCTACACCCCTTGTAAAGCAGATTCATGTGCTTAATTTTAAGAAGTTATTTGGCCACTTTAGTTGTGATACAAACCTTATCAAAACGTCTAGGCCTATGGGCTAGACTACTTGAGGTGTGCGATTATGACTAGAAAAAGTCAACAAAGAAAGGCATTGTTTCTTGCCTTATGCTGGGCATAATTCACAAGTGATACATTTAATTCACAAACTAATATTGTCGCCCATCAGACTATTCTTGATTTAATCTTGTCTTTACATATACTAAATAATGTATGTGTGAAATTTGTTTTGATTTAGAATGCACCATTATCATGCACCGGTCTCGAAACAGGGGCAGCGGAAAAAAATACATATATGCACTTAAATGCACCTATGCACTTAAATAGCGAAAGGAGGACACTTTTCCCGAGGTTCATTTTCATGACAGCCTGGTAGGCTATATTCCTGTTGTAAATATAAGCAATGTACTTAATATTAGAAAAGTTGAGAAATAAACATAGTAGGCCTAGCCTGTAGAAAGCTCATGGGATTATCCTCTTTTTAATAGAGGCCATCACTCTGTTTTCTTGCATAGCCTATAGAAATGTTGCACAAAATGAGCTCATGGGCTCTCATGAAGTGTTTGATTATATTTTTGATTACATTTGCATTGATGTCAGGGTGATTAGAGGGACAATAGAGTGCCAGGCAGTTAGCAAGTTTGGTAGGCTATTAACCATCAGCAGCATCATAGCTTGAAGAAGCCTAATTAGCATGACTAAAAGGTTACATGGAATTTGACTGCCTTCGTGACTTGTGACCGCCAGTTTGGCGGTAATACGGTCACCGTAACAGTCCTATTCTGGACAGGTTTTTAGTAAGTTGGAGAGGGTGAAACTTGTTCCCAGGGATGTGATCATTCTTCTGATCGTTTGCCTTTGATGTCGTTAGGTTTGACAGCAAAAGAGGACGCGGTCTGTCGTTTCTGCTGCAGGACAGTTGAGACATGAACCTGTTTTGTTTTTTCCTATCTTATGGAGACGGTGGTTGAGGCCGTTGTGACCTATTCACAATGGGTGATGATCGTTTCTGATCATCTTGAAATTAATTTGTGGTTATTGCTTATTGAAACCAGCGGGTGAATGGAGTGTAAATGTCTTCCTTTTCCCTTGCTGTCCATTCCTTTTGCCGTTAGTCGAACAATAGGTCTGGCCTACTGCGTGCGGGTGGCCTGCTGCGGGTGTGCAAGAGCATGCCCCCATCCACATCGATGGGGCTGTAGTGGAGTGGGTAGAAAGCTACATGTTCCTTGACGTCCACATCACTAAGGACTTAAATGAACATGGTCCACACAGTCCCGAAGAGGGCATGGCAGCGGCTCTTCCCCCTCAGGAGGCTGAACATTTTTGGCCCTCGGATCCTCAAAAATGTCTACAGCTGCACCATCGAGAGCATCTTGAGTGGTTGCATCACCACTTGGTATGGAAAATCTACCTCAGTTGACTGCAAAACGCTACAGAGGGGGGTGCAGAGAGCCCAGTACATCACTGGGGCCGAGCTCCCTGCCATCCAGGACCTCTATGTCAGGCGGTGTCAGAGGAAGGCCCAACTCCAGCCACCCAAGCAATAGACTGTTCACTCTGCTCCTGTCTGGAAAACAGTAGCAGAGCATCGGCTCTCGGATCAACATGCTGAGAGACAGCTTCTACCCCCAAGCCATAAGACAAAATTATTAATTAAATGGTTACCCAGACTATCTGCAGTGACTATTTGCACACTAACAAGGCTATACACTCAGGGGCCAGTTTAGTAGGTATACCACCCCGTTCACAGTGAGTCAAGGGGCCGTGGCTTGCAATATAAAGCAGGCAGACAGGCATCGAGGCATTTAGTTATGGTTTGATTCAACCTTAGAATGGGCAAAACTAGTTACCTAAGCGACTTTAAGTGAGGTATCATCGTCAGTGCCAGGCGCGCACGAAACGGCCGGCCTCCTGGGATTTTCACGCATGACAGTCTCTAGGGTTTACATAGAATGGTGAGACAAACAAAAAATAACCAGTCAGCGGCAGTCCCGTAGTTGAAAACAGCTCGTTGATGAAAGAAGAAGAAGAATGGCAAGAATCGTACACCTTGTACAATCCATTCCGCGAAGAATTCAGGCTGCTCTGCAGGCAAAGGGTGTCCGACCCAGTACTAAATGGGTATACCTAATAACCTGGCCACTGAGTGTATGTAAACATTACTCACTCACACACTACTGCCCGACTTTGCTTTTATATGGCTATTTTGCTTGGAATTCTGACTTTGTTTTCTCAGGATGTTGGTTCAATAATTTCCTACGACCGACAACATTTCTGGATCATGAATCGAAAGCTACACACTTATCTGTCAGCCTCCCTGATCTGGAATAATACATTCACTCCTTTGTTCCCTGCACAGCAGGCTTACTTGTTGCTGCTGACAAGGATGACTGAAAGCAGCTCCGGCGATGAAGAAGAGGAAGAAAAGGGGGATCTCAAAGCTCAGCAGAAAAGACGTGCTACACGGTCTCCTCCTCCTAGTATCTTGATGGCATATGTCCAATCACTGGAAAATAAAAGTTGTGAACTCAGAGCAAGGCTTCAATCGCAGAGGGACATCAGGGAATGCTGTGTTTTTGTTTTTTACAGAGGCATGGGTTATAGACGATACACTTGACTCTGCTAATCAACCAGACGCCATTTCCATTTTCCGTATTTGATCAAATGGCGACTTCAGGTAAGCCTCCCGAGTGGCGCAGCGGCCTAAGGCACTGCATCTCAGTGCTAGAGGCGTCACTACAGACACCCTGGTTCAAATCCAGGCTGTATCACATCCGGCCGTGATTAGGAGTCCCATAGGGCAGCTCACAATTGGACCAGTGTCGTCCGGGTTTGGCCGGTGTAGGCCATCATTTTAAATAAGAATTTGTTCTTAACTGACTTGCCTAGTTAAATAAAGGTTAAAAATAAATAAAAATAAAAATAATTACAAAAAAATTATATATTTATAATAAAGTAGTATGTTTCGTCATCAACAATTCCTGGTGTACTGAAGTTGAAGACATGCAGACCCCACCATATGCCAAAGGAATTCACGAGTGCTATTATCACAGCTGTGTACTGTACATACTGCCACAAGCAAACGCAGCACTCAGGAATTGTACAAGATCATTCGTCAGCAAGAATACTCTCACCTGGAAGCAGTCTTTTTTTTTGTGGGTGACTTTAACCTTTCTGATCTCCCCATCCCGGATCCGGGATCGTGAATACAGACTCAAGCTCATTACCATAACGCAACGTTAACTATTCATGAAAATCGCAAATGAAATGAAATAAATATGCTAGCTCTCAAGCTTAGCCTTTTGTTAACAACACTGTCATCTCAGATTTTCAAAATATGCTTCTCAACCATTGCAAAACAAGCATTTGTGTAACAGTATTGATGGCTAACGTAGCATTTAGCATTAGCATTCAGCTGGCAACATTTACACAAAAAAACAGAAAAGCATTCAAATAAAATCATTTACCTTTGAAGAACTTCAGATGTTTTCAATGAGGAGACTCTCAGATAGCAAATGTTCAGTTTTTCCTGAAAGATTATTTGTTTAGGACAAATCGCTCCGTTTTCTGCGTCACGTTTAGCTATGAAAAAACCCCTGTATCCAGGATTGTGTAAATCTATCAGCAAGCTCATTAGCATAACACAACGTTAACTATTTATGAAAATCGCAAATGAAATGAAATAAATATGCCATCTCTCAAGCTTAGCCTTTTGTAAACAACACTGGCATCTCAGATTTTCAAAATATGCTTCTCAACCATAGGAAAACAATCATTTGTGTAAAAGTAGCTAGCTAGCGTTAGCATTTCGCGTTAGCATTTAGCGTTAGCATTAGCGTTAGCATCCAGCACGCAACATTAACAAAAACATAAAAGCCTTCAAATAAAATCATTTACCTTTGAAGAACTTCTGATGTTTTCAATGAGGATACTCTCAGTTAGATAGCAGATGCTCAGTTTTTCCAAAAAGATTCCTTGTGTATTAGAAATAGCTCCGTTTTATACATCACATTTGGCTACCAAAAAAAATCTGAAAATTCAGTCCTCAAAACGCGAACTTTTTTCCAAATTAACTCCATAATATCGACTGAAAACATGGCAAACGTTGTTTAGAATCAATCATCAAGGTGTTTTTCACATATCTCTTCATTGATACATCGTTCTTGGACACATGCTTTCTCCCCTGAATCAAATGGTAAAGTAGAAGCAGCTGGCAATTGCGCACCGAATTCGACGCAGGACACCAGGCGGACACTTGGAAAATGTAGTCTCTTATGGTCAATCTTCCAATGATATGCCTACAAATACGTCACAATGCTGCTAAGACCTTGGGCGAACGACAGAAAGTGTAGGCTCATTCGTTGCGCAATCACAGCCATATAAGGAGAGAATGGAAAACAGAGCTTCAGAAATTCTGCTAATTCCTGGGTGATGCATCATCTTGGTTTCGCCTGTAGAATGAGTTCTGGGGCACTTACAGACAAAATCTTTGCAGATTCTGAAACTTCAGAGTGTTTTCTTTCCAAAACTGTCAAGAATATGCATAGTCAAGCATCTTTTCGTGACAAAATATCGCGCTTAAAACGGGAACGTTTTTTATCCAAAAATGAAATAGCGCCCCTAGAGCTCTAACAGGTTAACCAAGCACTGCTAAAAAAAATGTTTGCCAAAATATCAACAACATTTATTCTGCCCCACAAGAAAAAAAATGTGCTGGACCATGTACTGTATATGCAAACATCTGTGACACGTACAAAGCCATCCCCTCCCCCCACTTCGGCCAATCAGATCACGTCTCTCTGTCCCTACTCCCTGTGTACAATCAGCAACTCAAGAGGGAGCCACCGACGCAGAGAATAGTGTGGCGCTGGACAAAGGATGCAGACTCAATGTTGCAGGACTGTTTTGAGAATACTGATTGAAATATGTTCAAAGATTCCTCCACCCAGGACTCATCCATCAACATTCAGGAATATGCATTGTCAGTCACAGGCTTCATTAGGAAATGTGTTGATGATGTTGTACCCACAATAACAGTCCAGACATACCCCAACCAAAAACCCTGTATGAACGGTGATATCTGTTCCATGCTGAGAGCCCGTACTGCAGCATTCAATGTAGGCAGAATGAACCTCGATGACTCTGTGGTGCGCAATGTGTACAAGGCAAGCAGGTACGAGCTCCGCAAATCCATTAGGGATGCAAAAAGACAATACAGACTCAATACAGACTCTACTCGTGACGCATGTGGCAAGGACTACAGACTATCACGGACTACAAAGGCAAATCCAGTGTTGTGGTGCCCACCAAAGCCTCCCTCCCGAAACGAGCTTAACACATTCTATGCTCGTTTCGAGGCAGACAATACCGAGCCATCTTGGAAGACTGTCTCTTCTCCGGACTATCAAGTGCTTTCGCTCTCTGAGGCTGATGTGAGGGAAAACTCTCAAAAGAGTGAATACTCCTCACCAAACCGCCGGCCCAGGTGTCATCCCTGGCCGCGTCCAGTGTGTGCTGACCAGCTGACGGGCGTCTTCTCTGACATCTTCAACCTGTCCCAGGCTGAAATCCCCACCTGCTTCAAAGTGAACACCATCCCAGAGCCCAAGAAAAGGTGACATGCCCAAATGATTATTCCCCTGTCACACTCACCCCGGTCAACATGAAGCGCTTTGAGAGGCTGGTCATAATCCACACACTGGACTCACTCCAATTTGCCAGCTGTTCCAACAGATCTATGGAACATGCCATTTCCGACACTATTCACACTGCCGTAACACATCTGGACAAGATTAACACCTGTTTGAGAATGCTGTTCATTGAATACCTTTCAGCATTTCCTCCAAGCTCGACACCAAGCTCACAGCCCTGGGTCTGAACACCACCCTCTGCAACTGGAACCTGGACTTCCTGAACGGCAGACCACAGGCTGTGAGGATTGGCAACAGCACCTCCTCCACACTGACTCTTAACACATGGACCCCCAGTGGTGTCCTCAGCCGTCTACTGTACTCTCTCTTCACCCATGACTGCGTGGCTTTGCACGACACCAACTCCATCATCAAGTTTGCTGACGACACCATGGTTGTAGGCCAAATAACCAACAACAACAAGTCAGCCAATAGGAACGAAGTAAGTGAACTGGCAATGTGGGGTAGGACAACAACTTTTCCCTCCTTAAGCAAAGGAGTTAATTGTTGACTTCAAGAAGCAGAGGATGGAACATTCCCACCTCCGCATAAATGGGAGAGAGTAGAGAGAGTCAGCACATGACCGAGAACTTGACAAGGACCAACAACCCCACCACTCTTGTCAAAAGGGTGCAACAGCATCTCTACCTCCTAAGGCAGTTGTAGAAATTGGCCATGCCACCACGGGTCCTCCAAATACTACAGCTGCACCACCGAGAGCATCCTGGTAGGTTGCCTCACGGCCTGGTACAGGAATTGCTCCGTCCACGACTGCAATGCCCTCCAGCGGCTGGTGAAGATGGCCCACCCATCCAGGATATCTACTCGAAACGGTGCCTGAGGAAGGCCCGCAGCATCATCAAGGATCCCACACACCCCAGCCACAAGCTGTTCAATTACTTACCGTCAGGGAAATTGTATCGGAGCATGAGGTCTGATACCGGCAGACTCAGAGACAGTTTTTATCTACAAGCCATGAGACTGCTGAACACTTGAACTGGACTGACCTGCTCTGATTCTCCACACTTTAGCACACAGACAGACACACGCACACACACACGCGCGCGAACACACACACACACACACACACGCGCGTGAACACACACACACATATATACACACACACACACATCACAACCTCTGCTACCAGACTCCTCCCCCAATCCCCCCTTCCCCAAAACACGTGTAAATAACGGACTATAAATTGTATATATTATTATATTATTCTATTGAGAATTTTACATTTACTTTATGTTTGTATTCTTATCTTTTATCTTTTATTATTTCTTATTGTTGTTGCTTTGTCGAGAAGGAACCTGTAAATAATAATTTCATTGGTACCATGTGTATCCCATACATACGACTAATAAAACACTCTCACACAAAACCCACACACATTCACATACACTACATATGCACACACACACATAACACCAACACTCATACCAACACACCACAAACCCAAACCCGGACACCGACACAACACAAACAAACAGAGACAACTACACGCGCACACACTTTTTACACTCATAATATGCTGCTGCTACTCTGTTCTTTATTTTACTCTTATTAATATCTATCCTGATGCCAAGTCACTTTACCCTGCCCTCATGTACATACAGTATCTACCTCAAACACCTCATTCCCCTGCACATTGATCTGGTACTGATACTCCCTGTATATAGCTCCATTATTGTGTCTTTTATTCCTCTTGTGTTACTATTTTTCTTTGTATTATTATTTGTTATAACTGACTCACTGGGACAGGCACGTAGTCAAGCATTTCACGGTAAAGTCTACACCTGTTGTATTCGCCACGTGACAAATAAAATGTGACCTTCGTCCAGTGTTTGTAGGCCTGAGGTAGAGTCTGTACAGATGAGTGTGCTTGGTGGTCTATTCTCTTCTATCCAGGTTAGGGCTAAGATATAGGCCAACGAGTTCAGAGGTGAATTACCAAAGGTTATTTGTTCTTATTTTTTTCTTGGCGAACTGTATGGGATAGTGAAGGCTGCTGAGAATGTGTGTTAGAGGCGTGGTAATGTGGCTTTTCATACCCTGCTGTCAGCAGTCCTTCCGCCTCTTTACCCTCTCCTTCCCGAATCATCTACAGTAGGCTAAAATCGACTTTTACTAGTCCAACCTACAGAATAAACCAACAGCCCACTTCAACTGCAATAACATTCTCAGTAGCGGTTACAGACATATATTTGTCTTGCTATGACTGTTTATGTTGTTGTTCGTCTTCTGTAATTGAATGCACTGACTGTAATAACTATTGTTATTCATTAATGAGCTCCGCCCCCAAAACAAGTACAAATCTGTTCAGCCCGGACCAGACCAAATCTGAACGAAACACAGACATCTACGCTATGTTTCACAAGTTTGAACAGCACAGTACAGTATGGCACAGTTCAGTACAGTAGAGCACAGTAGAGTACAGCATGGTACGGTACATTTTATTCAGTAGAGTACGGTACGGTACAGTAGAGTTTAATTCAATAGAGTACAGTACAGTTTAATTCAGTAGTGTACAGTCGAATACAGTACTTTAAAGTACGGTACAATACTGTACATTATACTGTGCCATGCTCTTCCGTGCCGTGCCGAGCTGTACTGAACTTTACTTTACTTTTCTTTATTTACTGTACTCTGCTGTGCTGTACTGTATTGAACTATAATATACTTTTCTTTACTGTAGGGGAAAAGTGGGGTAAGTTGAGCCAAAGGGTTAATTGAGCCACCCCTTGTTTCTCGGAAACCATACACAAAATGAATAATGTGCCCAAATTTTTAGGAAGAGGTCATCACTTCAAGTTGCAAGTTAGGTCCACAAAAAGTATTTTCACAAAGTCTCATTCATTTAGTGTGTTATAGGTTCTATGATGCTTGTATCTAAACCAAAGTAGATTGTTTTAAGATTGTTTTGTGCTAGGTTTTGAACCAACAATGAAATTGCATCCTTGTATATGTGTGGGCTAATATAGTGAACATTTTAACCTTGGGGTAAGTTGAGCCAATGGCCACCATACCCCATACAAATAATAATTGCATTTTGTCAGTTTTACTCACATGCATAATGTTTTTGCAACGTGTCATGCATATGAACTCAAGATAGTGTATTTGTACTGTTCCAGAGCAGACATCATCATGTCCCGTGCATACAAACGTAAAACAAGCAGAGGTCTGGCCCCCCCACTTGAGGTTCTTGAGAGAGCAGCCAAGAAAGTGAGAGACAGAGGGCTCTACATGGAATCCAAAAGTGTTCTACGTGGAACCAAAAAGGGTTATTCAAAAGCTTCTCCTATGGGGACAGCCAAAGAACCGTTTTAGGTTCTAGGTAGCACCTTGTTGTAGCTTCTCTTTCTCAAAGGAACATGTTTGTTTTCTTTTCTTGTTGTCAATGTGCCTCTTCAGTGTCATTCAGTCTATTTGTTCATCCCTTGCTGCTGCTCCAATGGACTTATTCCCTTCTCTCACTTCCTTGGCTGCTCTCTCAAGAACCTCAAGGGGTCTTGACCGGTAACTGCCGGAGTACCGTTTTGGAACCCATGTTTTTGAGTAGCAGAGAGGCACACAAGGTCTTAGCTGATGACATGGAGTCTGAGCTTGCTAAACATATCAAGAACCTCGCAGACCAGTTTTCATGGGCTTAGTAGCTTCAAATGCAGAGAACTTGCCTACGAATTGGCAAATCGAAACAACATCCCTTTCCCCAGATAACTGGTCAAAAAATGGAAGGGTAATTAATATTGAAAAGAGGGATCCATATCTGAATGTAGGCATACATTTAAGATATACAATATACCACACCCATATTCCATGAATTAAACTTTGACCTACCAACACCATCACCCACTGTCACATGACACTATCAGCCACATACTCCTCTCTCCTCTCCTGTACTGTAGTGTGCTGTACTGTGCTTTCCAAACTTGGGAAACATGGATTTCTATGATTGGTTCAGATTTGGTACGGACCAACCAAAGCTGAACCAATCATAGACGTCTATGTTTGGGCTAAATATAGGCTAGTCCGGACTGGATGTCTGTGGATGTTGAAATCAAGGCCACTCCGGACCAGACCAAATCTGGACCAAACATAGATGTCTACGATTGGTTCAGAAATCAAGGCCGGTCCGGACCACACCAAGAACAGACCAAAAAAACATGTCGGGACAGGACCAAAAAAAGACATCGAAACAACGTCGGCATTAGTCTGTGCTTAGTGGGTGCATGCTATTTTTAAGCAATAAAGTCTAGGGAGGTGTGGTTTATGGCCAATATAACAAAGATAAGGGCTGTTCTTAGGCACATATCTCACAAACCTCCGAGGTGCCTTATTGCTATTATAAACTGGTTACCAATGTTAATTAGAGCAGTAAAAATAAATACATGTTGTGTCATACCCGGGGTATACGGTCTGATATACTGTACCCCGGCTATCAGCATTCAAAGCTTGAACCACCCATTTTAGAATTTGTAATAAACTCTTTCTAGTTTTGTCAGTACCGTAAACGCAATGTGCGGGATCTTCTTTTCTCTAGACAGTTTTGCCATGGAATAAAACTGCTATTAGTCATGAAGTAATACTGGAGTATTCTGTTTTTAAAATTGCTAATGGACCTCCCCCTTCTCCCTCTCCCTCAGGACCCCAGTACGGCAGTGTGGAGAGGGCCTGGGTGGCAGTGATGACAGAGGCTGAGAAGGTAAGTGAGCTGCACCAGGATGTGAAGAACAACCTGGTCAACAATGACTTTGAGAAGGTGAAGAACTGGCAGAAGGACTCCTTCCACAAACAGATGATGGGAGGCTTCAAGGAAACCAAAGAGGCAGAGGAAGGCTTCAAGAAGGCCCAGAAACCGTGGGCCAAGAAGCTCAAGGAGGTGAGGGGCAACCACCTGAACTACACTTAGAATGATGTAGCATTTTCCTCAAATTGAGCTGTCATTGACGTTGAGGTCCGGATCAGAACATACACCATGCTCTGCTGTAACCTTGAAGTCGTTTGCATTGAAATGATGTCCCCAAAGGGTTCATGTCCTTCTAAAATATGCAATTTCTTCTCTCCTCAGCTTGAGACTGCCAAGAAGACGTACCACCTGGCTTGTAAGGAGGAGAAGGTGGCGTCGATCAGAGAGGCCAACAGCAAGGCAGACGCCTCAGTCGCGGCCGACCAGCAAAAGAAGCTCCTGGACAAGGTGGACAGGTGCAAGCAGGATTCTCAGAAGGTGAGCAACCCAGACCCCTACTGCCCAGATCAGGGCGTAAGAGCTTACATCCACCAAGGCATAGCAGTAGCACCCACCTGGCTGAGACACGACAGCCATTTTGTGCCGGAACACTGATTACCACACATCAGCTATCATCACAGTGAAGAGTCCTTTCTGCTAATCAGTATTCACACTGAGAGCTGCAATCACGGCGAGTGGAGAGGAGAGTGTGAATCAAATCAACTCCAGCTATTTTAAGACTAATCTGGGTCACACACTGCAGAGCTTAATCCTGCAGTTGCCACCTTCCATTGCTCAATCCTCCTCTTCCTCCTCCTTCTTTTTTATAAATGTTTTAATTTTTATTTCACCTGTATTTAACCAGGTAGGCCAGTTGAGAACAAGTTCTCATTTACAACTGCGACCTGGCCAAGATAAAGCAAAGCAGCGCGGCAAACAACAACAACACAGAGCTACACATGGGATAAACAAAAAGTACAGTCAATGTTAGTGAGGCCTCTCATCTCATTGCCATTACTAGTTCCAGGAGTAGTTCTTGACCAGTTAAAGAACTACAGCCCAGAGAGGACCTATTTACTAGTATAGTGGACTTTACTCTGCTGAGGCCACTGGGATGATTTCACAGCCTTGCTGCCCCTTGACCCACTCGAGCCATGACTTATGTTCAATAACACTGTCTTAGAACTACTGAGAGGACCCCTAATTATCATTCAACCTTGGTCAACATCAATCACCACCACTTCTCAGTAACCCCAAGCCTCTAAAGGCCTTGCTATGCAGAGGCTAGAACGATCTAACTGACTAGAAAAAGGAAAGTCACTGTAGAATGTGTAGAATATTGACAGTAAAATACCCCGTATGAAAAGTCCCTGACACATTAAAATACAACAAATATTAAGCTTCTCACATATTAAGGGGTCCACCACCCCTCAGCTCTGAACTGTACAGCCAAGTGTGGTTGTTTATCCCTTAACATACTGTGTGATCTTCCCCATGCAGGCTAAGGAGAAGTATGAGAAGACTCTGGATGAGCTGAGGAACTGTACGCCCCAGTACATGGAGAACATGGAGACAGTGTTTGACACGTGTCAGCAGTTTGAGGAGAAGAGACTGCGGTTCCTCAGGGAGGTGCTGTTGGACATCAAACGACACCTCAACCTCACCGAGAACCAAAGGTAGGGCCATACTCACACGTGCACGCACACACACACACACACCTTGGCCCACCACCTGGGCACCACCATAATGGTACACTGAGTCGAGATGAATGTGTCAGAACAGAGGTGTAACTGCTGTCTATCTCCGTCTGTCTTCAGCTATGCCACAGTGTACAGGGACCTGGAGCACACCATCGCCTCTGCCAGCGCACAGGAGGACCTGAAATGGTTCAGCAACAACCACGGCCCTGGCATGCATATGAACTGGCCCCAGTTTGAGGTACACACCCACCGCTTCCCAGTTAGCCTCACAATACATGTGTTTAATTGATCGCTTTTAACTCATGGTATGAATTCATTTTAATTCACTTCCCCCATTGACTGAACAGGAACAACCAGGCTTCGACTGGTAACTATGGCTTGCTCCCTGTCTTCCCTCCGTCTGTCCGTCCTTCCTTTCTTTCCGTCCTTCCTTCCAGGAGTACAACCCAGAGATCACTCACATGATCAGCAAGCGAGAGAAGTCAAAGAAAGGAGCAGACGGTATCATGCTGACCAACGTGACAGCGGCACCGGACTATGTGGCTGCATCGGCTGGAGACAGGGGCAGGTAGGTCTCACAGACACCTCCACCACTACGGTTACCTTCTGTAGTAGAACAGATATGCCTCTCTAACGTGTAGAATAACTGTGAGTGTCATCACAGAGACCATTTTTATTTTTTTTAACGATACTAACAACAGAATTTATCTCAAAACATCTCATTTTTACATTGTGCAGTATGTCAGTGATGTAATTGGCATTTTGCAATAGTAAGCAAGTACTTTAAGTCTTGGACAAGCAAGCTTTGTCCGAGCCAGAATGGCCCATAGGTGCAATGGGGAATTGTGCAATAGGCAAAGTATGAATTCTGTGTATGAGATGTTATATCTGTTGTTTGCTCAAGACCATCTTCCCACGTATTGGATGGGGGCTATAAAATGTATCTTGTCTTGTCTTATCGGATGTCCTTGCGATAGCAACAATGATTCATGTGGATGTAAAGTCAACGGTTCATAAATTGCAAAGCACGCAATGTCATCGCAAGCTAGAGTATCATTAACTCGATGTGAAATGTCACAGTTGAGTTTGGTAATATCTCCCACAAGGGCTGTTTAGTGGCCAGAAGATGATGTCACCCCAGTTGTTTTTGCATTGTCAGTATGATCATAGCAGAACAGTGAAGTGGGGGGTGTATTCTTTTGCATGTTTTCTCGTGCTGGGTCAACATGAATGTATGAGAGATCAGCTCTTAAAGGACAATGGAAGTGAAACATCCAGTTTATGTCTCCAATTCACTCACCTTGGTTCGACTGGAACGTAGCAACAGCCCTTTCTCCTCTGTGCTGGTCACATGATGACCATGATGATGGATAGTGGTCCTAGTTACTGGAGGAAACTTGTGTGGAAACGTGTGGTCAACTGTTCTGCAACTGATGATGATGGTCCATGATGTTGAAACATCTCCTCCTCCACAGTGTGAGCAGCTCTGATAAGAACCAGGCCTACTCCTCCCAGGACCAGTCGGCAGAGTGGTCAGACGATGAGCAGGCCGCGCCAAACTCCGGCTCAGACACCAATGGGGGTGGGGCCAACCCCTTTGAGGAGGAGTCAGCGAAGGGTGTGCGGGTGAGGGCGCTGTATGACTATGACGGGCAGGAACAGGACGAACTCACCTTTAAAGCAGGTGAGAATCCCAACGAGAACTAACAACTCTATTTGGTTGTTTGGTTGTAATTCTGTGTTTTTTTGTCATGTTGCCATGTCTATCTTTTTCAAATGTAATGCCACAAATCAATTTTCCATTTGGGACAGTAAAGTTGCTACTACTACTAAGAACTGAACATTTTAGAAACAGAGCCTGTTGATTGGATGCTGTTAAGAAAGACACTAAATTGTGCCCTGAACTTTTCAAATATATTTGTTTTGTTATTTATTTTATATATGATATAAACCAAACAGTAGGATATGAGGTTTCCAGAGTTAAAAAGGAAGTTATTTTTTGTCTCATTACATTTTTCATCCCAAAAAGAAAACAAACAATAGCAACACCCACGGCACCTGGCATGCATATGAACTGGCACCAGATTGAGGTACAGTTTGCAAAAAGTCATCAACACACACATCTCAGATTTAACCCAGATTTCAACCAAAAATCAACAACAGAGTTTCAAGGTTTGGTTGATTTCAAATAGAATTGTAATTGAATTCATGTTTGTTGATAACTCAATCTAATATAAAATCCAAAATCGTACAGTATGTCAATATGATGTCTCTTTCTACCTTTACCTTCCTCTCTCTCCCTCCTTCTCTCTCGCTCTCTTTCTCTCTTTCTCTCTCTCTCTCTTTCCTGTGTACACAGGAGACGAGCTGACTAAACTAGAAGACGAGGATGAGCAGGGTTGGTGTAAAGGCCGGTTGGACAGTGGCCAGCTGGGCTTGTATCCTGCTAATTACGTGGAGCCCGTCTAGCTGCTTGTGTACGAGGAGGACACTGCCCCATTGGTTAGTCACCCAGACTGAACCGTCTGATCATACTGCACATTACCAGAGACTACAAAGCAATGCTTCCCCATCCCTCCTCTCTACCTGTGCAATCAACACACAGACTGAGCCGTCTTTATTTAAACACTCCCCTAGGACCCACATCAGACAAAGGCAGTACCAACACGACCAACACATATCAACCACAACACTAGGCTTGGGACCATGGTCGAACCACGTCAGTATACGTGTGCCAACAACAAACACCACAACCGAGAAGCGCAGGAAAATAATTCAGCATTTTTGTGTAGCTGTGTTCTATTCCAGTGTTGTGCAGTGGTTATGATGACATTCACATGGCAGAAAGTATATTCCCTCATAACATAAGACATGGTTTAGTCCAGGGTGCTTGCATAGCCAGAATGAGCTATGTAAATGAGCTAGGTGCATTGTAAATATGTGCTGAGGGGTCTGTCATTCCATGTAAGGTTCTAAAAGTCCCCCTGTGAAACAGCAGCAGCATGACATTAATGACCTTTAGCTGCAGGATCACTGACAAATCACTGTTGAGCAGAGCAGAGCACAGCAGTACTACGCTGTTGAGCCTTGTTCAGTGTAATGGCATCGAACAGTGTTTCTCTACCCTCGTTGTACCAGAGACTGGCAAGCTATGGTTCTCCTCTTTGGATGACCGTTTAGTTGAAAAGCTTCTCTCAAGATCAGACGATGTTGGTGTCAGACAGATGAGGGACCACTCAGTAACGTCTCAGGGGCCCGGTGCCAGACCAGGGACCGAGGGTTGAAGAAACACCGGTATAGGACATATTCTTTCCCTAAATCAGCATTGAGATAATGTACTTGTAGACTCATCACTTTATGTCGTTTTTCTTTTGTCTTAAAGTGCATGCTGTGTTCATTGAGAAATATGAAAAATATGCTTTATTGTTCTGATTTCTTTTGTCCTTTTTTTCTTTAGCACGTATTGGGTTTAGGTAGTGCATTCCTCAGCCTATGTGGGCCTCCACAAGGGTTCAGCGCAATGATAGCATTGACCCAACTCCACTAACGGGTTAAACGGTTTGTCATCAGAAATGAACTGTCGCCGACCAAATTAAAGTTAGACAAAGACATTTAGGAATCCTGGGAATTCACTGTATAGATGACACATTTATCGTAGCAAACTAACGAGAGTCCCACTGCCCCATGCGAGATACTAGATTCTATCCATAGATAGTAAACACGTGCATTTTTTTTATGAATGAAAAGGAGTCACCTTAACTGTATCCCTGCTCAGTCTCTGTCTCTCTCCACCTTGCTCTTCCTGATCTAACGGTCATTGCATACTAGATCACAATAAGCTGTTAAATACTACTGAAAGTGAGCCTACTGTACATGTTGACCAAATCATTCCTTCTTTTTAGTTAACATTTTATCCTGTCAGTTGAATCCTTAATCCTTAACATCATTTTAGAAACTGATGCCAATGATTTGTGTCTCTTGGCAAAATTGAGACTTATCAATTTTAAATAATATCCCCATTTTAAATAATGGGGATAACGTGAATCTATACAGCACACAATCCTTAATCCTTGTCTACTGAACTCGTGAATCAAAGAGAATCTGCAGCGGAGATAATACCTATAGAACGTGTGACTGTTATTATATACATACAGTATGTGTGTATATATGTGTGTGTGTGTGTGTATATATATATATATATATATATATATATATATGAGGAAACTGTCTTTTCTGCTGCTCATTTTGTTCATTTTGGAGATCTGGGATATAGCGGACTGCACTTCCGATAGTGGGATTAAACGTTTTAACCATCAGCTCTCCAAATGAAACCCAAGCCTAGCTAAATCAGTAAATGCTTCACCTGAGCCACACCACCCATGCCCACAACACACACACACACACACACACACACTAACAGAGAGAGAAGAGAGCCTGTGTACACAGACACTGGCTCAGTGCATCTGGAAAGACCCAGTTAAATTACCACCATGAAAAGACACAACTAGTGCACATGCTCTTTTAAACTATTGTAGACTCCTTTAGCCAGTTCAGCGCCCCAATAAAGTGCAGATAGTACACTATTGTCTGTGTACCCAGCACACACAATGCATTGTATCTAAATCAAAATGAGATTGTTTACAATACTGTTGTACACATGTCATCTAATTTGAATATGATTATGATGTAAGTACAGTCATTTACATCCTGACCATGGTGTTCACACAGAAATGCACGTGAAGCCGCGACAGGATGGTGAATATGTAAAGATGTTTTAAACTTTTATTTGACCTTGTTTTGCATACAGTATGTAGGGGAACCAGTGGTTGTGGGAAAGCCCTAGTGGTCTACAAGTCTGTCTGTTGAGAATAGTAGTTCTGTAATCTTGAAACTGTAGTGCCTGTTCATCTGCATACAACAAAATAAAAGGCTTTATCTGAGCATTGGAACGACTATTGTGATGATAGGTATATGCATTATGTGGATAGAGGGGTGATATACACACATCCATTAAAAGAAAAATGTTTTTTTTGTACACTGCGAATTGACCGTTTGATTACATTGAGGCATGATCACTTTTTGTTGTTGTTGCTAAATTCCTGGTGATTTGACTATTTGTTGACCAAAAATGTTGGTCATAAGCATGTATGAGACTCTATAATATCTTTTGGCAAGTCTTATAATAATGAATTATCCTGCAAGCTGTAAATAAAGCCTTACCTATAACACACCACTAGAGGTCATCAGTAAACACAAAGAACTTCAGCTCCTACTCTTTCTGTATCAAATGCCCCTAACAACAATCACTATTTGGGTTGACATCTAATGGGGGAGGAACATCTACAAATACAGGTGCTATGACTTTTTATGTATGAATGAAATTATGGTTGCAGATTTTTTTTTAAAGTAAATATCATATTTTATGGCACCGTTACTTTTTGTATTTATTCCCTGAGCGAGACATTCTGACCTTTCTATCAAGCCGCCATATTCACCTCGAGGTGATATATGTTGAACTTGTTATGACCTTTATAGATGAATATCATATTTCAACCAGTATTTAAATAGTGTAGATCTTACGGTGTCTTTTCTTACAGGAACTTTTTTTGGCAGCTGCATTCATAATAAAGACCAACGATGAATCGTGCAGAAAATATTTTTTTGAAATATGATGATTTTACAGTTCATGGTAATAAAATACCAATTAAAGCCAACAAATAAAATGTAACAAACAATACACCAGTTGCACGTTTAACATAAAGATAAATCTTTGAGGATAGCGTGATAAAATAGGTATGAACAGGCAGGGTAGACAGCAGTATAGAGGCTGGAGGTGGAATATTTTATGAAGAGATGACCCTTGTCCAGACTGGTGAAATCTGACATACTCATACAGTGCTTTAGGAAAGTATCGCATCCCTTGACTTTTTCCACATTTTGTTGTGTTACAGCCTGATTTTAAAATGGATTAAATTGTGTCACTGGCTTTCACACAGTTCCCCATGAGAGGAATTATGTTTTTAGATTTTTTTAAAAAATGAATTAAAAATGAAAACCTGAAATGTCTGGCGTCAATAAGTATCCAACACCTTTGTTATGACAAGCCTTCAGGAGTAAAAGTGTGCTTAACAAGTCACACAATAAGTTGCATGGACTAGAGTTTTGAATGACTACCTCATCTCTGTACCCTACACATACAATAATCTGTACGGTCCCACAGTTAAGCAGTGAATTTCAAACACAGATTCAACCACAAAGACCGGGGAGGTTTTTCAATGCCTCGCAAAGAAGGCCACCAATTGGTAGATGGATAAAAAAATAAAAAGAAGCAGACACTGAATATCCCTTTGAGCATGGTGAAGTTATTGATTACACTTTGGATGGTGTATCAATACACCCAGTCACTACAAAGACACAGGCATCCTTCATATCTCAGCTAAGCAGAGTCAAAATCCTAGAAGATAACCTGGTTCAGTCTGCTTTTCAACACACTGGGAGACAAATTCACCATTCAGCAAGACAATAACCTGAGACACAAGGCCAAATATACACTGTGGTTGCTTACCAAAATGACATTGAATGTTCCTGAGTGGCCTAGTTTCAGTTTTGACTTAAATCGGATTGAGAATCTATGGCAAGAATAGAAAATGGCTGTCTAATGATCCTCAACAACCAACTTGATAGAGCTTGAAGAATTTTTGAAAGAATAATGTGCAAATATTGTACAATCCAAGTGTGAAAAGCTCCTAGGGACTTACCCAGAAATACCCACAACACAGTGCACAGTGCATTTGGAAAATATTCAGACCCCTTTCTACATTTTGTTACGTTACAGCTTTATTCTAAAATGGATTCAATAATTTATACTTTATTTTTCTCATCAATATAAGGACAAGATTTTGCACATTTATTAAAACTTAAAAACAGATACCTTTTTTACATGTATTCAGACCCTTTGTTATGAGACTCGAAATTAAGCCGAGGTGCATCATGTTTCCATTGATCATCCTTGAGATGTTTCTACAACTTGATTGGGCTCTGGCCCAGCCAAGACAACGCAGGAGTGACTTCGGGACAAGTCTCTGAATGTCCTTGAGCGGCCCAGCCAGAGCCCGGACTTGAACCTAAATTGAACATCTCTGGAGAGACCTGAAGATTGCTGTGCAGCGACGCTCCCCATCCAACCTTACAGAGCTTGAGAGAATCTGCGGAGAATGGGAGAAACTCCCCAAATACAGGTGTGCCAAGCTTGTAGTGTCATACCCAAGAAGACTTGAGGCTGTAATCGCTGTCAAAGGTGATTAAACAAAGTACTGAGTAAAGGGTCTAAATACTTATGTGTAAATGTGTAAATGCTAAAAAAAAAATTGCTTTATCATTTTGTGGTATTGTGTGTAGGTTGATGAGGGGAAAAACTATTCAGTCCATTTTAGAATGAGGCTGTAAAGTAACAAAATGTGGAAAATGTCAAGGGGTCTGAATACTTTTCCGAAGGCACTGTATTGACTCAGAGATGTGAATACGTACGTAAATTAGATTTTTCTGTATTTCATTCTCAATAAATTTGCAAAAAAAATCTTTAAACATGTTTTCACTTTGTAAATATGGGGTATTGTCAATGTTAAATAGATTTTTGAAGTAAGTCAAGTTGTATGAATACTTTCTGAAGGCACTTCACATCATCTTACAAATATCATGTGCAAAGTGAATCTTTGGTCGCAATCAGTGTTTTAATGTTTCTCATTTAAGTCTTGTTTATACCTGGTGCTAAAATATGTCCTGTGTTCTGATCTTGTCCACCTTCTGATTGTGCCCACATGTTTAGACACGGGTAGATTACTAAAACACTGTGTTCTGATTGTGATCCAATCTTCCTGACCATCTCCGGAAGTAGTCAGGGACCCATTGTCTCTGTAAACAGACCTGGATTTAAATCATAATTATTCCGCCCTGTAAAATCATGGACAGGTAACACCATTGACTAATGGCATCAATAACTGTCTTACGTCTGCCAAATAATTTGCATACAGGGAGGGACCAGAAAATCTGATCACAGTGCAGATTAGGTTGACAGATAAGAGCAGGGGTGCAACTTTCACTGGGTACAGACGGACGGGGGATGGGGGGGCATGACCCCTCCTACATTCCCCAGTTTTATCACTGCATTGTGTTACAAAAAGCGGCATAGGTGTGCTTTAGGACCATGCGGATGCCACAGAGAGGTCGGGTAGGTGATTTCAGTGGTTTCAGCCGGCTGGATTTAGGACCGTGCAGACACCACAGAGAGTGTGAACTGGGGTAGCTGTTGTCTGTATGTACTGTGCTTTTTCTTTAAGTTGCAAAAGCAAGCACATCAGAAACTGGCTTCTCTTTATTTGACTGATATAACTGGCCAGCTAACAGCTGTTTGACTCAACAGAAGAAAAAAATATTCCCAGTGCTGAGCTAGTAGTGCAACTGACATGTTAGATAATGTTTCATCCCCTCTAGTTCTGTTTGAAATGAATTAACTAGCTAGCCAGCTAGTGTACCACAGTCAGTTCAGCTCTAGCCTCTAGCTATCTGTGAGGTAACAGTATCTAACAGCTGTTGTGTGTATGGAAATGTTTTGTAGCCTTTGTTTGGTCAACAGAAGTAAATTAACTTGGCTCGTTTATGCCAGTTAATGTACCATTGGAGCTAGTCAAAAGTTGGCTAAAGTTAGATGTCATTTTGGCCCCAATCACAGTCAGTATAGCATTGATCTGTCAGTTTCCCTAGCTAACTCCCTACTTTTCACACTGACACGGTATAAACAGCTCTGTAGGCTTCACAGTCACGATGCACAGTCAGCACACAACACTATGCTCATCATCTCTTAGCAGGATCAGATGGTGACAGCTGTTGGATCAGGGTCAGACAGCCAGGGAAGAGCAGTCTACAGAGCTCAGGTGAATTTTGCAGTGTATTATAACAATCAGTGAATGGATGACAGGGGTCTCAGCAGGAGACCTCTCGCCATTACAATAACAGGAGAGGTTAGCATTTTGACATTTGTGCATCTATAACTTTCTCACTCATCATTATTCACAATTTATTCAGGATTATTCATAATCATGGTAGCATCCACATTCATGTAGAAGTATTTAGAAACATATTCTATTCTTATTTTCAATATAAGTGACCCCAAAAGGGTCATATTCGATTTTGTGGAAATGCAGGAAATTAGTTTAAGATGTCCATAAATTCTGAGGGAGGACCTCCAGACCCCCCACCAGATTATGTCCCCCCCCACTTCTAAAACCAAAGTTGTCCCCCTGTATAAGAGATACATTTTATTACCATTTGCAGACTTAACAGACCTTAATCAGATAGTGATGGAATCATCTTGATCAGATGATGAAAGCCTCATGTTAGATAGCACAAGGTGTGAATGAGGCTTTAGTTTAGACTGGATTGTATGCTCAGACGAATATATCCAGCTAGCTGGAACTATGCAGGTTACCAAGAATGTGCTTGAGATCGTAATAATACATGGGGACAACAAGACACGAGCCGAAGTCAGCCACCTACGATTCCCCACATTGCAGCTTCTTGTCATTGTTGGTAGCTGACTGTTCAAAATCATAACACCACACGGCCATCTACCTCATCGATGCGAGCTCATTATTTCCGTGAAGTTGTCAGCCAACCCGTTTATATGTGGAACTTTTCTTCTATAAAAACCATGCTCATAAGGTTCTAAATGGAGCCTGTATGGTGCTCTAAAGAACTCGTTCCTAATGTTTTATAAAGAAGCATAAAAAAGATTCTATATAGCACCAAAAAAGGGTTCCGCTATGATTACATCCCTTTTTGGGGCAATATAGAACCCTTTTTTTTTATGGTTTCGATGTAGAACCTTCACGGAGACTGCTTCAATAAAGAACCTTTCTCAATCTCAGTGGTTCTTTGTAGAAACATACATGAGTTTTTATTCTGGATTAAAAGCCATAATATACGGTTAAAATGCAATAGTTTTTATTATTGTGTTTATTAACAAGTTCAATCAGGTGTGGTAGTTCTGGAACGGCTGGGGGTCCCTGAGGAGAGAATTGAGAACTACTGACTTAGTCAACCATTCTCAATTGACACAAGGCCATACGTGAGTCTTTCACAAGACACTGTCACTGACCATAATCATACATAACATGTAATAAATAGCGTAACACAACAGATTAGATCAAATGGAAGGACAGTCACTCACGGTTGCACAGAAAGAGCTGTGAGCAAGCCAAGTCCCAAAGTATTTGAATGAGCTGCTGCTGCTACATGTAATTTTTTTGAACCTCAAAGAACCATTGAAGGGCTCCAAGGGTTCTTTGGGTCATTATGGTTCCACATAGAACAAGCACCCTTACCAAAAACCCCTCGAGGAACCCACATTTTTTTTATTGTATACTTCATAGAATTCAACAGAATTGGTAATGATCAATTATGAGATTAGTGATGCTGCTTGTTTTCAAGAATTGAACCTGTATTGCAATGGTAAAGATGGTAGAGGATACAGTTTTTGATGTAGATATTCCTATCTATATTTTTTTGGTTACATTTCAAATAAATGCTATTACAATTAAACGCAAGCAAAAGGTACAGAGCATATGACATATATGGTAATATACAGTGGTCTGGTGCTTTCTAGATGTTTTCTACGGCAGGGTGGAAAACCAACGGCTTTTACCAGTCAGTTACAGACTTTGACTGCATGAGTTTATTATGAGGGGGTTGTTGCTGCACTCCCATTCGGGTTCAGCGAAATGCTCTATTGTAAAAGCCTTTCGGGAGAGTTCGGAAGTGTGCCATGTGAATCATGAAAAAAAAGAAAGAGTGAGCTGTTTGCCTCTCTGGGTGACAGCCAAAAGCCAGAGCTGAACCCTATAGCCGAAGCAAAACTCCTAACCACATTCCCAGAGGAATGAGTAGAACAGGCTCTGATAAACAAGCACACGCAGACTGTTCTTCGTCCTACACACAGGGACACAGCAGGTACATAATGTATAACTGTGGGCAATGGCAATTTCTCTTCCTTATGTTTGATGCCAATCAATCAATCAAATGTTGTCTTCCGGTGTTTTAAGATACGGGTTATTGATTAAATGATATAATAGGGAAAAAGACAGGCAGATCGTGCAAACGAAAAAGGCAGTTCAAAAGTTTTTTTTCTTTTTCTTTCTTTGTTGTTTTGTGGTTCTGAAGAGGAATCAGCCCGGAGAAAAAGCACTTTCATTTTAGTCTCAAGTTTCTTCTCTGCATTAAAAAAAAGCGAAATATTCATTTGCCAACTTTGACTGCTGACACTTACTGGCAAAGGCTGGCAAAGGCTATGTGTACTTACAGGGGTTGGTCAGTGCATGCTTGTTAGTTTCACCCCTTTTCAGCTTGGCGTTGGTGTAATGTACAAGTGCAAGGTGTGATCGTGTGGCCCTTTCCTTGGAGACCTCTGTCCTCCTCCGTCCCCTCATACTGGGTGGACAAACTGATAGACCAGTCTCTGGGAGACATCAGGCTTGCGGATGATGCCCTTCTTGTAGTACTGCCGTATGGAGCGGCTCAGCTTGTCGTAGTTCATCGCTGGACGGTTCTTCCTCAGTCCCCAGAGTCTCGCCACGTGAGCCGAGTCCTCGATTTTGAAAATACCTGACAGAGAGCAGAGTGAGATTAGATATGGATTACTTTGTCACTGCATTAAATTGTCATTCTCCGTCTTTAAAAAAAAAATGCTTCTGAACTAATCCCACCAGTTCTCGGCGGTCACACAGTCTGTCCTGCTCACCTTTCTCCTTGTTGAGCCAGCGGATACAGCGTCCGTAGTTGTGGGGTTTGAGGAGCAGCTCTCTGAGGAACTGCCACAAGTGGATGGGCTGGCCTGAGCATGACGAGTCTGCCTCCAACCACAGCTCCTCTCCGCCTGCACAGAGGGATGAGCTATGAACACACGCGCGCACCCCCCCCCCCCCCCCCCCCCACACACACACACATTTTCTAACAAATCTGCACTATACATGACCCTCTGGTCTTCTTCCTAGGAGCTATGAACCCACACAACTGCCACTACTCCTTCCCAAGGGCCATGAACACTGGCCCTCGAGAAATGAGATTCATGTCACTTTCTTTCCTAACAAAGCTAATAAAGTAGAGGCTAAACCTACCTGTGATTTTACTGTCTCCAACGGAACATCTCTCTTTCATCCAGGCAGCTGTAGAGAGGGAAAGAAGGGAGAGAAAGGGAGAGATGTATTGTTGTATTGTTTGAACAGAATGATAAAAGCTTCATTATCCTGAGGAGAAAACAGTAGTAAACTACAGTTTGTGCAGAATGTCTGTCTAAACCAGTCATCAGGGCCAGCCCCATGCATAAGCAACAAAAGTGGTCACTTGGGGCCCCCGCAAAAAAACATTTGTAATAATCATGGCTGAACCAGGCACGCAGAGCATGTGTTTAGGGGACCTGACCTTCAGGGGGCCCCAATTGATTTTGTTAGTCTTTCTCACTCATCTATCATATTAAAATGGCATAAGCTTAGGGCCCCCAAAAGTCTAGGGCCCTGTCAGTCATACAGCTATTATAACACACCTGACTTCCAGATGTCCAGGTGGGCGTGCAGGGTGTCTCCACACTGAGGGGACCTCTGCCTGAAGTCCTCTTCACTCATGGCACACAGGTCTTTTCCAGTGAGCTCCTGGAAGGCCTTGCCGGCCTGAGGCAGTCTATACAGGTGCTCTGTCCACAGCAACCACTTCTGGACGTTCCCCGAGCTCCACTCTATGGGGTCTGGGGATAACAGATAAGAACGGTCACAATAACACTCTATTTTGAATTGTCCCCTATACATCTATTGATGTTGAACAAATTATTAGCAAACTAGCAGTAACATTTACTGTAAATGTCAACTGCATGTCTGTTGGCCTGCAATAGGGAGGGATCTATTCAGGATAGAGGGTTACCAAAACAACCATGAACACAGTGGAGACCCTAGATGTGTGTGCTCCCCACACTGCAGAATCAGTTTATCTCTGGTCACACACACACACACACACACACACACACACACAGAGTGCAATCAAATGCTGTTAATCAGAGGCCAATTACTGTCTTCACCATAAAGTATTTATTTGCCTTGTCTTTTCTCTGCGAGCTTCGCTCTGGGTGAACTCTAATCGCAGGCGTGGCCTAGGGAGAATGGTGGTTTGCATAAGGTGGGGTACTGTTCTGTTGTGTACAATCATTTTCATCAGTTGAAACGCACCACGAGACTACATTTTGGATACAGTGGTAGCAGCAGGAGGAGAAAAAGTAGGGTCTCTGTGATGAAAGGGTGTGACTGACAGAAGACATCTTACAATACACACAGTACTGTATGCCCTTGACCTGCTGTTTGCTTTGCCAGTTGAACAGACCTCACCCATGCACTGTGTACACGGCTGTTGGCAGGCAAGCAGTACCGTCATTCCCACTAGGTCCTGTTGGGTATTTGTTAAACACATGCAAAGGTTGGGATTATACAGATCCTGGAGCAAACAAGCATGACTTGCGTCAGCGAGACATAGTTCATCATTAAGAGCTGTCATCCATCTCATTATCATCTTGCGGCAGGCAGATTCTGCAGATGTGTCTGCTCTGAATCAATATATCAATACCTTGTGTCAACACCTGATTGGACAGTATGCATGAATAGGCTAGAATGAATGGCTCTGGTGTTTTTCATGCTCATGAAAGGGAGACAGGATCATGCAGTAGAGGCAGCCATAGATGAAGAATTAGGAAAAAGTGTAAAGTCCCTCAGTCCACGGACTATGGCTCATCAAGCCTAGTGGTTGGAGCATTGGGCAAGTAACCGCTGGATCGAATCCTCAAGCTGACAAGGTAAATATCTGTCCCCGGGCGACGAAGATGTGGATGCCCCCCCCCCCCCCCGCACCTATCTGATTCAGAGGAAGACACGTTTCAAAGGCGGAAGACACGTTTCAGTTGTACAGTTGTACTGTATTCAGTTGTACATCCCCCTTTCCCTTTTCCAAAATATGGACGGCACAGAACGCTGATGTGACAAGGATCAATTAATCCTACATAGAATCGGTACCCAACACAAGACATATCTTTAAACAGGAATGTCTATTCTACTAACTCCACTAATTCTAGCACGAGAGTGGTCGTTTGCTATTGTAACAGTACCTACCTGGGATGATGTTGAGCAGCTTGCAGGCCGTCTCGATGTCCTTCAGCACCTCCCCGACCACCATGCTTTGGACCTGCTCCAGGGATCGCTCCTCCTCCTGGCCCTCCAGCCCCGGTGAGAGCCCCAGGGCCTGGCTGTCGATGACGGGGCACTGCTCTGGCTCCTCACGGTGCTCGGTCCTGGTTATGGGAAGAGGCACGGGACAAGCCTGACCCGAGGAAGCCTCGGTCACCTTCACCAGCCAGGTGGAGTCCTCGGTGAAGAGCATGTCGAAGCAGGACAGGTGGAGGCCCGGAAGGCCGCGATGCTCAAGAGCCTCCATGCAGGGCTTGGTGTCCTCCATCTCCCAGGCCATACCAGCTTCTGCACCTGTCCTGTCTCCCAAGGGGCTTTCAGGCAGACCTAGGCGGGATGGAAACAATGGGCTGCTGCCCTCTGATGATAGACTCTCCCCTGGACTCGACATGGCTGCTGCCTCCTTGTGAGGGAAGAAGAATGGATATTTAGTTTACAATAGTCATAAAGATTTGCCAATTTCAAGAATGTGATAGTACCAACAGTATTTCCTATTTGATATGTTAATATATTGTGTGTGTGGAGATCAGTGGTGTAAAGTACTTAAGTACAAATACTTAAGTACTACTTAAGTAGTGTTTTGGGGTATCTGTACTTCACTTTACTATTCATATTTTTAGCAACATTTACTTTTACTTCACTACATTCGTAAAGAAAATTACTTTTTACTTCATACATTTTCCCCTACACCCAAAAGTACTTGTTACATTTCGACAGGAAAAGGTCCAATTCACACACTTATCAAGAGAACATCCCTGGCCATATCTACTGCCTCTGATCTGGCGGACTAGGTAAACACAAATGCTTTGTTTGAAATAATGTCTGAGTGATGGCGTGTGCCCCTGACTATCCGTCAATAAAAATAATTTTAAAAGATTAATAAGGAACTTTTTAATTATTTATACTTTTACTTTTGATACTTAAGTACATTTTAGCAATTCCATTTACAGTTGATACTTAAATATATTTAAAACCAAATACGTTTTTTTACTTTTACTCAAGTGGTATCTTACTGGATGACTTTCACTTTTACTTGAGTCATTTTATATCAAGGTATCTTTACCTTTACTCAAGTACGACAATTGAGTACTTTTTCCACCACTAGTGGAGATACAGGGCATTGACCACATTCACATAGTTCATGACGGGATAATGAAAACCAGCCGTTTGCCATCAAACTTGGTATGATCCTGCAACACCTGTGTGCTATGTGGATAATTATCTGACAACTTCCCATAGCCAACTTGTTGACCCAGGGTAAACAAGTGTTTCTTCATTTGCGTGGGAATGAGCAGAATCAAGCTCTAGTTCTCTTTCATATATCCAATTCAGTTTGATGTAAGACTGGAAAACATGAATACTTATTTCACTGAAAACCTTGTAAAGAAAGTGTAACCAGTGACCTACGTGAACATCCTGATAGCCAAACTGTAATAACCTCTTGGAATTAGTCAAATTTGACTAAGAAGTATTCTTTTTTTTTTAAAACAACATTATACAGTAGATGATGTTCTTGCAGTAAATCAAAAGCACAGTACCTTCAAGAAACTATACCTTCGCGCCCAAAGCTCCGGCTGCTAAACGTGCAACAGTTTCGAAAACGTTAAGAAAGCCCATCAGAGGGACTGCGGGTGTGACTCCTCCAGAGTGATGCACAGTGAACAGAACAGAAACTGAGGTGAGAGCATGTTTGCAGAGGCTCTTTAAATGTGTCCTGAGTCAAGTGAAGACACAGGGGGAATGACCCTTTAGAGAGTGCACAGAACCAGCAGGGCAGACATGGGGCAAAATGGATTGCACTGAGTCTCTTACTTGTGGGTCAGTGGCCCAGAATGGGTGGTGACTTGGGGGTAGGTGACTTGTATTGAGGCCTAAAGCGGTACGACCGCCTGCCTTTTCCTTTCAAGGTGCCGTCTCCACAGCCCTCTGGCTCCACTGTCAGCTGGAATTTTTAATCAAATGAAAGAAAGATAGTGTGGAGGAGAAGACACCTCAAATGTAGTATGACGGTGGGCCAGTGTTGTTGTCTGCTAAGGAACAGTCCCATAAGAATATTTGGAGGAATTTGTACTTCTTGTGTCAATTCACTCTGTTTACGTACACGCTGGTTTCAAGGGTTTTGCCCTGCCTCGTGTAAAGCGGCCCAAAGTTATTCCTCACCATGTGACCTGAACAGGAAAAACGCCTTTCCTTAGAAACTTTCCACACAGCTGCAATACGACTGGCATCAGAGTGGCATCCTAAGTCAACATCAGAGGTTGTCAGCTGTACCACTGACCAGTGTAATCTCAGGATGACCTCACTTATGGTTCACAGTGGCTACCTGCTGCCACAGGTGGTAAATGGGAAGAAACGTAGCTGTCATAGAGACAGGGGTTATCAGTAGTTGTGCCGTGGTAAAAGACGCCTGCTATCGCACAGCACATGTTCAAGGAGAGACATGGTTTGTTTGCCCAGATAGACTGTAAGCCACTGTTTTCATAAAACAACTATAACACTATTGTACCACACCCAGCAACTGCAATCCAAACCATCTATATTTATGTTGATCAATTGTTCCACTTGGTATATGGTTGTTTTTCAAAGAAACTAAGAAAGTGATTGAACTGATCAGACTTTGAATATTCCTTGGGGTGAGGATAAGGCTACTTTAGCGTTGCAACAATGATCCTTGCGGGAACACAGTTGACAGACTGTACCAGTCCTATTAACCCTAAAGGAAATTAAGTTATCCTCTCCAAAAGAGCCCTCCTCTCTCTCTCTCTATCTCTCTATTCTCCACATCTCCAAACCCCTCCCCATTCCTCCTTTTATCTCCCAATTTCCCGCTAAGGGTCTGGGGATAACCCAATGTCTCTTCTCTTCATCAGGAGTCAGATTAAAAAGCGCCAGGCGGTGTACCGGCCAGCCTGCTGTGTGTCCACTCTCCTCTGTAACAGCTTGCGCTAAGCCCATTAGCCCGGCAAATTTAGCCACATTAGCTTTTTCCAAAAGGGGAGGGGACGAGAGAAAGAGGCACAAACATGCTCCCCAGGGGAAGGATTAAGGGCCTGACTGATCTCTAAATGAGTTCGGTCAAGACGGTGATATTCATTTCGGGAGAATTAGGCTTCGCTTCGACACACAGTCAGATGAACCATAGCCATGAAGGCAGCCATCCTCCCTGGTAACCATTTAACCACTTTTTATTTATCTTTCTTATATTTCTTTTGACATTCTCTGTATCAAGCCTGCTTGTAATCAAAGCATGGATGAGTCTCTCTGTATCAGACTGAGAAATGAAACAGCAGCACCATGGCAATGTTCCTCAGGTGGTAACATTTTGGTCACATTCCTAACGTGTGATTCACAATTGTGTTCAGAATCTAAAATAACACCTAGGTTTTTTACCTGGTGTTTTATCTTTATTGCCAGTGAATTCAAATGTGCGGCTAGATTCCCTCACTGTGCTTGGTGACAAAGAAATGTAAAGTTGTGTATCGTCTGTGTAGCAGTGAAAATCAATGCTGTGCTTTCTGATAACACTGCCATTTTTTCAGGAACAGGAGTTGAATACCCTGACTGCTATATATTCTGTAAAACAACTCTTGAAACAAAAGAGTGCATCAGTAATAGATATAGGGAGACACAACTGTCACCAGATTTCACTTGTTGAGTCCTCTCCCTGTGCACTTCCAAAGAAAGGGCTCCCTTGTTTGATTTTGGAGTTAAAGAAGTATATACAGTCAGGTGTGACTGTTTGCTGTGTGTGTATGGTTTAAAGAGAGATTTGGGGCTCTATTCAATCAGATCTTCTTTAGTCGACATCTGCATAGCGGATGCAACAGCTGTCAAATCCACAAGAGGCTCCTGGCATTATACCTAAAGCGGGCATTGCCATTAGCAGCACGGAGTCGCATTATGAGAAATCCAATGCAGCCTTGTTCAAAGTGTTCAAAGTTTGAACACTACACTAAACTGAGATGTAGGATTATCTACACCTCCATTAGGCTGATGGAAAAAAAATGTTTGTATAGCCTTCTTCTCCCCAATTTTGTGATATTCAATTGGGATGCAATTATGATCTTGTCTCATCGCTGCAACTCCCCAACGGGCTTGGGAGATGGAGAAGGTTGAGTAATGCATCCCCCGAAACATGACCCACCAAGCAGCGCTTCTTAACACCCGTCCGCTTAACCCGGAAACCAGCCGCACCTACATTTAAATGTGTCTACCATGTCCACAGTGTGTCTGGATTCCCTTTTCCCGCGGTACATTCAAATGCCAGTATGCATTCTACAAATGGCGGAATAGGCAAAACATGATAATAACGCAATAACAACTGATGGGAGTAGCTAAATACTGTTGCTAACTAACTTGGGGTCCCAAGTGGCACAGTGGTCTAAAGCACTGCATCAAGGTGTCACTATAGAAACGCTGCTTCGAATTCAGGCTGTATTGGGTGCCCCATAGGACGGTGCACAATTGGCCCAGCGTTGTCCGGGTTTGGCTGGTATAGGCGGTCATTATAAATAAGAATTTGTTCTTAACTGACTTGCGTAGTCAAAGGTTAAATAAAAACATTTAAAATATGTAAACTAGCCAGCTGACATCTGTAGCAAGCAATGCTAAAGGGATTGCGAATGGGTTAGCATAACTCTAGCCAAATAATTCTAGGAACGTATTTCCTCCATTCGGTCGCAAAACACCGTCTTCTGCAGACTAGTGGGAGTAGTGATGATGACATCATCCACTGTATGGGCTTTCCAATTGTGTCCAGACTGAGAAGAAAACCGAACACAATGCATACCTGACAGCCTCATGAAGTGGTCAGCCAGCTCTAAACACAATCAGACCACAAAGTGACTTTTGTGCGTCTAGACCCGTCTTTTCAATGCGTTCTTCGTATTCTGATAGTGGAAGTCGTGTGTAAGTGTCAAGTGTAGACATGACCTTAGTGAACGGTTTCTTTGTGTGCCTCGCTGTTTTGCAGTTGTTGTAACATGGGACCATTTTCACCTGTAATGCAGGTGCATTGGCATCAGGCCAGGTTCTTCAGAGAGGAACACCCTTTTGAGTGGGTGGCTACAGTTACCTATAGGGGTGTGCCAACCTGAAAATACTGGTATTCATAATCGTAGGACTATTAGTAATTGACAGTTAATAGTTGGATCGGATGATACTTGTGATCGGAAAACACACAAGTGTTTTAATATGCCTAAAATAGATGTTGGCAAAATACCAATCTCTCTGCGAAATAAACTGCAGATTATGAGCAGCGCGTGGAGGGGTTTGTGTCCTCAATTTGCAGCAAGCAGTTTGCTGTCACTCATTCAGAATGCGCATCCACGTTTAATCTTTTCTCCGTACCCTCGCCCCGCTTCCGTTAGATACAGTACACTGCACATTGATAGCTTGAGCAAACGTCCTACCCATTTGATTTATCATAGCAGCAGGAAGCAGCAAGAAATGATCAGACCGAAACATGCAAGGAGAAGTGGTTAGTTGAAAATACGAGGCGAATCCAGTGGATTTAGAAATACAGTTTAGCTCTATCCAATCAGAGCAGCTAGATCAACGTACCAGTTGAGTTATTTAGACCACGTAGCACCTTGCATTTTATTGAAAGATCTGAACCGGGTCTGGTAACCGAAACGTACTTTTTCCCCGATCACGGATAGGCTAATAACAAAAAAATATTAGCCTACCGATTGCCCATATCTGTTAAAGTACTTGTTTTGTCCGATTAGGCTACTCGGCACACCATACTTTTGGCCTTTTCCAAATGCTCACATAACACTCAATCTTGACAGAATATTATCCTTACAGAACTACACACGCACGTTTTGAGTGTTTAGTGCTATTGAGCAGCTGTACCCTTAATATTTCCTATCTCTAAAGAGGCCGTTGCTACATGCTCAAGTGCTGTGGTGTTATGGTTTGGGTAGCAGCCAAACCAAACCATTGTCACTTTTCTGATAAATGTACAGTGCCTTCAGAAAGTATTCACACCCCTTAACCTTTTTCACACATTGTTGTGTTACAGCCTGAATTTAAAATGGATTACATTTAGATGTTTTTGTCACTGGCCTACACACACAACCACATAATATCAAAATGGAATTATGCTTTTGTCTACATTTTTTACAAGTTTATAAAAATGTTTAATCTGAAATATCTTGAGTCAATAAGTATTCAACGCCTTTGTTACGGCAAGCCTGAATAAGTTGAGTAAAAATGTGCTTAAAAACTGTTAGGATCCGCCCCTTTTTTACATTTTCGCCTAAAATGACATACCCAAATCTAACTGCCTGCAACTCAGGCCCTGAAGCAAGGATATGCATATTCTAGGTACCATTTGAAAGGAAACACTTTGACGTTTGTGGAAATGTGAAAGGAATGTAGGAGAATATAACACAATAGATCTGGTAAAAGATAATACAAAAAAACAACAAAAAATGTTATTTTGTATTTTCTTTGTACCATCATCTTTGAAATGCAAGTGAAAGGCCATAATGTATTATTCCAGCCCAGATGCAATTTAGATGTTGGCCTCTAGATGACAGCAGTGTATGTGCAAACTTTTAGACTGATCCAATGAACTATTGCATTTATGTTCAAAATGTTGTCTCAAGACTGCTCAAATGTGCCTAATTTGTTTATTATTAACTTTTCAAGTTCAAAACTGTGCACTCTCCTCAAACACCAAGGAAGTGAAAAAGCAAGCCAAGTTAACAAACAGATTCCCGACCATTTCGAATCCCACCGTACCTTCTCCACTATGCAATCTGGTTTCAGAGCTGGTCATGGGTGCACCTCAGCCACGCTCAAGGTCCTAAATTATATCATAACCGTCATCGATAAGAGACATTACTGTGCAGCCGTATTCATCGACCTGGCCAAGGCTTTCGACTCTGTTGAGCACCACATTCTTATTGGCAGACTCAACAGCCTTGGTTTCTCAAATGATTGCCTCGCCTTGTTCACCAACTACTTCTCTGATAGAGTTCAGTGTGTCAAGTCTGTTGTCCGGACCTCTGGCATTCTGTATGGGGGTGCCAGAAGGTTCAATTCTCGGGCCGACTCTCTTCTCTGTATACATCAATGATATCGCTCTTGCTGCTGGTGATTCTCTGATCCACCTCTACGCAGACGACACCATTCTGTATACTTCTGGCCCTTCTTTGGACACTGTGTTAACTAACCTCCAGACGAGCTTCAATGCCATACAACTCTCCCGTGGCCTCCAACTAATCTTAAATGCAAGTAAAACTAAATGCATGCTATTCAACCGATCACTGCACACACCTGCCCACCCGTCCAGCATCACTACTCTGGAGGGCTCCGACTTAGAATATGTGGATAACTAAAAATACCTAGGTGTCTGGTTAGACTGTAAACTCTCCTTCCAGACTCACATTAAGCATCCCCTATCCAAAACTAAATCTAGAATCAGCTTCCTATTTCGCAACAAAGCATCATTCACTCATGCTGCCAAACATACCCTCGTAAAACTGACCATCCTACCGATCCTCGACTTCGCCGATGTCATTTATAAAATAGCCTCCAACACTCTACTCAACAAATTGGATGCAGTCTATCACAGTGCCATCCGTTTTGTCACCAAAGCCCCATATACTACCCACAACTGCGACCTGTACGCTCTCGTTGGCTGGCATTTGCTTCATACTCTTCACCAAACCCACTGACTCCAGGTCATCTACAACTCTCTGCTAGGTAAAGCCCCGCCTTATCTCAGCTCACTGGTCACCATAGCAGCACCCACTCATAGCATGCCCTCCAGCAGGTATATTTCACTGGTTACCCCCAAAGCCAATTCCTCCTTTGGCCGCCTTTCCTTCCAGTTCTCTGCTGCCAATGACTGGAACAAACTGCAAAAATCACTGAAGCTGGAGACTCATATCTCCCTCACTAGCTTTAAGCACCAGCTGTCTGAGCAGCTCACAGATCACTGCACCTGTACGTAGCCCATCTGTAAACAGCCCATCCAACTCCCTCATCCCCATACTGTATTTATTTATCTTGCTCCTTTGCACCCCAGTATCTCTACTTGCACATTCATCTTCTGTACATCTACCATTCCAGTGTTGAATTGATATAGTGTAATTACTTCGCCACCATAGCCTATTTCTTGCCTTATTTATTGCCTTATCTTACCTCATTTGCACTCACTGTATCTAGACTTTTTGTTTTCTTTTTATCAACTGTATTATTGACTGTATGTTTTGTTTATTCCATGTGTAACTCTGTGTTGTTGTATGTGTCGAACTGCTATGCTTTATCTTGGCCAGGTCGCAGTTGCAAATGAGAACTTGTTCTCAACTAGTCTACCTGGTTAAGGTGAAAAACAAAAACAAAACAAAAAACAATAGCATGGTAATCTTTTACTGTAATAGCTACTGTAAATTGGACAGTACAGTTAGATTAACAAGAATTTAAGCTTTCTGCCAATATCAGATAAATCTATGTCCTGGGAAATTGTATTGTTAGTTACAACCTCATGCTAATCGCATTAGCCTACATTAGCTCAACCGTCCCGTGGAAGGTACACTGATCCCGAAGAAGTTTTAAGAAGTCACATAATAAGTGGCATGGACTCACTTTGTGTGCAATAATGGCGTTTAACATGATTTTTGAATGACTACCCTATCTCTGTACCCCACACATACAATTATCTGTAAGGTCCCTCGGTCGAGCAGTGCATTTCAAACACAGATTCAACCACAAAGACCAGGGAGGTTTTTCAATACCTCGCAAAAAGATGGGTAAAAAATGGGTAAAAAAAACAAACATTGAATACCCCTTTGAGCATAGTGGTCATTAACTACACGTTGGATCGTGCATCAATACACCCAGTCACTTCAAAGATACAGGTGTCCTTGCTAACTCAGTTGCCAGAGAGGAAGGAAACCGCTCAGGTATTTCACCATGACGCAAATTGTGACTTTAAAACAGTTACAGAGTGTAATGGCTGTGATAGGATAAAACTGAGGATATAGTTACTTCACAATACTAACCTAATTGACAGAGGGAAAAGAAGGAAGTCGATACATAATAAAAATATTCCCAAACCTGTTTGCAACCATTTACTAAAGTAGTACTGCAAACAATGTGGTACAGCAATTCACTTTTTGTCCTGAAAACAAAGTGTTACATTTGGTGCCAATCCAATACAACAGATTACTGAGTACCACTCTCCATATCTTCAAGCACTGTGGTGGCTGCATCATGTTATGGAGATGCTTGAAATCGTTAAGGACTGGGGAGTTTTTCAGGATAAAAAATAAACGGAATGGAGCTAAGCACAGGCATAATCCTAGAGGAAAACCTGGTTCAGTCTGCTAGTAGATTAATTCACCTTTCAGCAGGACAATAACCTAAAACATAAGGCCAAATCTACACTGGAGACAGTGATTGCTCCTGGGTGGCCGAGTTACAGTTTGGACTTAAATCTGCTTGAAAATCTATGGCAAGATCTGAAAATAGTTGTCTAGCAATGATAAACAACCAATTTGACAGAGCTTAATGAATTTTGAAAAGAATAAAGGGAAAATATTGCGCAATCCAGGTGTGGAAAGCTCTTAGAAAGAAAGACTCACAGCTGTCATCGCTGCCAAATGTAATTCTAACATGCATTGACTCAGGGGTTTGAATACTCAAGATACATTGGTGTTTCATGTGTTTTTTATAAATGTTAGAATATTTCTTCCACTTGGACATTAAAGTATTTTGTGTAGATCGTTGACAAAAAAAATCACAATTTAATCTATTTTAATCCCACTTTGTAACACAATAAAATGTGGAAAGAGTCAAGGGGTGTGAATACATTCTGAAGGCACTGTAAATCCATCAGGCACCTGTGCCATTCTGGTCGTCCACCAGGGGAGGGTTTTGGATAATGCCATATTTCTCGTTTTTATTACCTCAGGGAATCCTTCACTATCTATAATTGGCAAGATACCTTTCATGTAATGGCAGATAAATTGGTCTGTGGTCATATTTGTGATCAGTCCCCTCCTTTATTCCTTTATTCCCTGTTCCCTCATGACTGCACGGCCAGGCACGACTCCAACACCATCATCATTTGGGGTGGCAGGGTAGCCTAGTGGTTAGAGTGTTGGACTAGTAACTGGAAGGTTGCAAGTTCAAACCCCCGAGCTGACAAGGTATAAATCTGTTGTTCTGCCCCTGAACAGGCAGTTAACCCACTAGGCCGTCATTGAAAATAAGAATTTGTTCTTAACTGACTTGCCTAGTTAAATAAAATTATGTTTGCGGATGACACAGCATTGGTAGGCCTGATCACTGACAATGACGAGATAGCCTATAGGGAGGAGGTCAGAGACATGTGGTGCCAGGACAACAATCTATATGGCAACTGCACGGCCTTCGACCGCAAGGCACTACAGAGGGTAGTGTGAACGGCCCAGTACATCCCTGCCATCCAGGACCTCTATACCAGGTGGTGACAGAGGAAGGCCCTAAAAATTGTCAAAGTCACCACCCTAGTCATAGACTGTCTGCTACCACACAGCAAGCGGTACCGGAGCACCAAGTCTAGGTCCTAGAGGCTTCTAAACAGCTTCTACCCAAGCCATAAGACTCCTGGACACCTAATCAAATGGCTACCAAGACTATTTGTATTGCCCCCCACCCTCTCCCCTTCTTTTACACCGCTGCTACTCTGTTGTTATCATCTATGCATTGTGTCACTTTAATAACTCTACCTACATGCACACCTCAACTAACCGGTGCCCCCGCACATTGACTCTGTACAGGTACCCACCCGCCTGTATATATTCTCGCTATTGTTATTTTACTGCTGCTTTTAAATTACTTCTTACTTTTATTTCTTATTCTTATCTGTATTTTCTTTTTAACTGCATTGTTGTTAGGGGCTCATAAGTAAGCTAAGCATTTCACTGTAAGGTCTTCAATCAAATTAAATTTGATTTGATTTGAAATTGATTGACAAACATCAGAAGTACTCAGACAGGTGCAATGTTGCAGAGTTGGAGCATACAGATTCTCTAGTACCTTTATGTTGAATAAAATACAATAAAATGAAATACCACATCGTGCTGTATGACAGGAAATTATGATATTTTATCAGCATTAGAGCTGCATCTTTATAAAATGTAACCCCATATACCTTTGAAGTTATCTTATGGGGTAAAGTAATTTTCTTTCAGAAATGTTAAATTAAGACCAATGCAGAGCGAACAACACCTGATAAATTACTGATAAGAACACACCTTGGAGACAATTCTGTGGCTTTTTCACCCATACACACAGACTCCACAAAAAGTACATCCTGTCTACCTGTCCGACTCCTTACCTGGGCCAAGGTGTGCTGGCCTCTGGGTGGTCTCAGGCAGGGCTGAGACTGGTGCTGAGTGTAGACAATACAGGACCCCAACAGGTGTAAGGTAGACTTGTGGTGATGATTACCTCTAGTCCAGTTAGCTCAGATTCCAGTCTCTTCTGTCAGTCTGCAGGTGTCTGGTGTTTTATGATGGGCCAGGAGATGAGCCAGGCAGCCGAGCAGGCTGACAGCAGGTAGGGAGAGCAGGCCAATAAGTAACCCAGAAGACTGATGAAGAATCCTATACCTGAGGGCCTGAGGCAGTCTACTAGTCTGTGCTGGATCTTAAAAGGCGCAGACTTATAAAGGCGCAGCCCAAAAGCACACTAAGGCTAACTTATGCTATCAGTGACAATGTACCTGCTGTGGGTGTGACAGAGGGAGAGTGAGAGTGTGTGAAGGAATTCCAGTACCATTGACTGCAGGTCATATTTATACTAGGGCAGCCTTGTTTAACTAAGCACACACAGTCTGTGTGTGTGTGTGTGTGTGTGTGTGTGTGTAACACACATAACACAAAGTAATTTCTCAACCCTGTTAGTACAACGGCATCTGATCTTAGTTCAAAGTATATGGGTGTCTGAGTGTCCATGACAGCTTCCTGTTTAATCTGGAAGATTCTGTACAGGTTAAGTGAACTTTCATGGGGAAATAGACTGTACGTCATTAGAAAATGATACTTGAAAATAGTTATTTTGATGTAAAAAAAAAAATGTAGTTGTCATCTTAACTTGAATGTAGTTTGTACTTTACTCTACTTCACATGTCCAACCATCTTGGGAAATTAATTCAACATAGATATTACACTTAACAAAAATATAAACGTAACATGTAAAGGCCCATGTTTCATTAGCCAAAATAAAATATCCCAGAAATGTTCCAAACATACAAAAAGCTTATTTCTCCCAAAAATTTGGCATATCATTTGTGCCAAAATATTTGATCCCACTTTGTAACACAACAACACTTGTGCTAAAACATTGACACACTAAAATGTGTGCAATTGTTTTGGGAGAAATAAGCTTTTTGTGAGTATGGAACATTTCTGGGATCTTTTAATGTGTGTTTTACACCTGTTTTAGTGATCATTTCTCCTGTGCCAAAATAATCCATCGACCTGACAAGTGTGGCATATCAAGAAGCTGATTAAACAGCATGATCATTACACTTGTGCACCTTGTGCGGTGACAATAAAAGTCCACTCTAAAATGGACAGTTTTGTCGCACAACACAATGCCACAGATGTCTCAAGTTTTGAAGGAGCGTGCAATTGGCATGCTGACTGCAGGAATGTCCATCAGAGCTGTTGCCAGAGAATTGAATGTTAATTTCTCTACCATAAGCCACCTCCAAAGTCGTTTTAGAGAATTTGACAGTACGCCCAATGTTGACATGGGTTATGGTATGGGGGGCAGGCATAAACTACGGACAATGAACACAATTGTATTTTATCAGTGGCAATTGAAATGCACAGAGATACCTTGATGAGATCCTGAGGCCCATTGTCGTACCATTCATCACCCTGTTTCAGCATGATAATGCATGTCGCAATGAATCTGTGTCGCTGACAAAAGGCAACACTATACCTTAAAGATGCAGACTGGGATCTTAAGCACAAACAATGTGTAACATATTCTATGAATTGGATTAGTATCATATCATACGAATTGCAACAACAAAAAAAGCAGATCATACAAAATGGATGACGTAGTACACAATTGGATGACGTAGTACACACAAAACGGGGAACCGTTTTGGCTCGTGAGCACCACTTTCAAAACTACTGTCTGAAATTATACAAAAGTTCTGGAGCATCACTTTAATGACTGTACAATCTTCAGTGGATTAAGCTGTTTGTGCTGATACTGAGGATGCATCCTGTTCCCTTTCACTTTCACAAAACCACTGAGGAATGTGTGAAAGTGTGTAATTTTCACTACATTAATTATTACTTCCCTTCACTTGCTGGCATCAATATCTTAGGTGCCACCTACTGCTGACTGTGTATATTGGAGGTGTTGGGCGGAAAAAGCAAAAGACAAATTCTTCTTCTTCTTCTCCTGGGACCTGGACCCGTATTCATAAAGTGTCTCAGAGTAGGAGTGCTGCTCTAGTATCGGTTTCACCTTTTAAATCAAAATGAATAAGATAACAAGGAGAAGGGGGGACCTGATTCTAGAACATCACTCCTACTCTGAGACGCTTTATGAATACGGTGCCTGATCAGACAAAAAAGAGGTGGCCCTAATCCCGCCAATTATAATGTAAAGAAAGTGAATGACGACAGGTGGACTAATGTAGAAATCTTCCCCTTTGGCAATACATTATGCATTCTCCCCCAAATGACAGTAGAGTATAGCTATTTCCCCCATTCATAACGTTCTATTTGCACTGTAAACCATTAATGAATAGTTATCAGGATTACCAGATGTTAAAAAAATGCCACCATGCTGCTCCCTTAGCTATGGGGCTTTTGTGTTTAAGGAACAATAGGGTAACAGGACATAATTTGGTTTCATGTGTGAAAAAACCTGTGGGAAAGGGTTTGGTATATGAAGCTTGCATCCATTCTATATACACTACACATATCGACACAGATGATAAACAGCTCAAACGAAAAAATCTAGTGAATGATCTCTAATCAACTGTGCCTTTTCATCCGTAAGAGTTTGTTTTCTTTTTTTTTAATAACGAGAGCGTGAGTTAGATATCATTACGCATGCAGTGTTTGAATGGAGTAATTGTGAGATTGGGAGAGGGAGTGCTGCTAGCTGAGTCACAGGATAGACACGGGGCCTTTAAAGAGACTGATCCTGGCGTGTGTTTACTGTTAAACAGACACACCAATACAAACCCACACTAACCCTGCTATTTTACATCTGCAATAATCACAGGAATCACGAAAGACGGCCTCCTCTCTCTGGACCTGTCATAATGGACCCAAGGCTGGTGAGTGTGTGTGTGTGTGTGTGCATGTGTGTGCGCATGTGTGGCTTATTGAATCATGAAGCAGTTAAGTGTGTGAATGAAGACTATTGGAATACTATACAGTATATCCAGACTGAACTTGCCTGCAAAAATTATGAAATATCACGCATTGGAGCTACACTTTAAATTGGCAAATAATTCTAACCACATTCATTCAACGTTACCACAATGAGTCAAATGCCATAAAAAAAAAAAGAATCTCAGTTGAGCTGAGTGGTACAGGCATCACTCTCTTCTGTTTGTTTTTGGATTTGTCGACATCTCATATGAAAAAATTTGCATGGCAGTTACTTGAACCATGGGAAGAAAAGGTGTTGCTCTTAAAGCGTTTAGAAAACTTTGCTTTAGAATAACGTTCTCATGGTTGAGGCAAGTATTTTGGAGAGTTAAGAATTCATCAAGTTGTCACAGTTCCAATTTACAAACGTGAACCTTGATGTTATTTAACACACTGTAACCTCCCTCTGTGACTTCCAGGGTTGGAGCCAGTGTTTTTGACATGAATAATACATTCAGTTACAGGTTGATGTACTGTTCTGGCTCCTTGACTTATTTTATATGCATAGGTATTGACAATCTTCTATCAGCTGATAGAGTGAAATTAATGGGATTATGTCCTCAAATCACTTTGACTAAATGGGGTGCAACAAATTAGCCAACTAAACTGTGTTGACAAGAATGAAAACTTAATTTGGGGAATGTTTATGGTAAATACATTGTTGGGGGTATTAATAACATTTCAACAATATATACTGCTATGTTATGGATAAAACCCTACCCGTTAATCCAGGTAATCCATCTTTAATTGATGTGGTTGTCAGTCAGGCACACGGCTGCCAACTTTGTGAATTTCATTGCCTCCTGGCACAACCACTAGACGGGGATTAGGGGTCCTCCTGCAGGAACATTTGACTGTTTTAAATCTAATTTCCTGCAATTTTATGTATTTTGAAATGGTTTAGGCCATTGGCCAGGGTGGAAAATAAAACAATTCAGGTATATATGCTTTAAACATTAAATTAACACTCCAAATTAGACGACTTTGTTAATTTAAAGTATGTAAAAAAAAAAAGAAAGAATGTTTTTTTTAGGTGATTTTGACACACAGGAGATAAGCAAATTTTATGAACAGGTGGAAGGAGGGATTGATCCTTGTTCTCACGTAGAAAGTTGTATGTGACACACGGGATTACATTGTAATATTAATGGTTGATGGCCGTGGGTAACAAAATCATAGATTGCAGTCTCCTTGTCCATACACTACTTTCAAGGTAAGGACGCAAACATTTTGTATTTTGGGTAAACTATCTCTTTAAAATAGGGCTAATTTTGCAAAATCAGCCAAACTTCAACAAAAATCAAATGAATATCAATATTCAAGTGGTTTATGCCTACTAGTCAAAGATCCTTGCCATCATCTTACTCTACATAGACAAAATAGGATGTGATTATGAGTTGTGAGTACCCCTACAATCTCTGCCTAGCATGTGCAGATGGTTTGATTATTGGAGCATTTAATATCCAATGTTTATTTGCCAAAACTGTCCATGAATGGCTGCAAAAAATACATAGCCTCGTATAGTTCACTTTCAAAAGGCACAATTAGGCATATCAGATTTCAAATATGTGATTACAACGGCAAAATTGGGAAGAAGTGGAATAATAAAATAACTGTGGGGAATAACAGTAGTTTTCTTGCTGCCAAGCACAGTAGCAAACCCTATATTTTAGCCCATTGTTAAGAATGAGAGTTGTTCCTCTGTTCAAAACTAAATAAAGTAAATAGATAACAAAATCTCCTGAAGGAAAGATTATATACATCTCCCCCTATACCCTAACCAAATGAATGTTTATTTTATTTATTTATTTTTATTTTACCTTTATTTAACCAGGTAGGCAAGTTGAGAACAAGTTCTCATTTACAATTGCGACCTGGCCAAGATAAAGCAAAGCAGTTCGACAGATACAACGACACAGAGTTACACATGGAGTAAAACAAACATACAGTCAATAATACAGTATAAACAACAATGTGAGCAAATGTGAGAATGTAATGTCCCCTGTCTAGAATCAAATGTACAAATGTACAATTGTGGGTTCACAACCTGAAATTATTTGACATAGTTACAAATGAGGTCACCCTACCAAACTTCCCTGCTAATACATACTGTAGGTCTGTCTGCTGCCTTTTCGTTGTCACAGCCTAAATGCCAATCACCAAACAAGGGGACTAACACAAGTGGGGATTAAATAGACTTCAGTAAATGCTGTCAAAACAATATGCTTTCTGCATCAGGAATAGGGGGTAACAGCAACCTAATTTTGTTGACAACATTGTACAGTAAACTGTGCTGCTACGGTGTTACCTTTCTACAGTTCTATTAACTCGAGAACGTCTTCTCTCTCCATTCATCTCCACTCTCATCTTGAGGTGCGTAAAAAAGGTGCACCCAATCCAGTTGATCCCTTACATAACTAGACCAATCATAGGCGTCACAGTGCAGCAGTTCACAGTGTTGTGGCAAGACATGACAAAGACAGAGGTTTAAATGCAGGTGCAAGATGCTCCGATTTCAAAATGATTTGCTGCACAGGTGAAAAGTGAATGCACTGACGATACAACGGACTAATTAAAAACGTAAAAGCAGGGCTTTTCAATGTGTGAGATGTAAGAGGTGTACAGCGAGAAGAGGGTGAAATGCGTGTGTCTCACAGCCAATGCGTGAGAGTTGGCAGCTCTGAAGGCATAAAAGTGGAAAACACTCCTAATAAATGTTTTTCTTATGAAATATTATTTTCAGGTTTCTGTACACAGAGGACGCACGATGAAATGACCACAGAGAACATGTGTTTATCTTTGTGTTAAAGTAAAAAATATTTATATTGTTTTACATTGTACAAGCATGTGTCATGTACTGTTAGTTCCTTTGTTTTGTCTTTGTTTTAGTATGGTCAGGGCGTGAGTTGGGGTGTGCAGTCTATGTTGGTTTCTGTGTTCGGCCTAGTATGGTTCTCAATCAGAGGCAGGTGTCGTTAGTTGTCTCTGATTGAGAATCATACTTAGGTAGCCTTTTTCCACCTGTGTTTCGTGGGTGTTTATTTTCTGTCTTTGTGTATGTCGCCAGACAGGACTGTTTCGGTTTTCGTTTATTGTTTTGTTCTAGTGTTCTGTTCAGTTTTGATTCATTAAATATTACATCATAAAAACTTACCACGCTGCAAATTGGTCCTCCGATCCTTCTCGCAACTCCTCCTCAGAAGAGGAGGACGAGATCCGTTACAGCATGCTTTCTTCAAGGACGAACATCATCCATGTTTAACCTCTGACTTCCATACAACACAATGCACTTTCTTCCAAATAATAAAAGCAACCACCCACTTTACTGCCGTGACCTCCTTGTTGAACCAATACCTATCTCTTTGATCTGATATTTGCTCTTGAGCCATTTCCTTAGTGTTTGGAACAACAGCTGTGAAGTGTGTCAAGCCGTCAGCCTGTAAATGGACATTGCATTACAATGGACAAGCCCTATCCTGCAAACATACGACCAAAGTGTGCACGCACTGGCGGATGGAAGGCCATCAACCAGTTGTTTAGACATGACGTAGCAATTCAGAAGCATGGAGGCCAATACATTTTCTGAAGTGTAAATACACTAAGAGTGGTTGGTGATAAGTTGAATTGAATTCTAGTGCAAGTTGTTAGCTTGTCCTTTATGAGGTCTTCAGGGGGACCCACGCCCAGAATGATGTTGTCTCTTGAGCTGTTATCACTGAGGCTTACCGAGCTCTATACCAACCATATGCCATATGGTAGTACATGCCCGCTGCCTTGTTTCGTGTCCCTGTTGTGTCAATGAGGGAGCTGTAGGCCTACATCGGCATCCAGCATGCAGAACCCAGAACACACACTGACTGACTGACACCACTTTATCAAAGGACTATAGGGCTTCATAAACAAAATCAAGGCTTTTCTGAGATTTCAATTCATGTTGCTTTTGTTTTAGGTGAACTGTGATGTAATTATTCACCTCTTTATAGACGATTTAGAAAGAATACCTTTACTTTAACACACACACACAAAGACCATGTTGCAACATGCAGGGCCAGCCCACCCTTTAGGCAGGAATAGGCAGTCGCCTAGGGCAACAGATTGACAAGGACGGAATTTCCCGAGCTAAACTGACCACAACGCTACTCCAACAACACATATACCTTACTTCATTCTGCCCAAAGAGAATTTCACTCTCACTCAGTGGCATATGGGCTATCCAGGTGAGCACTGATGTTGCCCCGTGATAAGTAGCACCCACTTTGTTAAAGGCAGGGGTGCAACATAAGGTCCATGCCCAGCGTGCCTCTCCAGGGTGCTGTCGGAGAGACGAACTGCTGCGGTGCTCCACCAATGTTCTGTCAAAAAATGACCTAACACAAATCATGTAGCCTATAGCCTACGGTAGAAAGAGTGGCATTTTCTGTAGCCTCAGAAAAGCAAGCAGTTTATTAGGCTACAGATGAAATAAACTATGATGAACTTCACAAGGTGTTGAAAGTGCACACTGATGAGCTTGATGCTCCTTTCCAATAAATATTGAGGGTCTTATTCTGATGACATGATAATCGATGCTTGGCTGCTGTTTGACAAATAAAAATGTTGTCGCTGTTTTGTCCATAATAATCTCATGTAGGCAAGCCCCACTGTGTCTGTGAGCTGTTGGCTACAGCGCCAATACCAGAATGAGCACATTCGCTATATAACAGAACGTTTATTTTTTTTTGTGAAAGAAAACATCAGTAGAGTTGGATTTAACCTCAAAAGTTATTTGTATGGGCACTACGTCATCACGCACAGCCGCAACAAGTACCTTTTGATGGAAACACATTGCTGGTGGGAAAATGTGCATATTGTTTTTATGTGGATTTTAGAATATTTGCATGAAAATCTGTGTTCAATAGGATGGAAACCCAGCTAGTGTCAGGAGACAGACACTTTTTTACACCATAAACCTTTCCCTGATCAAATTGCCTAACCTAAATGGCACCCAATCAAATAAAAAATTTGCTTCGATGTGAATATGACATGTCCAGTAAGGAATAACCGCCGACATTCCGTACATTTCCTTGGAAATAATGTACAATGCAGCGGGATGAGGACAGAGTACATTTTTCTAAGGCAATGTACAGAACAGAGTCGTTTATTCCGCTTATACCACAGATGCCAAATAAAACAATAGTAAAGCACACATTTACCAGTATAATTTTCAACAGAAAATCTTTGATATTTTCATTTATATATATATAATAGAATTCATACTTTATCATCTTTTGATTGCTAGAGACGCAACCCAGTCATTTGTTTGATTACGTCGATATTTATGTGTAACGCTCATATTTGGGTTCATCATAATTTATTTGAATGTGAACCAGCAACATAAACAATAAAGAGAAACAAACAAACGTACGTACAGCCTTGAAGGGCTCAAAAGCAACAATACAAAAACAAGATCCCACAAACAACAGGTGGGAAAAGGCTACCTAAATATGATCCCCAATCAGAGACAACGATAGACAGCTGCCTCTGATTGGGAACCATGACAGGCCAACATAGAAATACCAAAACTAGACTACACATAGAAATAATAAACTAGAACACCCCCCATTCACACCCTGACCTACTACACCATAGAAAATAAAGGCTTTCTATGGTCAGGACGTAACATTATGGATGCGACCCAGTTGTTCGTCCTATATGTTCCATAGCCTTGCTCGCTGGCAACGTACTTGTCTCTTCTTGCTAGTTAGCTACGGCTAACACATGACCTCTGCAGCCAAAATAACAGCAAAGAAGTTGCATTTGCGTTAGTTTTGCCTGGCATAGCTAGAAAGGTTTGCCTTCTCATCAAGACACTCAACACTTTTCCTTATGAGGAGATTGCATTGCATATCAAACACACTATGCTAGAAGCTAGCTAAATAGTTTGTTGTTAGCAAACCTGCCAATACGGCAACTGAATTCAAAAATAGCTTTAGCTTTCTGTAACTTCGGTCAGCATGTGTAGGTAGGCACATACTGTATGTCATAATTGCAAGGTGTCCGATATTTTTTCCAACTGCCCCATTATCTAGTTTCAATTTTCATTCTAGAATACCCTTGTAACCAATCAGAAATGAGTATTCAACAATGCTGTTGAATAACATACAATAATACTAAAAACAGGACAGGTCAAAGTAAAATGGACAATATGGAAAATCAGGCTACTCTGCTACTCGGAGTTTCACCCTGTGGGCTAAATTGTCATAATAATCAGTGATTTCAAGTTTGTATTCGTACATTTTTGATGAGCTGCATCATAGCAAAAATGAAAGACTTCTGCGTTTCCTGCTGTGAACACATATGGATTCTCATTGCAAATAGGTAGGCGTTACACATGGATGAGCGTTCATACAATTCCATTGCGAGCCAACACTGTAGGCTACACTATTGTAGTTTTGCAGGTGAGGAGGGTAGCAATTTTTTTTGTCTCTACTAGGATGGCAGAACAGCCAGGACCGTGCCTGGCAACATGGTTGCTTTATCCAGATCAATCAAGTTCATATTCAATGTTCTCATCTGTTAGACCTTTACACCAAATGAAAATGATGGACATATTAAAGTCAAACAAAATATTATAGTCCAGGCGTAGCAGCGCCTCTTCAACCTCAGGAGGCTGAAGAAATTTGGCTTATCACCAAAAACACTCACAGACTTTTACAGATGCACATTCGAGAGCATTTTGTCGGGCTGTATCACCGCCTGGTACGGCAACTGCTCCGCCCACAACCGTAAGGCTCTTCAGGACACCTACACCACCCGATGTCACAGGAAGGCCAAAAAGATCATCAAGGACAACAACTACCCGAGCCACTGCCTGTTCACCCCGTTATCATCCAGAAGGCGAGGTCAGTGCAGGTGCATCAAAGCAGGGACCGAGAGACTGAAACACAGCTTCTATCTCAAGGCCATCAGACTGTTAAACAACCATCACTAACATTGAGAGGCTGCTGCCAACATACTGACTCATCTCTAGCCACTTTAATATATAAAAAAAGGATGTAATATATGTATCACTAGCCACTTTAAACAATGCCACTTTATATCATGTTTACATACCCTACATTACTCATCTCATGTGTATATACTGTACTCTATACCATCTACTGCATCTTGCCTATACCGTTCAGTCATCGCTCATTCATATATTTTTATGTACATGTTCTTATTAATTCATTTACACTTGTGTGTATAAGGTAGTTGTGAAATTCTTAGCTTAGATTACTTGTTAGATATTACTGCATGGTCGGAACTAGAAGCACAAGCATTTCGCTACACTCACATTCACGTCTGCTAACCATGTGTATGTGACAAATACAATTTGATTTGATTTGATGTGAAAATGGAGGACATTCATTAATGGGAGCCAAGGTCTTAAGTCAAGTAAGTCAAGTAAGATAGGTCAAAAATAATGTTCACACTTTCATAAAACCATGAAACTTGGTATACCTATACAGTTTAGGGGCAAGAACATTTTTTGGAGATCACATCGCAAAATTGCCCTCTGGCGTCCATGGTGGCCATTTTTCTATTCCGCCATAACCACACAATGTATTTTCCTTCATATCTAATCATTCTGTTGACTTAAATGCACTTGCAGATCCCAGATATGATAAGCAGCAGTTTGTCTTTCTTATTTAAGTTGCTCAATGTACAGCAGAGAGTTAAAGTCAATATTTGTCCTCGTGTGTTCTGTTCACACCATGTCTGCACAGTCCCACTCAAATAATCACATATGATTTTATTCATAAACCGTTATGGTACCTGTCCATCATAAAGTCAGAGACCCTTTCTATTTTTCTGTGTACAGTCAGATCTGTGTTATTGTATATCCTATTTTATATATCATTATTAATAAATTGTACCTCTATAACTTCTTAGCTGAAACATCACCTTACTGATCTTATCATAAAAACATTTGAACTTTCTCAAAAACTATCAGAACTATTATGGAGCATAACATTGTTGTCATCTATCGCCTGCTAGGTGCCCTTGGAGAGTTCCTCAATGAGCTTGACACATTGATAAGCTCATTTCGGGATGATGTCTCACCGCTCTTCTTACTGAGCGACTTCAACCTTTTAACGTCTGCCTTCGATGAATTCCTTTCCAACGCTCTCTTTCCCCTCTTTGCCTCTTTTGCCCTCACCCTTTCCCAATCCCCTCCAACTCACAAGGCAGACAATGCGCTTGACCTCATCTTTACTAGAGGCTGTTTGCCTACTAATCTCACTGCAACCCCATCCAGGTTTCTGATTATTGCTTTGCTTCCATTTTAGTCTCCCTTTCCTCCAACCCTAGCCACCCTATCCCTACCCAGATGGTCATGCGCCATTGCAATCTTCACTCTCTCCCAATACTTTCTCATCTTCTATCCTATCTACTTTCCCTTCTTCTAAATCCTTCTCCCTCCTGTCAAATTGTCTGTGTCTGCAACAGTACTCTCATTACTGGTGTCCCCCAGGGCTCGGTTCTAGGCCCTCTACTCTTCTCTCTATACACCAAGTGACTCGACTCCGTCATATCCTCACATGGTCTCACCTATCATTGCTATGCGGATGACACTCAAATTCTTTTCTCCTTCCCCCCTTTTGACACCCAGGTCGCGACATGCATCTTTGCATGCCTGGCAGATACAGTGCCTTGCGAAAGTATTCGGCCCCCTTGAACTTTGTGACCTATTGCCACATTTCACGCTTCAAACATAAAGATATAAAACTGTATTTTTTTGTGAAGAATCAACAACAAGTGGGACACAATCATGAAGTGGAACGACATTTATTGGATATTTCAAACTTTTTTAACAAATCAAAAACTGAAAAATTGGGCGTGCAAAATTATTCAGCCCCTTTACTTTCAGTGCAGCAAACTCTCTCCAGAAGTTCAGTGAGGATCTCTGAATGATCCAATGTTGACCTAAATGACTAATGATGATAAATACAATCCACCTGTGTGTAATCAAGTCTCCGTATAAATGCACCTGCACTGTGATAGTCTCAGAGGTCCGTTAAAAGCGCAGAGAGCATCATGAAGAACAAGGAACACACCAGGCAGGTCCGAGATACTGTTGTGAGGAAGTTTAAAGCCAGATTTGGATACAAAAAGATTTCCCAAGCTTTAAACATCCCAAGGAGCACTGTGCAAGCGATGATATTGAAATGGAAGGAGTGTCAGACCACTGCAAATCTACCAAGACCTGGCCGTACCACTAAAATTTCAGCTCATACAAGGAGAAGACTGATCAGAGATGCAGCCAAGAGGCCCATGATCACTCTGGATGAACTGCAGAGATCTACAGCTGAGGTGGGAGACTCTGTCCATAGGACAACAATCAGTCGTATATTGCACAAATCTGGCCTTTATGGAAGAGTGGCAAGAAGAAAGCCATTTCTTAAAGATATCCATAAAAAGTGTCGTTTAAAGTTTGCCACAAGCCACCTGGGAGACACACCAAACATGTGGAAGAAGGTGCTCTGGTCAGATGAAACCAAAATTGAACTTTTTGGCAACAATGCAAAACGTTATGTTTGGCGTAAAAGCAACACAGCTGAACACACCATCCCCACTGTCAAACATGGTGGTGGCAGCATCATGGTTTGGGCCTGCTTTTCTTCAGCAGGGACAGGGAAGATGGTTAAAATTGATGGGAAGATGGATGGAGCCAAATACAGGACTATTCTGGAAGAAAACCTGATGGAGTCTGCAAAAGACCTAAGACTGGGACGGAGATTTGTCTTCCAACAAGACAATGATCCAAAACATAAAGCAAAATCTACAATGGAATGGTTCAAAAATAAACATATCCAGGTGTTAAAATGGCCAAGTCAAAGTCCAAACCTGAATCCAATAGAGAATCTGGGGAAAGAACTGAAAACTGCTGTTCACAAATGCTCTCCATCCAACCTCACTGAGCTTGAGCTGTTTTGCAAGGAGGAATGGGAAAACATTTCAGTCTCTCGATGTGCAAAACTGATAGAGACATACCCCAAGCGACGTACAGCTGTAATCGCAGCAAAAGGTGGCGCTACAAAGTATTAACTTAAGGGGGCTGAATAATTTTGCACGGCCAACTTTTCAGTTTTTGATTTGTTAAAAAAGTTTGAAATATCCAATAAATGTCGTTCCACTTCATGATTGTGTCCCACTTGTTGTTGATTCTTCACAAAAAAATACAGTTTTATATCTTTATGTTTGAAGCCTGAAATGTGGCAAAAGGTCGCAAAGTTCAAGGGGGCCGAATACTTTCGCAAGGCACTGTATCTCAGCTTGGATGTCGACCCACCACCTCAAGCTCAATTTCACAATTTAATATTAATGGTCGATGACAGTGAGCAACAAAATCATAGATTGCAGTCTCCTTGTCCATAGACTGCTTTCAAGGTAAGAACCCAAACATGAACTGTCAATTTAAAATAGGGCTAATTTCGTAAAATCACCCAAACTTCAAGAAAAATTTGATGAATATTAAAATGCAGGTAGTTTCTGCCTGCCTACTAGTTGGAGATCCTTGCCATCATATTACTCTACATACAGTCCAACATTTGGACACACCTAATAATTCAAGGGTTTTTCTAGATTTGTACTATTTTCTACAATGTAGAATAATAGGGAAGACATCAAAACTATGAAATAACACATACGGAATCATGTACAGTAGTAACCAAAAGTTTTAAACAAATCAAAATATATTTTATATTTGAGATTCTTGAAAGTAGCCAATCTTTGCCTTGATGACAGCTTTGCACATTCTTGGCATTCATTCAACCAGCTTCATGAGGTAGTCATCTGGAATGTTAAAAGTTATTTGTAGAATTTCTTTCCTTCTTTATGTTTTTCTTTATATATATTTTTTTAAATTCACCCCCTTTTCGTGGTATCCAATTGTTAGTAGTTGTCTCATCGCTAAAACCCACATACGGGCTCGGGAGAGACGAAGGTCGAAAGCCATGCGTCCTCCGAAACACAACCCAACCAAGCGCGCACCTAACACAGCGCGCATCCAACCCGGAAGCCAGCCGCACCAATGTGTCGGAGGAAACACCGTGCACCTGGCGACCTGGTTAGCGTGCACTGCGCCCAGCCCGCCACAGGAGTCACTAGTGCGCGATGAGACAAGGATATCCGTACCGGCCAAACCCTCCCTAACCCGGTCGACGCTAGGCCAATTGTACGTCGCCCCACGGACCTCCCCGTCGCGGACGGCTGCGACAGAGCCTGGGCACGAACCCAGAGTCTCTGGTGGTACAGCTAGCACTACGATGCAGTGCCCTAGACCACTGCGCCACCCGGGAGGCACCTTCTTTATAAGTTTGAGCCAATCAGCTGTGTTGTGACAAGGTAGGGGTGGTATACAGAAGATAGCCCTATTTTGGTAAATGACCAAGTCCATATTATGGAAAGAACAGCTCAAATAAGCAAAGAGAAACGACAGTCCATCATTACTTTAAGACATGAAGGTCAATCAATCCAGAACATTTCAAGAATTCTGAAAATTTCTTCAAGGACAGTCGCAAAAACCATCAAGCGCTATGATGAAACTGGCTCTCATGAGGACAGCCACATGAAAGGAAGACCCAGAGTTACCTCTGCTGCAGAGGATACATGTTCATTAGAGTTACCAGCCTCAGAAATTACAGCCCCAATAAATGCTTCACAGAGTTCAAGTAACAGACACAGCTCAACATCAACTGTTTAATGGAGACTGCATGAATCAGGCCTTTATGGTTGAATTGCTGCATCAACAAAAAAGCACTACTAAAGGACACCAATAACAAGATTAAACTTGCTTGGGCCAAGTAACACGAGCAATGGACATTAGACCAGTGGAAATCTATCCTTTGGTCTGATGAGTCCAAATTTGAGATTTTTGTTCCAACTGGTGTGTCTTTGTGAGAAGCAGAGTAGGTGAACGGAAAATCTCTGCATGTGTGGCTCCCACCATGAAGCATGGAGGAGGAGGTGTGATGGTGTGGGGATGCTTTGCTGGTAACACTGAGTGATGGAGAGCTGCATCAGATGACCTGGCCTCCAGAATCACCCAACCTCAACCCAATTGAGATGGGTTGTACCGCAGAGTGAAGGAAATGTTAAATTGCAGGTGCAGATACTTCGATTAAAAAAACTTTGTAGCACAGTTGAAAAGTGAACACGCGGACTACACAATGGGCTAATTAGAAAAATAAAAGCAGTACTTTTCAATGCGTGAGTTATAAGAGGTGTACTGTGAGAAGAGGGTCATATGCGTGTGTCTCACAGCCAATGCGTGATAGTTGGCAGCTCTGAAGGCATAAAGGTAGAAAACACTCCTAAGAAATGTTTTTCTTATGAAATATTATTTTCGGGTTTCTGTACTCAGAGGACGCAAGATGAAATGACCACAAAGAACATGTGTCTTTGTGTTAAAGAAAAAAAATATTGTTTTACATTGTACAAGCATGCTTTCTTCAAGGACAAACATCATCCATGTTTAACCTCTGACTTCCATACAACACAATGCACTTTCCTCCAAATAATAAAAGCAACCACCCACTTCACTGCCTTGACCTCCTTGTTGAACCAATGCCTATCTCTTTGATCTGATATTTGCTCTTGAGCCATTTCCTTAGTGTTTGGAACAACAGCTGTGAAGTGTGTCAAGCCGTCAGCCTGTAAATGGACATTGCATTACAATGGACAAGCCCTATCCTGCAAACATACGACCAAAGTGTGCACGCACTGGCGGATGGAAGGACATCAACCAGTGTTTAGACATGACGTAGCAATTCAGAAGCATGGAGGCCAATACATTTTCTGAAGTGTAAATACACTAAGAGTGGTTGGTGATAAGTTGAATGAAATTCTAGTGCAAGTTGTTAGCTTGTCCTTTATGAGGTCTTCAGGGGGACCCACGCCCAGACTGATGTTGTCTCTTGAGCTGTTATCACTGAGGCTTACCGAGCTCTCTACCAACCATATGCCATATGGTAGTACATGCCCGCCGCCTTGTTTCATCGTGTCCCTGTTGTGTCAATGAGGGAGCTGTAGGCCTACATCGGCATCCAGCATGCAGAACCCAGAACACACACTGACTTCAGGGTCATAAACAAAATCAAGGCTTTTCTGAGATTTCAATTCATATTGCTTTTGTTTTAGGTGAACTGTGATGTAATTATTCACCTCTTTATAGACAATTTAGAAAAAATACCTTTACTTTAACACACACACACACAAAGACCTTGTTGCAACATGCAGGGCCAGCCCACCCTTTAGGCAGGAATAGGCAGTCGCCTAGGGCAACAGATTGACAAGGGCGGAATTTCCCAAGCTAACCTTTTGTTTTTGGTGAACTGTGATTTAATCATTCACCTCTTATTTTTCTTTTTTTTTTCTTTTTGTATTTTACCTCCCTTTTTCTCCCCATTTTTTGATCTTGTCTCATTGCGGCAACTCTCCAACGGGCTCGGGAGAGATGAAGGTGGAGTCATCCGTCCTCTGAAACATGACCCACCTAATGTTGCACCTTAACACACGGCAGCTTAACCCGGAAGCCAGCTGCACCAATGTGTCGGAGGAAACACCATTCGACTGCCGACCAAGGTCAGCCTGCAGGCACCCAGTCCGCCACAAGGAGTTGCTAGAGAACAATGAGCCAAGTAACGCCCCCCCCCCTGGCCAAACCCTCACCTAACCAGGACGACGCTAGGTCAGTTGTGCGCAATCCTATGGGACTCCCGGACGGTTGTGGCACAGCCCAGGAATGAACCCGGGTCTGTAGTAACGCCTCAGAGCGCTGCGCCACTCGGGAGGTCCTATCATTCACACACACAAAGACCATGTTGTAACATGCAGGGCCAGCCCACCCTTTAGGCAGGTATAGTCAGCCGCCTAGGGCAACAGATTGACAAGGACGGAATTTCCCGAGCTAAACTGACCAAAAATGCTCCTCCAACAACACATACAGTTAATTATTTTGTTACGTTACAGCATTATTCTAAAATGGATTCAATAAATAAAAAATCCTCATCAATCTGCAGACAATACCCCATAACGACGAAGTGAAAACAGGTTGGTAGAAATTTTTACAAATGTATAAAAAATGTAAAACTTAAATACCTTATTTACATAAGTATTCAGACCTGTTGCTATGAGACTCGAAATTGAGCTCAGGTGCATCCTGTTTCCATTGATCATCCTGATCATGTTTCTTCGACTTGATTGGAGTCCACCTGTTGTAAATTAAATTGATTGGACATGATTTGGCAAGGCACACGTGTCTATATAAGGTCCCGCAGTTGACAGTGCATGTCAGAGCAAAAACCAAGCCATAAGGTCAAAGGAATTGTCTGTAGAGCTCCGAGACAGGATTGTGTCAAGGCACAGATCTGGGGAAGGGTACCAAAACAATTATGCAGCATTGAAGGTCCCCAAGAACACAGTGGCCTTGATCATTCTTAAATGGAACAAGTTCGGAACCACCAAGACTCTTACTAGAGCTGGCCAACCGGCCAAACTGAGCAATCGGGGTGGGAGAACCTTCCAGAAGGACAACCACCTCTGCAGCCCTCTACCAAACAGGCCTTTATGGTAGAGTGGCCAGACAGACGCCACTCCTCAGTGAAAGGCACATTACAGCTAGGGTTGCAAAGGTTCTGAAACTTACCGATAAATTTCCGTACATTTTCTGTACATTTTCCATGGGAAGTTAAGCCCGGGAATTTGGGGAATTTTGCTAAAATTCATCAAAAAATGTTGCTTATAAGAGTGAACCTTTTTTGCGGAATACCCATAAGGCAATTCTAGGTCTTGTGGCATATTTTGGTTAAACTATCCCCAATTCAATGGAATTGCAACCCTCTGCATGCACAGTACATTCTTCCATCACATGTGCAGTGTACTCTTCCATCACATGTACAGCTGATTCTCAAGATCTTGCACACTAATGAGATTCTATTGAGCCCACACTACTACACTGTCTGAGCCAAGGATTACATGCTTTCTGGAAAGTTTTGATTACAATACTTGGTGACATGAATATATTTTATATGACATGCATGATTTTTTTGTTAACTAGTAAATAGTAGCCTGCAGCAAAGTGTGTTTAAATAATTTCTAACTTGTCAACAATTTCTGCTAGTTAGTTTTTGCTACCATGTTTTAGCTTACTTGAGCCTGCTAACTGAGTGTTAATTCACCTGTTTCCATACATGTTTAATTTTAAAACATTTATCTTACAAAGGAGTTGTTTAATCTAACTGCTTAACTATTTATCTGTACATGTAATTTTTGAAATTTATTTTTTACTAATTTCTTTCTAATCTTTACAGGAAAATGCCATGGGCACTATCTGATGTGTGGAGACATTTCACTGCAGCTAATGTAGAAGGAAAAGCTGTGTACATTTGCAAATAATGTGCCAAATCATATGTGAAAAATGCTACAAAGATACAGAATCATCTGGCCAAATGCATAAAGTTCCCTCAGCGCTCACAACAAGCAACCTCTGACAAAAGTCCCTCTACTTCTATTCGAGGTGAAAATGATGAAACAGACACCTTATCGATAGCAACAGCTCATGGTCCTCCTGGATCCCACGTCGTCAGAGAAATGCTGATAAATGACTTTCTCAAGCTGTGTATGCAACTGGTTCAACTCTGATGCTTACAGGCAATGTCTATTGGAAGAGATTTCTGAATGTTCTTCACCCAGCATAGACCCCTCCAACCAGACATGCTTTATCTACTAATTTGCTGGATGCAGAGTTCAAGTGAAGGTCAAGCAAATCATAGAGAAAGCAGACTGTATTGCAATCATCTCTGATGGGTGGTCGAATGTTCGTGGGCAAGGAATAATTAACAACATCATCTCCACCCCTCAACCAGTATTCTACAAGAGCACAGACAAAAGGGACAACAGACACACCGGTCTCTACATTGCAGATGAGCTGAATACAGTCATCAATGACCTTGGACCAAAGAAGGTATTTGCACTGGTGACAGACAATGCTGCGAACATGAAGGCTGCTTGGTCTAAAGTGGAGAAGTCCTACCCTCACATCACACCCATTGGCTGTGCTGCTCATGCATTGAATCTTCTCCTCAATGATATCATGGCACTGAAAACAATGGATACACTCTACAAGAGAGCCAAGGAAATGGTTAGGTATGTGAAGGGTCATCAAGTTATAGCAGCAATCTACCTCACCAAGCAGAATGAGAAGAATAAGAGCACCACATTGAAGCTGCCCTTGCAAAACCCATTGAGGTGGTGTTGTCATCATGTTTGACAGTCTCCTGGAGGGGAAGGAGTCTCTCCAAGAAATGGCCATATCACAGTCTGCCGATATAGACAGCCCCATCAAGAGGATCCTCCTGGATTATGTATTTTGGGAGAGAGTGGTGTCGTGTCTTTACTATCATTAACTGAAGACTGATAGTTTTTTATCAAAGATTCTCTGTAATTGGTTCTTACGCGATTAGACTGATTAATCGTGTAACTGTAATTACTAGGAAGTCAGGGCACCAAGGAAAAATATTCAGATTACAAAGTTATCATTTCCTGAAATAACTTTTCAGATATTTTATCTGATCAATTAGTCTTCGAATGAATGAATTATTTACTTTACCTCACGTTAGTCTCATTCCAAACGTCGTAAATTGTTGGTTATCTGCACGAACCCAGTCTTCACTATGAGTCATCCATACATCAATTGTCTTAAATCATTTATTTATTACTAACTAAGTAATTCACAGAAATGCATAAACAAACAAACAAACAAGGTAAATGTGGTTACATGAAATGATAGGAGAATGTGCCCTAGTGGGCTAAACCGGCATGGCGACTTGTTAGACAAAAGGGGAAGTGGGGGTCGACTAAGAAGTCACTACAGAGTGATAATTATAACAATTTAAATGCTAATCCTTTGCACATGAACGCTCACTCATTCGGGAACAATTGCAATCAATATATATATTTACGCTCAGTGTGTCGTCTTGATCGCTGGTGAAAAGTTCATTTATTTTGTAGAATTGTCCGTCTCTCTCCCTCTCTCTCTCGGTTGTGGTTAGAGGGGATAGTTCAGAGTGACAATTGTTATAGAATGGATGTTTCGGCGGTTGTCGTTCTTCGCGTTCAATGATGCCGAATTCCTAGCTGCAGACTAGTAATTAATATCAAAGACTTGTTCTTATTCTGTCGGGATCGATAGTCGAAGAGTTTATGGTTAAAAGATTCGGCAAAAGTCTGCAACCTTTTTGTCCTCCCTTGATTGAGAGAATCATGGTCTGCAACCTTTAGCCATCTCGTAATTGAGGTAAGCTCGGTCTGCTGATCAAACCGCGAGTGGGGTTTTTATTTGGAATGGCAGAAAAGGCTGTCTCAGGATGTCTGACCCTAACTGGACTCAGGGGCGGTCCTCTGATTTAGTTCAAATCAAATTCCCTTTTTGAGTTTTCCTTCATTAAAAAGTCCAAAATCACATTGTAAAATTGTGTAAACAGTATCATACTCACTCATTCATCTTATACAACAATTACATGTAAACCTCATATCTGGGGCTATTATATAAACAGCGTTATGGTAATGTGGCCACACCGTCTCCCATTAGCTTTCCCAAGTTGTGACAAACGGACCAGTTCGTAGCTGGATTCTTCACCGATCTTTTATACTTTCTCCGGAACATGAAATTTGTTCGTACCTCAAGTTCTGTGAGGTGGAAGGATTTCCTTTGTTCTCCATGAAAATCTACTCTCTCTATACTGTGTGTCCATGAGGAGATCCTCAGGATTTTACGACCTCTCTGACCACAGCAACCTAGTTGAAGGAGGCAAGGGGGAGGCAGGGAGAGGGTGATGGGGCTTACTATACCCAAAGAGGCCAATGTCATGACAGTGGTAAGTAGCCTGAAACCTATGGCAGTAGCCATTGCACGGATTGATGGAGACAATGCCATCCTGTCTGATGTTTAGACTCGGCTTGTAGATGTAAGAGAAGAAATCCGTACTGCCCTGCCCACTTCACTGTTGCTCCAAGCAGAGGAAACTGCAGTTCTGAAATATATCAAAAAGCGTGAAGACTTCTGTCTGAAGCCCATACACGCAGCAGCGTACATGTTGGACTCCAAGTATGATGACAAGAGCATCCTGTCTGGTGCCGTGTCTCGCCACCTTGGCCTGGATGAGGGCAAGGTTCTTGGCAGTCTGGTGAAGTATACTTCCAAGCAAGGGCTTTGGGATGGAGTTGTAATATGGCAGTCGTGCCAACATATCTCATCAGCCACCTGATGGAAGTGACTTTGTGGATCTAAGGCTCTTTCCCCTGTTGCCTCCATCATCCTCCAAATCCCACCAACATCAACCACCTCAGAGCGCAACTGGTCCTTGTTTGGGAACTCACACACCAAAGCACGCAACAGGCTGACCAATTCAAGGGTTGAAAAATTGGTGGCCATCCAGGCAAATTTGAGGCTTTTTGAGTCTGACAACAAGCCATCCTCAACGAGGTTGGAAGGTGACAGTGAAGATGAGGCTTCAGAGTCTGATGTTCAAGATGTAGACATTGAGGATGTCCAGGGAGAAGACATGGAAGCCTGAGAGGAAGACAACCAAAGCTTTAGTTTCTAGACTAACATTTTACAGATGAATGTTGAAAACGTTTTTGGGAGATGCAATGGAACTGTCACGAATTACTAAGGTGGGTGGAATCAGGCGCAGAGAGCAGGTTTCAATTATTAGACAGTTTATTCTCCAGCGCACAAAACAACGGTCAACCCAACACACAGGGTGAATAATCCAAAGCAGGACCAAAATAGTCCGGAGAATAAAACTCATGAATACCACCAAATAACAGGAATACAAAAATATAAGGACGCTAATTAAACTAAAATACACACAGGTGAAACTAATAAGACAAAACCAACAGACAAACAAAAAAGGGATCGGTAGTGGCTAGTAGGACGGTGACAACGACCGCCGAGCACCGCCCGAACAGGCAGGGGAGCCAACTTCGGCGGAAGTCGTGACAGTATCCCCCCCCTGACGCGCGGCTCCCGTAGCGCGCCGCCACCGGCCTCGAGGACGACCCGGAGGACGAGGTGCCGGGCGATCCGGGTGGAGGCGGTGGAAATCTCTCAGGAGAGAAGGGTCCAAAATGTCCCCCACCGGAACCCAGCATCTCTCCTCCGGACCGTACCCCTCCCAGTCCACGAGGTACTGTAGGCCCCCCACCCGGCGTCTCGAATCCAGAATGCCCCGAACTGTGTACGCCGGGGACCCCTCGATGTCCAGAGGGGGCGGAGGGACCTCAGGCACCTTACCTTCTTGCAGGGGACCAGCCACCACCGGCCTGAGGAGAGACACATGAAACGAGGGGTTAATACGGTAATACCTAGGAAGTTGTAACCTGTAACACACCTCGTTTATTCTCCTCAGGACTTTGAACGGCCCCACACACTGCGGCCCCAGCTTCCGACAGGACAGGCGGAGGGGAAGGTTTCGTGTCGAGAGCCAGACCCTGTCCCCCGGTGCAAACACGGGGGCCTCACTGTGGTGCTGGTCAGTGCTCCTCTTCTGCCGTTCTCCCGCTAACCGTAGTGAGTCCTGAACGGCTTTCCAGGTGTCCTTGCAGCGCTGTACCCATTCCTCCACCGCAGGAGCCTCGGTCTGGCTCTGATGCCATGGGGCCAGGACCGGCTGGTAACCTAACACACACTCAAAAGGGGACAAGTTAGTTGAGGAGTGGCGTAGGGAGTTCTGAGCTAGTTCAGCCCAGGGAACATACCTTGCCCACTTACCAGGCCGGTCCCGGCAATAGGACCTTAGAAACCTGCCCACATCCTGGTTTACGCGCTCCACCTGCCCATTACTCTCGGGGTGAAAACCTGAGGTTAAGCTGACCGAGACCCCCAGTCTCTCCATAAACGCCCTCCACACTCTGGACGTGAATTGGGGGCCCCGATCAGAAACGATGTCCTCAGGCACCCCATAGTGCCGGAAGACATGGGTAAACAAGGCCTCCGCAGTCTGCAGGGCCGTAGGGAGACCAGGCAACGGGATGAGATGACAGGACTTAGAAAACCGATCCACAACGACCAGGATCGTAGTACTTCCCTGGGACGGGGGAAGGTCGGTAAGAAAGTCCACCGATAAGTGTGTCCACGGCCGTTGTGGAACGGGGAGGGGTTGTAATTTCCCTCTAGGCTGGTGCCGAGGAGCCTTGCTCTGAGCACACACTGAGCAGGAGGAGACATAAAATCTCACGTCGTTAGCCAGCGTGGGCCACCAGTATCTCCCTCTCAGACTCCGCACTGTCCTCTCGATGCCAGGATGACCCGAGGAGGGGAGAGTATAAGCCCACCGGATCAGCTTGTCCCGGACCCCCCTCGGCACGTACTGAGTCCCCACTGGACAGTTAGGGGGGGCCGGCTCTGACCGTGAGGCCTCCTCTATCTCTCATCCACCTCCCATACCACCGGTGCCACGAGACATGACGGTGGAATGATGGGAGTTGGCTCAACGGACCGCTCCTCGGTATCATAGAGGCGGGACAGCGCGTCGGCTTTGGTGTTTTGGGAGCCTGGCCGGTATGAGATGGTAAACCGAAACATGGTAAAAAACATGGCCTATCTAGCCTGACGTGGATTTAGTCTCATCGCTGCCCGGATATACTCGAGATTACGATGGTCAGTCCAGATGAGAAAAGGGTGTTTAGCCCCCTCAAGCCAATGTCTCCACACCTTCAGAGCCTTGACTACAGCTAACAACTCCCGGTCCCCCACGTCATAGTTTCGCTCCGCTGGGCTGAGCTTGCTCGAAAAGAAAGCACACAGGCGGAGCTTGGGTGGCACGCCCGAGCGCTGGGACAGCACGGCTCCGACCCCAGCCTCGGACGCATCCATCTCCACTATGAACGCTAAAGAGGGGTCCGGACACTACCACTCCCTGCCCGAGCAGGTCTCGGAGAATCTCATCTACGAAGGATTGGAAGACGACTGGCGCATTCTTCAACCCGTATGGCATGACGCGGTACTCATAATGACCAGATGTAGTACTAAATGCGGTTTTCCACTCATCTCCTCCCCGGATACGCACCAGATTATACGCGCTCCTCAGGTCCAGTTTTGTGAAGAAGCGCGCCCCGTGAAATGATTCCACCGCCGTAGTGCTGAGAGGTAGTGGGTAACTAAACCCCACTGTGATGGAATTTAGATCTCTATAATCAAGGCACGGACACAGACCTCCATCCTTCTTCTTCACAAAAAAGAAGCTCGAGGAGACGGGTGATGCAGAGGGCCGAATGTACCCCTGTCCCAGCGATTCAGCAACATATGTTTCCATCGCTACCGTCTCCTCCTGGGACAATGGACACACGTGACTCCTAGGAAGTGCAGCGTTCTCCAGAAGGTTTATCGCGCAGTCCTCTCGACGATGGGGTGGTAATTGGGTCGCCCTCTTTTTACTGAAGGCGATAGCCAAATCGGCATATTCAGAGGGAATGCGCACGGTGGAAACTTGGTCTGGACTCTCCACCGTAGTCGCACCAACGGCAACTCCTATACACCTACCTGAACACTCCTCTGACCACCCCTTAAGAGCCCCCTGTCGCCAGGAAATCACCGGGTTGTGTTGAGCTAACCAGGGAACCCCCAACACCACTGGAAACGCAGGTGAATCTATTAGGAACAGACTAATCTGCTCCTTATGATCCCCCTGCGTTACCATGTCCAGCGGCACCGTAGCCTCTCTAATTACTCCTGACCCTAATGGTCGGCTATCTAAGGAGTGCACAGGGAAAGGTAGGTCTAACGACACCAGGGGAATCCCTAGCCTTAACGCAAGCCCACGATCCATGAAATTCCCAGCTGCGCCTGAATCGACTAGCGCCTTATGCTGTAGAGAGGGAAAAAACCCAGGGAAAGAAGTCAACACATACACATGACCGACAGCAAGCTCTGGGTGAGTCTGGTGCTTACTCACCTGGGGTGATCGAGCAGTGCTCCGCCTGTCCTCCCGACTCCCAGACGAGTTCCTCCAGCACCAGTCGGACGTGTGCCCTCGTCGACCACAACTGGTGCAGGAGGACACTCCTCCTCCGGTCCCCCTCGAAGCCGCCCCTCCTAATTCCATAGGGATCGGGGCAGGAGGGCTGGGAAGTGGAAACGACAGGGCCTGATCCGAACGCCCGCGGGCAGCCAGCAGGTTGTCGAGACGGATAGCCAAGTCAATGAGTTCATCCAGTGTGAATGTGGTGTCCCGACATGCCAGCTCCCTGCGGACGTCCTCCCTGAGACTGCATCTGAAATGATCGATCAAGGCCCTGTCGTTCCACCCTGCTCCTGCGGCCAAGGTCCTGAACTCCAGAGCAAAGTCCTGTACGCTCCTCGTCTCCTGACGCAGGTGGAACAGCCGTTCACCCGCCGCAAGACCCTCTGGTGGATGGTCAAACACAGCTCGGAATCGGCGGGTGAACTCTGGGTAATTATCCTTCGCCGAGTCCGGACCATTCCACACTGCGTTGGCCCACTCGAGGGCTCGCCCAGTCAAGCAGGAAACGAGGGCGCTCACGCTCTCCTCTCCGGAGGGAGCAGGATGCACGGTATCCAGGTATAGTTCCAGTTGAAGAAGGAAACCCTGGCACCCAGCCGCCGTTCCGTCATACTCCCGTGGGAGCGTCAGCCGAAGAGCCCCGAAGCCAGATGTGGTCGCAGGAACAGGAGGTGCTGAAGAAGGGGGTGCTGGAGATGAGGTGGGAAGGCCCCTCCTCTCCCATCGATCCATCCTCTCCATCATTTGGTCCATGGCCGAACCAATCCGGTGAAGCACGCTGGTGTGATGGAGGACCCTCTCTTCCATCGATGGGAGAGGAGACGCGGCTGCTCCTGCTGATTCCATAGGTGGTGCGGGATTCTGTCACGAATTACTAAGGTGGGTGGAATCAGGCGCAGAGAGCAGGTTTCAATTATTAGACAGTTTATTCTCCGGCACACAAAACAACGGTCAACCCAACACACAGGGTGAATAATCCAAAGCAGGACCAAAATAGTCCGGAGAATAAAACTCATGAACATCACCAAATAACAGGAATACAAAAACAATCCCGCACAAAACAAGGGTGGGACAACCTACTAAATATAAGGACGCTAATTAAACTAAAATACACACAGGTGAAACTAATAAGACAAAACTAATAAGACAAAACCAACAGACAAACGAAAAAGGGATCGGTAGTGGCTAGTAGGACGGTGACGACGACCGCCGAGCACCGCCCGAACAGGCAGGGGAGCCAACTTCGGCGGAAGTCGTGACAGGAACATTGCGGATCATTCAATATTCCCTTTCTTTTGTTGTTCAGTGAAATCATCCCATGTGAAGAGTCAACTCATTTAATTAAAGTTAAATTCGTAACTAAATTGTTTTTTTTTATTTCTATTGGAAGGATTTAATAATTTGTAATTATGTCTACTTATGATAAGGTAAAATGTTTATGTTTCTGTCTCCATATGATATGGTAAATATATCCAATGCAAAAAACATCTACATTTAAATCGTATTCATATTAATTTGCATATATCTCTGTTAATTCCCATATATTCTCGTTAATTCCCATATATTCCTGTTAATTCCAATGGAAAGTTTCCATCTCTGAATATTCCCCAAATTGTGCAACCCTAATTACAGCCCGCTTGGAGTTTGCCAAAAGGCACCTAAAAGATTCTCAAACCATCAGAAATAAGATTCTCTGGTCTGATGAAACCAAGATTGAACTCTTTAGCTGAATGCCAAGCATCACGTCTGGAGGAAACTTGCTACCATCCCTACGTTGAAGCATGGTGGTGGCAGCATCATGCTGGGGGGATGTTTTTCAGAGGCAGGGACTGGGAGACAAGTCGAGATTGAGGGAAAGATAAACGGTGCAAAGTACAGAGAGATCCTTGATGAAAACCTGCTCCAGAGAGCTCAGGACCTCAGACTGGGGTGAAGGTTCACTTTCCAGGACAACAACCCTACGCACACAAACAAGACAACGCAGGAGTGGCTTCGGGACAAGTCTCTGAATGTCCTTGAGTGGCCCAGCCAGAGCCCGGCTTTGAACCCGATCGAACATCTCTGGAGAGACTTGAAAATAGTTGTTCAGCGACGCTCCCCATCCAACCTAATATATCTTGAGAGGATCTGAACAGAAGAATTGGAAAAAGTCCCCAAATACAGGTATGCCATGCTTGTCGCTTCATACCCAACAAGACTCAAGGTTGTAACTGCTGCCAAAGGTGATTCAACAAACCTGTTTTTGCTTTGTCATGATGGGGTATTGTGTGTAGATTTATTAGATTAGATTTATTAGATTTACCAGCAGCATACCACTCTGCTGACAGTAACCAGATAACCATCCAACTTTTATATGCAAGTAAATTACGTTTACAGGCCTTGTGTAAAACAGAAAATTTGTCGGTTAACTTTCCAAATGACGACAAAACAAAATATGCTAGACAAGGTGGGATCTTTTTGTGTCTGTAAAAGTAATTGTGTGAGAAATGGCGGTGGAAACACTTTTATGCACAAATGTTTATATAATAGCCATCACGTGTGATGATATGTTGTGTGGTCCTCCCACCATGACTCAGAAAAGTAAGCAGTTTATTAGGCTACATACAGTGCCTTGCGAAAGTATTCGGCCCCCTTGAACTTTGCGACCTTTTGCCACATTTCAGGCTTCAAACATAAAGATATAAAACTGTATTTTTTTTGTGAAGAATCAAAAACAAGTGGGACACAATCATGAAGTGGAACGACATTTATTGGATATTTCAAACTTTTTTAACAATTCAAAAACTGAAAAATTGGGCGTGCAAAATTATTCAGCCCCCTTAAGTTAATACTTTGTAGCGCCACCTTTTGCTGCGATTACAGCTGTAAGTCGCTTGGGGTATGTCTCTATCAGTTTTACACATCGAGAGACTGAAATTTTTTCCCATTCCTCCTTGCAAAACAGCTCGAGCTCAGTGAGGTTGGATGGAGAGCATTTGTGAACAGCAGTTTTCAGTTCTTTCCACAGATTCTCGATTGGATTCAGGTCTGGACTTTGACTTGGCCATTCTAACACCTGGATATGTTTATTTTGAACCATTCCATTGTAGATTTTGCTTTATGTTTTGGATCATTGTCTTGTTGGAAGACAAATCTCCGTCCCAGTCTTAGGTCTTTTGCAGACTCCATCAGGTTTTCTTCCAGAATAGTCCTGTATTTGGCTCCATCCATCTTCCCATCAATTTTAACCATCTTCCCTGTCCCTGCTGAAGAAAAGCAGGCCCAAACCATGATGCTGCCACCACCGTGTTTGACAGTGGGGATGGTGTGTTCAGCTGTGTTGCTTTTATGCCAAACATAACGTTTTGCATTGTTGCCAAAAAGTTCAATTTTGGTTTCATCTGACCAGAGCACCTTCTTCCACATGTTTGGTGTGTCTCCCAGGTGGCTTGTGGCAAACTTTAAACGACACTTTTTATGGATATCTTTAAGAAATGGCTTTCTTCTTGCCACTCTTCCATAAAGGCCAGACTTGTGCAATATGCGACTGATTGTTGTCCTATGGACAGAGTCTCCCACCTCAGCTGTAGATCTCTGCAGTTCATCCAGAGTGATCATGGGCCTCTTGGCTGCATCTCTGATCAGTCTTCTCCTTGTATGAGCTGAAAGTTTAGAGGGACGGCCAGGTCTTGGTAGATTTGCAGTGGTCTGATACTCCTTCCATTTCAATATTATCGCTTGCACAGTGCTCCTTGGGATGTTTAAAGCTTGGGAAATCTTTTTGTATCCAAATCCGGCTTTAAACTTCTTCACAACAGTATCTCGGACCTGCCTGGTGTGTTCCTTGTTCTTCATGATGCTCTCTGCGCTTTTAACGGACCTCTGAGACTATCACAGTGCAGGTGCATTTATACGGAGACTTGATTACACACAGGCGGATTGTATTTATCATCATTAGTCATTTAGGTCAACATTGGATCATTCAGAGATCCTCACTGAACTTCTGGAGAGAGTTTGCTGCACTGAAAGTAAAGGGGCTGAATAATTTTGCACGCCCAATTTTTCAGTTTTTGATTTGTTAAAAAAGTTTGAAATATCCAATAAATGTCGTTCCACTTCATGATTGTGTCCCACTTGTTGTTGATTCTTCACAAAAAAATACAGTTTTATATCTTTATGTTTGAAGCCTGAAATGTGGCAAAAGGTCGCAAAGTTCAAGGGGGCCGAATACTTTTGCAAGGCACTGTATTAAATAAATTATGATGAACTTCACAATGTGGTGAAAGTGCACGGTGATGAGTTTGATGCTCCTTTCTTATAAATATTGAGGGTCTTATTCTGGTGATATGATGATTGATGCTTGGCTGCTGTTTGACAAATAAAAATGATCTTGTCTTTTGTCCATAATAGTCTCATCATGTAGGCAAGCCCCACTGTGTCTGCGAGCTGTTGGCTAGAGCGCATTTGCTAATACATGAATGGGCACATTCTCTATATAACACATTTTTGTGACAAAATCATCAGTAGAATTGAATTTATCGCAAAAGTTAATTGTATGTGTACCACGCCATCACACACAGCCTTTTATCAATTTGATGGAAACATTGCTGGTGGGAAAATGTGCTTTTATGCAGATTTTATCATATTTGCATGAAAATCTGTCGCAAATTGGATGGAAACCCAGCTAGTGTCATGAGACAGACACTTTTTACACCATGCAAGATTCCTCCGATCAAATAGCCTAACCTAAATGGCACCCAATCAATAAAAAAATATGCTTCGATGTAAATATGACATGTTATGTAAGGGATAAACGCCAATGTTCTGTACATTATCTTGGACATAATGGACGACGCAGTGGGACAAGGCAGAGTAAATATTTCTAAGGTAATGTACAGAACGTATGCGTTTATTCCACAATTGCCAAAGAAAACAATACTAATGCACACATATACCGGTCGAAAAAATAAAATAAAATTGTTGAGATTTTAAATTTTATAAGAGAATTCATCCTTTTTCATATTTTGGTTACTAGAGACGCAACCCAGTCGTTTGTTTGATTCGTTTGATATTTATGGACGCGACCAAGTTGTTTGTTTTATATGTTCCATAGCTCGCTCGCTGGAAACGTTCTTCATACATCCATAATAATGAGCTGGTTATGCCTGATTTTGCCTGACATAGCTAGAAAAGTTTGCCTTCTCGTCAGGACACGCAACACTGTTAATTACGAGGAGACTGCATTGCATATCAAACACACTACGCTAGAAGCTAGCTAAATAGTCTGTTGCTAGCAAACCTGCCAATATGACAACTGAATTGAAAAATATCTGTTTCTGAAAACAGCTGGTCAAACTACCCAGGTAGCGCAAAACGTTCCTGGAACCTAAACCAACGTTGGACTTAGGTTGGGAAAAGTTGTATATTGGTGTTGCAAAAACAAACGTTGTAGCAACGTTCTCTTAACATTCATGAATAAATGTTTAAAAATAAATGTATTTGAAACACATTCCAATGTTACCAATAGGTTGAGATGTGGTACTGTTTGACTCGTATGAAAGGCAACTCTTGGCCAATGTTTCTAAACGTTGTCAGGAGGTTTCAAAATGAACGTTTCAAAATAAATGTATTTGAAACCTATTCCAACGTATTGACATGTACGAGAAGAAACTATTGGCCAATGTTTATAAACGTTATCAACAGATTTCAAAATAAATGTATTTGAAACATATTCCAATGTAGCCAATAGGTTGGGATTTGTTCCTGTTTGACATGTACAAAAGGGAACGCTTGGCCAACGTTTATAAACATTGTCACTAGGTTTCAAAATGAACTTCTGCTTACACTTCCATTGTCATAGAAAAGCACAGTTCAATCAACTTGTTTGCGGAATGCAAGTGTGGTCGCGACCATTTGAATGCAGACAAGACACTCTTTTCTAACTGTCACTTAAGTGAATTACTGCAGTAACGTCGTTGGGTCACTTGGTAATTTTAATATGTGGTAACATTAGCTTTTAATTATGTAATCAGTGTTGATGTTAGATTATTAAACAACTGAATGCCTGGAATTAGCAAGCTAACATTAAGTTTAGTAAGTTTTTAACGTTTTAGGATAAGGTAATGTTAGCTAATGTTAGCTTACCTAACTCAGTTCACTTAACATAACATTAACTAAGTTGACTAATGTTAGAGTAAACTAGGCTTATTAACACTATCTAACTTTACCGTTCTGCCAGTTAACCAGCCAGCTGACCAGCCGTAACGTTACGTTACCCCCTTGCCTTGAGTTCTTCGGATCATCATTCTCCTTTGGCCAAGTAAATTACTTCTGCTTCGGATTTCTCAAGCCAAGTCCGGGGTGTGTTCGCTGACACTGACACAGATGTTTCAATGTAACTTAGATCAAGTCACCTTGCATTGAAACATGGCAATCTCTGTTTTCTGTCTACAGCTGCAGCCCATGGTAACTTGCTCATATTGTAGGAGTCTTCCTCCTCCTCCAGCCACCTAACGTAAGGTGATTATCTGAATTATTGAAATGAATTAACCCACCCAATTACTCAACTAAGCACCCCACTAGCCATTGTGTATATATCTCAATGACACGATCAATACATTTATTTCAGGATATAATGGATAGAGCGAGAGAATGCTGCTATAACAGGAAATGGATTGCCTCAAGGAGAAAACTACTAAAGGACTGTAGCTTAAATAGGCCAGGGCAAGAAAGGAATATTGATCCTGCGGAGTCAGAAATTGCTATGGAATGTACATCAGGTCCTTATGACTTAGACACATCAAACAAAATCAGAGAAATTGACAATCATGGAGCCAACAATGAGGATGATGGGGAAATCAGTGAAGGGGACATTCATGGAGCCGATGATGATGATGGAGAAATCAGTCAAAGGAATATTTATGGGGACAATGACACAGTGATGAAATCCACTCTAAGAGAAGAGTTAGCCTCTTGGCTGGTTGTGAATAATATAAAGCACACCGCAGCAGATGGTTTTCTCAAGATACTGAAAAAACATGGTGTTGATGATCTGCCATGTAGTGCACGTAGTACACTGTTAAAAACTGATAAACATGTGCAGGTCGAAATGAGGTCTGGCATTGACTATGTGTTTTTGGGAGTAGAGAACATGTTGAAGAAGAACCTAGACAAGTGTCCCAGTTGCTTCACAGATGAGACTGAGTATTTGAATGTGTCTGAATGTTGATGGACTACCCCTATTCAAAAGCTCAAAAAACGTTACCTGGTCCGTGTTGTGTGGTCTCAACACCACACCGATAGTTTTCCCAGTTGCGCAGTTGTGGAAATTCTGAACCGAATGACCTCAACTTTCTTAATAATACCATACAAGAGAGGAAGAAACTTCAAGATGAGGGAATGGTGTATAGGGGCAGGCAAGTAAAAATCCTTCTGACGTGATCATGTCTGAAGGAGGGTTCAAACCATTCTCAGGATACTACGGATGTGAGAGATGCACCCAGAAGGGAGTCTGGCTTGGGCGAGTTACATATCAGGCTGTAGAAGACCTAGAGGCATGCACTGACAAGTCATTTAGACAGAACTCTCAACAGGAACATCACCAACAGGTGTCTCTATTCATAGAGTTGGACATTGACATGGTGAAGGCCTTTCCAGGCGACTATATGCAATCGGGCTTGTCTGGGTGTCACAAAGAAGTTGATTCTGACTTGGATGCATGGAAAGAGGGAAACAAGAATGTCTAGGAGTCATATTGCAAATATCAGTGCCCGCATGTTGGAGCTGAAACAGGCAGTGCCCAACATCTTTGCTCGTAAGCCTAGGAATCTAGATGAAATCGAAAGATGGAAAGCCACTGAATTCCACCAAATCATGCTGTACATGGGCAAAATAAATATTTACCCCTTTTTTCTCCCCAAATTTCGTGGTATCCAATTGGTTGTAGTTACAGTCTTGTCTCATCGCTGCAACTCCCGTATGGATTCGGGAGAGGCGAAGGTCAAGAGCCATGTGTCCTCGGAAACACAACCCAACCAAGCCACACTGCTTCTTGACACAATGCACATCGAACCCGGACGCCAGCCACACCAATGTGTTGAAGGAAACACCGTACACCTGGCGACCTGGTCAGCGTGCACTGCGCCCGGCCCGCCACAGGAGTCGCTAGTGCGCGATGAGACAAGGATATCCCTGCCGGCCAAACCCTCCCTAACCCGGACGACGCTGGGCCAATTGTGCGCCGCCCCATCCCGGTCGCGGGCAAACTTGTACTTAAGGGTATCCTACAACCTATGTATAAAAAATAGCTACTCAGTGGCAATGTGCATTCTTGTCTGTCCAGACCTCATTGAGCAGCACTATGACTATGCAAAAGAACTGCTGACCTATTTTGTCAAGAAGGCCAGGGAGCTGTACGGCCCAGATATCAAATCAAATCAAACTTTATTTGTCACATGCGCCGAATACAACAAGTTTATACTTTACCGTGAAATGCTTACTTATAAGCCCTTAACCAACAGTGCAGTTCAAGAAGAGTTAAAAAAATATTTACCAAATGACAAAAAAAAAAACAATAATAAAAAGTAACACAAAAAGAATAACAATAATGAGGTTATATACAGGGGGCATCAGTACCGAGTCAGTGTGCGGGGGTACAGGCTAGTTGAGGTAATCTGTACATGTAGGTGGGGTCGAAGTGACTATGCATAGATAACAAACAGCAAGTAGCAGCAGTGTACAGAAGGGAGGTACACGTCTTGGTAATCCATCTGGCCCAGCGGCTTTGTGAATGTTGACCTGGTTAAAGCTTTTGTTCACATCGGCTACCGAGAGCGTTATCACACAGTCATCCAGAACAGCTGGTGCTCTCGTGCATGCTTCAGTGTTACTTGCCTCGAAGCAAGCATAAAAGGCATTTAGCTCGTCTGGTAGGCTTGTGTCACTGGGCAGCTCGCGTCTGGGTTTCCCTTTGTAGTCCGTAATAGTTTTCAAGCCCAGCCACAATGACGAGCGTCAGAGCCGGTGTAGTAGGATTCATTGTATTGATCCGGTCTTAGTGCCAGGTTCGTTCTGTGGTGGTAAATAGACGACTACAAATAATATAGATGAGAACTCTCTTGGTAGATAGTGTAGTCTACAGCTTATCATAAAGTACTCTGCCTCAGGCGAGAAATACCTCGAGACTTCTTTAATATTAGACATCGTGCAACAGCTGTTATTGACAAATAGACACACACCCCCTCCCCTCGTCTTACCAGAGGTAGTGTCTCTGTTCTGCCGGTGTATGGAAAATCCCGCTAGCTCTATATTGTCCATATTGTCGTTCAGCCACGTCTCGGTAAAACATAAGAGGTTACAGTTTTTAATGTCGTAGATCATCAATTTTATTTTCCAATGATTGCACGTTGGCAAGAAGAACGGATGGCAGTGGGAGTTTACTCGCTCACCTACTGATTCTCAGAAGGCTGCCCGATCTGCGGCCCCTTTTCCAGCGTCTTTTCTTCACACAAAGACGTGGATGTGGGCCTGTTCCAGTGAAAGCAGGATATCCTTCTCGTTGGACTCGTTAAAGGAAAAAGTTTATTTCAGTCCGCGGTGACTAATCGCTTTTCTGATGTCCAGAAGTTATTTTTTGGTCATAAGAGACTGTAGCAGCAACATTATGTACACAATAAGTTTAAAAAAAATAAGTTACACAAAATGCAAAAATGTTTTACAAAATAGCACAATTGGTTGGGAGAATGTAAAACTTCAGCCATGTTCTTCAGCACCATCTTTTTCAGGACACAAATGAAGGTGTCTTATATGGAGAAATGATTTATGATTGCACAACTAACAGAATTTTGGCCCAATGCAATGCCAAATAAAACATGCTTCCTATGATTTGTAATTACCCAAAGATATCCCGCAAAAAGGAAAGGCCTCCAAAGTGTCCAATGAACCATAAACTGTGTTACTGTCCATTTATCTTTGGTGTTGACTGTAATAGCATATTGAATTCACATACCTGAGTTTCATCTGAACATCCTACAGGCCTACTAGCCAAAACAACAACTGGCGGAATAGCGCTACCTGCAGCATCCAGTAAGAATTTTGCATATCTGTTACAGTACATAGTCAACCTCCCTTAGTAGTGCCCAACAGTATCGACACATTCATCTCTATGTTTCCCCTCAATCAAAACCGTTGTGTTTTTCTGAAATGTCACAATGCACTGTTAAGAATGAATGAATTGCTTTACGCTAAACCTCCTATCCAGCCTCATAGGTCTCCAACAAAAGGAATCTGCATTCACAAGTGCTGTGCAGTCCCAGGGGATAATTGCAATGATGTCTGGTTAGTACTGTACATGTTCATCTGTGATTTAACAGTGCTTTGGTCAAAATAGCAACTCCCCTTTAATCCTTTCTGCTAAACCAGCTGGTCAAGGACTCAATTTTATGTCTCCGTTCTAATCAACGATGTTGTCTTGTTATTAAGCATTCCAGACAAAGGTACTGATGAAGCTAGACATTATAATTGAGAACCAGCAATTCAACAGATCTCAACAGAGGATAATTTTCACAAACAATTGGTATGTTCTCACTGTAAGTACTTCTTCGCCACAAAAAGATAAACACCGGCCGGTAAAGTATTATAGGGCTACTACTGTAGGTCACATCTTCTTCATTGTTTCAGTCAGACATACCAGGAATCAAATTCTCAATTACTTTGGTATTGTCCATATGTAGCTCGTTTTTGGTCGCAGGTCCAGGAATGGCTGAAGAATTGCAACATTTGCCTAGAACTAACGCTGCAGATAGCAATACTAGGTGATTTGAAAAGCCATAGACAATCAATCAATAATATAATCATTATTTTAGCAAAAATTATTATTTTTAATTTACAATCTGTAGAAGCTATGAGAATAGAAAGGTTTAGTACTTTTGTGAAGCATCACAGCACAGTTGAAAAATGTATGGCAAATATAAATCCAAAAGGGAAGTGGAATGGGAGGGGTTGAATGGATCTGAAGGGTGGGACTAATAACAAGATAACCAATGTAAAATGGAATGGGAGGGGTTGAATGGAGCTGAAGGGTGGGACTAATAACAAGATAACCAATGTAAAACATACGTAAAATGTATATGGGTTCAGAAATTTTGTGAAATAGCACTGTTACAAATAGAAATCAAACTGGATGGACATCAGAAATAGAGGAAGGGCTAAAAACAAACAAAATATAACTATTGTAAAATAGATTGTCTGTAAAATGTGTATAAGATGTATAAACTGAAGGTAGAAGCCTAAGTGTTTATTAGTTTACTCCAATTGGGGGGAAGGGTGGTAGGGTTTGCGGGTAATAATACAGGTATATTCTTTAAAAAGTATGTATATCTATATAGGTATGTGTATGTATATATGTGTGTATGTATGCATGCGTGTATGTATATGGATATATATATTAACCCAAAAAATATATAGGGGATTGGAAATGATGCAGACAATTACATTGATGGAAGCAACCATCTTTCCTCAATATTAAGCTGTCAGAGCAGCTCACAGATCACTGCAACTGTTCATAGCCCATCTGTATACAGCCCATCTATCTACCTCATCCCCATACTGTATTTATTTATTTAGCTCCTTTTGCACCACAGTATCTCTACTTGCACATCCATCTTTTGCACATCTACCATTCCAGTGTGTAATTGCCATATTGTAATTACTTCGCCACCATGGCCTATTTATTTACTTAACTCCCTTATTTGACCTAATTTGCACTCACTGTATATAGACTTTGTTTTATTTTTTTCTACTGTATTATTGACTGAATGTTTGTTCATTCCATGTGTAACTCTGTGTTGTTGTATGTGTCGAACTGCTATGCTTTATCTTGGCCAGGTCGCAGTTGCAAATGAGAACTTGTTCTCAACTAGCTTACCTGGTTAAATAAAGGTGATTTTAAAAAAATGACGTTTTTTTAATTAAGCTGATCCACCCCTTAATAAATTAAATAAATAAAAGAATTCATACAATTCTCAATTAATCCACTAGACATTCTATCTCAGTATGTATGGGTCCAACACAGTAGGGAAGACTGTGAGGAGGATGATAGGGCACATTGGGACCAATAGACTGTTGTCCCAGTTCAGTATGAAAGGGAGAAAAAAGTTGGCATTCGAAGACCTGCCTCTTTTAATAAGAGTAATGACAAGTAGGTGCACATTTATACCAGATACCCTAATATAACCTTTATTATTTATAGCTCAGAAGACAACCAGCATCTATTTACCCAGAATCCATTGGCCTCCTTGTCCAAGATCTACAATAAAATACCATATTGTGCTGCTTTACTACTAATTAAACTGAATTATGATGTGTTTCAATCTCATTCAGAGGCCTGCAGCAGATGCCACAAATAGGCCAAAATCACTGTGTGAGACCGAAATAGGTGCCTGAAGCATATGCGCCATTTAAGGAAAGGGGCAACAAATACAGATCGAATGTAGGACAGGTGGAGTTCCACATCAGATATTTTGTGTTCATTAACCATTAACAGTACACAACAGCAGCACAAGTGTTTTACTTACATGATAATGTTGTTCTTCATTGTAATGTATCTGAATAATTCAGTTGTATGATCGACTCCCTCGTAGCTCGCTAACACAACAGCTGGATGTTTAGCCTAGTCGAGCTAAATACCGTAGTAATCCATGAAGCAAAACATTAGCGAAGTAACAGCAGTAGCTACGATTTACCACATGCAAGTTATGCCTAACTGTACATTAGTAATTATACAACCTATTAAGCTGTCAACAGGTCTACTTCATGGGTACAGCCATGTTTGTTTAATTCACCACTATCCCATAAAGCTAGGTCACGTTCTTATTCTGTAACGTTACTTGTACATTAGTAATTATACAACCTATTAAGCCGTCGACAGGTCTACTTCATGGGGACAGCCATGTTTGTTTAATTCACCACTATCCCATAAAGCTAGGTCACGTTCTTATTCTGTAACGTTACTTGTCAAAATTGACACATCTGTCTCCAGAGAAGAAGAGAGTCACAGATAAACAGAAAGAGCTCTGTGAGCCCATGTAACGGATGTGAAACGGCTAGCTAGTTAGCGGTGTTGCGCGCTAAATAGCGTTTCAATCGGTGACGTCACTTGCTCTGAGACCTTGAAGTAGTGGTTCCCCTTGCTCTGCAAGGGCCGAGGCTTTTGTGGAGCGATGGGTAACGATGCTTCAAGGGTGACTGTTGTTGATGTGTGCAGAGGGTCCCTGGTTCGGGCAAGGGGACGGTCTAAAGTTATACTGTTACACCCAAATGGTGTGAGAGAGCACGAGCTGACTGTGCCCCTCAAATAAATGCAAGTCCAATGATGAGTTTTAACACTCAGTTACTTTGTTTCAGACCACAGCACCTGAAATAAATGGAGAGCATCGGAAGCACGAGCCCAAGAGACAGAAGCCCAAGAGAGAGAAGGAGCACAAGCACAGAATCGACCCTAATGCATTTTGACTGAAGAGGACATTTTGTAACTCCAGTGATTTTATTAAATATGTCCAGCGGTAAAAAAAAAAAAAAAAAAAAAAAAAACTAGGGAAATAGAAATGTAATTAGTTGCTTATCCAATTATAGTATATCAAGAGTTTGTAATTAACAGTTTTATATTGTATTTCCTTGTTGGTTAAAAAAAAATCTAAATATAAAGTTGGAATTTCCTGTCTTATATAGTTGGAATTTCCTGTCTTTATAAATTGAAGCCATCATCGCATATAACACCTATTACCAACATTTGTTAAACGTTGTTGGATGTTCATTAACGTTTAAAAAGGAACTAATGGCCAACGTTGTAAATTACACTAATACCAACGTTTACCAAACTTGACAAATGTTTACAAAATGTAATCTGTCGCCTACACTTTAACCAAAACCGAACGTTTATCTGAATGCATTCAGAATGTTTAGACAACCAATCCAACACCTAAACAAAACGTTTATAAAACGTTACCTGGGTAAAAACATGTGGGAGGATTTGACATCATAGCGCTGCATCATGACTGCAACATAGGGGCCAGAGAAATTCATGTTCATCACTCACCACATTAGGTCATCAGATGCTCCAAAGAAATATGTTTCCGCAAAAACCAATCAGATAGTTAGCTAGCTACGTTTTTCCTCATTGGACCTGCATTTCCAATGTATCCAATTTTGGTTTGTGTGGTTCTTGGTTACGCTTTCTGTAACTTCGGTCAGCATGTGTAGGCGCATATGCGTCATGATTGCAAGGTGTCCCAATATCTTTTCCAAACGACCCATCTGGTTTTAATTTCCATTCTAAAATGCTCTTCTAACCAATCAGAATTGAGTATTCAACAATGCTGTGATGAGAACAGGACAGGTCAAAATAAAATGGACAATATCTAGAAGGGGAAATCTGGCTAGTTATAACTTCTGTCTGTTAGTTTAACCCTGTGGGCTAAATTATCATAATAATCAGTGATTTCAAGTTTCTATCAGTACATTTTTCAGGAGCTGCATCATAGCGAAAAATAAAATACTTCTGCATTTCCCCGTTGTGTACACATGGATTCTCATTGCAAATAGGCTCAAGATTACTCCTGATTAAATTGGGTAGCTGAAATTTAGAGATTATAAACCCAAAATGATTAGTCATAGGAATCAGGACTAATGAAGCCAATGCAACTGGCTGTTTTACAAACGGTAGGCCTACCACAGGGATGAGCATATATAAAATGTAATTGCAATCTGACACTGTAGGCTACACTATTGTAGTTTTGCAGGGGAGGAGGGCGGCAATGTTTCTGTCTCGACTAGGGCGTCAGAACGGCCAGGACTGGCAACATGGTTGCTTTTTCCAGATCAATCAAGTTCATATTCAATGTTCTCGTTCTGGACCTTTACATCAAATTAAATTAAGTTAAAGTCAAACAAAATAATAGTCCATGCAATATGTGAAAATGTAAGACATTCATTAATGTGCTCCTTATTGGAGCCAAGGTCTTAAGTCAAGTCAAGCAAGATTTGTGAAAATAATGTTCACGTTTTCATAAAAGCATGAAACTTGGTACACTTATACAGTTTGGGGCCATAAACACATCACAAAAAACTCCCTCTGGTGGCCGTGGTGGGCATTTTTCTATTCCGCCATAACCATGCAATGTATTTTCCTTCATATCTAATCAATCATTCTGTTGACTTAAATGCACTTGCAGATCCCAGATATGATAAGCAGCAGTTTGCCGTGTCTTTCTTATTCAAGTTGCTCAATGTACAGCAGAGTGTTAAAGTCAATATTTGTCCTCATTTGTTCTGTTCACACCATATCTGCACAGTCCCACTCAAATAATCACATATTATTTATTTAATAATTATTACATTATTATTATGGCACCTGTCCATCATTTGGTCAGAGAGACCCTTTCTATTTTTTTGTCTACAGTCAGGTCTATGTTATTGTATATCATATTTTATATATCATTAATAAATTGTACCTCTAACTTTTACATGAAATATCTAATAATATGTTGTTTTATGTACAGTACCAGTCAAAGTTTGGACACACCTACTCATTCAAGGGTTTTTCTTTATTTGTACTATTTTCTATATTATAGAATAATAGTGAAGACTTCAAAACTATGAAATAGCACATATGGAATCATGTAGTAACCAAATAAGCAAAGAGAAACAACAGAAACATTCTTACTGTAAGACATAAAGGTAAGTCAATTCAGAGGAACTACTAGTATTGAAGCCAGGCTGGATAGGGTCAAGAAGATTGTTCTGAGAGATAACGACAAAGTTGATCAGAGACAGCACGCTCACATGTTTTGGAAAGAAAATAAAAAAGAGATACAGGTCTCTGATCCACTTTCTCGTTATCTCTCAGAACAATCTTCTTGACCCTAACCAGTCTGGCTTCAATACAGTACGTGTCACTCAACCGAGACTGCTTTTCCCTGTGTCACGAAGGCACTCCACACTGCCAAAGATGACTGTCTCTCTCCTCCGTTCTCATCCTCCTAGATCTTTCAACTGCCTTCGACACCGTGAACCATCAGATACTCCTCTCCTCCCTCTCAGGGCTTGGAGTCTCAGGTTCTGCACACTCTTGGATTGCATCCTACCTGGCAACCCGCTCCTATCAGGTGGTGCGGAGAGGATCTGTGTCTGCACCACATACTCTCACTACTGGTGTCCCCCAGGGCTCGGTTCTAGGCCCTCTTCTCTATATACACCAAGTCACTCGGCTCCGTCATATCCTCACATGGTCTCTCCTATCATTGCTATGTGGATTACACTCAAATACTTTTCTCCTTCCCGCCTTTTAACACCCAAGTGGCGACACGCTTCTCTGCGTGCCTGGCAAATATCTCAGCTTGGATGTCGGCTTAACCTCGACAAGATGGAGCTGCTCTTCCTCATGGTGAAGGCCTGCCCGCTCCATTACGGTCTCCATTACGGTTGACAACTCCACAGTGCCACCCTACCAGAGTGTAAAGAACCATGGTGTGAGCCTGGACAACACCCTATCGTTCTCTGCAAACATCAAAGCAGTGACTCTACAACATCCGTAGAGTACGGCCCTACCTCACACAGGAAGTGGCGCAGGTCCTAATCCAGACACTTGTCATCTCCCGTCTGGACTACTGAAACTTGCTCTTGACTCGGCTTCCCGGTTGTGCCATCAAACACCTGCAACTTTTCCAGAACGCTGCAGCATGCCTAGTTGTCGAGTTCCAAGTTCTCCCATGTCACCCCGCTCCTCCACACACTCCATGGGCTTCCAGTTGAAGCTCGCATCCACTACAAGACCATGGTACTTGCCTACGGAGAACTTACAGAAAAGGTTTGACCTCTGTCATTGCCAACAAAGGGTATATAACAAAGTATTGAGATAAACTTTTGTTATTGACCAAATACTTATTTTCCACCATAATTTGCAAAGAAATTCATTTAAAATCCTACAATGTGATTTTCTGGAATTTTTTTCTCATTTTGTCTGTCATAGTTGAAGTGTACCTATGATGAAAATTACAGGCCTCTCTCATCTTTTTAAGTGGGAGAACTTGCACAATTGGTGGCTGACTAATTACTTTTTTGCCCCACTGTATGTTGGGAGTCATTCAAACTCGTTTTTCAACAACTCCACTAATTTCTTGTTAACAAACTATAGTTTTGGCAAGTCGGTTAGGACATCTACTTTGTGCATGACATAAGTAATTTTTCCAACAATTGTTTACAGACAGATTATTTCACTTATAATTCACTGTATCACAATTCCAGTGCGAAATAAGTTTACATACAATAAATTGACTGTGCCTTTAAACAGTTTGGAAAAATCCAGAAAGTGATGTCATGACTTTAGAAGCTTCTGATATGCTAATTGACATAATTTGAGTCAATTGGAGGTGTACCTGTGGATGTATTTCAAGGCCTACCTTCAAACTCAGTGTCTCTTTGCTTGACATCATGGGGAAATCAAAAGAAAACAGCCAAGACTTCAGAAAACAATTGTAGACCTCCACAAGTCTGGTTCATCCTTGGGAGCAATTTCCACATGCCTGAAGGTACCACGTTCATCTATACAAACAATAGTATGTGAATATAAACACCATGGGACCACGCAGCCATCATACCATTCAGGGAGGAGACGCATTCTGTCTCCTAGAGATGAACGTACTTTGGTGCGAAAAGTGCAAATCAATCCCAGAACAACAGCAAAGGACCTTGTGAAGATGCTGAAGGAAACAGGTACAAAAGTATCTATATCCACAGTAAAATGATCATAAAGGCTGCTCAGCAAGGAAGAAGCCACTGCTCCAAAACCGCCATAAAGAAGCCAGACTACGGTTTGAAACTGCACATGGCGACAAAGATCGTACTTTTTTGGAGAAATGTCCTCTTGTCTGATGAGATAAAAATAGAACTGTTTGGCCATAATGACCATCGTTATGTTTGGAGGAAAAAGGGGGAGGCTTGCAAGCTGAATAACACCATCCCAACCGTGAAGCACGGGGGTGGGAGCATCATGTTGTGGGTGTACTTTTCTGATAGAGGGACCGGTGCACTGAACAAAATAGATGGCATCATGAGGGAAGAAAATTATGGGGATAATCTGAAGCAACATCTCAAGACATCAGTCAGGAAGTTAAAACTTGGTCGCAAATGGGTCTTCCAAATGGACAATGACCCCAAGCATACTTTCAAAGTTTTGTCAAAATGGCTTAAGGACAACAAAGTCAAGGTATTGTAGTGGCCATCACAAAGCCCTGACCTCAATCCTATAGAAAATGTGCAGAACTGAAGAAGTGTGTGCGAGCAAGGAGGTCTACAAACCTGATTCAGTTACACCAGCTCTCAAATCAAATCAAATTTTATTTGTCACATACACATGGTTAGCAGATGTTAGTGCGAGTGTAGCGAAATGCTTGTGCTTCTAGTTCTGACAATGCAGTAATAACCAACAAGTAATCTAGCTAACAATTCCAAAACTACTACCTTATACACACAAGTGTAAAGGGATAAAGAATATGTACATAAAGATATATGAATGAGTGATGGTACAGAGCGGCATAGGCAAGATACAGTAGATGGTATTGAGTGCAGTATATACATATGAGATGAGTATGTAAACAAAGTGGCATAGTTAAAGTGGCTAGTGATACATGTATTACATAAGGATGCAGTAGATTTTATAGAGTACAGTATATACATATACATATGAGATGAGTAATGTAGGGAACATTATATTAGGTAACATTGTTTAAAGTGGCTAGTGATATATTTTACATAATTTCCCATCAATTCCCATTATTAAAGTGGCTGGAATTGAGTCAGTGTGTTGGCAGCAGCCACTCAATGTTAGTGGTGGCTGTTTAACAGTCTGATGGCCTTGAGATAGAAGCTGTTTTTCAGTCTCTCGGTCCCAGCTTTGATTCACCTGTACTGACCTCGCCTTCTGGATGATAGCGGGGTGAACAGGCAGTGGCTCGGGTGGTTGCTGTCCTTGATGATCTTTATGGCCTTCCTGTGACATCGGGTGGTGTAGGTGTCCTGGAGGGCAGGTAGTTTGCCCCCGGTGATGCGTTGTGCAGACCTCACTACCCTCTGGAGAGCCTTACGGTTGTGGGCGGAGCAGTTGCCGTACCAGGCGGTGATACAGCCCGACAGGATGCTCTCGATTGTGCATCTGTAGAAGTTTGTGAGTGCTTTTGGTGATAAGCCGAATTTCTTCAGCCTCCTGAGGTTGAAGAGGCGCTGCTGCGCCTTCTTCACGATGCTGTCTGTGTGGGTGGACCAATTCAGTTTGTCTGTGATGTGTATGCCGAGGAACTTAAAACTTACTACCCTCTCCACTACTGTTCCATCGATGTGGATAGGGGGGTGTTCCCTCTGCTGTTTCCTGAAGTCCACAATCATCTCCTTAGTTTTGTTGACGTTGAGTGTGAGGTTATTTTCCTGACACCACACTCCGAGGGCCCTCACCTCCTCCCTGTAGGCCGTCTCGTCGTTGTTGGTAATCAAGCCTACCACTGCTGTGTCGTCCGCAAACTTGATGATTGAGTTGGAGGCGTGCGTGGCCACGCAGTCGTGGGTGAACAGGGAGTACAGGAGAGGGCTCAGAACGCACCCTTGTGGGGCCCCAGTGTTGAGGATCAGCGGGGTGGAGATGTTGTTGCCTACCCTCACCACCTGGGGGCGGCCCGTCAGGAAGTCCAGTACCCAGTTGCACAGGGCGGGGTCGAGACCCAGGGTCTCGAGCTTGATGAGGGCACTATGGTGTTAAATGCCGAGCTGTAGTCGATGAACAGCATTCTCACATAGGTATTCCTCTTGTCCAGATGGGTTAGGGCAGTGTGCAGTGTGGTTGAGATTGCATCGTCTGTGGACCTATTTGGGCGGTAAGCAAATTGGAGTGGGTCTAGGGTGTCAGGTAGGGTGGAGGTGATATGGTCCTTGACTAGTCTCTCAAAGCACTTCATGATGACGGAAGTGAGTGCTACGGGGCGGTAGTCGTTTAGCTCAGTTACCTTAGCATTCTTGGGAACAGGAACAATGGTGGCCCTCTTGAAGCATGTGGGAACAACAGACTGGGATAGGGATTGATTGAATATGTCCGTAAACACACCAGCCAGCTGGTCTGCGCATGCTCTGAGGGCGCGGCTGGGGATGCCGTCTGGGCCTGCAGCCTTGCGAGGGTTGACACGTTTAAATGTTTTCCTCACGTCTGCTGCAGTGAAGGAGAGTCAGCATGTTTTAGTTGCTGGCAGTGTCAGTGGCACTCTATTGTCCTCAAAGCGGGCAAAAAAGTTATTTAGTCTGCCTGGGAGCAAGACATCCTGGTCCGTGACGGTGCTGGTTCTCTTTTTGTAATCCGTGATTGACTGTAGACCCTGCCACATACCTCTTGTGTCTGAGCCGTTGAATTGAGATTCTACTTTGTCTCTATACTGACGCTTAGCTTGTTTGATTGCTTTGCGGAGGGAATAGTTACACTGTTTGTATTCGGTCATGTTTCCAGTCACCTTGCCCTGATTAAAAGCAGTGGTTTGCGCTTTCAGTTTCACGCGAATGCTGCCATCAATCCACGGTTTCTGGTTTGGGAATGTTTTAATCGTTGCTATGGGAACAACATATTCAACGCAGGTTCTAACGAACTCGCACACCGAATCAGCGTATTCGTCAATGTTGTCGTCTGACGCAATACGGAACATATCCCAGTCCACGTGATGGAAGCAGTCTTGGAGTGTGGAATCAGATTGGTCAGACCAGCGTTGAACAGACCTCAGCGCGGGAGCTTCTTGTTTTAGTTTCTGTCTGTAGGCAGGGATCAACAAAATGGAGTCGTGGTCAGCTTTTCCGAAAGGAGGGCGGGGCAGGGCCTTATATGCGTCGCGGAAGTTGGAATAGCAATGATCCAAGGTTTTTCCCGCCCTGGTTCCGCCCTGGTTGCTGATAAAATTTAGGGAGTCTTGTTTTCAGATTAGCCTTGTTAAAATCCCCAGCTACAATGAATGCAGCTTCCGGATATATGGATTCCAGTTTGCAAAGAGTCAAATAAAGTTTGTTCAGAGCCATCGATGTGTCTGCTTGGGGGGAATATACACGGCTGTGATTATAATCGAAGAGAATTCCCTTGGTAGATAATGCGGTCTACATATGATTGTGAGGAATTCTAAATCAGGTGAACAGAAGGACTTGAGTTCCTGTATGTTGTTTTGGCCACACCACGTCACGTTAACCATAAAGCATACGCCCCCGCCCCTCTTCTTACCAGAAAGATGTTTGTTTCTGTCGGCGCGATGCGTGGAGAAACCCGCTGGCTGCACCGCCTCCGATAGCGTCTCTCCAGTGAGCCATGTTTCCGTGAAGCAAAGAACGTTACAGTCTCTGATGTCCCTCTGGAATGCTACCCTTGCTCGGATTTCATCAACCTTGTTGTCAAGAGACTGGACATTGGCGAGGAGAATGCTAGGGAGTGGTGCACGATGTGCCCGTCTCCGGAGTCTGACCAGAAGACCGCTTCGTTTTCCCCTTTTTCGAAGTCGTTTTTTGGGGTCGCTGGCTGGGATCCATTCCGTTGTCCTGGGTGTAAGGCAGAACACAGGGTCCGCTTCGCGAAAGTCATATTCTTGGTCGTACTGATGGTGAGTTGACGCTGCTCTTATGTTCAGTAGTTCTTCTCGACTGTATGTAATGAAACCTAAGATGACCCGGGGTACCAATGTAAGAAATAACACGTAAAAAAACAAAAAACTGCATAGTTTCCTAGGAACGCGAAGCGATGCGGCCATCTCTGTCGGCGCCTCTGTCCTGTCAGGAGGAATGGGCCAAAATTCACCCAATTTATTGTGGGAAGCTTGTGGAAGGTTACCCGAAACGTTTGACCCAAGTTAAACAATTTAAAGGCAATGCTATCAAATACTAATTGAGTGTATGTTATCTTCTGACCCACTGGGATGTGATGAAAAAAATAAAAGCTGAAATAAATAATTCCCTCTCCTATTATTTTGACATTTCACATTCTTAAAATAAAGTGGTGATCCTAACTGACCTAAAATCATTTTTTACTAGGATTAAATGTCAGGAATGGTGAAAAACTGAGTTTAAATGTATTTGGCTAAGGTGTAAGTAAACTTCCAACTTCAACTGTATGTTGATATTCCATTAAAAATCAGCCAATTCCAGCTACAATAGTCATTTACATCAACAATGTCTACTCTGTATTTCTCATAAATGTAATGTTATTTTAATGGACAAAAAAGTAGCTTTTCTTTCAAAAACAAGGACATTTCTAAGTGACCCCAAACTTTTGAACGGTAGTGTATGTGAATGCATGTATCATTCCAGCAATATTGAGAATAACTACTTGGTTGTGCCTGTTGTTCACACACGTATGCCCTCTCATTGGCTAGAAAGGCCCCACCTGATCTCATCTGCCTTTGAGGACATGTATCTACATTGTTTGAGTGGTCACTCGGCTATTTTGTCAGTATAATAGATCATCTTTCTAGAAAACCCTGCTATGCTACTGGATCCATAAGCTCAAAGGAACCACCTATCCAGGTGTCAATGAGGCCAGAGTTCACCCCTTTCCTACACACTCAGGTATGGTCTTTTTAGAATAATCTTTTGTTTTTTTGTTTTTCATCATCCATACTCTTATCTCCAACACAAATTTGGATTATTTAAGAATAAATAAGTAGCGTCTCCTTTTGAGGCACTACATCTTGAATTATGAATAATGCTTGTGATGAAATGTAGATTACATTGTCAGTCTGCAAAAAGAGATGGGTTGTTTAATGAGAAAAAAACATTTACAACCATTTTCCTACTGTAAAACGTGCTGTGGGATTATACTTTTTCAGTTTCAGCATGTCTGAACTTTAATCATGATGACACCCCTTACAGTAAGTCAGTGTACAGTACGATTGCCTATAACAGAACTGTTACCCTGGACTGAAGAGCCCACTGTGAGGAAACATCATACCTTACAGCTTATACCATAAACCAACGGCCACACCATTAATGTGGGAAGCAGCCCTTCCGTCTCAAATACCACTTACCTCTCACAAATTGACTTGCAGTTTCTCTTGGACCCAATGCCTATTTTTTTGTCATTTGGGGACCACAGCCTCATCCTGGCAAAATAGGACATACAACTGTGCTGTGGTCCCTGCCAACACAGTGTATTACATGAGTCAGTGAGTCAATCAACAAAAAAAACTAAACACACATGGTGCCACATTATTTGTGTCAGTGTTAATTTAATCATACAAATCTTAATTCATACATACAGGAAATATGCTTGAATTTGACATTTTTTCTTCTCATAAATGTTATATCATAAGACTATGCAAACTCTCCACTCATCCACTCACCATGCCACACCGCTTAAAAAAAAGAAAATAATTAAAAACTCCCCATCGAACACAAAACACAAGCAAAGCAGACAGCAAGGTACTCCGATAAAAAAAAGTAGTATAAAAAAAACAAGTTTGGGAAGACTAACAGTATGACCTCGAGAAATACAGAAATATGAAAGGCTTGTGTGAAAACACCATGCCCACAAGAAAACAGACACCGTACATCAGAATAAACCATAAAAGACTATTGTACGGCCATCTACAACAGCTTTAGTTGATGAATAACAATGGTCACAAATGTCCTTTTTTATTTTTACTCAACCTGTTGGAACATAGGAAGCAGACAAATCAGGATTGCTTGAAGGGTGCGATAGAAAAAGGGTTAAAAACGACAACATTCCAAATGGTAAACAAATTGCAGAACATGATGTTAACTCAGTTTGGTTGACATTTGTAAACAATGATTAACATAACAAGACCTCATACAGCAATTTATGCAGAGTACAATGAATTCCAGGGTTGACCCGGTGTTCTTTTGAATATTATAAGTAGTACCAAATTTACTTAATTTGACAATCAAAACGGGATTCAATGTTGTGTACAAGTTTGGAAGAAAAATAAAACAAGGAGTATATATAAAAACAAAATATGCTCTAGATCCTGATAGTACATCGAATCACCACTTGCAAACATCCGAAGTGGCATCGTGCAAACTGCAGAAACTGCAGAAATAAAACAATGGTGTTGATATTGCTGATGGCTTGAGAAGTCACAAATCCAGAAGTCTATCTTTCTATGATGTTGTCTGTCGTGACGTGTCAGAGACAATTTGGTTTGGTAGCTTAATTAATAGCACCATCTGCTTGCTCTAAAGAACAAGCTTTACCACTGAAATATGCATCTCTGTGTTAGAACAGTACAGCAAAGCCTTACTTACTGGGCTACTCATTCACAGGCCTGTATCCTAAATTCTGAAACATCAGTGGAGGAATTGTTTTAGAATGAGTATTATATTTATGTAGGTCACCACTTTCTTACCGATGTAGTAACCACCATTTCATGTTTAGTAAAATCCAGAAGGAAACCATACACATATAGTAACAGTCCAACGTTTGGACACACCTACTCATTCAAGGTTCTCTCTTTATTTGACTATTTTCTACATTGTAGAATAATAGTGAAGACATCAAAACGATGAAATAACACATATGGAATCATGTAGCAACCAAGAAAAAGTGTTAAACAAATCAAAATATATTTTATATTTAGGAATCTTCAAAGTAACCAACCTTTGTTTTGATGACAGCTTTGCACACTCTTGGCATTCTCTCAACCATCTTTGCATAGAATGCTTCTCCAACAGTCTTGAAGGATTTCCCACATGTGGTAAGGGTAGGCCGCCCCCAGGTGGTAAGGGTAGGCAACATAACATCTGCCACACTGATCCTCAACACTGGGGCCCCTCAAGGATGAGTGCTTAGTCCCCTCTTGTATTTCCTGTTCACCCACGACTGTGTGGCCAGCACGACTCCAAAAGCACCATTAAGTTCTGACGACACCAACAAAGATGAGACAGCCTATAGGGAGGTGGTCAGGGACCTGGCCAGGACAACAACCTTTCAATGTGAGCAAGACAAAAGGAGCTGATCGTGGACTATAGGAAGGCCGAACAGGCCCCCATTAACATTGACGGGACTGAAGTGGAGCGGGTCGAGAGTTAAGTTCCTCGGTTTCAACATCACCAAACTTTCATGGTTCAAACACACCAAGGCAGTTGTGAAGAGGGCACAGCAACACCTTTTCCGCCGCTGGAGACTGAAAAGACTTGGCATGGGTCCACCTCCCCCTCCCTTTGTCTTTACACTGCTGCTACTCGCTGTTTATTTTCTATGCATAGTCACTTTACAAATTACCTTGATTAACCTGTACCCCCACACATTGACTCAGTGCTGGTACTCCCTGCAAATAGCCTCGTTATTGTCTTATTTTGATTGATTTGATTTTTTTTTACTTGAGTTAATGAAACATTTACTAAATTAACACTACTTCTTGAACTACATTGTTGGTTAAGGGCTTGTAAGTACGCATTTCACGGTAAGGTCTACACCTGTTGTATTCGGCACACGTGACAAATACAATTTGAAATGCTGAGCTCGTTGGCTGCTTCTCCTTCACTCCAAGGACCAACTCATCCCAAACCATCTTAATTGGGATGAGGTCAGGTGATTGTGGTGGCCAGGTCATCTGATGCAGTACTCCATAAATCTCCTTCTTGGTCAAATAGCCCTTACACAGCCTGGGGGTGTGTTTTGGGTCATTGTCCTGTTGAAAAACAAATGACAGTGGGACTAAGTGTAAACCAGATGGGATATCGCTGTAGAATACTGTGGTAGCCAAGCAGGTTAAGTGTGCCTTGAATTCAAAATAAATCACAGACAAGGTCACCAGCAAAGCACCCCCACACCATCACACCTCCATGCTTCACGGTGGGAACCACACATGCAAAGATCAACCTACTCTGTGTCTCACAAAAGAACCAAAAATCTCAAAATTTGGACTCATCAGACCAAAGGACAGATTTTCACCGGTCTAATGTCCATTGCTCGTGTTTCTTGGCCCAAGCAAGTCTCTTCTTATTGGTGTCCTTTAGTAGTGGTTTAACTAGGAACAGAACAACTGCCTTGTTCAGGGGAAGAATGATAGATTTGTACCTTGTCAGCTCGGGGATTCGATCTTGCAACCTTTCAGTTACTAGTCCAACGCTCTAACCACTAGGCTACGCTGCCGCCCCGCTGCCGTTTCTTTGGAGCAATTCGACCAAGGAGGTCTGATTCACAGTCTCCTCTGAAAAGTTGATGTTGAGATGTGTCTGTTACTTGAACTCTGAATTATTTATTTGGGCTGCAATTTCTGAGGCGGGTAACCCTAATGAACAGCAGAGGTAACTCTGGGTCTTCCTTTCTGTGGCGGTCCTCATGAGAGCCAGTTTCATCATAGCGCTTGGTTTTTGCGACTGCACTTAAACTTTCAAAGTTCTTTACATTTTCCGGATTGTCTTAAAGTAATGATGGACTGTCGTTTCTCTTTTCGTATTTGAGTTGTTCTTGCCATAATAAAGACTTGCTATTTTACCAAATAGATTTATCTTCTGTATACCAACCCTACCTTGTCAACACAACTGATTGGCTCATACGCATTGAGGACATGAATTCCACAAATGAACAAGGCACACCTGTTAATTGTATTCCAGGTGACTATCTCATTAAGCTGGTTGAGAGAATGCCAAGAGTGTGCAAAGCTGTTGTCAAGGCAAAGGGTGGCTACATTGAAGAATCTCAAATATATTTTGATTTGTTTAACACTTTTTTGGTTACTACATGATTCCTTCCATGTGTTATTTCATAGTTCTGATGTCTTTACTATTATGCTACAATGTAGAAAATAGGAAAAAGAACATTGGAACTTTTGACTGGTACTGTACATAAGCAGACATTGATTTAAAACCTAAAGTTGGAAGTTTACATACACCTTAGCCAAATGAATATAAACTAAATGTTTCACAATTCCTGACATTTAATCCTAGTAAAAATTCTGTCTTAGGTCAGTTAGAATTACCACTTTAATTTTAAGAATGTGAAATGTCAGAATAATAGTAGAGAGAATGATCTATTTTAGCTTTATTTTCTTTCATCACATTCCCAGTGGGTCAGAAGTTTACACACACTCAATTAGTATTTGGTAGCATTGCCTTTAAATTGTTTAACTTGGGTCAGGTAGCCTTCCACAAGCTTCCCACAATAAGTTGGGTGAATTTTGTCCCATTCCTCCTTACAGAGCTGGTGTAAAACTGAGTCAGGATTGTAGGCCTCCGTGCTCACACACACTTTTTCAGTTCTGCCCACAATTTTTTTTATATTTTGATTTTCCCATGATGTCAAGTAAAGAGGCACTGAGTTTGAAGGTAGGCCTTGAAATACATCCACAGATACACCTCCAATTGACTCAAATGATGTCAATTAGCAATCAGAAACTTTTAAAGCCATGACATCATTTTCTGGAATTTTCCATGCTGTTTAAACGCACAGTCAACTTTGTGTATGTAAACTTCTGACCCACTGGAATTGTGATACAGTGAATTGTAAATGAAATAATCTGTCTGTAAACAATTTTTGGAAAAATGACTTGTGTCACGCAAAGTAGATGTCCTAACTAACTTGCCAAAACGTTAGTTATTTAACAAGAAATTTGTGGAACGGTTGAAAAACGAGTTTGAATGACCCCAACCTAAGTGTAGGTAAACTTCCGACTTCAACTGTACAATTGCTCAACAGGCAAAATAGTTTTAGATGGCTTTTTTCACTCACACGTCATTTGCTCAAGCTCACACGCATCCATCCCTTTGCTAAACTCATCCAGCAGTCCTTACTCATTGAGGTGTGTTGACAGCTAAAAATACGAAAGAAAACTAAAAACAGCTGTGTAGTAGTATGCAACTTTTTTAAAGGATTTATAGCACTCATTATGTAGCATTTACACATACTGATCTCAGGAGGGTGCTGATGATGTTGGTAGGGGGTTATTCGCTGGGGTAGGTGCGTCCTTGTTCTCTCTGTAGCTTGTGTTTTGGTGGATTGGGGGCAAGGAAGAGGGTTGTCTGGAGTCTGTATGAAATGTGTCACTCCCCTCTCCGGTGCCCCTGCCTCAACATACCCAGGTTAGTTCAGCACCGCCTGGATCTCCATCTTTTTAACTCTGGCCAAACGGATAGGGGCCATGAATACTCTGGGGAGAGACACAGAACACAGTGCACAATTTTACGCTGAACGGCGCATGCCTCTTGCGGAGTCGGCGTGCTTACGCCCAGGTTTTCATTGAATTTAATAGGAGTTTCTCAAGGTTTGCAAAAGTTACTTATCCAGTGTCGCAGGCAAGTAAGGAACCAGCACCCTCCTGAACAGGGCAGGCCCTTACATAAAGCACGTGTATTCCTCAGAAAGATAAGCTCAGCAGTACTTCAGTCCATTATTGAGTCAATAAAAGCTGTGAATGAGCAACAGAGGCATGGGTTTCTGAACAGTAAGGTGTACCCAGCCAGGAGTGGCAGTACATTTACAGTCTGGAATTTAAAAAAAAGGCCAGCCATAACAGAACTATGAGGTGATTTAGAGCAGGCACGGAACACACACATATCCAATTATCTCTGAGGGCTATATGGTGGAAAACTGACAAGGGTTATTATCATATATACAGGTAAATCCATAAAAACAAAAATGACTTGCATCATTAAGGGCAATAAACTTGGCAAAGCAGGTGGTGTACAGCAGCTGTAGTGGTGATGTTGTTGCTCAGTGAGGATATTTTAACCACAAACTGACATATAGGGCTGGTTTTCCAGACACAGATTATGACTACAAGGAGAACCTCCACTGAGAATGTTTTAGTCCAAGACTTTAAAAAAATATATATATATAAAAAAAAAAAAAAGGACAATGCAGCCATGTTTATCTCAATATCAAATCATTTCTCAGTAACAATGAAGTACTATGGATGAATATTTTCCCCACAATCTACCCGCATTTCAATACCAAGAATAATTCATATTTATACCGAGAGTGTAACGAGTGTGCACTGAGAGTCAGGAAGCAAGTTCAGAGAGTGAGTGTTTTTATGAATAAAAGAAACAATGAACACGAAACAACGCACCAACATGAAAACAGAGTCAATAACACCTGAGGAAAGAACAAAAGGGGAGTGACAGATGTAGGGAAGATAATCAAGGAGGGGATGGAGTCCAGGTGAGTGTCATGAGGCGCAGGTGCGCGAGACGATGGTAACAGGGGTGCGGGATAATCAGCAGCCTGATGACCTAGAGGCCGGAGAGGGAGTATACGTTGCAGAGAGTCAACGGAAATACCACAAAAAAATCTTTAAAACAAAGATATGGTTATATTGCCAGAGTTCTCCCAAAATATACATAAAGATTTCACCGAAAGTGAAACTGCTATTTAGTAATGATACAGTAACTTTGATCGCCAGTGACATGGTTGTGAATTGCGAAAGAGGGAGTTCATAAATTATGAGCATTATTAATTAATTCAGGCATAGAGCGCACAGAGCGCACCCCGAATAGGCTATAGCGTTGTCGAATCATACAAACTTTGTAACGGCGGTCAAACAAAAGTCAAAATGATCAAAGTTGACAGAATATCTCCTATTTGGCAAAATAGATATTATTATAATAATAATACAGATCAGCTCATGAATTAATAATAATCCAATTGAGCGCTCATATGGGCAGCAATAAGAGACAGTGCAGAGAAGCAGGTTAAACGTTGCAGCTGCATTTTGACATGCATAGGCGAGACATGCTTTGATAATGCAACCTATGGATTACAGAATACATTTTGGAATTTTAATGTGAGACAGGAGTCAGGATTTTGGGTTTCAGTGGGATTGGCACAATAGGAAAATAGCCTAGGCTCGATATAAAAAGAGGCTACAACGCAAGTCAATATAGAAATATGCACTGGATTTAGGCTACATTATTGCACACTAAATGTTTCTGATCAGTGATAGCTCATTTATTTTTTTGCTCATCTACCACATGTCCTGCCAGAGATCAAATAACCAAATAGAGATTCAGTGACACAAAATCACATTGATTGATTATCAGACAAGTCACAGGCTTTTGGTTGAGAGTAGGACAGGCTACTACATGAGTGAAGAGCAAGCAGACTTGTTCAAAAATGTTATCAGCTAATATACAGTGGCAAGAAAAAGTATGTGAATTACCTGGATTTCTGCCTAAATTGGTCATCAAATTGGATCTGATCTTCCTCTAAGTCACAACAATAGACAAACATAGTGTGCATAAACTAATAACACACAAATTATAGAATGTTTCATTGTCTATATTGAATACATCATTTAAAAATTCACAGTGTAGGTTGGAAAAAGTATGTGAACCCCTTGGCTAATGACCTCTCCAAAAACTAATTGGAGTCAGGAGTCAGCTAACCTGTAGTCCAATCAATGGGACGAGATTGGAGATGTTGTTTAGAGCTGCCTTGACCTATACATACAAAACAAAATAAATAAATAATAAAAATGATTTTTTTTTTAAATTGGGTTCGCTATTCACAAGAAGCATTGCCTGATGTGAACCATGCGTCGAACAAAAGAGATCTCAGAAGACCTAAGAATTGTTGACTTGCATAAAGCTGGAAAGGATTACAAAAGTCTCTCTAAAAGCCTTGATGTTCATCATTCCACGAATTGTCTAGAAATGGAGGAAGTTCAGCACTGTTGCTACTCTCCCTATGAGTGACCATCCTGCAAAGATGACTGCAAGAGCAGAGCACAGAATGCTCAATGAGGTTAAGAAGAATCCTAGAGTGTCAGTTAAAGACATCTCTGGAACATGCTAACATCTCTGTTGATGAGTCTACGATATGGAAAACACTAAACAAGAATGGTGTTCATGGGAGGACACCATGGAAGAAGCCACTGCTGTCCAAAAAAAAACATTGCTGCACGTCTGAAGTTTGCAAAAGTGCACCTGGATGTTCCACAGCGCTACTGGCAAAATATTCTGTGGACAGATGACACTACAGTTGAGTTGTTTGGAAGGCACACACACAACACTGTGTGGAGAAAAAAAAAAAAAGCACAGCACACCAACATCAAAACCTCATCCCAACTGTAAAGTATGGTGGAGGGAACATCATGGTTTGGAGCTGTTTTGTTGCCTCAGGGCCTGGACAGCTTGCTATCGTCAGCGGAAAAATGAATTCAAGTTGATCAAGACATTTTGCTGTCTGCCTAAAAGAGAGCAGTTCACACCAGACATCCCAAGAATATTGCTGAACTGAAACAGTTTTGTAGAGGGGAATGGTACAAAATTCCTCCTGACCGTTGTGCAGGTCTGATCTGCAACTACAGAAAATATTTGGTTGCGGTTATTGCTGCCAAAGGAGGGTCAACCAGTTACCAAATCCAAGGGTTCAGATACATTATCCACCCTGCACTGTGAATGTTTACAGTGTTTTCAATAAAGACAAATGTATAATTGTTTGCGTGTTATTAGTTTAAGCAGACTGTTTGTCTATTATTGTGACCTAGATGAAGATCAGATAACGTTTTATGACCAATTTATGCCAAAATCCAGGCATTTCCAAAGGGTTCACATACTTCATCTTGCCAATGTATGAGCAAACTAGAATAAAATATGATCATTAGTACTTAGCTAATATTTCCCCAGCCTAATTGCTACCAAATATTCAAAGCTAAAATTATAATCTAGGTGACCACACACACACACAACGATTGCTTTAAATTAGTATAACGGTTGGATACAACTTTAGGAGTTTCAGTATAAGCAAGAATTTGATAGATGCCTTCAATTGCATTAGCCTACTTTATTTCAATATTTTCATCATTCAGTTGCTCATATCTAAAAAGGTGAGTTTTCCATTCTCTGCGCTTTTTCTAGGCCCAATGACTGTTTCCTCACTCCATTGCCGCCCGCCTTCACCGTGTTGTTCTCAACATCAGTTTTAAATTAATATAGCCTACTGTTTACTAGAAGTCTGGCTTTTCATTTTTTTCCCCAGGTTCAGACTCATTTAATTTCTGTGATGGTGGAACAGGCCTGGGCTCGGGCTTCTGCTCTAATTAGAACTCTAAATTGCATTTGGGTCTTGTGTGCAGCCCGGCAGTTTCAATTATGCACGTGCTTTGAATTTATGGCGACTTTGTGTGAACAAAATCCACGAGGCTAAAGGCTTCCATGTGACAACCTGTTTAGATAATGTGCCATTACATTTTTAGCCAATCTGCTGCGGCGCATGTTGAGTATTTTGTGGAATTATTTGTGCAATTATGTTAGCACAGCTGAAAACTGTTGTTCTGATTAAAGAAGCAATAAAACTTGCCTTCTTTAGACTAGTTGAGTATCTGGAGCATCAGCATTTGTGGATTCGATTACAGGCTCAAAATGGCCAGAAACAAAAAACTTTCTTCTGAAACTCATCAGTCTATTTTTGTTCTGAGAAATTAAGGCTATTCCAATTGCTAAGAAACTGAAGATCTCGTACAACGCTGTGTACTGCTCCATTTCCAGCTAGAATAGTCATTTACAACATTAACAATGTCTACACTGTATTTCTGATCAATTAGATGTTATTTCAATGGACAAAAAAAAACAAAAAAAGTGTGTGTTATTCTTTCAAGAACAAGGACATTTCTAAGTGACGCAAAACTTTTGAACGGTAGTGTATATACACACAAAAGTATGTTGAAACCGCTTCAAATTAGTGGATTCGGATATTTCAGCCACAAATCAGGACATAATAAAAAATAAATTGAGCACACAGCCATGCAATCTCCAAAGACAAACATTGGCAGTAGAATGGCCTTACTGAAGAGATCAGCGACTTTCAACGTGGCACTGTCATAAGTTGCCACCTTTCCAACAAGTCAGTATGTCATGTCTGCTCTGCTAGAGCTGTCCCGGTCAAATGTAAGTGCTGTTATTGTGAAGTGGAAACGTCTAGGAGCAACAACAGCTCAGCCACGAAGTGGTAGGCCACACAAGCTCACAGAACGGGACCGCCGAGTGCTGAACTGTGTAGCGTGTAAAAACAGCATGTCCTGAGTTACAACACTCACTACCGAGTTCCAAACTGCCTCTGGAAGCAACACCAGCACAATAACTGTTGTCAGGAGCTTCATGAAATGGGTTTCCATGGCCGAGCAGCCACACACAAGCCTAAGATCACCATGCGCAATGCCAAGCTTTGGCTGGAGTGGTGTAAAGCTCTACCCCATTGGACTCTAGAGCAATAGAAATGCGTTCTCTAGAGTGATGAATCATGCTTCACCATCTGGGAGGCGACGGACGAATCTGAGTTTGGCAGATTTGGCCCTTTCCTGTTTCAGCATGACAATGCCACCGTACACAAAGCGAGGTCCATACAGAAATAGTTTGTTGAGATCAGTGTGGAAGAATTTGACTGGCCGGAAACAGAGCCCTGCCCTCAACCCCATCGAACACCTTTGGGATGAATTGGAACACCGACTGCGAGCCAGGCCTAATCGCCAACATCAGTGCCCGATCTCACTAATACCCTTGTGCTGAATGGAAGCAAATTCCTCAGCAATGTTCCAACATCCAGTGGAAAGCCTTTCCAGAAGAGTGGAGGCTGTTATAGCAGCAAAGGGGGACCAACTCCATATTAATGCCCATGATTTGTTTTAATGAGATGTTTGCCAAGCAGGTGTCCACATACTTTTGGTAATGTAATTGTTTTTTAATAGCAGAGAAGCATAAATATGGAGCCCCCATGCACTTAGCACAAATACCTTGTTTGCGGTATTGTACATTCCTCTCAGTTACTCTTTTGATGTATACTGTGCTAATGACGTTAAATTATCTACATTTTTGCTCCAAGACGCTGGCAATTTGAAAAAAAAAACTGAATTCAATTGTGCCGATTTATTCGTGCACTGAATCGTGTCGTGCGCTGTAGTTTCAAAACTCTGTGGATACTGCTAAAAAAAATTGTCAAAAAAGAAACACAAAATTGCTTCTTAGCAAAGGGCAATTTCTCAAGCAAGAATTTTGCTAGGACTGTCTGGGAGTGGTCTGAGAGGGAAACTGAAAATGAGTTGCGCTCTAGCCAACAGCTCGCAGATACAGTGCCCGTATAGACTACATATTGAGATTATTATGGACAAAAAGAGTGAAATTATTTGTATTTGTCAAACAGCAACCAAGCATTGATCTCCATGTCACCAGGTTAAGACCCTCGATAATGATTGGAAAGGAGCATCAAGCTCATCTCCGTGCACTTTCACCACCCTGTGAAGCTCATCATAACTTACTTAATCTGTAGCTTAATAACTTCAGTTTCATACACATGCTACGTTAGGTTATGTTAAATACTGTACCCCTGAAAACCAGAAACATCCACTTTCTGACAACGGCTAGTAGCCTAATAAACTGTGTGCTTTCCCGAACAATCGGTCTGTGCTACAATTCAGAGCAGAGATCTATTGTGTTTTCCACACTACCAAACACACATTCTGTAACTGTACAGTAGTGGCAACGGCTGGAAAATTGGAGAACTTCACTAACACTCTACTTTCGTGACAACAAAAAACACTATATTGAATCGGAAGTTTCAAAGTCAGCCATGAAGAGAGATGTTCTTATCCACATCCAAACGTGGCACTGAAAAAAAGAATTACATAAAAACCTCAAGAAATATTGTAATAACTACTCACACAAGAGGCCCGATGTTTAAGCAGATAACAATGAGGAGTGGACGTCACCTTGTTTTGAGTCAAGCCAAACTTGGTTCATTAATTCATACATACCTGACTGTAAGTCACTACTGATAGATTGCTTTGGAGCCCATTCGATGCTCTATTTACAGCATTGTGAGACAGTCCGTTTTGATCTTGCTGGATGGCGTCCTGCGTGCCCTCCCAGGCTCCTCCAGGGTCTTTCAAGTTGTTGTGGTCTCCGGAGTTGTGTTTGCTCTTCTGTGGCGAGGCGAAGGGGTTGAAGTCTCCCTCCACGTTGCGGTGCGGCTGCGTGTTGAACTCTGTCTCGAAGGAGGACAGCTGCTGTGTCACGCCCAAAAGGCCCCCCACCTCTACACTGAGGATCACCCAGATCACGTCTGTGTGGACAGAGAGAGAGAGTGACACCCACCAGGAGTTAGGGGTGACGTGTTCTGTCCAGGAGACAGAGTGCTGTGAGTTAAATACCCCAATGCTCAGTAAATCGAGGATAAAAAGTCAAGTTGACCAATTTCAAGACATTGATTGACCACTTAAAAATCATGAAAAAGGACTACACAGCTAAACAGTTGCACACAAACGTATAAAATGATTAAAATAAAAACTAAAAACTGCAGAGGTTAACGTGTCTGGATAATTCCTAGAATGAATTACACCCTTATGGGGAAAAAAATGTGTCCACAAAACAGTGCATCCGCGCTGTTTGGGACCTACCTCCGTAAAACAGTCCTGTGGCTGTGCACATCCTCCATTGGCCCTGGTACATGCCAGGTGACACAGGGCTGTGCATCTGCACACTGACGTCTGAGCTCTCCTGGGGGTCTAGACAGCGCACCATCACCATGTTGATGTGGCCAAACTGGTCCCCTCCAATGTACTTCAGACATACCCCGGGTGGCCAGGACTCTGCACCTGTGAAACACACAGACAGACAAAGATATTTGATACACATTTTTAAGACACAAAGCTCCCTTGCCAAACATGCAGTCAGTTACTCATACCTTACCTGCACCACACACAGACACACATTTACAGGCCAGTTGTTTCCGGGTCTTACATTGCAGTGAAGGTTTTTCTTCTTTTGTGACTTAATCATACGTATGGTGATGTGAACTGGATGAATAAAAGGTAACCCCCACCTGTATTCTGTATCCTCCAGGTCTTTGTGAACGGTGTGTCGGGGGGAACAGACTCTCCCTCACCAATCGTCACATCCTCCAAAAAAGACATGGATGGTGTGTTGATGCTGGGACTCTCAACGTCATAATATGCACCGATGGCTGCCTGTAGATTCCTGTTTTAATGGCAAAAGACATTGAAGAGAGTGGGTGAGTCAATGCCATGTTTAAACTAGCAAGTATTCAACATGATCTAGTTCCTGAAACTACTTCACAAAAACCATTAAAAAATATATATATTTAATAAGTATCTTGCTGATAATGATTTTCCCTGGCAAAAATATGAGTCAAGGTCATTTCAGTGTTGTTTTATTTTGTTCAGTGATAAAGTCATGATCACTAGCCTACCTTAGCTCACTACCAATCAAATTATGTCATCATATCACAAACACTCACTAGCGAGGTGTTCAAAAATGTACTCCTAGAGCTTGCACATGGTTGTTTAGCTGGACCACAAAAAAATACAAGTTAAATGCGATGGAAACCCATTTTCAGCTCCACTGATGTTTTTTTAATTTTATATATTAAAAAAAAAAAATAATAGTGTGCCTACTACAGTATTGGCAAGTGTTAGCTACATGGCATGTATAGCCTGCATGATGAATTTATTATGGACCAAAGAGCAAGATAATTTTTATTTGTCAAACAGCTGCCAAGCATCGATGATCATGTCACCAGAATTAGACCCTCGATATTTGTTGGAAAGGAGCATCAACCTTATCACTTGCACCACCTTGTGAAGTTCATCTTAATTTGTTCAATCTGTAGCCTAATAAACTGCATGCTTTCCTGATGAGTGGTCCATGACTCCCAAGTTCACTTCAATATGATGGTTATTATATCAATATTTGCACATAAAAGCATTTCCACCAGCATTTCTAGCATAATTCACTAACAAAAAGATTCCACCGTGTCTATCATGTTTTGTTGACAATCAAAACATTTTTTTTTTTAAATGCTGTTTCCATCAGACATGTCATGACATTTTTTATCCAACATGTACTTTACTGGCATAAAATTGTTCTATGGAAACCTGGTTACCGCTGCCTTGTTATTTTTCATACGATATGACTTTACTCACATAAAAGCTGGATGGAAGTGTGGTTATTGAGGTGATTCGATGAATCAGGTCCAGGGAAAATGTTCACTACATTAGTTTGGAGCCAGGTGCCCCCGTTCAAATCAACTGGGAGCAGGTATATCTCCGACTTCCGATAGTGTGTTCAAGACAACTGGGTACTTGGGGGGGGGGGGGGGGGGGGGGGGGGGGGGGAGGAGCAGCTGGGAAAAATAGTTTTGAACGGTCATCCAACTCAGAATTCCAAGTCAGAACCTCTGGCATCTCTCTAGAAGTCCGACTTGAAGATCAATGACCCCATGATTTTACCTAATTATTTTCCAAATTCCCAAGGTGCTTTCAAGACAACTGGGAAATACGAGATCAAGTCATGACTTCAGTGCTCTTCAGGTCAGAAAGTCAGAGCTCTAGAAAGAGGCCCAAGTTCCTGGGTTGGAATTCCGAGTTGGATGACAGTTAACATCGATGTTTTCCCAGTTGGAGCTCGTTTTTTCACGTTCCCAGTTGTCTTAAACGCACTGACGTCAGAAGTCAGAGATTTCAGAGTTCCCAGTTGTTTTGAACACAGCATAATGAGTAGTATTCTGTGTTTACACATGCAAACGTGATTGCTTTTGACAATAACGTATCTGCCTTCCCAATGAAAGAATGTATTTTAAAACAAGTTAACACACACACAATGGACAAGATATATTGTATGCACCATGCTGCCTTGTTGACAACATGACCGAGCAGCACAGATTACTGCTTATTTGAGAAAGGCGCTCCTCCCTCACCGCTTTTGCCCGTTCACGGTCGCGGTCCATAGACCGGTGCCCCGCAGCATAATCGAATCAGCACAATTTCTGGCGTTAGCCACAGTTTCACATGACTAACGTAACTGTTGCCGCGTTCACATACTAATCGAAACTAGGTAACTCGGAAAAGTCTGACTCGTTAACTGGTTCGTTATACATGTGCAGCATTCACCAAATAAGCAAATCGGAAATGTTCGAGTTTCGACTAGCACACGAACACGGCATAATTCCCAGCAATGACATAGCCAAATGCAAAGTATCGGCACAAGTAGATATAGCTATAACTACATGAAAGAGAACGAGAGAGACACACACAACCACAATAAATAACAGCTAGCTCGCTTTGGCACTAGTCCAAATGTAGCTAGCTACTAGCCAAGTTAGGCCCCACATCCACGAACTCACCAGTTGGTCATGTCAAGGAAGAAGGCGCATCCTGCCGGGTTGAGTTGGAACCCCAGCAGTCTTTGGAACTCTGAGATGAGGACATCCTTGTCAGTGGTGCCCATACAGTTGAATTTCTGCATGAGCTCCGGGTCCAGGTCTATGTCCATGCCCTCCATCGGCAGGTCTACCGTGGCAGCGACGGCGGGGTCTCCTAATTTAAACCGAGGCCTTGTCCAGTCATAACAACCACTCCAACAACAATACATTTAATACGCATGGTGGAGGGAAACGTTTGACGTCGGTGCAATTGAACGTCACCTTGCGTCGCGGTGTGTGAGCCAAGGTGTGGACACAGAGTTTCTAAACCCAGAGACGCAAAAGCGCAAGCGTTCGAAGCAGACTAAGTAGACCAGGCCGGGGTTTGGGGTTGGAGAAGTAAATGAAAGAAGTGAAAAAATATTACTTATTTGTTAATTTTCGAAAGGCAATACCTAGATTCGAGACAATGTCTTCAATGGATTAACGTGTTATTACTCGAAATTCGTCAAAAAAACACTATATCGAAGCAGTGCCTTTTGCGTTGACGGCCCGCACATGCGCAGTTCATCGCGAGGCGACCGTTAGACCAATGACGTTTTCTGCGCATGCGTTTAGCTAGCCAACGTTGCCATGACATCGCCTTCAAGCGTGATCGGGGATTTCTATTGGAGAAGCTGTTTATGCACAGATAGAGACAGATATTTCACCAGATGTATAAAATGTGAAGAATCCGCTTGGCGTTTCCACTCACTACCAAATATGGCCGAAAGTGAGAGACGATGGAAGGAGATGGATTTTGGCTGAAATTCAGCAAATTTTCTGGGTCGTTCTAAGGAAAAACACAATTAAATAATCAAAAATCATTTATTGCATTAATTAATTAATCAACAACTCTCCACAGGGAAATCATAATTTGTGATGAGAAAAAGTATGTAAATTATTATGCGGAACTATTTATGGGCAACCTTTGAATTTTCGAACAATTGAGAGTGGGAACACAGGCAGGGTTGCCATGTCCACATTTCCTAAAATTGGTTACTAAGAAAAACGATCTCACCGGTTAAAATGTATTGGTTGCGAGGTTTGGGCTATTTCTAAATTGCATCGCGGCCGCCATGGCATTTCTCTTATGTAAAAAAAATTCTCACTGTGACCTGCAGATGCTGACTATCAGGCTGTGAGTGAGAAAGTGAATGAATAATGGGGAGGACCGGAGGGGTGTCTATGTGTGTGTTGAGAGCACTGGTTGAAAGAGCTCTGCAGCAGGCAGCTGAGTCACGGAGACAGAGCAACTTTTTGCCAGTTGTAGGTAGGCTACTTCGATTGGTCATTATGGAGCCACCTACTTCCAATCCCTTTTCCATAAAATATATTACCAACGTAATTAAAGCAGTAAAAATACATGTTTTGACATACCCGTGGTCTACGTTCTGATATGCCACGGCTGTCAGCCAATCAGCATTCAGGGCTCAACCAGCTTAATCATAGCAGCCAGAACAAGTGGAATTGAAAATGATCTGGCTAGTTTAATAAAGGAGAATTATATTTTCTCTTGCAAAGCTCTCAATAATTATTATTTTAATGAAAACCGAATTCAATTAAGTCTATATTATTTCTTCATTCCCTCGAGGTCGTTATGGGAAAGGGTTTATTGGATAAAGTGGAAACTAATATTGCTGCTGGTTTTCAGGCCTTATGACCAATTTACATTTGCGAAGGCCTGGCAACCCTCAACACAGGAAATGATCTCACTGGGCGTCTCGTGAAGAACACAAAAATATGCCTAAGTAAGTTGCGAAATTCCTAAATTCAAGTGTTATTTCCAAGTATTTTATCGCTGCGTCACCTGCAATATTTACATGTTTCAATGTTTTAAAACGTATGTTTGGGAACGATTATTTTTTAATAGAGATTGTGTATATTTTGTGTCTGCCCCCCAATTGTAAACGTTAGCATACGACCTTTAGCGTTTCCATTTTGCTCATTATTCATTCCCATCTAGCCAGTTCGCTGTTTTGATACTAAGCTATTTGTTCTCATTTAGCTATGCCATATCGTGGTAATGATCTCCTTTGCCTTAATTAAAGTTCAATTGTATATGTGAAATATGTTTTATCTAGACTAGCTAGCTAACCCATTCATAGACGCTAACTGCTTTAGCGCCTGAATATAGTATATTTTTGTAAAGATCCCCGACTCGTTCTGAAAGTTAAAACGCATCGCTTGGGGTACTGAATGCATCTTTCATATCAGCGAGGAATAACTTTCAAGAAACAAAAGGTTAAACGCCCACACCAGTAGAAATCCACTTTTTCATCCTGAAAGACGATGGCCAGAGCTTACCCATGATGTTGCACAACAATGTAGCTAAGTCATAATTTTAGTCAAAGTATGATATACTTCGGCTTGAAGTGCCAAATTCGAATGTGTCACCTCGGATGTTTCCGTGAGTCTTAACATCTTGTGGCTGAGATCCCGTGTCTTTTTCCAGTGGCAATTTTAGCATGTCAATTTTGGTGGGGCATTACATGCCAGCAAAGCCACTGCACAACATGCATTAATTTCACTATAACTGTGAGATTGCCCACAATCTGTTAGGGCCTACATAAAGCTGTCCCAACACCTTACCACTGCTACAACTGGCTATCAGCGGAGCTTTTTCTGGCTGTGAAACAGATCATTTAGTGTCTTTTAAAAACATGTTTTAAATGTTTTTATTTCACCTTTATTTAACCAGGTAGGCTAGTTGAGAACAAGTTCTCATTTGCAACTGCGACCAACTGCAACTGCAAGATAAAGCAAAGCAGTGTGACACAGACAACAACACAGAGTTACACATGGAGTAAACAAACAAGCCAATAACACAATAAACAAGCCAATAACACAATAAACAAGTCAATGACACAGTAGGAAAAAAAGTCAGTGTGTGCAAAAGGCATGAGGAGGTAGGCAATACATAGGCCATAGGAGCGAATAATTACAATTTAGCAGATTAACACTGGCGTGATAAATGAGCAGATGATGATGTGCAAGTAGAGATACTGGTGTGCAAAAGAGCCGAAAAGTAAATAAAATAAAAAACAGTATAGGGGTAGGTAGATTAGGTGGGCTATTTACAGATGGACTATATACTAGAGGTCGACCGATTTATGATTTTTCAACGCCAATACCGATTATTGGAGGACCAAAAAAGCCGATACTGATTAACTGGGCGATTTTAAAAATAAATAAAAATGTTTTAATTCATCTGTAATAATGACAATTACAGCAATACTGAATGAACACTTATTTTAACTTAATATAATACATCAATAAAATCAATTTAGCCTCAAATAAATAATGAAACATGTTCAATTTGGTTTAAATATTGCAAAAACAAAGTGTTGGAGAAGGAAGTAAAATGTGCCAATATGTAATATGTGCCATGTAAAAATGTGTGCCATGTAAAATATGTGCCGTGTAAAAAAGCTAACGTTTAAGTTCCTTGCTCAGAACATGAGAACATATGAAAGTTGGTGGTTCCTTTTAACATGAGACTTCAATATTCCAAGGTAAGAGGTTTTAGGTTGTAGTTAATATAGTATTTATAGGACTATTTCTCTCGTATACCTTTGGCTATTGGATGTTCTTATAGGCACTACAGTATTGTCATTGTAACAGCATAGCTTCCGTCCCTCTCCTCGCCCCTACCTGGTCTCGAACCAGGAACACATCGACAACAGCCACACTCGAAGCAGCGTTACCCATCGCTCCACAAAAGCCACGGCTCTTGCAGCGCAAAGGGAATAACTACTCCAAATCTCAAAGCGAGTGACGTTTGAAACAGTATTAGCGCACACCCAACTAACTATTTAGCCATTTCACATTGGTTACACCAGCCATTAGGCTGATAGGCTTGAAGTCATAAACATCGCTGTGCTTGCGAAGAGCTGCTGGCAAAATGCACGAAAGTGCTGTTTGAATGAATGATTGCGGGCCTGCTGCTGCTCAGTCGAACTGCTCTATCAAATCAGACTTAATTATAACATAATAACACACAGAAATGCGAGCCTTTGGTCATTAATATGGTCGAATCCAGAAACTATAATTTCGAAAACAAAACGTTTATTATTTCGGTGCAATACGGAACCGTTCGGTATTTTATCTAACGGGTGGCATCCCTAAGTCTAAATATTATTGTTACATTACACAACCTTCAATGTTATGTCATATTTACGTAGAATTCTGGCAAATTAGTTCGCAATGAGCCAGGCAGCCCAAACTGTTGCATATACCCTGACTCTGCGTGCAGTGAACGCAAGAGAAATGACACAATTTCACCTGGTTATTATTGCCTGCTAAACTGGTTTAGTAGTTATAACTAGTGATTATGATTGATTGTTTTTATAAGATAAGTTTAATGCTAGCTAGAAATTTACCTTGGCTTCTACTGCATTCACGTAACATGCAGGCTCCTCGTGGCGTGTAATGGTTAGAGCGTTGGGCGAGATCCCCTGAGCTGAAAAGGACGAGATCCCCTCAGCTGAAAAGGTGAAAATATGTTGTTCTGCCCCTGAACAAGGCAGTTAACCCACCGTTCCTAGGCCATCATTGAAAATAAGAATGTGTTTTTAATTGACTTGCCTAGTTAAATAAAAATACAGTTTTCCAATTGTTATGAAAACTTGAAATCGGGCCTAATTAATCGGCCATTCCAATTAATCGGTCGACCTCTACTATGTAAAGCTGCAGCGATCGGTTAGCTGCTCAGATAGTTGATGTTTAAAGTTGGTGAGGGAAATAAAAGTCTCCAACTTCAGCGATTTTTGCAATTCTTTCCAGTCACCGGCAGCGGAGAACTGGATGGAAAGGCGGCCAAATTAGGTGTTGGCTTTGGGGATGATCAGTGCGATATACCTGCTGGAAAGTGTGCTACGGGTGGATGTTGTTATCGTGACCAGTGAACTGAGATAAGGCAGAGCTTTACCTTGCATAGTCTTATAGATGACCTGGAGCCAGTGGGTCTGGCAACGAATATGTAGCGAGGGCCAGCCGACTAGAGCATACAGGTCGCAGTGGTGGGTGGTATAAGGTGATTTGGTAACAAAACGTGTGGCACTGTGATAGACTGCATCCAGTTTGCTGAGTAGAGTGTTGGAAGCTATTTTGTCGATGACATCGCCGAAGTCGAGGATCGGTAGGATAGTCTGTTTTACTAGGGTAAGTTTGGCGGCGTGAGTGAATGAGGCTTTGTTGTGAAATAGAAAGCCAATTCTAGATTTTATTTTGGATTGGATATGTTTAATATGAGTCTGGAAGGAGAGTTTACAGTCTAGCCAGACACCTAGGTATTTATAGTTGTCCACATATTCTAGGTCGGAACCGTCCAGGGTGGTGATGCTAGGGGTGCGGAAGGAGTGTTGTATGGCATTGAAGCTCGTTTGGAGGTTAGTTAGCACAGTGTCCAAGGAAGGGCCAGAAGTATACAGAATGGTGTCATCTGCGTAGAGGTGGATCAGGGAATCGCCCGCAGCAAGAGCGGCGACATTGATATATACAGAGAAAAGATTCGGCCCGAGAATTGAACCCTGTGGTACCCCCATAGAGACTGCCAGAGGTCCGGACAACATGCCCTCCGATTTGACACACTGAACTCTGTCTGCAAAGTAGTTGGTGAACCAGGCGAGGCAGTCATTAGAACAAACAAGGCTATTGAGTCTGCCAATAAGAATACGGTGATTGACAGAGTCGAAAGCCTTGGCCAGGTCGATGAAGACGGCTGCACAGTACTGTCTTTTATCGATGGCGGTTATGATATCGTTTAGTACCTTGAGCGTGGCTGAGGTGCACCCGTGACCGGCTCGGAAGCCGGATTGCACAGCGGAGAAGGTACGGTGGGATTCAAAATGGTCAGTGATCTGTTTATTAACTTGGCTTTCGAAGACTTTAGATAGGCAGGGCAGGCTGGATATAGGTCTGTAACAGTTTGGGTCTAGGGTGTCACCCCCTTTGAAGAGGGGGAGGACCGCGGCAGCTTTCCCATCTTTAGGGATCTCAGACGATACGAAAGAGAGGTTAAACAGGCTGGTAATAGGGGTTGCAACAATGGCGGCAGATAGTTTTAGAAAGAGAGGGTCCAGATTGTCTAGCCCAGCTGATTTGTACGGGTCCAGGTTTTTCAGCTCTTTCAGAACATCTGCTGTCTGGATTTGGGTGAAGGAGAAGCTGGGGAGGCATGGGCGAGTAGCTGCGGGGGAGGCAGAGCTGTTGGCCGGGGTTGGAGTAGCCAGGAGGAAGGCATGTCCAGCCGTTGAGAACTGCTTATTGAAATTTTCTTTTATAATGGATTTATCAGTGATGACCGTGTTACCTAGCCTCAGTGCAGTGGGCAGCTGGGAGGAGGTGCTCTTGTTCTCCATGGACTTTACAGTGTCCCAAACGTTTTGGAGTTAGAGCTACATGATGCGAATTTCTGCTTGAAAAAGCTAGTCTTTGCTTTCCTGACTGACTGCGTGTATTGGTTCCTGACTTCCCTGAACAGGTGCATATCGTGGGGACTATTCAATGCTATTGCAGTCCACCACAGGATGTTTTTGTGCTGGTCAAGGGCAGTCAGGTCTTGAGTGAACCAAGGGCTATATCTCTTCTTGGTTCTGCATTTTTTGAACGGAGCATGCTTGTCTAAGATGGTGAGGAAATTACTTTTAAAGAATGACCAGGCATCCTCGACTGATACCTTCCAGGATACCCGGGCCAGGTCGATTAGAAAGGCCTGCTCGCTGAAGTGTTTTAGGGAGCGTTTGACAGTGATGAGGGGTGGTCGTTTGACCGCGGGCCCATAGTGGATACAGGCAATGAGACAGTGATCGCTGAGATCCTGATTGAAAATAGCGGAGGTGTATTTGGAGGGCAAGTTGGTCAGGATAATGTCTATGAGGGTGCCCATGTTTATGGATTTAGGCTTGTACCTGGTGGGTTCCTTGATGATTTGTGTGAGATTGAGGGCATCTAGCTTAGATTGTAGGACTGCCGGGGTGTTAAGCATATCCCAGTTTAGGTCACCTAACAGAACGAACTCTGAAGCTAGATGGGGGGCGATCAATTCACAAATGGTGTCCAGGGCACAGCTGGGAGCGGAGGGGGGTCGATAGCAGGCGGCAACAATGAGAGACTTATTTCTGGAGAGGTTCATTTTTTAAAATTTGTAGTTCAAACTGTTTGGGTATAGACCTGGAAAGTATGACAGAACTTTGCAGGCTATCTCTGCGGTAGATTGCAACCCCTTCGGCAGTTCTATCTTGACTGAAAATGTTGTAGCTGGGTAGGAAATCTCAGAATTGTTGGTTGCCTTCCTAAGCCAGGATTCAGACACGGCAAGTGCATCAGGGTTGGGGGAGTGTGCTAAAGCAGTGAGTAAAACAAACTTAGGGAGGAGGCTTCTGATGTTGACATGCATGAAACCAAGGTTTTTTCGATCGCAGAAGTCAACAAATGAGGGTGCCTGGTGACACGCAGGGCCTGGGTTTACCTCCACATCACCCAAGGAACAGAGGAGGAGTAGGATGAGGGTACGGCTAAAGGCTATCAAAACTAGTCGCCTAGAGCGTTGGGGACAAAGAATAAAAGGAGCAGATTTCTGGGCGTGGTAGAATAGATTCAGGGCATAATGTGCAGACAGGGGTATGGTGGGGTGCGGGTACAGCGGAGGTAAGCCCAGGCACTGAGTGATGATAAGGTAGGTTGTATCTCTGGATAAGCTGGTTACAATGGGTGAGATCACCGCATGTGTGGGAGGTGGGACAAAGGAGGTATCAGAGGTCTAATGAGTGAAACTAGGGGCTCCATTGTAAACTAAAACAATGATAACTAACCTAAACAACAGTATTCAAGGCATATTGACATATGAGAGAGACATACAGCGAGGCATAAAGCAATCACAGGTGTTGATTTGGAGAGCTAGCTAAGACAACACTGGGTGAGACAACAACAGCTAATCAGCTAAAACAACAACAGGTAAAATGGCGATGAATGGGCAGAGAGGGTCGGTTAACTACGCACAGAGCCTGAGTTCGCGGCTGGGGCCGACAGTTAAACAACAAAAAAATGTACAAAAAACATGTACAAACTAGTGATGCACCGATATGACATTTTTGGCCGATACCAATATGCAATATTTTCCTTGCCAAAAAAATGGTACCGAAATTAAAAATTTTAGCGGCCTTTTAAGCATTCTAGGACAGTTATAGTTAACACGCACACATGGATGCAACGGTCTAAGGCACTGCATCTCAGTGCAAGAGGTGTCACTACAGTTCTTGGTTTGAATCCAGGCTGTATCACATCTGGCCGTGATTGGAAGTCCCATAGGGCGGCTTCATATTGGCCCAGCATCATCCGGGTTTGGCCAGGGTAGGCCGTCATTATAAATAAGAATTGGTTCTGAACTGACTCACCTGGTTAAATTAAGGTTACACATATACACACCACACTGACCAAAAAGTAATTTTGTTGGCATTTACGTATGCCCCCGTTACCAGTAAAACATCATCAAAACCTATTTATTTTACTCACTTGCTGTGCTGTTTCTTTGTTCATTTGTTCAGTCGTTTCATTCTCAACCATGATTTCTATGGAACGCTGTTTGGGTCTTTGCGTGTCAAAGATACATGTCAAAACATTATTTCATGTGTCAAATAACACTATTTGACGTTTCAAATAAGCTTGTTGACCAATCAGGACCTGACATGACAGCACATCAAATAATAATTTAATACGTTCATACATTTTTTATGTAGTTATTACACATTGATTATACTATCACTCGTATTTCATATTTCGCAACGATTCATCGATACGTATGCTATGATGCTGGCAAAGTTGTCTCGCGCACCTACAGTGCTGGTCCTTAAAAAAAAGCTAGCTAGCTCATGGATGCAAACAATGTTCTTCCCCAAAAACATAGCAAAACGACCCTAATCATCTAAAATAAACCTAATTTATAAGACAGTTCTTATTTGATTAATGGTGGTCGGACCCATCTATGTGAAGCTAGTCACAATAAGGATTAGCCGCAATAGTGGACTTTGCGGTTAGCTTTCAAAATAAAAGTATGTCATTGACAGTGATGCAAATTAATACAAATTGTAGAATTGATTGAATAGATCATGCTAAACGAGGTTGGAATGTTGTCTTTCTACTCAGTGACACCCAGAGAACATAAGAGCTACGACGCTAATTGCGGGACTCTGAAACAACTGTGAATTGAGCCACGTTTATTGTCAACCTATGTGTATTGAACACTATTCTTGAGGAAAAACAATACTGCATGGATGTTTTGGAGTCTGATAACTGAAGAGGACGTTGGGAAAAAATATGTTGGTATTGAGTAGACTGATACCCCATTTCATTGATCCTCAATCCTTAGGTAAAGTTGTACAGTGCAACATGAATGAATGTCAATACACACAATAGGCTGGCTGGGGAGGTGATTTCACACAGTCACAGTGTGAGAGCTACAACGCTAATATTTGCATAAATTCTTCAGAGTTGTGTTCTGTGGGTGGCACCGAGTAGACTGATACCTCATTTCATTGCTTCACATTCCAACCTTGTTTATCATTATCTATTCTAAATATGGCATAATACCACCAATTGTAACCTTCTGCATCACTTTCAAAGGTACTTTTATTTTGAAGGCTAACCGCAAATTCCACTATTGTGCCTAATCCTTATTGTGGCTAGCTTCACAACACATAACCCGGTCCGGTCGAGCCTCACTAGTCAGATGAAGCTAGCTGGCTGCTTATAACCTTCGCTTTGGGCAACAGGGTTAAGTAGCTAGCTAGCTAAGTTCAATTTCAATAGGCAAACAACAAGTGGCTGCCTAGCTAATACTTATTCTCAAGGATTCCTAAATCATTGCTAAGAATAATGAAAATGACTGCAGTTTCTATTGGTCATTGTTTTCAGGCTGGTTGTATTGATGCTAGCTAGGCACCAAGCTAAAGCTAGCTACCCCAGAAGTTGCGGTCGAACAAAAAATGCTTTACTACCAACGCCGCATTGTAAACACATCGTTCTTGGCCGGTGTTTGCTTGTTTGCAGACTTTTTGTTGAACAAACAAGGTCGACTCATGATGACGTCAGTGATCTTCAGGTCGGCGCTCTAGAAAGAGTTGGATGAACCTTCAAAACGTATTTTCCTAGTCGGAGCTCGTTTTTTCCAGAGTTCCCAGTTGTCTTGAACTCACTGAAGCCAGATTTCCCATTTCTGAGTTTCCTGTTGTTTTGAGCGCGTCAGAAGTCATGCTGGATTGACAGCATGGCCAATGTTGAATGTTTATCCTTTTAAGCTTGGAAAAAAGACCCTTAAACCCAGACTTGAGACCACACACCCACTCTACTGAATAGCAGGGTAGTGATTGCTTTGCAATGCTAGCAGGTAGCCACTGATTCCTTCCAAACCACTCATTGTTGAATTTGCGATTTTCAAGTTGTTGTGTAATGTTTATGGTTGATGAGCACCGATACGTTTTATCTATCATTTCTCTTCATTATTTCTCTTCATATGACAAGGATGAAAAAGGATTTGGCAGTAGATTGTCGACTTGATTCATGATAACTGCTAGCTGAGATTTTGAATGTATGATGTTGACCTGATCAGTCCAATCAAACTTCTGTACGTATAGCGTGAATTTACAAAATTGTATCTGTGGCCAATGACCTTGAGCCTTTTTGGATGGGCACTTCTAATATCACTCTCTGGCAGCACTCAAGGGGCTTGAATTTGTGAGCTCTACCCTTTGATTTGGTAGTGGCATAGTGTCCCCATGAGTGACAGAACACTGAGCCTATCACGGCGCAAATGGAGAACATTACCAACCCCTGTGCTCCGTTTTTTTTCCACTGGCTGCCCCACCACCACAGAATGCACTGAGCTAGGCTGAAACACTTGCATTTTGGAGCTGCCTTACTCAAGAAAGCAAAAAAGAAACCATGTTTGTATGTGGCTTTATTAACTCAATGATTTTACAACAACAAAAACCTATGTAACACATATTAATGCCAAAATAACATGCAAAACAGGCAACCCCCTCACCAAAAACAATATATATATACAGTACCAGTCAAAAGTTTGGACACACCTACTCATTCCAGGGATTTTATTTATTTTTACTATTTTCTACATTGTAGAATAATAGTGAAGACATCAAAACTATGAACTATATATAAGATGGCGCCCGGAGAACAAGGCTGACCTTTTATGTATTCCTAACTGTGGTTTATGTTAATTTCTTTGCTTTGTTTGTAAGTTATTTTGTACATAATGTTTCTGCTACCGCCTCTCATGACCAAAAATAACTTCTGAACATCAGGACTGCGATAATAAACCCCCACTTCCTTCCATTCTACTAGCAAACGTGGTGAGATGAAGCGGATGCTAAGCTACAGGACTGTTTTACAAGCGCAGACTGGATAATGTTCCGGGATTCCTCCGGTGGTATTGAGGAGTACAACACATCAGTCATTGGCTTCATCAATGAGTGCATCAATGACGTTTTCCCCACAGTTGACCGTAGGTACATACCCCAACCAGAAGGAGCTAAAGACTAGAGCTACTGCTTTCAAGGAGCGGGACTCTTACCCGGAAGCTTATAAGAAATCCCGCTATACCCTCGGACGACCCATTAAACAGGCAAAGCATCAATACAGGACTAAGATCGAATCGTACTACACCGGCTCTGACGCTCATCGGATGTGGCAGGGCTTGCAAACCATTACAGACTACAAAGGGAACCACAGCCGAGAGCTGCCCAGTGACACGAGCCTACCAGATGAGCTAAACTACTTCTATGCTCGCTTCGAGGCAAATAACACTGAAACATGCATGAGAGCACCAGCTGTTCCGGAAGACTGTGTGAGCACGCTCTCAGCAGCCGATGTGATTAAGACCTTTTAATCGGGTCAACATTCACAAGGCCAGACAGATTACCAGGACGTGTACTGCGAGCATGCGCTGACCCAGAAACCCTAGACCCACTCCAATTTGCACACCGCCACAACAGATCCACAGATGATGCAATCTCTATTGCACTCCACACTGCCCTTTCCCACCTGGACAAAGGGAACACCTATGTGAGGATACTATTCACTGACTACGGCTCAGTGTTCAACACCATATTGCCAAAGCTCATCACTAAGCTAAGGACTTTGGGACTAAACACCTCCCTCTGCAACTGGATCCTGGACTTCCTGATGGGCCGCCCCAGGTGGTCAGGGTAGGTAACAACACATCCGCCTTGCTGATCCTTAACACGGAGGCCCCTCAGGGGTACGTGCCCAGTCCCCTCCTATATTCCCTGTTCACTCATGACTGCACGGCCAGGCAAGACTCCAACACCACCATTAAGTTTTCCGATGACACAACAGTGGCCTGATCAACGACGAGACAGCCTATAGGGAGGAGGTCAAAGACTTGGCCGTGTGGTGCCAGGACAAGAACCTCTCAACGTGATCAAGACAAAGGAGATGATTGTGGATTACAGGAAAAAGAGGACCGAGCTCACCTGTGTATAGTCTTGCTATTGTTATTTTACTGCTGCTCTTTAATTACTTGTTACTTTTATTTCTTATTCTTACTAATTTTTTTGGTTATTTATAATTTTTTTAACTGCATTGTTTGTTAGGTGCTTGTTAGGTGCTTGTATGTAAGCATTTCACTGTAAGGTGAACAGGTGAAAACCTGTTGTTTTTGGCTCATGTGACTAATAAAATGTGATTTTAAATAACACCTGGAATCATGTAGTAACCAAAAAGTGTTAAACAAATCTAGATATACTTTAGATTTTTCAAAGTAACCATCCTTTGCCTTGATGACAGCTATTTATAAGTGAAATAATCTGTCTGTAAACAATTGTTGGAAAATTGACTTGTCATATACAAAAATCTAGTTTAACAAGAAATTAGTGGAGTGGTTTAAAAACGAGTTTTAATGACTCCAACCTAAGTGTATTTAAACGTCTGACTTCAACTGTATGTATGTGTTTGTGAGAGTCTCATCAATATTTGAAGCAATTGGTGATATTATCTCTCTAGGAGCTTATCCGTCATCAGTAATGTAGAATAATTCTAATGTTTGGGAGAACGCTGATCCGATACAGAGAGCAGTGTTGCCTTTTTTTTTTAATCCTGTCAGTATTGACAAATGCCTCAATGATGCACTCAGTGAATGTTCTCTCTGCGTGGTGTTATGGGAAAAGCATGTTACAATTCGAACTGTTGTATAAAAAGTTGCATCGGTAGAACATGAATAAGTCAACGTTCCATCGCTGCCCTGAGTTCCAACCGGGCCAAGATGTCTTTGGAATCCAGCTGTGTTAGTTTCTGCTGAGCTATCATGTCACCACATATGGATACTGATCATCTTCCATACTCATTTGCGTAGCTGTGCTCCACCTTAATGACATTGAATAGTTGAACGTTTCTCCTCTAATTTGTTTTACACAAGCTACTGTATGTTAAAGTAATTTCGGAGTGAGGTTGGGTTTATGTAGGCCACATTCATTGTGGTACATTGACAACATTTCTATTTTATACATTTTTTTTTAATGATTTCTCCCAGAGGGCTTAGAATAAGGCTGTAACGTAACAAAATGTGGAAAAAGTCAAGGGGTCTGAATACTTTCCGAATGCACTGTATATGCAGCAATTTCAATGTGTTTACTTAGTTACAGTTCATATAAGGAAATCAGTCAATTTAAATGAATTAATTAGGCACTAATCTACGGATTTCACATATCTGGGCAGGGACGCAGCCATGGGAGGCCATAGGCCCGCCCACTTGGGAGCCAGACCCACCCATTTTGGAGCCAGTCTCAGCCAATAAGAATTCGTTTTTCCCCACAAAAGGGCTTTATTACAGACAGAAATACTCCTGTTTCATCAGCTGTCTGGGTGGCTGGTCTCGGATGATCCCGAAGGTGAAGAAGCCAGATGTGGAGGTCCTGGGCCGGCGTAGTCAAATGTGGTCTGCGGTTGCAAGGCTAGTTGGACATACTGCCATATTCTCTAAAACAACGTTGGAGGCAGTTTATGGTAGAGAAATTAAACATTTAAATTCTGGCTACCAGCTGGTGGACATTCCTGCAGTCACCATGCCAATTGCACGCTCCATCAAAACATCTGTGGAATTGTGTTATGTGACACAACTGCACATTTTATAGTGTTCTTTTGTTGGCCCTAGCACAAGGTGCAGCTGTGTAATGATCAGCTTCTTGATATGCCACACCTGTCAGGTGGATGGATTATCTTGGCAAAGGAGAAATGCTCACTAACAGGGATGTAAACATTACTGCACAAAATTTGAGATAAATTATATTTTTTTGCGTATGGAACATTTCTAGGATATTTTTTTCTCCTCATGAAACATGGGAACAACACTTTACATGTTATATTTTTGTTCTGTATAGAAACTTCAGAAATGAGCTTTTAAGTGTTTTTTTGTTTGTTTTGGAACTATACTATTCATGTAATCTATTCAATAGTTTAGCTATAATGAATCCGGTCTAATGAATGTCATTTGACCCAATATTTTGGCCATAGATTAGAAAATTTAACTCTGATTATATGTATCAACTTACATTTTAAAACAGTTGTAATTGTACAATTATTTTTGAATGGTCCGAGTCATGGTTTTGCATAAGGAAAATGTAAGATTCTTCTGTTCATTTAAAATAGTTTTATTTTTGAAACATTTTATATAGAATAAATGATAGTTATTTTAGTCGTTCTACCATTTATCAACATATTGTTCAATGATTCGACCCAATGGTTATTCCGTGACTAGCTAATACGCTTTATTTTTTTCCCCGTGGTATCGTTTTAGTACTGAGTACCGTGATACTAAACCTGGTATCGAAGTCAAATACTGCTATCTTGACAACACTAAACAGCACAGATATTTTATAGTGTACTTCACTGTGGAAAAGAGGCCGCAATGTTGATATAATTTTGAATTTGCGTCCATATGGTTTCACATTCGTCTCCAAGGATCATAAGGAAACATCCTAAAACAATTTCTTTGTTTATTTACAATCCCGTTATCCAAACTGATTACTCATTTTACCTATCTCTTTAACAATTGATAAATTACAGTGCATGGAGAATGGTGTTATTATTTTTCCACTTGGAACCTGTAGGTTCGCTCAACCTTATTCATGGTTTCCTTCCGCGTAAAGGTGGTAATGGTCAGAATACAGTGTATCTGCCTCCCGAGTGATGCAGCGGTCTAAGGCATTACATCGCAGTGCTAGTTGCGTCACTACAGATCCTGGTTCGATCCCAGGCTGTGTCGCAGCCGGCCGCGCCCGGGAGACCCATGAGGCGGCGCACATTTGGCCCAGAGTTGTCGGGGTTAGGGGAGGGTTTGGCTGGCCGGCTGGGTTGTCCTTGTCCCGTCATGCTCTAGGGATTCCTGTGGTGGGCCAGGCGGAGTGCACGCTGACACGGTCGCCAGGTGTACGGTGTTTCCTCTGACATATTAGTGCGGCTGGCTTCCGGGTTAAACAAGCATTGTGCCAAGAAGCAGTGCGGCTTGGTGGGGTCATGTTTCGGAGGATGCACGGCTCTCGCCCTTCGCCTCTCCCGAGTCCGTACTAGAGTTGCAGTGATGGGGCAAGACTAACTTCCAATTGGATATCATGAAATTGGGGAGGAAAAAAACAAACAAAAAATACACACCCCTGCCACACCTTAATTCGCTGACATCCACCCCAAACTAACAGCTGGTGAATAGCATAAGTTCAAGGTTAGAATACAAAGAGAGAGAAGAGCATAAAAGGGAATTACAGTCCATTCGTGTGCGCTTAACTTGAGTCGGAATTTCCCCCATGGAGCCAACTGTAGGGAAATGTACCTGCTGAAAACACTACATACTAAGAAGGGTTTTCGAGAGCTACTAGCTAGCATCTTCTTCACTCTCCCAGCCAGAGCATTCTATTTGCATAGTAAAAAATATAAGGCACTGCTCCAAGCTAGTTTGTTCTGGTCCATGGCCCAGCTAAAGTTTTTTTTTTTTTTGATTTCGGTGAATTGGTTAACTTGCTTTTTTGTATCCCCCAGATTTTATTGTGACTACTGTGATACGTACCTTACACATGACTCGGTAAGCCAGACTAATTTTCAGTCTCTGCACCCTTTAACAATAGCGAGCACATCATAAATTGCACCCTGTATTAACATTAAATTGAACATGATATATTTTTACAGCCATCGGTGAGAAAGACTCACTGTAGTGGACGAAAGCATAAAGAGAATGTGAAAGACTACTACCAGAAATGGATGGAGGAGCAGGCACAGAGCCTCATCGATAAAACAAGTAAGCAGATATGAAGGGGGTAGCTAAACATTCAGCCGATTCTATGCGGTTTCGTTTATAAGCAACAGTTTGTGCAGATACAAAACATACACAAGCCCCACACACCCATACTTGCATAATAAGCATGTAGCGTTCGAATTCGGGGGTAGCACTGACCTGGATTCAAACTCGGGTCCAGTGACTGTCAACCCAACACCTTAGCTGTTACTCCAAGAGATCCGAACATCTTTTAAGGTCGCTACACTACCCTTGCGTGTCCCCATGCTTCTCTATACGAAGTCCCTCACGTGAACACGTGCATCTCCGATGGCCTCATGGGTGCCATCCCACGTCGGACACCGACGTAGTGAATTCAGGGATAGCGCCCTGGTCCAGTGACTGTCAACTCTACAATAGGTTAACATGTTGCCTTGTGTTTTCCTCCTCAGCGGCTGCCTTCCAGTCTGGTAAGATCCCTCCTACCCCATTCCCTGGAGCCCCTCCCCCAGGCGGAGCCATGCTCCCTCCTCCAAACATCGGTACGTAGACTGTGGACCAACCACAACAGTGCTAGTCTAGTATTTTGAGAATGATTTATATTTAAATGAGATACTGATAACTTGGTGTGTTGGGGACTGAGCTTTAAATTGTAATTTGTGAACCCCAGGTGGCCCTCCACGCCCAGGCATGCTACCAGTGCCCGGGCCCCCTATGGGTGGACATGGTCCTCATATGATGCAAATGATGGGGCCCCCACCACATGGAATGATGCCTGGAGGTGAGATTATTGCCCCAACACCTACATCATGTATTGTTTATGTAAACAATGTGTGTGTGTGTGTGTCTAAAAAAATATTTTCGATGGGCATTGAATTAAAGATCTGCAAGTTCTCACCCAAAATGTATCTGCTGCTGCTCACAAATCTTCACTGAACAAGAACAGTTCATGCCTGGTCAAAGTCATAGCTTTGAGATATATTTTTCACCAAGATTTGATGTGATGTATTCATAATAGTCCATAAGGGACATGTATACTGGACCATGATTAGGGTGCAATGTGAAAACCAAGTAAAATCAGATATGTTTGCTGTCCTGAATGTCCAGGTATGCGACCACCAATGGGCCACATGCAGATGATGCCTGGCCCACATATGATGCGCCACCATCGGCCAATGATGCTTATCAGACCGGGTATGATCCGGCCGGACAGATGAGACCCAAAATCAAGAGGCGCTCATGTGTTCTACACTGCCATATACATGATCTTTGGAGGACACTGCACCAAATGCATTGTTTGGGTTTTTTGAAATGGCCACCTATTGTCTCCACCTTAAAACCCATTTGGTAGAGTTCCACATCATCCCTCTTTATCTCCACAAAACCATTTTGACAGGCTATTTATTGTGGTTTCACATAACCAAAACTTCTGGGTTTTTTTTGTGTTTAGTGTATAGGTCATATTTTTGTTTTGATGCATAGTTGTATTGTTTACACAAGTAGGTTTCTGTTTCCCCCTGCTGCTCTAATAAGAATACAGCTGTGGAGGTTTAACGTGGCACCAGTTGCACAGAAGCACATGCATGTCAGAAAGAGCAGGTATTATTTTGTCACTGTTCTGATGTAAATGCCTCATCACGTGATTTGTTTTTCAAAGTAAAATATGATTATTTTTTGGGCCCAGTCTTTTTATTTTTGAAATAAATAAAATGAGTAGACTTGAAAGTGTATGTTGGTCTTCAATCATTTTTTTTGAATAATAGATTTATGAGGCTTCTACCTTCATTAAATGAACAAGGACTCCTGTTTAGAAAATGGTCTGTGTACTTTATTCAATTTACCTCTAATTTATTCAACTATATGACACTTGAGTGTTTTCTATAGAAAGAAGTCTACTTTTCAGACTGACTCTTTTTCTCCGCTCTTTTTCTTGTCAGTATGCTGCATGTAAGGGCATTTGTCCGACTGAAGTATTTGCCACAATCATTGTAGCTAAATGGTTTCTCCCCAGTGTGTAGCTGCATGTGCTCCGTCAGGGCTCCTTTCAGTTTGAAGCATCTTCCACAAACGTGTCCTTGCCCGTGTGAAGTCTCAGGTGTGTTCTTTTTAAAGTACCTACCGCAACAAAGCCTTTGCTACATAGGGCATGTAAAATTTCTCTCCTGCATGACTCATATGCAAAGGCTTTTCTCCTCCTTGAGGAATTTGCCAAATACACTACATTGCCAAAGGTACAGTGCCTTGCGAAAGTATTCGGCCCCCTTGAACTTTGCGACCTTTTGCCACATTTCAGGCTTCAAACATCAAGATATAAAACTGTATGTTTTTGTGAAGAATCAACAACAAGTGGGACACAATCATGAAGTGGAACGACATTTATTGGATATTTCAAACTTTTTTAACAAATCAAAAACTGAAAAATTGGGCGTGCAAAATTATTCAGCCCCTTTAAGTTAATACTTTGTAGCGCCACCTTTTGCTGCGATTACAGCTGTAAGTCGCTTGGGGTATGCCTCTATCAGTTTTGCACATCGAGAGACTGAATTTTTTTCCCATTCCTCCTTGCAAAACAGCTCGAGCTCAGTGAGGTTGGATGGAGAGCATTTGTGAACAGCAGTTTTCAGTTCTTTCCCCAGATTCTCGATTGGATTCATGTCTGGACTTTGACTTGGCCATTCTAACACCTGGATATGTTTATTTTTGAACCATTCCATTGTAGATTTTGCTTTATGTTTTGGATCATTGTCTTGTTGGAAGACAAATCTCCGTCCCAGTCTCAGGTCTTTTGCAAACTCCATCAGGTTTTCTTCCAGAATGGTCCTGTATTTGGCTCCATCCATCTTCCCATCAATTTTAACCGTCTTCACTGTCCCTGCTGAAGAAAAGCAGGCCCAAACCATGATGCTGCCACCACCATGTTTGACAGTGGGGATGGTGTGTTCAGGGTGATGAGCTGTGTTGCTTTTACGCCAAACATAACGTCTTGTATTGTTGCCAAAAAGTTCAATTTTGGTTTCATCTGACCAGAGCACTTTCTTCCACATGTTTGGTGTGTCTCCCAGGTGGCTTGTGGCAAACTTTAAACGACACTTTTTATGGATATCTTTAAGAAATGGCTTTCTTCTTGCCACTCTTCCATAAAGGCCAGATTTGTGCAATATACGACTGATTGTTGTCCTATGGACAGAGTCTCCCACCTCAGCTGTAGATCTCTGCAGTTCATCCAGAGTGATCATGGGCCTCTTGGCTGCATCTCTGATCAGTCTTCTCCTTGTATGAGCTGAAAGTTTAGAGGGACGGCCAGGTCTTGGTAGATTTGCAGTGGTCTGATACTCCTTCCATTTCAATATTATTGCTTGCACAGTGCTCCTTGGGATGTTTAAAGCTTGGGAAATATTTTTGTATCCAAATCCGGCTTTAAACTTCTTCACAACAGTATCTCGGACCTGCCTGGTGTGTTCCTTGTTATTCATGATGCTCTCTGCGCTTTTAACGGACCTCTGAGACTATCACAGTGCAGGTGCATTTATACGGAGACTTGATTACACACAGGTGGATTGTATTTATCATCATTAGTCATTTAGGTCAACATTGGATCATTCAGAGATCCTCACTGAACTTCTGGAGAGAGTTTGCTGCACTGAAAGTAAAGGGGCTGAATAATTTTGCACGCCCAATTTTTCAGTTTTGATTTGTTAAAAAAGTTTGAAATATCCAATAAATGTCGTTCCACTTCATGATTGTGTCCCACTTGTTGTTGATTCTTCACAAAAAAATACAGTTTTATATCTTTATGTTTGAAGCCTGAAATGTGGCAAAAGGTCTCAAAGTTCAAGGGGGCCAAATACTTTCGCAAGGCACTGTATGTGGACACCCCTTCAAATGAGTGGATTTGGCTATTTCAGCCACACTCGTTGCTAACAGGTGTATAACATTGAACACACAGCCATGCAATCTCCATAGACAAACATTGGCAGTCGAATGGCCCATACTGAAGAACTCTGACATTCATAGTGGATGCCACCTTTTCAACAAGTCAGTTTGTCAAATTTCTGCCCTGTTAAAGCTGCCCTGGTCAACTGAAAAGGGCTGTTATTGTGAAGTGGACTTCTAGGAGCAACAACGGCTCAGCAGCGAAGTGGTAGGTCACACAAGCTCACAGAATGGGACAGCCGAGTGCTGAAGCGCGTCTGTCCTCTGTTGCAACACTCGCTACTGAGTTCCAAGCTGGCTCTGTGAGCTTCATGAAATGGGTTTCTATGGCCGAACAGCCACACTCAAGCCTAAGTTCACCATGTGCAATGGCAATCATTGGCTGGAGGGGTGTAAAGCTTGTCGCCATTGGACTCTGGAGCAGTGGAAACTCGTTCTCTGGAGAGATGAATCACGCTTCACCATCTGGGAGTCAGACGGACAAATCTGGGTTTGGCGGCTGCCAGTAAAACGCTACCTGCCCAAATGTATAGTTCCAATTGTAAAGTTTGGTGGAGGAGGAATAATGGTCTGGGGCTGTTTTTCATGGTTCGTTCTTAGTCCCTTCGTACCAGTGAAGGGAAATCTTAACGCTACAGCATACATTGACATTCTAGACGATTCTGTGCTTTCAACTTTCCTGTTTCAGCATGACAATGCCTCTGTGCACAAAGTGAAGTCCATACAGAAAGAGTTTGAGATCGTTGTGGAAGAACTTGACTGACCTGCACAGAGCCCTGACCTCAAACCAATCAAACACCTTTTGGAATTAATTGGAACGCCGACTGCGAGTAAGGCCTAATCGCCCAACATCAGTGCCCAACCTCACCAATGTTGTTGTGGCTGAATGGATGCAAGTCTCCGCAGCAATGTTCCAACATCTAGTAGAAAGCCTTCCCAGAAGAGTGGAAGCTGTTATGGCAGCAAAGGGGGGGATCAACTCCATATTAATGCCAATGATTTTGGAATGAGATGTTCGATGAGCAGGTGTCCACATCATGTTGGTCATGTCGTGTATGTCATTATCCTGTCATTATCCATTAGGCTATTTAGGCCAGTATCAAAAAATTTTCAAGAATGTTTAACAAGGTATTCTCTCTGCTCTGGCAGGGATGCATAGCCACCTAATATTTACTGGTAGAATTTCAATTGCATGTCCTTCATTCCTCACCTCCCCTCTCGTCACCTTCTCAAAACCCATTGGATGAAAAGGTCTGAGGTCCATCCCCTCTATACTTTCATCCGATGGGTTTTGAGAAGGAGGCTGTGAGGAATCAATTAAATCAAAATGAGATTATCCCACTGTCACTGCGGAGGCTGGCTTTTTTGTTGGCGGTACCACATGAGACCATGGTGTAGACATAACACATCAATCATCTAGGTTTGTTTTTCATTAACTTTATTTTATACATAATGAACTTGGCTATTATAATATTCAGTGGCCTAAATAGACTACTTGTTGGAGTTTAATGACATATTAGTTTTGGTCATCAAGCTGAAATAATTATTCACTCTGAATCAGTCATACTGCACAGCAGGTTGCGATAAAAACTAGACTGCGGATATAGATCAGTTTATTTGCATTTGGGAGCAGAAATGTAATGAATATGGTTGATTCTGTGGATGAATATTTTAACGTTATTTATCTGAAAATGACCAAACAGGAGCTGGAAAGACTGCAAACCAGCTGCACTAAATTTCGTTCTACCTGTTTTCTATTGATGTTTATTTTTATATATCCATAAAAATTACACTGATTCATGATTTCGACTGGCTGAGAAAAGCTTCCTGCCTGTTAAATACGTTTCTCACTGAGCGATTAGAACAGCAACGGCTGTTAGGATATTTGGGGCAGGAAGAAATCTCCCCTTCGTCTACAGAGGCTTCTGGATATTGTCGTTAAGTCTCATCAGCTATACCTGCACTGTAGACTATCTGCAAGGGGTTGGCTATTATACAGTGCCTTCAGAAAATATTCACACACCTTGACTTTTTCCACATTTTTGTTGTCATGTTTTTTTAAATCTTTGTAAATTCATAAAAAATGAAAAGCTGAAATGTCTTGAGTCAATAAGTATTCAACCCCTTTGTTATAACAAGCCAAAATAAGTTCAAAAGTAAATAATTTGAATGGATGGCTACCTCATCTCTGTATTCCGCACATATAATTATTATCTGTAAGGTCCCTCAGTTGAGCAGTGAATTTCAAACACAGATTGACATAACATTGAATATCCCTTTGAGCATGATGAAGTTATTAATTACACTTTGGATGGTGTATCAATGCATCCAGTCACTACAACGATACAGGTGTCCTTGCTAACTCAGTTGCCGGAGAGGAAGGAAACCGGTCATGGATTTCACCATAAGACCAATGGTGACATTAAAACAGTTAAGGAGTTTAACGGCTGTGATAGGAGAAAACTGAGGATGGATCAACAACATTATATTTACTCCACAATACTAACATAATTTACAGAGTGAAATGAAGAAAGCCTGTACAGAATAAAAATATTCCAAAACATGCATTCTGTTTGCACTAAAGTAATACTACAAAAAAAATGTGTGAAAGCAATTCACTTTGTGTCCTGAATACAAAGTGTTATGTTTGGGGCCAATCCAATACAACACATTACTGAGTACCACTCTCCATATTTTCAAGCAGAGTGGTGGCTGCATCATGTTATGTGTATGCTTGGAATCATTAAGGACTGGGGAGTTTTTCAGGATAAAACAAATAAACATAATGGAGTTAAGCACAGGCAAAATCCTAGAGGAAAACCTGGTTCAGTGCGCATTCCACAAGAACCTGGGAGATGAATTAATCTTTCAGCAGGACAATAACCTTAAACAAAAGGACAAATCTAGACTGCTTACCAAGTGTTGCTTACCAAGTGACAAGTGAATGTTCCTGAGTGGCTGAGTTACAGTTTTGACTTAAATCTACTTGAGAATATATGGCAAGATCTGAAAATGGTTGATTAGCAATGATCAACAACTGATTTGACAGAGCTTGAAGAATTTTGAAATGAATCATTGGCAAATGTTGCACATTCCAGGTGTGGAAAGCGCTTAGACACTTACCAGAAACGAACAGCTGTAATCGCTGCCAAAGGTGCTACTACAAAGTATTGGGTGTGAATACGTACAGTGCCTTGCGTAAGTATTCGGCCCCCTTGAACTTTGCGACCTTTTGCCACATTTCAGGCTTCAAACATAAAGATATAAAACTTTATTTTTTTGTGAAGAATCAACAACATGTGGGACACAATCATGAAGTGGAACGACATTTATTGGATATTTCAAACTTTTTTAACAAATCAAAAACAGAAAAATTGGGCGTGCAAAATTATTCAGCCCCTTTAAGTTAATACTTTGTAGCGCCACCTTTTGCTGCGATTACAGCTGTAAGTCGCTTGGGGTATGTCTCTATCAGTTTTGCACATCGAGAGACTGACATTTTTTCCCATTCCTCCTTGCAAAACAGCTTGAGCTCAGTGAGGTTGGATGGAGAGCATTTGTGAACAGCAGTTTTCAGTTCTTTCCACAGATTCTCGATTGGATTCAGGTCTGGACTTTGACTTGGCCATTCTAACACCTGGATATGTTTATTTTTGAACCATTCCATTGTAGATTTTGATTTATGTTTTGGATCATTGTCTTGTTGGAAGACAAATCTCCGTCCCAGTCTCAGGTCTTTTGCAGACTCCATCAGGTTTTCTTCCAGAATGGTCCTGTATTTGGCTCCATCCATCTTCCCATCAATTTTAACCATCTTCCCTGTCCCTGCTGAAGAAAAGCAGGCCCAAACCATGAAGCTGCCACCACCATGTTTGACAGTGGGGATGGTGTGTTCAGCTGTGTTGCTTTTACGCCAAACATAACGTTTTGCATTGTTGCCAAAAAGTTCAATTTTGGTTTCATCTGACCAGAGCACCTTCTTCCACATGTTTGGTGTGTCTCCCAGGTGGCTTGTGGCAAACTTTAAACGACACTTTTTATGGATATCTTTAAGAAATGGCTTTCTTCTTGCCACTCTTCCATAAAGGCCAGATTTGTGCAATATACAACTGATTGTTGTCCTATGGACAGAGTCTCCCACCTCAGCTGTAGATCTCTGCAGTTCATCCAGAGTGATCATGGGCCTCTTGGCTGCATCTCTGATCAGTCTTCTCCTTGTATGAGCTGAAAGTTTAGAGGGACGGCCAGGTCTTGGTAGATTTGCAGTGGTCTGATACTCCTTCCATTTCAATATTATCGCTTGCACAGTGCTCCTTGGGATGTTTAAAACTTGGGAAATCTTTTTGTATCCAAATCCGGCTTTAAACTTCTTCACAACAGTATCTCGGACCTGCCTGGTGTGTTCCTTGTTCTTCATGATGCTCTCTGCGCTTTCAAAGGACCTCTGAGACTATCACAGTGCAGGTGCATTTATACGGAGACTTGATTGCACACAGGTGGATTGTATTTATCATCATTAGTCATTTAGGTCAACATTGGATCATTCAGAGATCCTCACTGAACTTCTGGAGAGAGTTAGCTGCACTGAAAGTAAAGGGGCTGAATAATTTTGCACGCCCAATTCTTCAGTTTTTGATTTGTTAAAAAAGTTTGAAATATCCAATAAATGTCGTTCCACTTCATGATTGTGTCCCACTTGTTGTTGATTCTTCACAAAAAAATACAGTTTTATATCTTTATGTTTGAAGCCTGAAATGTGGCAAAAGGTCGCAAAGTTCAAGGGGGCCGAATACTTTCGCAAGGCACTGTATGTAAAATAGATATTTGTGTATTTCATTTTCAATAAATTTGGAAAAATGTTTAAAAACATGTTTTCACTTTGTCATTATAAAGTGTTGCACATAGATGGGTGAGAAAAAATACATATTTAATCAATTTTGAATTTGGACTTTAACACAAAATGTGGAATAAATTTAGGGGTATGAATACTTTCTGAAGGCACTGTATTTTGAATGCCTACATTATACATTATACAGTTCTACATCATTTTACGTCAGCCAAGCAACAACATTCATCTTGCCAATGTGCAAACGCTCTCCAAACAAAATATTCCCTATGCATTTTGATACGTCGGCCAGTATACTGGGTCAGTTTTCATTTGAATCCTTCACTTTTTTGTAACAATTGCAACGACTTTGACAACTTTGTATTTAGTCAACTTCGTTATGAAGTTACCGGCGGTTACAGACAGATTGACATCTTGAGGCAAAAAACTAATCTAATGATGCACTTAGCTGTTCTTTGATTGGGCTAAGGCAGTCGGTAAGGGAGGAAACGTAATTTATAATAGTTACATGGAGAAAATTTGACCTCTCTGAAATGAAAATAGATGGCCCTCCCTTCAGCAGAACATGTTTTACCTAATACATGTTGAAAACAAAACAAGTGACCTTACCCTACACCCAGTGGTCAAAATCTGTTTGGTATGTATTTTTACTGACCAGAATATTATGTATTATTCTGACCACCATACAACCAGTTGGTCATAATTCTGAGCACTGTATTATGTGCTATATTAGTTGGCTACTGGTCATACTTAAGACCTCATCATAACCTGGTAATGAACACCTGGCTACAGCCTATTACCTACTGTATAGCAGAGGATAACGTTGAATATTGAAAACATTGTTCATTACATTTCTATTTGTTTCCATGGCCACCAATTAAAGTTTAAATCTGAAACAGATTTTTATTTAACAAAGATTATGCAATGGCAAAAACAAATCTACACCACAATTTTCTGCACATCTGCATACAGTAGTAATTGTTTCATAATTCACCCACAACAATTACATGCAGAGAAAGACTGGGGCACAGCTTATATAAAGGCAGATTGTTTTATTTTATTAATTATTAATAAAAGTGATGTGATGGTTCAGATCTGCAGTGAAGAGAATCAGCGCATTACAACTTTATCGATTTGAGATTTCAAAAGAACTAGAAAAGGACATTCCTGAAGAAACTTTGTGGACTCAGCTGGCTAAAAGTATTTCCATGGGAAAGTTGAAGAAGTTGGTGGGCGTTATATCTTAAATGTTTAAAAAAGAGAAACTTGCAAAACAGTAAATATATTATGCTCATACATACTTACGGTATACTAAAAACGACGAATAAGGCACTTACTTTTATTGGAACACAAACACGCCCAATGTTATTATTTGTAAGGAAGACAACAATGAAGGCAATACGAGTGCCAGCCAGAAAATGTGCTAGTGGAAAAATCTTGTGCTAGACTGCTCAAATGTCTGCGTACTTGATCTGGAGGAATACTGGGAAGGTGCTTGGGCTCTCATCGAAGAGAGAAGTTTTTCCTGTTCAGTAAAGCCTCAAATATCAAATAATTGTTTTTTATTTGTCACATACACATGGTTAGCAGATGTTAATGCGAAATGCTTGTGAAATATAAATTGTCCACAACAGTAAAATGGGCTGCTTCTATGTGAATTAATGAGGAGGCGGAACACAACTCAATTCAGTGTTAGAAAATAACATTTCTTAGAAAATAATTTCAAATTGACAAGTTGAAATATAGCCTATAAATAATTAGCAGGCAATGTGTGTCTTGGTTTGAGGGCAGAGCAGGTTAACTGTCCTGTCCTTTTGGTGTATTGCCGCCACCTACTGTACAGGGTATTGAAATAAAACCAAAATAATATATTCCATTGTGGGGCGGGAGGGCCCAAGATAATACAAAATACACAAATAAATCAAAACAACCATCCCACTCCTTCAGTCACATTCAAATCACATCCCTACACAGGCTCAGGTGCCTGTGAGGACAGAGCATTCATCGACAGGATTCCTTGTAATGCCTCTGCAGAAAAGTTCCTGAGTCCCAAAAGAACGCTCAGCCGCACTCACAATGATGCCTATTTTCTCCGATTTCCTCTCTGTTTGCACTGTGAAGTCGATAACCAAAGTAATAAACACTAAAAAGTCCACCTTCTTAACATGCAACATGTCAGGATCCCCCTGTTGACAAGGAACATCATCTTGTGTCTCTACTACGACCATTACTTCTTCAACTTCAAGTCATTCTTCCACTCTTCTCAATGCCTCCAGATAGGAGACATTCTGGACAGCCCTTATTCTTGCCACCTCCGCCTCCTTCACCCTAACAGGACACATAACCAAATAATTGACATTTCTCACACTGCGTGGGTTTGGGCACGAATGCCCTCACAGGGAATCTCATATAACCCAGATACACGTGAGAAGGGAGAGAGTGTTCATCAGAAAACTATAGAATGGATGGACTGGGCTTCCGCACTCTACCATGCGGGTCAGTCGTTGTGCACCAACCACTTGATCCAATTCTTCGCGTGCATCCTTTGCATTTACTTCGAGCACCACCCCAGAGATAACACCCTTGATAGGCGCCCTGTTTCGAAGATCTACACAAGGGACATTCCAATCCGACATCTTCTTGAGAAGCAAAGCATGCTCCTTCTGTTCCATAGAAACACAACAAAACGGAATCAGCCAACTTATCGTTTTTTTCCCCTTCATCGACGCCACCTCATCCAACGCATCTACAATTTTAATAGAGACTTCAAACGGATCTCCCAGGTAACAACATCAATCCAAAACCCTTGTTCCTACCGTTTTCCTACAAGATTCCACTACCACTTTACTGCTCTTATTTCCTTTTGCATTCGCCACTGTAATCCTGTTCTTCTCACTCTCATCTCCACTCGACACATGTCATCCGATTCAAACAGAACATCCGCTTCCAATATTTTCCCCGAGACTAACTGTCCTGTTGCGTAACAATCACATTTTGGAATAGCGAGGGCATTCTGACCTCACTCGCATAACAAAACAAAAAAACTTGTGTTTTTACTCACGCTGGGGTGACCGTTAGAGATATTTGGAACTCACGAGGGAAAAGGTTAATGACAAGAAAATATTATATTTCTCAAAAGTGATGTCTGTCATATCACTGCTGCAACGAACATTGTTAGAAATGGGTGTAATTGGCAAATATCTTACTCTTCTCTGAATCTACACGTGTGTGAGTTTGAGTGAGCGACAGGGAGAATGAGATTGAGAGAAATGGGAGATGTCACACCCTGACCATAGTTTACTTTGTACAGACAGATGCCCACCCAGACCCTCCCCTATAGGTTCAGGTTTTGCGGCCGGAGTCCGCACCTTGGGGGGGGGGGGTACTGTCACACCCTGACCATAGTTTACTTTGTATATTTCTATGTTGTGGTTGGTCAGGGTGTGATCTGAGTGGGCATTCTATGTTTCATGTCTAGTTTGTCTAGTTCTATGTTCGGCCTGATATGGTTCTCAATCAGAGGCAGGTGTTCGTCATTGTCTCTGATTGGGAACCATATTTAGGTAGCCTGGGTTTCACTGTGTGTTTGTGGGTGATTGTTCCTGTTTTTGTGTTTGCACCAGACAGGGCTGTTTTGAGTTCTCACGTTTCTTGTTTTTTCGTTAGTTTGTTCATGTATAGTGTCGTCAATAAATTACAATGAACAACCACCACGCTGCGCTTTGGTCCGCCTCTACTTCACAAGAAGAGAATCGTTACAGAATCACCCACCACAACAGGACCAAGCGGTGTGGTAATGGGCAAAGGAAAAAGCAGCAGCAGGAGCAGCGCGAGGAGGTATGGACATGGGAGGACGAATTAGACGGTAAAGGACCTTGGGCTCAGCCAGGAGAGTATCGCCGCCCCAAGGAAGAACGGGAGGCGGCGAAAGCGGAGAGGCGCTGGTATGAGGAGGCAGCGCGGCGTCGTGGATGGAAGCCCGGGAGTCAGCCCCAAAAATGTATTGGGGGGGGGGCTAACAGGGAGTATGGCTACGCCAGGTAGGAGACCTGAGCCAACTTCCTGTGGTTACCGGTGGGCTAGAGAGACCGGGCAGGCACCGTGTTATGCTGTGGAGCGCACGGTGTCCCCAGTGCGGGTGCACAGCCCGGTGCGGTACATTCCAGCTCCGCGTATCGGCCGGGCTAGAGTAGGCATCGAGCCAAGTGCCATGAAGCCGGCTCTACGCATCTGGTCTCCAGTGCGTCTCCTTGGGCCGGCTTACATGGCACCAGCCTTGCGCACGGTGTCCCCGGTTCGCCTGCATAGCCCAGTGCGGGCTATTCCACCTCGCCGCACTGGCAGGGCGACCGGGACCATTCAACCGGGTAAGGTTGGGCAGGCTCGGTGCTCAAGAGCTCCAGTGCGCCTGCACGGCCCGGTCTATCCGTCACCACCTCCACACCCCAGCCCTCCGGTGGCAGCTCCCCGTACCAGGCTGTCTCTCCGGCCCATCCGTCCAGAGCCTTCCTCCTCTCCAGCGCTGCCGGAGTCTCCCGCCTCTCCGGCGCTACCAGAGCCTTCCTCCTCTCCAGCGCTGCCGGAGTCTCCCGTCTGTCCGGCGCCTCTGCCGGAGTCTCCCGTCTGTCCGGCGCCTCTGCCGGAGTCTCCCGTCTGTCCGGCGCCGCTGCCGGAGCCTCCCGCCTGTCCGGCGCCTCTGCCGGAGCCTCCCGCCTGTCCGGCGCCTCTGCCGGAGCCTCCCGCCTGTCCGGCGCCTCTGCCGGCGCCTCTGCCGGAGCCTCCCGCCTGTCCGGCGCCTCTGCCGGAGCCTCCCGCCTGTCCGGCGCCTCTGCCGGAGCCTCCCGCCTGTCCGGCGCCTCTGCCGGAGCCTCCCGCCTGTCCGGCGCCTCTGCCGGAGCCTCCCGCCTGTCCGGCGCCATCGGAGCTTCCCGTCTGCCCAACGCCGCCGGAGCTTCCCGTCTGCCCGGCGCCGCCAGTGCCGCCCGTCTGCCAGGGGCCGCCAGTGCCGCCAGTCAGCCAGGGGCCGCCAGTCAGCCAGGGGCCGCCAGTGCCGCCAGTCAGCCAGGGGCCGCCAGTGCCGCCAGTCAGCCCAGCGCCAGTGCCGCCAGTCAGCCAGGGGCCGCCAGTGCCGCCAGTCAGCCAGGGGCCGCCAGTCAGCCAGGGGCCGCCAGTGCCGCCAGTCAGCCAGGGGCCGCTAGAGCCCCTCCGCCCGGAGCAGCTGTCCCTCTGTCCCGAGCAGCTGTCCCTCTGTCCCGAGCAGCTGTCCCTCTGTCCCGAGCAGCTGTCCCTCTGTCCCGAGCTGTCTCTTAGGAGGGTCACCTATCTAGGGACGCTAAGGAGGTGGACAAAGACTATTATGGAGTGGGGTCCACGTCCAGCGCCAGAGCCGCCTCCGCGGACAGATGCCCACCCAGACCCTCCCCTATAGGTTCAGGTTTTGCGGCCGGAGTCCGCACCTTGGGGGGGGGGGTACTGTCACACCCTGACCATAGTTTACTTTGTATATTTCTATGTTGTGGTTGGTCAGGGTGTGATCTGAGTGGGCATTCTATGTTTCATGTCTAGTTTGTCTAGTTCTATGTTCGGCCTGATATGATTCTCAATCAGAGGCAGGTGTTCGTCATTGTCTCTGATTGGGAACCATATTTAGGTAGCCTGGGTTTCACTGTGTTTGTGGGTGATTGTTCCTGTTTTTGTGTTTGCACCAGACAGGGCTGTTTTGAGTTCTCACGTTTCTTGTTTTTTCGTTAGTTTGTTCATGTATAGTGTCGTCAATAAATTACAATGAACAACCACCACGCTGCGCTTTGGTCCGCCTCTACTTCACAAGAAGAGAATCGTTACAGGAGAAACTTTACATAACTCACTCTGTTGAATCAGGACACAAGGGTCTTGTCAGTGAAAATAATCTAAAATATGTGTGAAGATAATGTGTTTTGAGTATAATTTACAATGTTGCAACAAGAAGGGGATAGGTGTGTGGCGAAGATATGGAGTGTCTCAGAATGCATGCACTCAGCTCTCCAGAATGTGCTCAGCTGTCTCCCGCCAATTCTTGCGCATTCATTGTTTCATTCTGTGAATTGTTTGCCCTTTAATCGTTTATTTTTTATCAATTATAAAATGTGTGTAACCAGTAGGCCTAGTAAATGTACCGTAAATCCCCCGTCATTTGGTTACATTCATTTCTGTTACTCCATGTATTTTTTGTATTTTTTAAATATTAGATCATCTTTAATATTGCAGCTAGATTGTGGCTTCCATCAATGTAATTGTCTGCATCATTTCCAATCACCCATATATATTTATTTCGTAAATATACTGTATCTATCTATATATACAGTGGGGAGAACAAGTATTTGATACACTGCCGATTTTGCAGGTTTTCCTACTTACAAAGCGTGTAGAGGTCTGTAATTTTTTTATCATAGGTACACTTCAACTGTGAGAGACGGAATCTAAAACAAAACTACAGAAAATCACATTGTATGATTTTTAAGTAATTAATTTGCATTTTATTGCATGACATAAGTATTTGATACATCAGAAAAGCAGAACTTAATATTTGGTACAGAAACCTTTGTTTGCAATTACAGAGATCATACATTTCCTGTAGTTCTTGACCAGGTTTGCACACACTGCAGCAGGGATTTTGGCCCACTCCTCCATACAGACCTTCTCCAGATCTTTCAGGTTTCAGGGCTGTCGCTGGGCAATACGGACTTTCAGCTCCCTCCAAATATGTTCTATTGGGTTCAGGTCTGGAGACTGGCTAGGCTACTCCAGGACCTTGAGATGCTTCTTACGGAGCCACTCCTAAGTTGCCCTGGCTGTGTGTTTCGGGTCGTTGTCATGCTGGAAGACCCAGCCACGACCCATCTTCAAGGAGGTTGTTGGCCAAGATCTCGCGATACATGGCCCCTGCATGTAATTCACTGTAAAAGGCCCAGTGCAGTTAAAATGTTTTTTTTTCCTATGTTTTATATCATATTGTACTAAAGCTGATGAAACTAACATGGTAAGTGTTATTTCCTTGTAGTTGCTGATTGAAATTACAATCTACACAGGACCTTTTAATCAGCAGGTTTGGTTTACATGGGCAAGAGTTTCAGCTTTCCATGGTGACATCACCATGCTGTGAATTGGTTAATAGACCAATAACAAAGAGAGTTCCAAACCTCTCTGCCAATAACAGCTAGTTTTCATTTGATTTTTACCCAGAAATGATTTGATATTGATTTAAAAATTACCGTTAAACTTCCACACTCCTCTTCCATTTTGATAGATTGCAATGGACACCTTTCAGCCAACTTGGGTTTATTTTGTCCAAACACATAGCCTACAGATAAATGAGACGTACATAACAATAGGTTCCTAGAAAATGTTTAAAATTTTGCCCATCAGAGTAACGTACTGTTGTATGCAAATGTATTTTCTAGCCACAGGCATGATGCATATCACAGTAAATTGTTGATGTGATTCTGGCAATCTGAACTGCTTTTTAAATAGTTCAATGACAATATAATGTTTTAACTGGAAAACTATTGAAGACCCACCTTGTAAGAAGAATACACATTTGAGAAATTAAAAACACCAAATAAAATTTACAAAACCAGAATTCACATACAGTATTATTTTCACAAAAGCTCGCAATAAGACAAGTTCTTGAAAACACATCCTCTGCAGGTCTGAAACATCAGAATGTAACCAATTGCGTATCCAACAAAGATGAATTAATTACATAATAGTATATACTGGATACCCTTTACGGTATGTACCGTTTAGGGTATGGATATTCAAATGAAACTTCTTTATCCAATATACCAGAATTTATAGTACTGACAAGGAACTAAAATAAATTGTTTTTTGTGCTTTTATCAGTTTGAATTTCATTCAAGAGTACATAATTATTAGTTTATTTTTCTCTTGCAATGCCAGATAAGTGGTTAATGTCTCAGGATTAGTGTCCTCCAAAGTTGTTTCCAAATCCACCAGATGATGCTGAGCCGCAAAGTATTGGATCTACCGGGGTTGGACAACCACTGCCTGAGTCCAGCAATGCCAGAGTGGACGACCATATCAAGTCCAGGCAACATGACCATGTCCTTCAGTATGGGAGGTTGCTTTATATCTAGAGTTGAGTCAGTCAATCAGTCGGCCTGCCAGGCATCAGGGGTCTCAGTTGGAGCCCCTGCACAGTCACTCTCTGACAACTACAGAAACGGTCTATACTCCTAGTGGTGGAGACTGAGGTGGATCCTGGGAAACAGAGTCCTACAAGCTGTTTTTCTCAGTGGCGGTGGAGCCGGTGGCATCGGTGCTTTCTGCAGTCTCTGAGCTGCGAGGGAAGTAGACAGTAGTCTTGTGCTCTTCGTAGGTGTCGATGTGTTTGAGATGCACCACCATGTGCAGAGCGTAGGCCAGGACCAGGAGGAGGATGAGGGAGGTGATCAGACCCATGAGGATTGCCGGAGTGAAGAACGTAGCGCAGTCGCTGGCTGAGGCAAACTTGTTGGACAGCACGTTGAACGATTGTAACTGTCGGGCAAAGAGAAATATGAGATATGAGATGTTCAATAAAGTAAACAAGGCAAAGATTACATACATAACACATAAAGGTTATTACATCGAAACTATTCTTGTGGATTTCTATATTATGTAACTCTTTAAAAATATAAACATGAATATTTCTGGGTTCATACACAAACACAATTAAATACAATACATTAACAATGTAGTGTAATGGTATAACAATGGCCGTATGGCGGTATGACGAGAAACTGTCCTGTATTATGGAGAGTTAAGTAAAGCCACACACAAGTTGGAGTCCTGTTTACCAATCATTCATTATTATTTTACAGCAAATTTCACAAATCATGGTTTAAACAAACAGTACAAGTTATCCCTTACATTTCAACAGGAGTAGCTACAGAGGTTCCGACAGAACCATTAGAACGTGCTCCTCTACCAAAACATCCCTCCCCTCCTGCCATAAAATGTTGCCTTCCCGCAAAAACAATGCATGCCAACCTGGAAGTCTGTGAAGGTGATGTGCCAGTTTGCGGAGTTGTCTGTGATGGAGCTTGGTACAAGCAGCGTGTCGTACTTCTGCAGACTGCTGACGTGTTGACAGTGGTAGGAGTAGGTACTAGGAGCGTACACGTCGCTGGCATTGAACGTAGCCTCGTGGGTCCAGTTGTAGTGGATGTGTACGCTGTCCAGAGTAAACCAGTTCTGCCCTGCCGACTCATAGAATGTGTTGGACATCTGTAGCCTGTCGGAAGAGTTCATACATTGATTATACATTTACATTTGAGTCATTTAGCAGATGCTCTTGTCAAGAGAGACACAGTTAGTGTACAGTACACAGAATATATAAATATCAAGTATCACAACCAAACTGTAACACACACGATATACTTCAGACCAACATGTGACCTGCCAGGAAAACCCTGGTCTTTCAAGCCTAAATTTGGCTGTAAAAATGAATGAAGAATTAAACCTTATGGCAAGTCCTCTCAAGTCCTCCACATCTCCAAATCGTAGAACAAGCCTGGTGGGGAGAAACAAATTCAATAGCACTGTCATTACGTCATCCTTCAAAATGTCAGGAGAGCGAGGAAGAGTCATGTACCTTGAACTGCAGCAGGAATATCTACAGCCGCTAAGCAGACTTACGTAGCTTTATCTTTGCTGCACATGGAGCCTTTGGTGTCAACCGGTGCGTCGGGACCGAATGCCTTCTCTGTGAGATCCACTAAAGTGCTGTTCCTGAACCTTATAGCAATCTTCCTGGCCCTAAACAGGATACATGTTTTTCCATTGTAAACCACGCTCAGAGGAGAGTAAGGAAGAGTGCTCGATGTCTGCAGTAGCCTCCTTTTGGTTCTGTGTGGCGAGTCCAGTTGCCACCCATAAAGCTGATGGCGGGAAAGAGAGGATGAAACAGGATGGGTTGAAAGAGGGAGAGAGGGAAAAGAAGAGAAGGAGAAGGGGAGAGAGAAATAGATAAGATGGTGGCTCATTGATTGACAACCAACAGTAATCTGAAGTACTATTACAGATTGCTTTTCATCTCATTGTGGGCGCTGCAGCAGGCGTTCATTGACCAATAAGACGTTGTGTAAGGGTGCTGTTGTTAGGAATAATCTAATCTGTTTATTAATTTCCTTGATGACAATATATCTAATGGTTTACCTCACTGAGATTATGCCTTCTGTCTGGGATGAATATCAAATGCCTGGGAATAAAACCTATTCTCAATGTACAAGGTCCTTTTCGATAACTACAAACTTCTGTCTGGTGTAGTCACGCACACAGTAGTCTACACTGAGTATACCACATTCTCAACACCTTCCAAATATTGAGTAGCAAATCTTTTGTCTTGCCCATTCACAATCTGAATGGTACATATACACAATCCATGTCTAAATTGTCTCAATGCTGAAAAAATAATTATTTAACCTGTCTCCTTCTCTTCATCTACACTGATTGAAGTGGATTTAACAAGTGACAATAAGGGATCATAGCTTCCACCTGGATTCACTTGGTCAGTCTGTGTCATGGAAAGAGCAGGTGTTCTTAATGTTTTGTACACAGTGTATTTCTCCATTCCGCTGAAGTGTGCACTCGTTCACTATGCTTTCCGTAAATATGAAAGCATTGGATTGATGGAGGCATGGGCTAGTGGGAGTTTCCACCATATTTCTTCTACCAGTCATTTCCTTTCAGGGTCAGTGAAGTGAAGTGAACAAGTGCACACTTTGAGAGTAAGGAAAGATAATTGGGACATAGTACCTGCAGCACTCTTCTGAGAGGGTGCTCCACCACAAGCAAATAACTGTCCCCATCGGAAGCAGCACTGTGGCTCTGGGAAGCCAGTCCATCTGTATACAAGGAGAGAGAGAGAAATACAATTCATTTTAAAAAGAAGATGACTGCTGTATTAGCAACACAGCGTTGCTACGGGAGTTATTGCAGTGTTACTACTACACAGGTACACGAGCAACGTGAAGTGAAGTGTTACCAGTGAATTTAGTGTATTTGTTTTTATACGCATCTCAAAATAGAATTAAAAAGTTCACATAATCAATTGACAATAAGGGAAAAAAACTCACTGTTTTGAACCCTGATATCTTGGGATGTGGGTCCCCCTAAACTGTAAATATAAGACAATAAATCATTATTTCAGATGGTAGGCTGTAAGGTACTGGCTACAGGACATCAACGTAAATCTCTCTTATATGATTACTAGGACAGGAGATATAGGGATAATGGTAGGATGAATATCAGGCATATACTATATACAATCAAATCCATTTCGAGCATACAGTTTATTACATACAGTGGCAAGAAAAGGTATGTGAACCCTTTGGAATCACCTGGATTTCTGTTTAAATTGGTGATCAAATCAAAAGTCACAACAATAGACAAAAAAAAGTGTGTTTAAACTAATAACACACAAATTATTGTATTTTTCTTGTCGGTTGTGTCGGTTGGGAAAAGTATGTGAACCCCTTGGCTAATGACTTCTCAAAAAGCTAACTGGAGTCAGGAGTCGGGCGACCTGGAGTCCAATCAATGAGACGAGATTGGAGATGTTGGTTAGAGCTGCCTTGCCCTATAAAAACTATTCACAAGAAGCATTGCCTGATGTGAACCATGCCTTGAACAAAAGAGTTCTCAGAAGACCTAAGATTAAGGATTGTTGACTTGCATAAAGCTGGAAAGGGTTACATAAGTATTTCTAAAAGCCTTGGTGTTCATCGGTCCACAGTAAGACGAATTGTCTATAAATGGAGAAAGTTCAGCACTGTTGCTACTCTCCATAGGAGTGGCCGTCCTGCAAAGATGACTGCAAGAGCACAGCGCAGAATGCTCACTGAGGTTAAGAAGAATCCTAGAGTGTCAGTTAAAGACTCACAGAAATCTCTGGAACATGCTAAAATCTCTGTTGACGAATCTACGATACGTAAAACACTAAACAAGAATGGTGTTCATGGGAGGACACCAAGGAAGAAGCCACTGCTGTCCAAAAAAAACAATGCTGCATCTTTGAAGTTTGCAAAAGTGCACCTGGATGTTCCACAGCGCTACTGGCAAAATATTCTGTGGACAGATGAAACTACAGTTGAGTTGTTTAGAAGGAACACACAACATGATGTGTGGAGAGAAAAAAGGCACAGCACACCAACGTCAAAACCTCATCCCAACTGTAAAGTATGGTGGAGGGAGCATCATGGTTTGGGGCTGCTTTGCTGCCTCAGGGCCTGGACAGCCTGCTATCATCGACGGAAAAATGAATTCCCAAGTTTATCAAGACATTTTGCAGGAGAATGTTAGGCTATCTGTCCGCCAAATGAAGCTCAACATAATTTGGGTGATTCAACAGGACAACGACCCAAAATACATACTTTTCTCACCCTGGACTGTGAATGTTTACATGGTGTGTTCAATAAAGACATGAACATGTATAATTGTTTGTGTGTTATTAGTTTAAGCAGACTGTGTTTGTCTATTGTTGTGACCTAGATGAAGATCAGATAAAATTGTATGACCAATTTATGCAGAAATCCAGATATTTCCAAAGGGTTCATATACTTTTCTTGCCACTGTGTACAGTACCAGTCAAAGGTTTGGACACGCCGTGACCGGGAGGCCCATGGGGCGGCGCACAATTGGCCTAGCGTCGTCCAGGATAGGGAGGGTTTGGCCGTCAGGGATATCCTTTTATCATCGCGCACTAGCGACTCCTGTGGCGGGGCGGGCGCAGTGCACGCTGACCAGGTTGCTAGATATACGGTGTTTCCTCCGACACATTGGTGCGGCTGGCTTCCGGGTTGGATGCACGCTGTGTTAAGAAGCAGTGTGGCTTGGTTGGGTTGTGTTTTGGAGGACGCATGTCTCTCGACCTTCACCTCTCCTGAGTCCGTACGGGAGTTGCAGCAATGAGACAAGACAGTAACTACTAACAATTTGATACCATGAATTTGGGGAGAAAAGGGGGATAAAAAAATGTTTTAAAAAGTTTGGACACACCTACTCATTCAAGGGCTTTTCTTTATTTTTACTATTTTTTTTACATTGTATAATAATAGTGAAGACATCAAAACTATGAAATAACACATATGGATCATGTAGTAACCAAAAAAAGTGTTAAACAAATCGAAACATATATTTTACATTCTTCAAAGTAGCCACCCTTTGCCTTGATGACAACTTTGCACACTCTTGACATTCTCTCAACCAGCTTCACCTGGAATGCTTTTCTAACAATCTTGAAGTAGTTCCCACATATGATGAGCACTTGTTGGCTGCTTTTCCTTCACTCTGTTGTCCAACTCATCCCAACCATCAGAATGCTGTGGTAGCTGTACTGGTTAAGTGTGCCTTGACTACTAAATAAATCACTGACAGTGTCACCAGCAAAGCACCCCCACACATCACACCTCCTCCTCCATGCTTCACGGTGAGAACCACACATGTGAAGATCATCCATTCACCTACTCTGCTTCTCACAAAGACACGGCTGTTGGAACCAAAAATCTCAAATTTGGATTCATCAGACCAAAGGACAGATATCGGTCTAATGTCCATTTCTCATGTTTCTTGGCCCAAACAAGTCTCTTCATCTTATTGGCATTCTTTAGTAGTGATTTCTTTGCAGCAATTCGACCATGAAGGCCTGATTCATGCTGTCTCCTCTGAACAGTTGATGTTGAGGTGTTTCTGTTACATGAACTCTGTGAAGCATTTATTTGGGCTGCAATTTCTGAGGCTATTAATTCTAATAAACGTATCTTCTGCAGCAGAAGCAACTCTGGGTCTTCTTTTCCTGTGAAGGTCCTCATGAGAACCAGTTTCATCATAGCGCTTGATGGTTTTTGCGACTGCACTTGAAGAAACTTTCAAAGTTCTTGAAATGTTCTGGATTGACTGACCTTCATGTCTTAAAGTAATGATGGACTGTCGTTTCTCTTTGCTTATTTGAGCTGTTCTTGCCATAATATGGACTTGGTCTTTTATCAAATAGGGCTATCTTCTGTATACCACTCTTACTTTGTCACAACACAACTTATTGGCTCAAACACATTAAGAAGGAAGGAAATTGCACAAATTAACTTTTAACAAGGCACACCTGTTAATTGAAAGGCATTCCAGGTGACTGGTTGAGAGAATGACAAGAGTGTGCAAAGCTGTCATCAAGGCAAAGGGTGGCTACTTTGAAGAATCTCAAATATAAAATATATTTTGATTTGTTTTTCTGGTTACTACATGATTCCATATGTGTTATATCATAGTTGTGATGTCTTCATTATTAATCTACAATATAGAAAATAGTAAAAAATAAAGAAAAACCTTTGAATGAATAGGTGTGTCTAAACTTTTGAGTGGTACTGTATTTAAAAAAACAACACTGGAACCATTGGTTGGCCAAGCGAACATTGTGAGATGGTACATTCTACATGGAAAACAAAATGTATAATAGTGTTTTAGAAATTTGGACGTGACTAAAAAAGAGACAACACTTTCCATAATAATGTATTTGGCCTAGTTTGCTCTTATTGTGTTTTCCTCAACAGTGCAAGAGATTATCCTGTGACTAACTGTTTAAGCATCTAATCACTGCCATAATGCCAGATTAAATGAGCTTTGGGGAAACGCTAAAACCTGATTAAGGTTCTGCTCGATTAATCCTCCCAGACCATGGTGTCCTTACTAGGACTTAGGGGGGCTAACAGCCAGACCATGGTATCCTTATTAGGGCTCAGGGGGTTTAGTGTAGCTAGCAGACTGCCCACCAGATCTGAGGCGGCTACCGACGACTGGCAGGCTGCAGGGTTGTGGTCCTCAGGCAGTAAACTGAAATTCCAATTCCATTCTTCTTCATTGCTTCTCAATTAGGTACATTGGAATTTCAGTTAGGTTCCTGAATTAAAATGGAATTGACCCTAACCATGAATTGCAGACATTTGATGTGTCTATGCACTTTAATATCAATGCAAATTTCAGTAATTTAATGTGCAAAGCACTTTTTCTACAGCTTTCGTCTTCGGGTGTCCAGTAGATTTCTCCATTGGCGCACTACTGGTCTATCTGAGCAGTGGGTGGTGAGCATCTGTAGTCATAAACTGTGCTTATATTCTGCATGAATCATAATCCCTATTCTGATATGTTTATTATTAAAAGCATGAGGGCAACATTTGGCTTGACCCTGTAATAAGGCACTATGTTACTGCGTTGTTTGTGGTGATTTGTTTAATACTATTACAGGCAGTCATATACAACTGTTAAATAATGTATTATTATCTATAACAGGAATAGATCATATTCAGTGTACCTCAGTGTAAAAGTGTAGTTCTCTGACATTTGTTATTGAAATCCCATCTGTGGGTGTATCTGTGTTGGGCTTGCTCAGTGATGTAACAAGACATTTGGGAGTTGACGAGGAGTGAGTGCTCTGTGTTCTTGTTTGCCAGCAGATGCCATTCTTACATAATAAAAAGTGACAAAACAATGAGTAATAATTTATCTGAACACAAGTGTCAAACTGAATTTGCTACACAGACCCACACTTCCTCACCAAAATCCATAACCCAAGCAAAAATTGAGCTTTAATTCAAACGACTGAACCAATTGTGATGATCTAGAGTGGATAGCAAAATCCTCCTCCCTTCTCCTCCCTCTATCCCAACCCCACCCTACCAGCAGCTTACAAATCCACTCTGTTCTCTGCCCTGCTGCCATCACTGACTGGCTGCACCTGAGAATGTTATGGACCAGCCATTATATAATCAATATGATCCGTTGGTCATCTCTCTCTTTCACTTCACAATGCCTGTCATGTCATGTATTCTGTGAGGGTAAGAGGGAATATTGCGGTGGACGCGCTGCTTTTAGACTGCCCCCTGTGCTCAGCTCAGCACGCTCATGCCTAGCTAAATCAAATCTGCTCTAAGACTAAAGCCCGTACTGCCCTACATGTTGCCACAAAGTCCCATCTGTGCAGGCGCGAATGCAGACGGGCTAAATAGCCTAATGCCCTTGAGGCAATATGTTGCCAATTACACATTCGTTTTTTTTAAATGTATTAAGTCAGATAGTCACTAACAGATGAGCCCAAAGCACATATGTGTTACAGGTGCTGGGACACAGGGCGGCGAATAATTACTTTGGTAAACAAGGAGGGGAACGAATTCTTTGTCTTTTTTAGTTAAAGATACATGTGTTAAAATGTTAAGTAGTATTGTCCACGTTTTGGCCTAAATGCACAAAAGACAGACACCGTGACAAGTGAAATGAGGCTGAAATTGTTTCGTTGATGTTTCTTCATTGTTGCAATTGGAATGATCCTCACCTCTTGGATCATCAGTTGACTTTGTTTACTGTATTCTGTGTATTCATCGCCTGATTTAATCACAATATCACACTGCTCTCCTACAGAAAGCATCAGAAGCCCCTGCTGTCTATTAAGGACAGGTTCACAGGAGGTTGTAGCCTAGGCAGCTGAATTGAAATATTACTAAGAATATGATGTGGAATTTTTGGGAGGCAGTACATTCCCACAATACTGCCGGAAATGTCAGGACATGTTGACAGGGGGCTATTGTAGCCTATGCAGTAGCTGAGGTAAGTGTCAGGGTCATGACCACATGCCACATGTCAAAACAACATGATTAAAAAGTAAGCAGGGGTCAGAAGGTAGGACATCAAGGCACCAGGCATCTACTGGAGTCATCTACCTGGCAATCTGACATCTCATCTTTCAGTCTAAATACGGCTCCCTACTGTATTCATTAAAGTTATATAAAACACAATTCATGGGGTACTATATCCATGCTACTGAAATAACATAAACTGCAATGCCATTGTCGATCAAAATAACCAAAATCAATGAATTGATGTCCAATGAAACACTACAAACAAATAAATGAAGTAACTGAAGTAACAAATCTGTAGTTAACATCATAGTTAACATATGTTATTTAATATATGTATATATATATATATTCAGTGAAACTCATGAAAATAGCTGTTTTTATATTATTTATTTGTACATTTTGATTACTAGATTGACAGCAGTGCAAGAGCTGAATAGAATAGAAATACTCAATCTAGCATATATGGATCTATACTCAAATAGTGTATTTCTCAGAGGAAGGATGGCTCTGCGATATATAGCATGTGAGCATACAGAATATGACTCCATCTCATCCCTGATGTAACAGCTTTCATTCCTGCCTATTTTTGTAGTGCATATATGGATTTGCCCTGTAAACTGATGGCTTCAGAGTAACACCAATGGATTTTCTCTTGTGTTTCACTGGCAAATTCCTAGAACATTATAATTGCAGATGTGCACACCACAGTATAGTACAGTACAGTGCAGAACACAAGGTAAGAGGGAAATCACTACCACAATTGTTACAGATAAAAATAGATAATGCTTTTGCAGATTCACAAGTGCATTTTAAAATTGTCTGTTTCTCCTCATTCCCACGATCTCAATCACACTATGAAAGAACCTCATTCTCCCCCCACCCCCCTGCACATCCATCCATCCCCCTGCCTGACTCCAGCCTAGAGTTGAAATACCTCCTTTCATGCCTACCTTTTCTCCACAACAGCAGGCACTTGATCAAAAGACAAAGAAAGCTGCAGAAAAACGACAGAAAATAAATGCAAAAACATAAAGAGGTCTTGTTTTGCCATGGAGCCGGTCAGATGAGACTACGACTGATGATGACTGCTTCCTAATCTGCTTCGAAAACAGCCGAAGCCTAAGCCTACTGGTTGACAAGGGCAGCAGCCAATAGAAATCTAGATGGACTGGTAATTATGTGTCACGGTCACACCCACTCTCAGAACACACACACACACACTCACAACACAAAGCACAGCAGCTGTCCTCAAGAAAACTGATTCATAAATACACTGTTAAACATTTTGAATGTTCAAGGTCAGTATGCTTGCCGTTTTTTTCCCACAGTGAACGTGCCCCCTTGATTAAATGACCTAGATACCAGGCTGTCTCTATTGGAATTAATTTAAAGTATAAACCAGGGTTATCTGAAGAATAAAAAAAAGCTCTGCATGAGAATAAGATCATGGGTTAATGAAGCAGTATGAAAATGAAATATGACGAAAGACACGTTCATTCAATGGAATTACATCCTCGTCATTGGCATAGAGTTGACACTGGATGGATATATTCTCTTTCCTAGACTGGCCTAATCTTCTGTCTGTACATCAGTAACCTATGAATGATGAGATTGTACTACAATTTAAAAGTGGGCTAAAAAACAACAACAATGGAATTGTTTTATATTCTAATAATCAAAATAGTGATATAAGAATAAAATAGTGCAAAAGCATCCTAATATACTGTAAACTGAACAAAAATATAAACATAACATGTGAAGGGTTGGTCCCATGTTTCATAAGCTGAAATAAAAGATCCCAGAAATGTTCCATGAGCACAAAAGGCGTATTTCTCTCAAATCTTGTTCACAAATATGTTTACATCCCTGCTAGTAAGCATTTCTCCAAGATAATCCATCCACCTGGCAGGTGTGGCATATCAAGAAGCTGATTAAACAGAATGATCATTACACCGGTGCACCTTGTGCTGGGGACAATAATAGGCCACTATAAAATATAAAGTTTTGTCACACAACACAATGCCACAAATGTCTCAAGTTTTGAGGGAGACTGACATTGGCATGCTGATTGCAGGAATGTCCACAGTATGTATGGTAATTTCTCTACCATAAGCCGCCTCCAATGTGGTTTTAGTAAATTTGATAGTACATCCAACCGGCCTCACAACCGCAGACCACGTGAGACCAGCCACCCAGACAGCTGATGAAACTGATGAGTATTTCTGTCTGTAATAAAAAAATTCATTCTGATTGGCTGGGCCTGGCTTTCCTGTGGGTGGGCCCCAGCCCAGTCATGTGAAATCCATGAATTAGGGCCTAACAAATGTATTTAAATGGACTGTTTTCCTTATATGAACTGTAACTCAGCAACATCGTTAAAATTGTTGCATGTTGTGTTTATATTTTTGTTCAATATAATAGCAAATGCTCATGATATGTGTCATTTGAAAAACATTAAGGAGTGGTGGCACCTGTCAACTTAAAATAAGTTAAGAGGTTGAATTATAGTGCATGCTGCTGCTTACCACAAATAATGTACATCCCATTGGGTTTACTGACATCAAGCCTATGACTCCTTGAATTATGTAGCTCTGTAGTTTTTTTTAATTAGACCACTAATAAAGCAAGACGGCTTTTAGAGCTTGTCTTATCAAATTAGTCTAGTGATGGGCGGTCCAGTAGACTGGGACAGGCATGAGCCACTGTCATCTAGGCTACTGCTAAGAAAACTATTTTAAAAGCATCTCATTTACTTCACCAGTGGTGAAGAACATGTTACTAGTTGCAGTAGAGGCTAATATTATGATAATCTGTGGTAGAGGTTTGGGATTTCACCCAATCATCTTCACCCAAATTTGGACTTTTCCTCTCTGTTACAATCAGTAACATCTGCATTGACCCTATCTTGCACTAACTCTATGCACACTCACAATACTACACTCACTCACATATACTACACTGACACTCTCACACAAAATCCCCACACACATATACACAACACACACGCATACCGACGCCACACACACACATACTCACTCATCATATGCTGCTGCTAATCTGTTCTTTACTTTATTCTTATTATTATCTATACTGATGTCTAGTCATTTTATCCCTGACTTTATGTACATACTTACCTCAAATACCTCGTATTCCTGCAAAATGATACGGTACTGGTACTTCTTGTGATTCTACAGAAGTGGTGAAAATTGCAGTCCCACCCCCAAAAAACTATTTAAAAAAGCAATCAAGCCTCCAAAAATGTTTTTACATCATGATATGTTTTATTTCTCTCACACCCTGATCTGTTTCACCTGTCTTTGTGCTTGTCTCCACCCCCCTCCAGGTGTCGCCCATCTTATATTATCCCCTGTGTATTTATACCTGTGTTCTCTGTTTGACTGTTGCCATTTTGTTTTGTTCATGAGACCTACCAGCGTTTGTTCCCCTGCTCCTTTCTGTTTCTTGCTCCTGCCTGCTGTTCTATACCTTTCCCCACCTCATTGAATTATTGACCCCTTCCTGCACTGACCCTGAGACTGCCTGCCGTTCTGGACCCTTCGCACCTTCTCTAGATTACTGACCCCTGCCTGCCTTTGACCTGTCGTTTGCCTGCCCCAGTATTAGAAATAAACTTTTGTTTCTTCGACACTGTCTGCCTCTGGATCATGCATGACTATTCACTCCCCCAAAGCCAATACTTTGCAGAGCCACCCTTTGCATTTACAGCTGCAAGTCTCTTGGGGTATGTCTCTATAAGTTTGGAAGATCTAGCCGCTAAGATATTTGCCCATTCTTCAACGTAAAACTGCTCCAGCTCCTTCAAGTTGGATGGGTTCCGCTGGTGTACAGCAATCTTTACATCATATCACAGATTCAATGTGATAATTTCAATACAAGTAAATAATAATAATCATAATAATAATAATCATTGTTATATTAATATATTACAAAAGTTTAGTTTTTTTATTTATTATTTTTTGTTGTTGGGGGTAACCCTTTTTCTCCCCAATTTCGTGGTATCCAATTGTTGTAGTAGCTACTATCTTGTCTCATCCCTACAACTCCCGTACGGGCTCGGGAGAGACGAAGGTTGAAAGTCATGCGTCCTCCGATACACAACCCAACCAGCTGCACTGCTTCTTAACACAGTGCGCCTCCAACCCGGAAGCCAGCCGCACCAATGTGTCGAAGGCTACACCGTGCACCTGGCAACCTTGGTTTGCGCGCACTGCGCCCGGCCCACCACAGGAGTCGCTGGTGCGCGATGAGACAAGGACATCCCTACCGACCAAGCCCTCCCTAACCCGGACGACGCTAGGCCAACTCTGCCAACCCGGATGTTCTAGCTGTGTCTGAATCCTGGCTTAGGAAGACCACCAAAAATTCAGACATTTTAATTCCAAACTACAACATTTTCAGACAAGATAGAACTGCCAAAGGGGGCGGTGTTGCAATCTACTGCAAAGATAGCCTGCAGAGTTCTGTCCTACTATCCAGGTCTGTACCCAAACAATTTGAACTTCTACTTTTAAAAATCCACCTCTCTAAAAACAAGTCTCTCACCGTTGCCGCCTGCTATAGACCACCCTCTGCCCCCAGCTGTGCTCTGGACACCATATGTGAACTGATTGCCCCCCATCTATCTTCAGAGCTCGTGCTGCTAGGCGACCTAAACTGGAACATGCTTAACACCCAAGCCATCCTACAATCTAAACTTGATGCCCTCAATCTCACACAAATTATCAATGAACCTACCAGGTACCTCCCCAAAGCCTTAAACAGGGGCACCCTCATAGATATCATCCTAACCAACTTCCCCTCTAAATACACCTCTGCTGTCTTCAACCAAGATCTCAGCGATCACTGCCTCATTGCCTGCATCCGTAATGGGTCAGCGGTCAAACGACCTCCTCTCATCACTGTAAAACGCTCCCTGAAACACTTCAGCGAGCAGGCCTTTCTAATCGACCTGGCCGGGGTATCCTGGAAGGATATTGACCTCATCCCGTCAGTAGAGGATGCCTGGATATTTTTTTTAAATGCCTTCCTAACCATCTTAAATAAACATGCCCCATTCAAGAAATTTAGAACCAGGAACAGATATAGCCCTTGGTTCTCCCCAGACCTGACTGCCCTTAACCCATACAAAAACATCCTATGGCGTTCTGCATTAGCATCGAACAGCCCCCGTGATATGCAGCTGTTCAGGGAAGCTAGAAACCATTATACACAGGCAGTTAGAAAAGCCAAGGCTAGCTTTTTCAAGCAGAAATTTGCTTCTTGCAACACTAACTCAAAAAAGTTCTGGGACACTGTAAAGTCCATGGAGAATAAGAACACCTCCTCCCAGCTGCCCACTGCACTGAAGATAGGAAACACTGTCACCACTGATAAATCCACCATAATTGAGAATTTCAATAAGCATTTTTCTACGGCTGGCCATGCTTTCCACCTGGCTACTCCTACCCCTGTCAACAGCACTGCACCCCTAACAGCAACTCACCCAAGCCTTCCCCATTTCTCCTTCTCCCAAATCCATTCAGCTGATGTTCTGAAAGAGCTGCAAAATCTGGACCCCTACAAATCAGCCGGGCTAGACAATCTGGACCCTTTCTTTCTAAAATTATCTGCCGAAATTGTTGCCACCCCTATTACTAGCCTGTTCAACCTCTCTTTCGTGTCGTCTGAGATTCCCAAAGATTGGAAAGCAGCTGCGGTCATCCCCCTCTTCAAAGGGGGGGACACTCTTGACCCAAACTGCTACAGACCTATATCTATCCTACCATGCCTTTCTAAGGTCTTCGAAAGCCAAGTCAACAAACAGATTACCGACCATTTCGAATCTCACCATACCTTCTCTGCTATGCAATCTGGTTTCAGAGCTGGTCATAGGTGCACCTCAGCCACGCTCAAGGTCCTAAACGATATCTTAACTGCCATCGATAAGAAACATTACTGTGCAGCCGTATTCATTGATCTGGCCAAGGCTTTCGACTCTGTCAATCACCACATCCTCATCGGCAGACTCAACAGCCTTGGTTTCTCAAATGATTGCCTCGCCTGGTTCACCAACTACTTCTCTGATAGAGTTCAGTGTGTCAAATCGGAGGGTCTGTTGTCCGGACCTCTGGCAGTCTCTATGGGGGTGCCACAGGGTTCAATTCTTGGACCGACTCTCTTCTCTGTATACATCAATGAGGTCGCTCTTGCTGCTGGTGAGTCTCTGATCCACCTCTACGCAGACGACACCATTCTGTATACTTCCGGCCCTTCTTTGGACACTGTGTTAACAACCCTCCAGGCAAGCTTCAATGCCATACAACTCTCCTTCCGTGGCCTCCAATTGCTCTTAAATACAAGTAAATCTAAATGCATGCTCTTCAACCGATCGCTACCTGCACCTACCCGCCTGTCCAACATCACTACTCTGGACGGCTCTGACTTAGAATACGTGGACAACTACAAATACTTAGGTGTCTGGTTAGACTGTAAACTCTCCTTCCAGACCCATATCAAACATCTCCAATCCAAAGTTAAATCTAGAATTGGCTTCCTATTTCACAACAAAGCATCCTTCACTCATGCTGCCAATCTCGACTTTGGCGATGTCATTTACAAAATAGCCTCCAATACCCTACTCAACAAATTGGATGCAGTCTATCACAGTGCAATCCGTTTTGTCACCAAAGCCCCATATACTACCCACCATTGCGACCTGTACGCTCTCGTTGGCTGGCCCTCGCTTCATACTCGTCGCCAAACCCACTGGCTCCATGTCATCTACAAGACCCTGCTAGGTAAAGTCCCCCCTTATCTCAGCTCGCAGGTCACCATAGCATCTCCCACCTGTAGCACACGCTCCAGCAGGTATATCTCTCTAGTCACCCCCAAAACCAATTATTTCTTTGGCCGCCTCTCTTTCCAGTTCTCTGCTGCCATTGACTGGAACGAACTACAAAAATCTCTGAAACTGGAAACACTTATCTCCCTCACTAGCTTTAAGCACCAACTGTCAGAGCAGCTCACAGATTACTGCACCTGTACATAGCCCACCTATAATTTAGCCCAAACAACTACCTCTTTCCCAACTGTATTTAATTAATTTAATTATTTTGCTCCTTTGCACCCCATTATTTTTATTTCTACTTTTCACATTCTTCCATTGCAAAACTACCATTCCAGTGTTTTACTTGCTATATTGTATTTACCTTGCCACCATGGCCTTTTTTGCCTTTACCTCCCTTCTCACCTCATTTGCTCACATTGTATATAGACTTGTTTATACTGTATTATTGACTGTATGTTTGTTTTACTCCATGTGTAACTCTGTGTCGTTGTATCTGTCGAACTGCTTTGCTTTATCTTGGCCAGGTCGCAATTGTACATGAGAACTTGTTCTCAACTTGCCTACCTGGTTAAATAAAGGTAAAATAAATAAATAAAATAAAATTGTGCATCGCCCCACGGACCTCCCGGTTGCGGCCGGTTACGACAGAGCCTGGGCGTGAACCCAGGGACTCTGATGGCACAGCTGGTGCTGCAGTACAGCGCCCTTAACCACTGCGCCACCCGGGAGGCCCAGTTTAGTTTTTTTTACGGAAAGGTGGTGCATATGTATTCACCCCCTTTGATATGAAGCCCCTAAATAAGAGCTGGTGCAACCAATTTCCTTCAGAAGTCACATAATTAGTTAAATAAAGTCCACCTGTGTACAATCTAAGTGTCACATGATCTGTCACATTATCTCAGTATACCTGTTCTGAAAGGCCCCAGAGTCTGCAACACCACTAAGCAAGGGGAACCACCAAGCAAGCAGCACAATGAAGACCAATGAGCTCTCCAAACAGGTCAGGGACAAAGTTGTGGAGAAGTACAGATCAGGGTTGGGTTATAAAAAAATATCTGAAACTTTGAACATCCCATTGAGCACCATTAAATCCATTATTAAAAAATGGAAAGAATATGGCACCACAACAAATCTGCCAAGAGAGGGTTGCCCACCAAAACTCACGGACCAGGCAAGGATGGCATTAATCAGAGAGGCAACAAAGAGACCAAAGATAACCCTGAAGGAGCTGCAAAGCTCCACAGCGGAGATTGGAGTATTTGTCCATAGGACCACTTTCAGCCGTACACTCCACAGAGTTGGGCTTTTTGTGTTTGTCAAAAGGCATGTGGGAGACTCCCCAAACATATGGAAGAAGGTACTCTGGTCAGAGACTCAAATTTTGCTTTTTGGCCATCAAGGAAAAAACTCTATGTCTGGCACAAACCCAACACCTCTCATCACCGCGAGATCATCATCCACACAGTGAAGCATGGTGGTGGCAGCATCATGGTGTGGGGATGTTTTTAATCGGCAGGGACTGGGAAACTGGTCAGAACTGAAGGAATGATGGAAGGCGCTACATACAGGGGAATTCTTGAGGGAAACCTGTTTCAGTCTTCCAGAGATTTGAGGCTGGCACGGGGGTTCACCTTCCAGCAGGACAATGACCCAAAGCATACTGCTAAAGCAACACTTGAGTGGTTTAAGGGGAAACATTTAAATGTATTGGAATGGCCTAGTCAAAGCCCAGACCTCAATCAAATTGAGAATCTGTGATATGATGTAAAGATTGCTGTACACCAGCGGAACCCATCCAACTTGAAGGAGCTGGAGCAGTTTTACGTTGAAGAATGGGCAAAAATCTTAGCGGCTAGATCTTCCAAACTTATAAAGACATACCCCAAGAGACTTGCAGCTGTAAATGCTGCAAAGGGTGGCTCTACAAAGTATTGACTTTGGGGGAGTGAATAGTCATGCACGCTCAAGTTTTCAGCTTTTTTGTCTTATTTCTTGTTTGTTTCACAATATATATATTTTTTTATCTTCAAAGAGGTAGGCATGTTGTGTAAATCAAATGATACAAACAAGAATACATTTTAATTTGAGGTTGTACGGCAACAAAATAGGAAAAATGCCAAGGGGGGGTGAATAGCCACTGTACTTCTCCAAATAAAATGTTAAGGTTTTGAAAATCAGGTTAAGAGTCATGTCTTTACTGTTTTGTTAATTTGGTATGCAAATAGTTTTTCTAAAATGTATCTGTAATAGAAGGTTAATCAAAATGATCATTTCTGTGCATGAAGGGTCATTTCTACCTTTATTGCAACTTTTTCACTGTTTCAATAGTGACAAATTTAGTGGTATGGTAAGGAATTCAGGTAAATAGTATTTAAAATATGCAATACAAAAAAAGTGTGTGAATAGTATATTACTACCTGACATATGTTGGAAGACGTGTGTGCTGAAATTTTGGGAAAAATAAGATACAAATGCATTCTTTTCCAACACCCAGTTTGCACAAAACATTATTCTCCATTGGGGACAAGCTAGCTACAATTTGCTAATATACTTTCTACTGAGCACTACATTACTTGATGTAAATACAAACATGAATTGTGTTATCAGCTAGTAATATTTCCCTCATGGAACTCAGTGGTTAGAGGTGTATGGAGGTTCTGAGTACTTGCTGTTTTTCTTATTGCACCCACCTGGTGTCCCATCTCTACCAGTCCCTGATGGGGAAGAATGGACATCTTTATATCTTTCATTTCATATACTACCTGGCCACCAGACTACAGAAACTAAAGCAATGGAACTGAAGTAATGGAATAGCAATAACTATAATGTTAGCAATGAGAATGTGGCATGAGAGAGAATATGGCTGCTTAGATTTCATTTATATATTTTTTTCCTTAAAAAAAATAAAAACAACAACTGGAACTCTTAAAAAGAGCGGAACCATTGCTCTCCTAATATAACGTAGAAGTCTCTCCACCCCATCATCTCCCCCTTTTCTCTTCTCTCTAGTGTCTCCTCTCCCCTCCCCTCTTTTGTCTCCTCAACCACCCACCTCCTCCCTTCCATTCCACTCCCCTCAATTTTTTTTATCTCCTTTCTCTTCTCCTGAAAAAGTAAAAAATTGTGTCTGTAGATGGATACGTTAGACCTAACCCTTATGCACTTGTAGATATGTTTGGATAGGCGTAAGTATTATGATAATGGCTGATACAACCCTAACCCTTGTTTGATTGGTTAGTCTGTAGACCTAGATTTGTTTTTATCTGCTTTGTTGTTTGTTTTTGTTTTTTCACCATTATTTTGTGTGGTGTTTTGTATGTTAGGATGTGTTATGTATTTTTAGATGTGTGTGTGTGTGTGTTAACTCCCATTGATCTTGTGCCCAGCATCTGTGTTCTCATGTTTTTCTCCTAAGCCTTCTGTTCTGTGAGAGACAAACCACACCACAATGAGTACATATTCTTTGTCAGGGGCCATATTGTAGAATGGAAATGTTAAATGTCCCGAAGATAATCATAGATTAAGAGTTACCTGTCTAACAGAACACAGAGGGTGTTTTTTAATGGAAGCCTCTCCAACATAATCAAGGTAGAATCAGGAATTCCCCAGGGCAGCTGTCTAGGCCCCTTACTTTTTTCAAACTTTACTAACGACATGCCACTGGCTTTGTGTAAAGCCAGTGTGTCTATGTATGTGGATAACTCAACACAAAACACGTCAGCTACTACAGCGACTGAAATGACTGCAACATGTTTTAAAAACAAAACAAAACAATGATTTAACAAGGCAAGTCAGTTAAGAACAAATTCTTATTTAAAATGACGGCCTACACCGGCCAAACCCGGACGACGCTGGGCCAATAGTGCGCCACCCTATGGGACTCCCAATCACGGCCGGTTGTGATACAGCCTGGATTCGAACCAGGGTGTCTGTAGTGATGCCTCAAGCACTGAGATGCGGTGCCTTAGATATATTATATTTTGCATTGTAGATATGTGGTGGTGGAGTAGTGACCTGAGTCCACACACTTAATGCGTTGTGAAATATGTTGTGAATGTTATAAATTATTTTATATTTATATTGAGCATGTTTTTTTTATGGATCCCCTTGGCAGCAGCTACTCTTCCTGGGTTCCAGCAAAATTAAGTCAGTTAAACAATGTTTTTGTTTTTTAAATTGTTTAACTGACTTAATTTTGCTGGACCCCAGGAAGAGTAGCTGCTGCCAAGGGGATCCATAATAAATACAATTACAAAACAATCTTTATTTTGATAGCATTCTGGAATAATCTCATTGTCTACAGCATGGGCTGGTTTCCCGGACTCAGATTGCACCTAGTCCTGGACATAAAAAGCATGCTCAATATAAATGTAAAATAATTTATTTGTCCAGGACTAGGCATAAGACAGGAGAGGGCATATGAGGAGAGGAAGAGGGTGAGGTGGAATGTACAGTATGGGCCAGGCACGTGGTAGAATAATACAAAAGAAGGGGGTTAGTGGGAGCATGCCGATAAAACAGATAAAACCCAGTACACCAGATGAGACAAGCTGACCATGGCCCCATGGCAAATAAACACTACTGTAGTATAAACACTGGAAACTGGGAAAGGGAGATCGAGAGACAATGTGGCTCCGTCCAAACCCACCCCTGAGTGCAACAAGCCATGCACTCAGCACCCGTAATCCAGTCAGCGGTATGAAATTCCAGTTGAGAGTGGGGAGCCGACCAAGCAGAGACAGAAAGGATGGTTTATCAATCCAGTAGTTTTGGACCTGATGACTCTCTGCTTGGCTCTCAGCATTAATGAATTAAGGAACTAACGCCCTGTCCATTTTCAGACTTGTTTGACTGCACTTTAAATCAGGCATTTAAAACACCACCTTGTTATTACACTTACTTAATCAAACATAGCTATGCATATAGTATACATGTGATATTTCTTTAAATTGTGTATTTTAAAACGGGTTGCTTAAAATTTAGCTATATTTAAATTGTATTTTGAAAAAAGACCTAGCTCAAACAGGCACTTTATTACCCACCTCTGGGGTCCTGAGAAGGGACATTGCCGCGGAGGAGTCTGGGATTCTTCCTTTCTAGCCTGGGCTCGTAATCTGCAAACATGGGTACGATCATTTTCCCTTTTTAACGGAACGATTACAATATATAGTCATATTCCTTACATTGATTTGGAATAAGGATGTCCTCTTACTAACTTCCAGTATAATCGTGGAAAAACGGGCTGTTATTTGTAGGCATATTTTCTACATTTTACGGACAAATAGCGCGAGTTTCGCAACGTGGAGAGGGCCAGTAGCATGGCATGGGGTTCGGCAAGCACTTCCCCTCTCTGCCTTACGTTTCAGTCACCAAGCATTTACGAAGCCTGCTGGCTAGTTACAAAGTGATAGAAAAACAAGTGTTTAGCAGCGAACTGCACCCATTTGACTAATTGGCGAAAATATTTAGCAATGAACTAGCTAAATTGTTAGCTGCTGGATTGTCCGCACTTAACGTTAGTCATATGCGTTAATAAGCTACTGTAACTGGTTGTCTATTATAGCCAACGTTAGTCAGATTCTCTAGACTCCATTTGTAGGTATGTATCGAACTATGTTTTGTTAGTCGACTTAGTTCACGCCATGATTATAAGTTTACCGTTCTATTTCCCCAGGAAAGTGTCGCGGTCTGCGTACAGCCAGGAAGCTGCGTAACCATCGTCGTGAACAGAGATGGCATGATAAACAGTACAAGAAGGCCCATCTCGGCACTGCCCTGAAGGCTAACCCCTTCGGAGGCGCTTCCCACGCTAAGGGAATCGTACTTGAGAAAGTGTAAGTAGTTAGCTAACGTTACATCACAACGCCCCTAATGAGTGTTCACTAATAACCATGCAAACTTTAATCCAGTGAAAGCTATGTGAATGCTGTATGATCAACTATGTACAGTGCACTGGATGCCATCTTTCATATACTGTCAGTGCGAAGTGTCAAACTCCTCTCCCCAATTCTTCTTACAGAGGTGTTGAAGCTAAGCAGCCCAACTCTGCCATTAGGAAGTGTGTCAGGGTCCAACTCATCAAGAATGGCAAGAAGATCACTGCCTTTGTCCCAAATGATGGTTGCTTGAATTTCATTGAGGTAAGAGTCAAACCCAACATTGCATCCATCTTACCAAAGAACAGTGTACCGGTAACTATTTCTAGGATGTTGTGGATTGCCTCAGAATAAGAAGAGTTCAGAGACAATAATTTTGATATTCAAAGTTGACTGGTGCCTATTGTCTGGTGTTGTCCTGTGTATTTAGTTTGTTTCCTTTGGTCTTTCAGGAAAACGACGAGGTTCTGGTGGCAGGATTCGGTCGTAAGGGACATGCCGTCGGTGATATCCCCGGTGTCCGTTTCAAGGTGGTCAAAGTGGCTAACGTCTCCCTGCTGGCCCTTTACAAAGGCAAGAAGGAGAGACCCAGATCTTAAACAGTTTTTACTGTGAAATCAATAAATTATGTTTTCACAATTTGTCGGTTTGTTGTGCTTTTTGTTTTCCCCATATACATATTTTAGTTGCAGAGATGGGTAACTGATCCTGAGGGCTGTATGTATGGTGTTTTTTGTATTTTTTCCAAAACTGTGTCTTCTTTAGACCTGGGATACATCCCACTTGTGTACTTGAAAGAACTGGCTGTGACACTGTCCCCAGAGGACTTAAGTTGCCCATCCTTGTACCAGTTTTGTTTGCGCGGCTTCTCTGATTCACTTGTACATGTCCCAAGTTGATGGGAAACTTTTTTCATTTGAAGAACAACAAGTTAATGGTTTTAGGATTTAGGTTGTTAGAAAGCGTTTCTCTTGGCTCGTATGTTTAACGTTGGATCATGCCGATTGCTTTGTGTGGGTTCAGGCATTTGCTGCTACACTTATGCTCCATTGGAAGTTTTATTTATAGCTTGTCAGGGGGGATTGTAATGGTTTGACATCGTTTGGTGTCTTGGTTGTTCATAGAACAGATGCATTTTATACTCCGTCAGTCAAATTGTCATGTACCCCCTCAGGTAATTTGATGTGCAGTCGTCGAATTCAGGCATGGCTGCCACAGACGGCTGCCAATTTACCTATTTTGCGTTTCTGTGTTTGATGAGCCAGATGCCTTTTTGATTTTGCTCAACCGTGACTTATATCCCCTTTCTGCACAAACTTGCCAGTTCCTAATTTAGCCACACCTGTCTACATTTATAATTTCTGCAATTTTTAGCTAGGATAAAAGCCTCCCGTCAACTGATTGTGATCTTAATTTTGTTGTGAAGTGCTATAGCAAATATGATTTTAAAGTTGGGAGCATATTGCGTTGGGTGGAACCTTTCACTTTGAGGTTTGTTGAGCTCATAGGACCAGACCATTGAATATGGTAAAGGGGATCTTAGGACATTTTACACAATCATACAAATCCCATCTGTTCCTGCATGTAACAACCTCTCTCCTTTCATCCAAATAATTCATAAGATTACATTTTGATGCGTGATGCCATGACTTGTCTGGACATTATACATTAAGGAGACATGCAGTGTTATCCTGAATGACAAATTAATTGGTATTGGGGTGGAAGAGGATTTGCTGCAGATTAGGGAAGTGACATGGTTGGGAAAATAGACAGGATATGTACAGTTTGAATCAAATGGATCACGCAGACTAGTGGTCTGCTGCTAGAATGACAAGTGAAGAAGTTCTTTTAGTACTTGGCCACAGACAACGAACGTGCTGTCAGATGATTTTGATCTGTCATGACAATCGGTACTGTACTTTTTAGACTGATGACTGTATTTGACATTGCCACCTAGTGGAGTTGCTGCCAGATACATGGATTCCTTTAACTCAAACCCTTGTTTTGGCATGAATCTATGCTCTCAGTGGTCAAACCAAGTAACATTGAATTACGGACAAAAACTGACACTAACACATTTCAATATGCGATTGTCATTTTGTGTAAATCATTTCAAGTGCAACTTGGCTGCTGTATACTTCTTGTAAGGTTATCAGGATCAATGAGACAGGCCATGGTTGCTGCCAAGAGTGATCTTACGGTTCTCTCCTTCACAGCCTTCCTTCAGAGGAGGCAGCGAGGATGATATTGAATTGAATCCCTTCAGAGGTGGTGAGTGTTGAGAGATGGGTGTTAGTGACAGGAAACCAGCAGCCACAGCCTGTGCAGGGCAGCAGCCCATCCATCCTCTCCACAGGCCACAGCATTGTGACCAGACAACTGGAATGTCATAGGGAAACAGTTGATGATAGTAACACTCCCTGGGTGATGCTGTGTTTGAGTAATGATGGGCAGGCATTACTCAATTTGTATTTTATGTTTAATTTGTATATTAGGATATTGCATTTAATGTTTTTGGATGTTTAATGCACAAATTGAATCATGGAATTAATAAATGGAACTTGTATTTCATGATTTGAAACTGAATTGAATGAATATGGTTTCATTATGGTAGATATTGCATTCATTGTTTGTATCAAACCATCATTTCAAAGTTTCATATATTTAAACATCTCAGATGCATTCAGATTCAGTTTTCAAATTCAGTTCTCTAAATTCAGATTCAAAACCAACATCCAGGTACTTTTCCAGACTTGAAACTTAGAGAAGAACAAATATAAACAAACGCTCTCTGTGGTAAACATAAGCTTCTGGCAGTTTGAAGCCAATGTGGCATGTTAAATGTATTTTCTTCTTATGAATGTGGCTCTAGTGTTTGAACCACTTTTGCTATAAGTTATTGACCCCATTCCTGAAAGCTAATATACTCTGGAACATGGACGTGCTTTCGGTTCTATGATTATCACAGGCTGCATTAGAAGAGTGTCACAAAATTTGACCCACATGAATATATACTGAATTAAAAAAAATATAAACTCAACATCCAACAATTTCAAAGATTTTACTGAGTTACAGTTCATATAAGGAAATCAGTCAATTGAAATAAAATAATTAGAAATAAAGAAACCGGCAAAGTTTCTGTTTACCACAGTGATTCTGTTCTCCTACTTTCCTTGCTGGCAGGCAAAGGATGTTGACTGGTTTTGAATCTGAATTTAGAGAACTGAATTAGAAAACTGAATATATCCAAAATTGATCAACTTTAATTTATGATTTATAAACTTGATACTCATACAATGAATGCAATATCTACCATATTGAAACTGAATATCTAAATATTGAACTTGAATATTCAATTAAATTGATAATTTGATAATTTGTTTAGATTCAGTTTTTTTTTTATTCAAAAATATAACATTCAAATTCAATATCCTAATACAAATGTTAAATTATGGAATTCAAATACTATTTCTGTTGGCACTGAGATAGCTAATGATTAACGCCTGCCTCAGACCACTCCTAGAACAGCTAAGTGTGCCGTTAAAAATTTTTTTTGCCCTCCCGCGTCACTTTATACACAGAAGGATTCCGCTAAACATAAAATCACATGGTTTACCTGTCTTTATGTGGCCGCTGATAACTTCAGAACAAAATTCTACAAATACAAAGTTGCCAATGTCTTTGCAAGCGATGTATAAACATGTGGTTAAACATATGTAGCCTAATGTACGCAATGAAGTGCCAAATCGGTGATTTCGTGCATTTTCATTGGGTAAGCGTTATAATAAGCTGCCTCAATACTTGCAGCCATAGGTAGTAATATCTCCAGCAGTTGTAAAATAATTCTTAAATCAAGGAAATATTGAATGGTATGGAAGTCCAGAGAGGACAAATTATATGTATATAAAAAAAAATAGATTGCTACACTAAGATATGGTACATTTCATGCTAGCATCGTGCTTGGAGTTCATTATCAGTTTATAAGTTAGAAAGTTAGCCAGCTAAATACTTTGAGCTAAGAGCTGGTGGGACATTTAAGCCCTAAACAATGCCTGACAGGCAACTTCCACCCAGGCTGTATGCCACCCCCAAGACCACAGCCAATCGGCTAGTCTTGTGAGCTAGCCGTCTGGTTGTTAGCTTGCATAACTGATATGTGTATAATTGTAAGGGACACGTCATATTTTATGGATAATATTTACAGAGTGGGTGAGCTTCATTCCTGACAAGCTGATCAGATTAAACATTTTGCCTCAGAGCTTGATCAGATTCAATAGCAGCCTAAGAGGTTGATAAATCAGGATGATGCCTTTGTAGGCTGTTTTTATAGGTAAAGCACCTTGCAGGCAGATTAGCAGTCAGTACATTATGTATATGATCAAGAGTGGGTGTGCTCTAGTCATGCCAGGCTGATCAGATTCAATAGCAGCTTCAGAGGCTGATTAGTCAGGGTGCTGTATTGTAGGCTGTCTGCAAGGAGCCTTACACATGAAAGAGCCTACAAGGCAACTTCCTGACTTATCAGCTTCTGAGACTGAAAATGAAACTGATCAGCCTGTCACCCATTGTAAATGTGAATATTATCGACAAAACATGAAGTGTCCCTTACAATTATACACATATCAGTTATGCAAGCTGACAACCATCATAGATAACAATCTAGCAAGACTAAGTAGCTAACTAGCTAGCTCATAAGACTTGATACTTACTGTGTTGTTCCTTGCATGTGATTGGCTGTGGTCTTGGGTACGGCAGGCAGCCTGGGAGACAGTGCATGTTCAGGGCTTAAATGGCCCATGAGCGCATAGCGATTAACGAATGGCTCCTTGATGAGGTAGGTGGTTATTTTAGGGCTCCTGAGTGGCGCAGCGGTCTAAGGCACTGTATCTCAGTGCTACAGACCCTGGTTTGATTCCAGGCTGTATCACAACTGGCTGTGATTGGGAGTCCCATAGGGCGGAATACGTCGTCCGGGTTTGCCCGGGGTAGGCCATCATTGTAAATAATAGACTGACTTGTCTAGTTAAATAAAGGTTAAATAAAAAATGTTTTAAAATTATTGTATAAATGAATGATGCATGGTACTTTTGTTATTCTCGTGATCTCAATAAAACTGTTATGTTGTGATCGTGATCTCAAAGTAATGAGGGAATAGTTTTTTTATTATTCATATGTCCTCTCTGGACTTCCCTAGTAAGGAGAAAGCTGATTGAAGAGCAGCACATCAGTATCGACACATGCTCAAACGATGCACTTAGCGACCGTTAATTGTCTCTGCATAATTTGGGAAAGGTATGTTACATCTTTGGAGGTTGTAGGAAAGAAGCATGTTAAAACACTGGTAAGCCTAAGTTCCATCACTATCGGGAAACCAGGCCCATGTATTTATAGCAGGGGAGGTATAAATAGAAGTGGCTACGCATTATTCATGACCGAAATCGACCTACCGGCCCGCCACAAGGAGTCAGGTAGAGCACGATGAGACAAGGATAACCTGTTGAGGCCCACCTGATAAGCTTAAAAAATATAAATTCTGTTCTGCATGTTATTTTGGCATTAATAAGTGTCACACATCAGTTTTCCTAACAATGTACACTTTTTACAACTCATTAAGTTCATAAAGCCGCATACAAACATGGTCTCTTTTTTTGCTTTCTTGAGTAAGGCAGCTCCAAAATGCAGATGTTTCAGCCTAGCTCAGTGCTTTCTGTGGTGGTGAGGCAGCCAGCGGTTAATACGGAGCGCAGGGGTTCGTAATGTTCTCTAGTTGTGCTGTGATTGGCTCAGTGTTCTCTCACTCATGGGGACACTACGTAACCGCAAAATCTACGGGTAGAGCTAAAAAATTCAAGCCCCTTGGGTGCTGCCATAGACTTACATTAGAAGTGCCCATCCAAGAAGGCTCAAGGGGGCCAGAAAAGTTTGAATACATTGGCAATGCTGTCAATCCAGGATGACTTCTGCTGCGTAAAAAAAAGAAGGAAACTCGGATATGGGAAATTTCAAACTTCAGTGAGTTCAAGACAACTGGGAACTTGGATAAAACTAGCTGCGACTGGGAAAATACGGAAAATAATTTTGAATAATAATTTAGATTTTGGGCCTCTTTCACTACAAGCTTGGCACACCTGTATTTTGGGAGTTTCTCTCATTCTTCTCTGCAGATCCTCTCAAGCTCTGTTAGGTTAGATGGGGAGCATTGCTTCACAGCTATTTTCAGGTCTCTCCAGAGATGTTCGATTAGGTTCAAGTCCAGGCTCTGGCTGGGCCGCTCAAGGACATTCAGAGACTTGTCCCGAAGCCACTCCTGCGTCGTCTTGGCTGTGTGCTTAGGGTTGTCCTGTTGGAAGGTGAACCTTCGCCCCAGTCTGAGGTCCTGAGCGCTCTGGAGTAGGTTTTCTTCAAGGATCTCCCTGTACTTTGCTCCGTTCATCTTTGCCTTGATCCTGACTAGTCGCCCAGTCCCTGCCGCTGAAAAACATCCCCACAGCATGATGCTTCCACTAGCATGCTTCACCATAGGGATATTGGCAGGTTTCCTCCAGACGTGACGCTTGGCATTCAGGCCAGAGAGTTCAATCTTGGTTTCATCAGACCAGAGAATCTTGTTTCTCATGGTCTGAGAGTCTTAAGGTCCCTTTTGGCAAACTCCAAGCGGGCTGTCATGTGCCTTTTACTGAGGAGTGGCTTCCAGAAGAGTTTAGGAAGAGTCTTGGTGTTCCAAACTTCTTCCATGTAAGGATGATGGAGGGCACTGTGTTCTTGGGGATCTTCAATGGTGCAGACATTCTTTGGTACCCTTTCTCAGATCTGTGCCTCGACACAATCCTGTCTCGGGGCTCTACACACAATTCCTTCGACCTCATGGCTTGGTTTTTGCTCTGACATGCACTGTCAACTGTGGGACCTTGTATAGACAGGTGTGAGCCTTTCCAAAATCATGTCCAAACAATTAAATGTACCACAGGTGGACTCCAATCAAGAAACATCTCAAGGATGATCAATGGAAACAGGATGCACCTGAGCTCAATTTCGAGTCTCATAGCAAAGGGTTTGAATACTTAATATTTAATCACCCTACCAACTAACCCTACACTCATTAAAACCTACAAACCTTTTCCACTACTTAATCCTATCTGAACCTACCCCAGGCCAATGACCTGAGAGGATGGGACACTACCCCTCAACACATCCTGTTACTCTTCTGAAGTCAAATCTCTTCCCCCAAGTACTTTTCTGATGCTGCCACCACAACATCTATTTTCTGTGACTCATGTTCCATCTCTGCGGTACAGTTGATAACCATTGCTATGAAAGCTAAGAAGCCAACCTTACTGAAACATATCACTCATTGGCCTAACCCTCTGTTCTGGCACAGATCTACTATTCAGAAGGATCCTCTCAGAATCCCTCACCTTTGATTCACCCTCCTCTACTTTCTTCACTGCCTCAGCATATTACATCTTCTGCACTACTCTGACCCTGGCCACCTCAACCTGCCCCTCTCACACCGGACACCTCCAATCCCCAGCAACATGGGCACCCCTACAGTTAACATACAACTTTTTCCACCAAAACGACACATTCCTCTGTTCCATGTCCTCCTGCACACTTCCCGCATCTTGAAATCTCCCTCCTACACACTGCTGCCCATAAACGTGACACCAATAACACTGCAGTGTATTCGGTACAAAAGCTCTAACAGCATAACTCATGTATCCTAACATGACTTTGCCAGGTAAAGACTGAATCAAAGCTTGAAAGAACAGACTGCCTTTAACATGTTCTTACCTCTTTGTTGATTGATATTCATTGAATTTTAAAACGGAGAATGTGTCAAACAACACAGCCATTTGCAGAAATATAAAAAGGTAGATGGTATCATAAAACAGCACCTGCTGTTGTCTCAAATTCAAATTTTACAGTTGGGCAATTAGGTTCCTGCACAATCTGAGGAGGTTCCTCAATGAATCTCACCTCATATTTTTTTATTTTACTAGGCAAGTCAGTTAAGAACAAATTCTTATTTTCAATGAAGGCCTAGGTTAACTGCCTTGTTCAGGGGCAGAATGACAGGTTTTTACCTTGTCAGCTCAGGGATTCGATCTTGCAACCTTTCAGTTACTAGTCCAACGCTCTAACCACTAGGCTACCTGCCACCCGTGGTTCTTGAAAGAAACCTTTGGGGGCATTTTTCAGTGCAGAGAACCATAAGGTTCTTCGAGGAACTTGGCGGATCTTAGAAGAACCCTTGTTGAACCCCACATTTTTTTTGTGTACTGACAACAGATCAGCTCCTAGAGAGATGTTACCACTTACGGGTAGGCACGTTAGGCTACACATCATTAAATATATTGAGACAAATTACAGACAGTAGCCTACAAGTAGCAAAATAGAACTCAATAGAGTGAACATGAACTGTATTTCAATATGATTGAAATAGGCCTGTAGCCTACTGTTTATATTTTAATGCAGTCATCTCGGTTCTCGAACTGAGTTGTAAACAGTATTACAATTGTTGACATTATACTGCAAAAACAGGACTCGGGCTGGTCTTCATACTGTACTGTATAGCAATGCTATGAACTTGTCACTGTGAATTAATTTGCTATTGTATGTACTGTTTTTGGCCCTTGAAATACATTTTAAACACGAATGACGATGTGATATTGATTGTAATTCAACATGTTTGCTCTTATCCCTCATCTCACCTCACTTGCACACATTGTATATAGACTTATTGTTCTACTGTATTATTGACTGTATGTTTGTTTATTCCATGTGTAACTCTGTGTCGTTGTATGTGTCGAACTGCTTTGCTTTATCTTGGCCAGGTCGCAGTTGTAAATGAGAACTTGTTCTCAACTTGACTACCTGGTTAAATAAAGCTTAAATAAAATAAAATAAATAAAAAAGACAGGGTCCAGCAGTTGTTTTTAGAGCTCCAACAAAGAAAGAAAATATTAAAAGAAACAACAATGTTCTAGTGTCTTTTCTGCCTTTCTTAATGCACCCTTGACAACAATGACCTGCTTTACCAATTCATTATTGTACTTTAGACGAGCATCCATAGTTTTTGGATAGTTTGACATATACTAAGCCATTCCCCACACAGGACTTCTATTTATTATTATTATTTATTTCCACAGTGCGACGGCGTAGACCGCACAGAGCCTGATTGGCTGACTATCCTTTAGTTGTTCAAAATGGCTGATGTGGCGTTTGCTATGAGGACAAAAAGGGCAGCTTTGCAGAAAAACTAGCAGTTGTTCAATCTTCCCGGGGTAACAGTTGGGATAGTGGGACAATTTGTAGTACAATGCATTTCTCATCCTGAGATTAAGGTACATTTTCCAAGCCATATCTAGTGCTGGCCCCGTGATGTCTTGAGCTACACAGTCATGCTGTCAGTGCAGTTCAGTGTTAAGCATTACAGTAGGGTAGGAATCGTCTGGCAAGCATTACCCTTATGAACCTTCAGATGCATTTTAGACCTAGACAGAAACTTTTTTTGTGTGCATAAATGACCTGATTAAATCATGTTGATGTGCTTCCTGAGATGTTATAATACAGTACTTCTCCACATGTGGTAATCTGTGCAGATTAGGATTGTGACTTTTTCTTCCACAGTCAAAGTATGTCAAGACCTTCTCTGCCATAAGAAAAGGCGAGTATTAAATAGGCCTATTAGTCCAGCAGATAAAGAACCAAATAAACCTAAAATCATGCATTTTATGATAAAATTATCAAACTTGGTACACTCATATATTTTTATGATTTGAGGCAGTCTGGGAAGCCTTTAAGTCAACCAGGGTGGCCATTTTAATAAAATGGCTGCCATTTGCATTTTCATTTATTAAGGATCCCCATTAGCTGCTGCCAAGGCAGCAGCTTCTCTTCCTGGGAGCCAAACACATTAAGGCACTTACATTACATATAAAACAAAAGTATCACATTTTAGGGAAGACCCAGATGCAGACAGTGTCAAAGTAACAAAAGTTTATTACAAGAACAGGGGGCAGGCAAAATGACAGGTCAAGGGCAGGCAGAGGTCAGTAATCCAGATTAGAGTTCAAAAGGTACTGAACAATGGGCAGTCTCAGGGTCAGGGCTGACAGAATGGACAAAACTGGAAAAACTAGAAAACAGGAACTATAGAAAAGACAGGAGCAAGGGGAAAAACACTGGTAGGCTTGATGAATAAAACGAACTGGAAACAGACAAACAGAGAACACAGGTATAAGTACACAGGGGATAATGAGAGGAGATGGGAGACACCTGGTGGGGGTAGAGACAAGCACGAAGACAGGTGAAACAGATCAGGGTGTGACAAAAAGATAAAACAGTACATCATATAGCAGTATTACACCCCTACACCCCATACAATACAACATGTATTGTGTATATATAGGCTTTACTCAAAGCCAGGGCTTGTCGATAATAAAGATTGAAAAAAGTAAGGGGCCTAAACAGCTGCTATGGGGAATTCCTGATTCTACCTGGATTATGTTGAAGAGGCTTCCGTTAACCATTTGACACGTAAATTCTAAATATTAATAATGGCATGAGTTCTTTTTGCACGCGGTACCAGAATTATATGCTGCTGTTCTAGAATTTGATTGCTGCATTTTGCTGCTATTCTCTGCACCCCTCATTGTATCAATACCGCAATGTCTGCTTCCTGAGGCTTCATAAAACATTCTTCCTATAGTAGTAGCAGTGACTATCTACAGTAGTATTGATAATTTTATAATTATTATTATCATCTATATTACATGTATTAACATCTGAAAGAGGCTTTGGTATTAACCTGTCTGAGGGGCTGCACGTGTGAGATAGGGTGGTACACTAGTGGCATACAAAAAGTGCGAGGGAAAGGCTGGCATCCTAAATACTTTTTCTTCATTTTGAAAAATATATTTCATTTATCACCACTGGACGTGTAGCCTACAGATGCCTGACTCATCACCAATCAAGGAAGATTTCTCATCAAATGCGGAGAGTATTATGGCTTGGATAGGTTTTAGCCTGGTCGAGGCAGAGGATAATGAGAACAGGGGGGTTGGACAAAGTCCTGTAAGCAACAAAGTGAGGTAGTTTGTGCGTGCAATCAGATTGAATGGTGTGCGAGTGTAATCAGCTATATTGTGTGCAGAGACTGTGGCATGAGTAAAGCGAGTTTGTAGATATAATTGGTTATCATAAACTATGGAGCTAGACAGGATTATCTAAGTTTATACTTTGGCGCCATCTACAGGCTGAATGTTACGTGGGCGGACCAGTTATCGCTCTCCTTCCAAAACGTGGTTACATATATAAACTTCAAGTATTACTAACTATACATTACATTCCTAGGAAAAGTCTATGTAAATTAACAAACAAAATCGTACTCTTCGGTCTACAGTAGTCTACAGATTAGGCTAAAGTTTGTTGTCTAGGGAAAATGTTATTTGATTGAAATAATCTAATCATCTTTTCCCTAGCCAAAAACCATTTGGCCAAATGATAAAACATAATTGCTAGAATGCATTAGAAATCAAGTAATACATACCTTTCTTTTTCATTTCAGAAATGTAGCCCAGGAGTCCATTTCCAGGGGTGTTATTTTTATTCAGCTTTTAAACTTCTCCTGTGTTTGCCTCTCATTTATTGATAAATCCCCCATCATAGTAATATTTCCTCCATCATATCCCCCCACGATACCTTCCCCCATTTCCAGCCCTCATGCACCTGAAATGACCCCCCCCCCTAGATTTGTAATATGTTGAAAAGTGGCCAAACTAAATTGATATTTTCTGGGCAATGAGCGGAGCCATCTTTGAGCGGAGCCATCTTTGACTTTGTTTATTTGCCTCTTATGTTGGTTCAAAACAACTTGGAACTCTGAAAAATACAAGGTAAATTCATGATGTAGACCTCCACAAGTCTGGTTCATCCGTCGGAGCAATTTCTAAATGCCCAAAGGTACCACGTTCATCTGTACAAGCAATAGTACGCAAGTATAAACACCATGGGACCACGCAGCCGTCATACCGCTCAGGAAGGAGACGAGTTCTGTCTCCTAGAGATGAATGTACTTTGGTGCGAAAAGTTAAACTTAATCCCAGAACAGCAAAGGACCATGTGAAGACGCTGGAGGAAACATGTACAAAAGTATCTATATTATCCTCAGTAAAACGAGTCCTATATCGACATAACCTGAAAGGCCACTCAGCAAGGAAGAAGCCACTGCTCCAAAACCACCATAAAAAAGCCAGACTACGGTTTGCAACTGCACATGGAGACAAAGATCATACTTTTTGGAGAAATGTCCTCTGGTCTGATGAAACAAAAATAGAACAGTTTGGCCATAATGACCATTGTTATGTTTGGAGGAAAAAGGGGGAGGCTTACAAGCCGAAGAACACCATCCCAACCGTGAAGCACGGGGGTGGCAGCATCATGTTGTGGGGGTGCTTTGCTGCAGGAGAGACTGGTGCACTTCACAAAATAGATGGCACCATGAAGAAAGAAAATTTTGTGGATATATTGAAGCAACATCTCAAGACATCAGTCAGGAAGTTGAAGCTTGGTCACAATGGGTCTTCCAAATGGATAATGACCCCAAGCACACTTCCAAAATTGTGGCAAAATGGCTTAAGGACAACAAAGTCAAGGTATTGGAGTGGCCATGTTCAAGCAAGGAGGCTTACTAACCTGACTCAGTTGCACCAGCTGTCAGGAGGAATGGGCCAAAATTCACCCAACTTATTGTGTGAATCTTGTGGAAGGTTACCTGAAACGTTTGATACAAGTTAAACAATTTAAAGGCAATGCTACCAAATACTAATTGAGTGTATGTAAACTTCTGACCCACTGGGAATGTGATGAAAGAAATAAAAGCTGAAATAAATCATTCTCAACTATTAATCTGACATATCACATTCTTAAAATAAAGTGGTGATCCTAACTGACCTAAGACAGGGAATTTTTACTAGGATTAAATGTCAGGAATTGTGAAAAACTGAGTTTAAATGTATTTGGTTAAGGTGTATGTAAACTTCTGACGAGGGGTAATACCAGAATAAATTATCTATTGATTCTGTCTTTTCGCAACAAAATCTACAGAGATGAGATTGTTGTATGTCCCATATATAAGCACTCTGTTGGTGGTAAGAATTGTATATGATCATTTTTTTTTCAATTTAAAGTTTTATGAAGTTTTCTTGTTTTTCAATCAACCAACAAAACACATTCCACATTCACAGATGTGACAGGCTTTAAAAAAATAAAAAAAATAAAAAATAATAATACTTTTGAAGAAATAAAAATACAATTAAAATGAATGATAAAGTCAAATAAAAGCATTTATTTTTCTTAATCTATATATTTTCCTTGGTACATATATATATATATATATATATATATATATATATATATATATATATATATATATATATATACATACATACATACGTACGTACGTACATACATACGCACATATACATACACACACACACACCTACGCACACGTACTCAAAAACGGAATTAAAATAAAAACACAAAAAAAACAAAAAAACATAACACTTGCAGCAGCACTATCAAGGTTCTTATCAGCTATTTCAAGCATTCGCTGAGACGACGGGCCAATAATTCGTTTTTAGGTTTTACAGTACCTTACACAACATGTATCTGCGCATTTCCCTAGTCACCCCGTTCACTCTGTCCAGTTTGAAATATAGTTGAATAGTGGAGACCAGAGTCTATCAAACTTGGGCTGTCTCTTGTGGAGGTCATAAGTGAGCTTTTCAAGAGGAAGAAAGTCAACAATCTGGTCAATCCACATTTTAAATGTAGGAGGGGTATTAGAGGCCCACAATAGAAGAATACATTTCTTAGCAAAGTATGTAATAGTCATAAGCAAATTTTCTCTGTCAGGATCAAGAACAAAGTCCTGCTGGGCATTAAGAAGATAGATACACGGGGTCATATCAAACTGTACCTCTAGTATTTTCTGTGCAGCAGTATGTACAGATTGCCAGAATCTGGCAATCTCCCTACAGCTCCAAAATACATGCATATAGGTTCCGCTTTCAGAGGTACATCTTTTACAGTTAGGAGACATATCTGTTTTCATTCTATGGAGTCTCAAAGGAGTATAATAACATTTGTACAAAAATGTGTAATTAGATTCTTTCATTTTTACACTGGTAGAGGAGCAGTATACCCTGTCGCAAACCTCCACCCATAACTCATCACTGATAGTCAGACCAAGGTCCTTTTCCCAGATTATTTTCAAAGGAGTAAAGGAGGAGCTTCCTTTCTCAGAAAGGAGTCTACAGATGTAAGATATTTTGCCTTTAATGGATTGTGCTGTGACAAGAAGGGTTTCAACTTCATTCAACTGAGTTCTAAACCTCCTCTTGGAGGTAAATGAGGAAATTACATGTCTAATTTGAAGATATTTAAAAAAATGGGATCTTGGCACATCGAATTCACTGCAGAGCTCTTGAAAGGATTTCAGTGTAGTGGTTTTCTGATGAAATAGGTCTGAAAAGGTCCTGATTCCTAGAGTATGCCAAAGATTAAAGTTGGCATCCCTCAGGGCTTTTGGCAAGTCTGGGTTGCCTACTATAGGCGAGTGAGAACATATTTGGGAGGAAATGCCCAGGTATTTCTTACAGTCCCTCCACGCTAGTAGGGTGCTGTAAATCGCAAAGGTTTTGGCTATGTTGCCCACTTCACTAAAGTTATTAATGAATATAATTGAACTTAAGGGCAATGAACCACAGGATTGGGCTTCTATCTGAATCCACGTTGACTCTTGTCTGTTTGTGATCCATGTTAGCATGTTGCGGATTTGGGCAGACCAGTAGTACAGTTGAAGGGAGGGAACGGCAAGACCACCTTTAGATTCCGGTTTTGATAAAGTGGAAAACTTGATCCTAGGTTTTTTATTGCCCCATATAAATTTGGTGATGCTTTGGTTAGTTGTTTTGAAGAAGGAAACTGGGAGATAGCATGGGAGCATCTGAAATAAGTAGTTTAGTCTAGGGAGGACGTTCAGTATATAATAATTTTAATTGAAAAACTCTAAGTGATGAATCAAGTGTAGTTTGTAGTTTGTACCAGTTCATAAATCATGTGCCATGGAATTGGTACATCTGGAATTGGTACATCGAAAATCTCCTCCCATTTATTTTGCAACCCATTTATTTTTGTCGGAAATGAGAAGTTGTATGAAGGCAAAAAGGCAATTTTTGAACAAAGGATGAGCCTTTCTTAATAACCTACTAGAGAACCATTTGGGGTTTAAGTATAACTTATGTATGAGTGAATCTTTTAGTGAGAGGTTTAAAGCTTTAATATTTAATAATTTTATCCCCCCAAACTCGTATTCATTGTATAAATGAACACGTTTAATTTTGTCTGGCTTAGCCTTCCAAATAAAATGAAATATTTTTTGCTCATATGATTTAAAAAACGAGTCATCCGGAGTAGGCATTGCCATTAGTAAGTAAGTAAACTGTGATAGGACCAGAGTTCATCAATCTGATTTTTCCATAAATAGACAAGTATTTACCTCTCCATGGTTGCAGAATCTTATCTATTTTTGCTAACTTTCTATTGAAATGAATTATTAAAGTTGATTTATATTTTTGAAGATGTGAATACCAAGTATGTCTACTTCACCATCCGCCCATTTTGTTGATAAATTACAAGGTAGTGTAAACACTTTTTTTTACGATACAATATGTAATATGGTACACTTGTAATAATTAGGTTTTAATCCAGAGAGTCTAGAAAAGTGATCAAGATCTTCAATGAGACTGTGCAGGGATCCAGATTGTGGATTTAAGAAAAAAATTGTGATCGGCATACATTGACACTTTTGTTTTTATCCCCCTGGATTTATTGATGGATCTAATTTTAATAGCTAGCATTTCAATTGCCATTATAAATAGATATGGAGACGATGGACAGCCTTGTTTTACTCCTCTTAAAAGCTCAATACTTTCTGAGAAGTAACCATTATTTACTATTTTACATCTGGGGTTGCTGTACATGACTTTAACCCTTTGTATAAGAGATTCACCAAAATTAAAGTAGTCCAGGCATTTATATATACACATTCTAGTTGTACTTTATCAAATGCCTTTTCAAAATCAGCTATGAAGACCTGACCTGGTAAACTTCTGACACACTGGGAATGTGATGAAAGAAATAAAAGCTGAAATAAATCACTCTACTATTATTCTGACATTTCACATTCTTAAAATAAAGCAGTGATCCTAACTGACCTAAGACAGGGAATGTTTACAAGGATTAAATGTCAGGAATTGTAAAAGACTGAGTTTAAATTGTATTTGGATAAGGTGTATGTAAACTTCTGACTTCAACTAAGTTATCCTGTACAAGATTTTGTACCGAATACATTACGTTGTTACAGGTGTCAAGCTTATGGGCACATGGCAGCAGTGTGTAGGAGGGAGGTTCCTAGGTGTGAGAAGTGTGCAGAAGGGAATTTATTGTATGCCAACCTCCGTTAAACGTCATCGAAGAACAATTCTTGCATGTACACGCTCATTCATGCTCTTTACAAACCGCTTATTGTTTGACATGGGCTGTGTTTCAAACTCATAAAAGACACCCTCGTCCACTTAACCTCGCTGATGCCCATGGCGGAATCACTGTCACCATCTTGGACGTCGGTCCAAACGATTAGCCAAACAAGGGAAGTTCGCAACATAAGCCCCTCAGCCCTCATTCTTGATTGAGTTTGCAAGTGTACAATTATGTTCAATTCGGGGCCTGAAACGCCCCATAATTCCATTTGCGATGATTGTACATCCAGTAAGAAAATTCAGCCAAAACTTAAAACCTCAACGGCAATATGGAGAAGTCAAGAGTAAGTCAAAACAAATGTAAAAAGGTTACAAATGATGCTGCTAATGCACATGATGGCACAAACACATCTCATAAAAGAAAGCTTTTGGAAATTTTTGAAATAAAAACATTTTCCTTCAGAAGTTCCAGCTAAGCAGGCTAACATTAGTTAGTTAATTTGCTAGATATCATACAGTAGGTGTATATTAATAATTATATAGTTTATATAAGTAGACATGCAATCAAAATTGACTGTAGTGCATATAAAGCAACCACAACCTACCGGTGGCTGAAAACACAATCATCCCGGGATGAACGAGTTACGAATTTCCAGGCAAGGGCGGTCCATTTAAAAAATAATTCCTTCCTTCCTTGCCCTGCAAGTGTATACTCGTCCGAAGTCCTGATACGTCATCAGAAGTGTCCACTTAATTTGAGGGCTGAGGGGATAGGGTGTATTTTTTAAGTGTTTGGAATGCAGGCATGGATTTAATGGTAGTTTCTCGCCAAATTGTTCATGTGCAGGCCATCAAATCAAGGGCACTCCTTCGATTTAAAGTTGTTTTTTGACGAAAATCTAAAAGTGTCAGTTTGTCACTTTCACGAGGTTGAAGTAATATCATGTTCAACTACATAAGACATTGGCTCGAATGTAGGTTGTGCCTTTAGATTTCAAGATTATGAACAACTACGGAATCTTTTTTCAATTCTCATATTGACTTCTCAAACCCCGGCATGGTTTGTTTCGCAAGTTCCCGGAAGTCTCGCGATGTTGCGCCTCTGGGTTTTAGAAACTCTGTGGTTTAGCCATAATTATGACTTCGTGACTGAGGTAACTAGTGACTACCGCTCCAAGTGTGTCCCATATCCGCATGTGGGAGGAGCTGTTTGGGGTGTTGTGGATCTATCTGTAAAGGGAAAAAAATTCAGTGGGAGTGATTGTCAGCTCTTTTGTTTCTTATTGACATATTACAGTTCATATTGATACGAATTGAAATAGCTAGCTATAGCCATGCCTGGAATAGATAAATTACCGATAGAGGAGACATTCGAAGACAGTCCGCAGGTAATATATTTCACGCTATGCTCTGTAGCCTGCTAGCTTTATATCTCTCGTCTTTGTGCCTTGCAAAAGCGCAGCAAAAGCTAGCCCTGCTAACTCGCTCGAGCAAGCATCAAGAGTTGTCAAATGGCTCAAAAAGTGATAACTGGCCTCGTCATATTTGCCAGCTGTCAATGGTATTATCTATTTATGCAACATTATTAATATCGGCCTTTGCACCACCTGCTAAAAGTATGCACGCTAATGGTTTTCTAGTGAAACACATCACACCCTTGTGTTGATGAACACATAAATGAGCTACTGCCAGGTTACGTGACCATCCTTACTCTATCTGGCTGGCTACTGTTAGTCTCTGGGCAGGGTGCACCACTTTCTCCTGCCTAGGGACGAGGTTGCCAAATAACAAAGCACAGAATGTTTAATGAAATTACGTTTGAACATACTCTACCGCATGTTGTTGTCTGTGTGGTTGGTCCTTCAGCTGGTCGACATGTTTTTTTTTTATATCCACAAGACACTATTATTTACCCGACTTTTTGGAGCGCATGTACTGAGGTTGACATTTCACCTGGCACATGCGCAAACATTCCTTATCCCAGGATACTTCAACTGGTGATAACCCGGGAGAATAAAAAAAAAAGGAGCACACTCTGTTGCTGCGTAAATCTGGTAGATTTATTGACGGGACAAGTAAACGATCAGATTTATGCTGCAACAGAGCGCTCCTTTTTTTTTATTATCCTGGAAAGACACCAGTTGAAGTATCCTGGGGTAAGGAATGTTTTGGGATTTTCAAGTCCCACAGTCTAGTACCTGATTTCCCCTTTTTCATTTAAGATGGGCTGAAGCGAGTTTGGGTATACCTTCGTTCCATTGATATGCAGTACCGGTCAAAAGTTTGAACATACCTACTTATTCAAGGGTTTTTCTTTATTTTTCAATTTTCTACATTGTAAAATAATAGTGAAGACAAAACTATGAAATAACACATATGGAATCATGTATCAACCAAAAAAGTGTTAAACAAATAAAAAATATATTTGAGATCCTTCAAAGTAGCCACCCTTTGCCTCTATGACAACTTTGCAAACTTTTGGCATTCTCTCAACCAGCTTCATGAGGTAACCTGGAATGCATTTCAATTAACAGGTGTGCCTTGTTCATTTGTGGAATTTCTTTCCTTCTTAATGCATTTGAGCCAATCAGTTGTGTTGTGACAAGGTAGGGGTGGTATACAGAAGATAGCCCTATTTGGTAAAATACCAAGTTCATATTATGGCAAGAACAGCTCAAAAAAGCAAAGAGAAATGACATTCCATCATTACTTTAAGACATGAAGGTCAGTCAATCTGGAAAATTTCAAGAACTTTGAAAGTTTCTTCTAGTGCAATCCCAAAAACCATAAAGCGCTATGATGAAACTGTCTCTCATGAGGACTGCCACAGGAAAGGAAGTCCCAGAGTTACCTCTGCTGCAGAGGATAAGTTCATTAGTTACCAGCCTCAGAAATTGCAGCCCAAATAAATGCTTCACAGAGTTCAAGTAACAGACACATCACAACCTCAACTTTTCAGAGGAGACTGTGAATCAGGCCTTCATGGTCAAAGTTTTTCAAAGAAACCACTACCAAAGGACACCAATAATAAGAAGAGACTTGCTTGGGCCAAGAAACACAAGCAATAGACATTAGACCGGTGGAAATCTGTCCTTTGGTCTGATGAGTCCAAATTTTAGATTTTTGGTTCCAACCTCCCTGTTTTTGTGAGACGCAGATCAGGTGAATGGATGATCTCTGCATGTGTGGTTCCCAACGTGAAGCATGGAGGAAGTGTGATGGTGTGGGGATGCTTTGCGCTTAGTGGGACTATAATTTGTTTTTCAACAGGACAATGACCCAACACACCTCCAAGCTGTGTAAGGGCTATTTGACCAAAAAGCAGGGTGATGGAGTGCTGCATCAGATTACCTGGCCTCCACACTCACCCAACCTCAACCCAATTGAGATGGTTTGAGATGAGAATCTAAAATATATTTAGATTTGTTTTACACTTTCTTGGTTACTACATGATTTCATATATTATTTCATAGTTTTGATGTCTTCACAAATGATTCTTCAATGTAGAAAATAGTAAAAATAAAGAAATACCCTTGAATGAGTAGGTGTGTCCAAACTTTTGACTGGTACTGTATATTCATGTCATAGCACACCCTGCACATGAAAATGTTATTTTGTAAGGGGTATGCAGTGGGTTGAAAGCTATGTCACCAACGTATGTTGTATCAGACATTTCAAACAACACCCCCAGCTAATGCAATAACAGTCATTGTATTTCATTTAAGAGAATGAACCAGATTTATCAAGGCAACCTTTGGCCTAATTTGACTGGGTGCCAACGGCAGATTTAGGTACTTGTTTTCATCTGTAACCCCAGTATGATCCATGTGAGCACAGCGAAAGTTCACTCCGTGAGGAACTAATGTGCAGCGCTGTATTTGGTCTCCACCGCCTAGCTCATGCAGCTCTAAGAACAAAGGAATGTTTGGGCCAAAAAGAGGGTTCGACCACTGAGAGTTGAGCTAATGATCAACATCTACATAGGTGTGAATTGCAGTATATTACCAGGTGCCATGTACTCAGGTAGAAGCCACATGAGCCTAGTCCAAACAAAGAAAATCATGTTTCAAAGCTGACACATCCAGGTATAATTGTGTGGGTGAGTCAATTTATTTTAACGACATTGTTTACCATGATTTAATACATGTTATTAACAGTGTGCTCCATTTTAAAATTAACTTTATTACATGAAACAAAATGTTTAGCCTAAGGGCATTTTCATCGAAAAGGACCCGTGAGCAGCAACATGTAAAGTTCTTAGGAGCATATCAAATTGGGGGTTAAATGAAAGCGAAGACTATGTTTTTGGTAAATGAAGTCAATTAAATCTTTTTTGACAATTTTCCATCTTAAAAATATGGCATAAGTCATGGTTTCATTTTCTCGATGAACAGATGGAAAGGGGTTCTTGGACAACATCTACCAGAAAAAGTTTTAAAGGGAATCAAATGAATCAAAACACAATCATGTTGACGTAAAGACCCCTACCAACTAATATCAACACTTATCTATAATGTAGGAGAAAGTGTTTACCTTCTGTAAGTTTAAGATATGTTGCCTTGTAATTCTGTTACCAAAAACCCACATCTTTAATATATTTTCTAATGTCTCTCCCTTACAGAAGTAACAAGTAATTGTAGACCTACCAATGGTAGACCTATAGTGATTTTACTGATATCAATTTTGTCTATGAATTGATTCAAACTCGTTACCTCTCCCAGCTCTTACAGACACCTACCCATGAGCCCCCTCTCTTTCCATTTACTGTAACCAGCATCCTCACCCACTGAGCACCAACCAACACCGGACGTTCATGGACATTGAACATTTGGTCAGTCCACCCTGGCCTTGATGTTACGTTCACAGATGGACTGGACTGGACCAAATCGGAACGTATCATAGATGTATGTTTCATAAGTTTGGATCGTACAGTACAGTGGGTAGAGTAAAGTACAAAACAGTACCGAGTACAGTACTGTGAGTAGAGTACAATAAAAAAAAAGAGTACAGTAGAGTATTGTAATGCCTTTTATAAATTGTTTTTGGCTTGACTATGAGCGCTGCACGTGCACAGAGAGAACCATCACATTCATGCATTTTCATTTTCAAAGCATTTGATATGTCATCCAATCCCTATCAGCTACTGTACTGTATGTAGCTAGCTACCTAGAGTATCCAACAAAACATGTACAATACTATTCATAGGCTATTCGTCAGTCTTTCCTGTCTGTTGCAGAACAGTCTGGCTCTGAACAGCGGTGTCAATGGAATTAGGCCATAGAAATAGAATACATTCCATTCTAGTCATTCTATTTCTATGGTTGAGGTGCTATACTATATTAGAGTTGGTCATATGGAGAAAAATCCATATTGCGATAAATTGCCTGAATTAATGCGATAACAATAAAGTGCACCACAATTAGAAATATTTATTATCCTTTAAACTACGACTCAGTGTTGTCGTACTCGAGACCGTTCTCGAGTCTGGTCTCAAGACCACATATTGAGTGTCTCGGTCTTGTCACAGTGTCAGATACATTTTTACTCGGTCCTGGACAAAGAGGACTCAGGCAAGACCAGAGGAGTAAAAAATACACTGCTCCAAAAAAATAAAGGGAACACTAAAATAACACATCCTAGATCTGAATGAATGAAATATTCTTATTAAATACTTTTTTCTTTACATAGTTGAATGTGCTGACAACAAAATCACACACAAATGATCAATGGAAATCAAATTTATCAACCCATGGAGGTCTGGATTTGGAGTCCCACTGAAAATTAAAGTGGAAAACCACACTACAGGCTGATCCAACTTTGATGTAAGGTCCTTAAAACAAGTCAAAATGAGGCTCAGTAGTATGTGTGGCCTCCACGTGCCTGTATGACCTCCCTACAACGCCTGGGCATGCTCCTGATGAGGTGGCGGATGGTCTCCTGAGGGATCTCCTCCCAGACCTGGACTAAAGCATCCGCCAACTCCTGGACAGTCTGTGGTGCAACGTGGAGTTGGTGGATTTAGCGAGACATGATGTCCCAGATGTGCTCAATTGGATTCAGGTCTGGGGAACGGGCGGGCCAGTCCATAGCATCAATGCCTTCCTCTTGCAGGAACTGCTGACACACTCCAGCCACACGAGGTCTAGCATTGTCTTGCATTAGGAGGAACCCAGGGCCAACCGCACCAGCATATGGTCTCACAAGGGGTCTGAGGATCTCATCTCGGTACCTAATGGCAGTCAGGCTACCTCTGGCGAGCACATGGAGGGCTGTGCGGCCCCCCAAGGAATGACTGACCCACCGCCAAACCGGTCATGCTGGAGGATGTTGCAGGCAGCAGAACGTTCTCCACGGCGTCTCCAGACTCTGTCACGTCTGTCACATGTGCTCAGTGTGAACCTGCTTTCATCTGTGCAGAGCACAGGGCGCCAGTGGCGAATTTGCCAATCTTGGTGTTCTCTGGAAAACGCCAAATGTCCTGCACGGTGTTGGGCTGTAAGCACAACCCCCACCTGTGGACGTCGGGCCCTCATACCACCCTCATGGAGTCTGTTTCTGACCGTTTGAGCAGACACATGCACATTTGTGGCCTGCTGGAGGTCATTTTGCTGGGCTCTGGCAGTTCTCCTCCTGCTCCTCCTTGCACAAAGGCGGAGGTAGCGGTCCTGCTGCTGGGTTGTTGCCATCCTACGGCCTCCTCCACGTCTCCTGATGTACTGGCCTGTCTCCTGGTAGCGCCTCCATGCTCTGGACACTACGCTGACAGACACAGCAAACCTTCTTGCCACAGCTCGCATTGATGTGCCATCCTGGATGAGCTGCACTACCTGAGCCACTTGTGTGGTTTGTAGACTCCGTCTCATGCTACCACTAGAGTGAAAGCACCGCCAGCATTCAAAAGTGACGAAAACATCAGCCAGGAAGCATACAGTGCATTGCGAAAGTATTCGGCCCCCTTGAACTTTGCGACCTTTTGCCACATTTAAGGCTTCAAACATAAATATATAAAACTGTATTTTTTTGTGAAGAATCAACAACAAGTGGGACACAATCATGAAGTGGAACGACATTTATTGGATATTTCAAACTTTTTTAACAAATCAAAAAATGAAAAATTGGGCGTGCAAAATTATTCAGCCCCTTTACTTTCAGTGCAGCAAACTCTCTCCAGAAGTTCAGTGAGGATCTCTGAATGATCCAATGTTGACCTAAATGACTAATGATGATAAATACAATCCACCTGTGTGTAATCAAGTCTCCGTATAAATGCACCTGCACTGTGATAGTCTCAGAGGTCCGTTAAAAGCGCAGAGAGCATCATGAAGAACAAGGAACACACCAGGCAGGTCCGAGATACTGTTGTGAAGAAGTTTAAAGCCGGATTTGGATACAAAAATATTTCCCAAGCTTTAAACATCCCAAGGAGCACTGTGCAAGCGATAATATTGAAATGTAAGGAGTATCAGACCACTGCAAATCTACCAAGACCTGGCCGTCCCTCTAAACTTTCAGCTCATAGAAGGAGAAGACTGATCAGAGATGCAGCCAAGAGGCCCATGATCACTCTGGATGAACTGCAGAGATCTACAGCTGAGGTGGGAGAGTCTGTCCATAGGACAACAATCAGTCGTATATTGCACAAATCTGGCCTTTATGGAAGAGTGGCAAGAAGAAAGCCATTTCTTAAAGATATCCTTAAAAAGTGTCGTTTAAAGTTTGCCACAAGCCACCTGGGAGACACACCAAACATGTGGAAGAAGGTGCTCTGGTCAGATGAAACCAAAATTGAACTTTTTGGCAACAATGCAAAACGTTATGTTTGGCGTAAAAGCAACACAGCTCATCACCCTGAACACACCATCCCCATTGTCAAACATGGTGGTGGCAGCATCATGGTTTGGGCCTGCTTTTCTTCAGCAGGGACAGGGAAGATGGTTAAAATTGATGGAAAGATGGATGGAGACAAATAGAGGACCATTCTGGAAGAAAACCTGATGGAGTCTGCAAAAGACCTGAGACTGGGACGGAGATTTGTCTTCCAACAAGACAATGATTCAAAACACAAAGCAAAATCTACAATGGAATGGTTCAAAAATAAACATATCCAGGTGTTAGAATGGCCAAGTCAAAGTCCAGACCTGAATCCAATCGAGAATCTGTGGAAAGAACTGAAAACTGCTGTTCTCAAATGCTCTCCATCCAACCTCACTGAGCTCGAGCTGTTTTGCAAGGAGGAATGGGAAAAAATGTCAGTCTCTCGATGTGCAAAACTGATAGAGACATACCCCAAGCGACTTACAGCTGTAATCGCAGCAAAAGGTGGCGCTACAAAGTATTAACTTAAGGGGGCTGAATAATTTTGCACGCCCAATTTTTCATTTTTTGATTTGTTAAAAAAGTTTGAAATATCCAATAAATGTCGTTCCACTTCATGATTGTGTCCCACTTGTTGTTGATTCTTCACAAAAAAATACAGTTTTATATCTTTATGTTTGAAGCCTGAAATGTGGCAAAAGGTCGCAAAGTTCAAGGGGGCTGAATACTTTCGCAATGCACTGTAGGAAATGAGAAGTGGTCTGTGGTCACCACCTGCAGAACCACTCCATTATTGGGGGTGTCTTGCTAATTGCCTATAATTTCCACCTGTTGTCTATTCCATTTGCACAACAGCATGTGCAATTTATTGTCAATCAGTGTTGCTTCCTAAGTGGACAGTTTGATTTCACAGAAGTGTGATTGACTTGGAGTTACATTGTGTTGTTTAAGTGTTCCCTTTATTTTTTTTGAGCAGTGTATATAATTACCAGCTCCCGTTCAGTCGGTATATGAAACTCCTTGGTCAGGTCAAACATCCACACTCCTTTCATGAAACATACATTTTTCTCAATCACTTACAAGCATTTTCTGATCTGTTGAAACAGCAATGAGCAAGTGCTCAAATACATTTATATAACTTATGATATTTTTTTTTTGCCTTTGTGCCTGTTGAATATCTTAGATCCCCTTTTGCTCAACCTTTAAAAACCAATATCATCTGTGAATACAAAATTCGCTGTTAACTGTTTTGTTCACAGAATCTTAAGACATTGTTTTGATCAGAAGAGAAATGTGTGCAATTGTCTTCACTGTTTCCAGCAATCAGTAAATACTAGTGCACAAAAGTCTAAACCCCCCCCCCCCCCCCCCCATCAGTGTCCCACCATGTACAATATAGGCAACGTGCTAGGCAATGGTGATTGTTTAATTTTATAGTGCAGAGACTGAAGTCGGGTTACTTCGAAGTGACTTTTGGTTAGTCCTAAGTCATCTTAACCAACATTGTGACTTTCCAATTATAATATTGCTTTGGTGTGGATTGAGGCCTGTACAGTGCATTTGGAAAGTATTCAGACCTCTTGACTTTTTCCACATTTTGTTACGTTACTGCCTTACTCTAAAATGTATAAAATATTTTTTTTTCTCTCATCAATATACACACAGTACCCCATAATGACAAAGCAAAAACAGGTTTGGAAATATCACATTTTACATAAGTATTCAGACCCTTCACTCAGTACTTTGTTGAAGAACCTTTGGCAGTGAATACAGCCTCAAGTCTTCTTGGGTATGATGCTACAAACTTGGCACACATTTATTTGGGGTGTTTCTCCCATTTTTCTGTCTGGTTGGATGGGGAGCGTTGCTGCATTGCTGCACAGCTATTTTCAGGTCTTTCCAGAGATGTTCGATTGGGTTCAAGTCTAGGCTCTGGCTGGGCCACTCAAGGACATTCAGAGACTTGTCCCGAAGACACTCCTGTGTTGTTGGCTGTCTGCTTAGGGTCATTGTCCTGTTGGAAGGTGAACCTTCGCCCCAGCCTGAGATCCTGAGTGCTCTGGAGAAGGTTTTCATCAAGTATCTCTCTGTACTTTGCTCTGTTTATCTTTCCCTCGATCCTGACTAGTCTCCCAGTCCCTGCCGCTGAAAAATATCCCCACAGCATGATGCTGCCACCACAATGCTTCACCGTAGGGATGGTGCCAGGTTTCCTCCAGACGTGTCGCTTGGCATTTAAGCCAAAGTTTTATCAGACCAGAGAGTCTTGTTTCTCATGGTGTGAGAGTCCTTTAGGTGCCTTTTGGCAAACTCCAAGCGGGTTGTCAAGTGCCTTTTACTGAGGAGTGGCTCCCGTGTGGCCACTCTACCATAAAAGCCTGATTGTTGAAGTGCTGCAGAGATGATTGTGCTTCTGGAAGGTTCTCCCATCTCCACAGTCAGAGTGACCATTCGCTTCTTGGACGCCTCCCTGACCAAGGCCCTTCTCCCCCGATTGCTCAGTTTGGTCAGGTGGCCAGCTCTAGGAATAGTCTTGGTGGTTCCACACTTCTTCCATTTAAGAATGATGGAGGCCACTTTTTTCTTGAGGACCTTCAAAGCTGCTTGTATCTTTTGGCACCCTTCCCCAGATCTGTGCCTCGACACAGTCTCGGAGCTTTACGGACAATTCCTTCGACCTAATGGCTTGGGGGACCTTATATAGCCAGGTGTGTGCCTTTTCAAATAATTTCCAATCAATTGAATTTACCAATCAAGTCGTAGAAACATCTCAAGGATGATGAATGGAAACAGGATGCACCTGAGCTCAATTTCGAGTCTCATAACAAAGTGTCTGAATAATTATGTAAATAAGGTATTTCTGTTGTCTAAAATGTCTAAAAACCTGTTTTCGCTTTGATATTACCTGGTATTGTGTGTAGATAGATAAGAAATAACAATTTAATACATTTTAGACTAAGGCTGTATTTATTTTATTTAACCTTTATTTTAACTAGGCAAGTCAGTTAAGAACAAATTCTTATTCACAACGGCGGCTTTGGAACAGTGGGTTAACTGCCTTGTTCAGGGGCAGAACGACAGATTTTTACCTTGTCGGCTCGAGGATTCGATCTAGCAGTCTTTCGGCCACTGGTCCAACGCTCTAACCACTAGGCTACCAGTCACTGCACCATATATGTGGGATACAGCGATGAGGTAGTTATTAAAAAATAATGTTAAACACTATTATTGCACACAGAGTGAGTCCATGCAACTTATTATGTGACTTGTTAAGCACATTTTTACTCCTGAACTTATTTAGGCTTGTCATAACAAAGGGGTTGAGTACTTCTTTCCAATTTGACATTAGGGGGTATTTTGTGTAGGCCAGTGACACACAATTGCAAATGAATACATTTTAAATTCAGGTTGTAACACAACACAAGTCAAGGGCTGTGAATACTTTTTGAAGTCACTGTCATTTTTAATGATTGTACAGTGCCAGTCAAAAGTTTGGACAAACCTACCCATTCAAGGGTTTTTCTACATTGTAGAATAATAGTGAAGACGTGAAAACTATGAAATAACACATATGGAGTCATGTAGTAACCAAAAAAAGTGTTAAACAAATCAACATATAGTTTAGATTTGAGTTTCTTGAAAGTAGCCAAGCTTTGCCTTGATGACAGCTTTGCACACGCTTAGCATTCTCTCAACTAGCTTCACCTGGAAAGTTCCCACATATGCTGAGCACTTGTTGGCTGTTTTCCTTCACTCTGCAGTTCAACTCATCCCAAACCATCTTAATTGGGTTGAGGTCGGGTGATTGTGGAGGCTAGGTCATCTGATGTTGTACTTCATCAAATCAATTTTTATTAGTCACATGCGCTGAATACAACCAATGTAGACCTTAGAGTGAAATGCTTACTTACGAGCCCTTAACCAACAGTGCAGTTAAAAAATAATCAGAATAAAAAATGAAAGCAAAAAGTAATTAAAGAGCAGCAATAAAATAACAATAGTGAGACCATATACAGGTTAGTTGAGGTAATACAGTTGAAGTTGGAAGTTTACATACACTTAGGCTGTAGTCTTTAAAACTAGTTTTTCAACCACTCCACACATTTCTTCTTGACAAACTATAGTTTTGGCAATTCGGTTTGGACATCTACGTTGTGCCTGACACAAGTAATTTTTTCAACAATTGTTTACAGACAGATTATTTCACTTATAATTCACTGTATCACAATTCCAGTGGGTCAGAAGTTTACATACAATAAGTTGACTGTGCCTTTAAACAGCTTGGAAAATTCCAGAAAATGATGTCATGGCTTTAGATGCTTCTGATAGGCTAATTGACATAATTTGAGTCAATTGGAGGTGTACCTGTGGATGTATTTCAAGGCCTGCCTTCAAACTCTGTGCCTCTTTGCTTGACATCATGAGAAAATTTAAATAAATCAGCCAAGAACCCATAACAAAAATTGTAGACCTCCACAAGTCTGGTTCATCCTTGGGAGCAATTTCCAAATGCCTGAAGGTACCACGTTCATCTGTACAAACAATAGTACGCAGGTATAAACACCATTGGACCACACAGCCGTCATACCACTCAAGGAAGGAAACGCGTTCTGTCTCCTAGAGATTAATGTATTTTGGTGCAAAAAGTGTAAATCAATCCCAGAACAACAGCAAAGGACCTTGTGAAGATGCTGCAGGAAACAAGTACAAAAGTATCAATATCCACCATAAAACAAGTCCTATATCGACATAACCTGAAAGGCCACTCAGCAAGAAAGAAGCCACCTCTCCAAAACCGCCATAAAAAAAGCCAGACTACGGTTTGCATCTGCACATGGGGACAAAGATTGTACTTTTTGAAGAAATGTCCTTTGGTCTGATGAAACAAAAAAGGAAGTGTTTGGTCATAATGACCATCTTTATGTTTGGAGGAAAAATAGGGAGGCTTGCAAGCCAATGAACACCATCCCAACCGTGACCCACGGGTGGTGGCAGCGTCATGTTGTGGGGTGCTTTGCTGCACGAAGGACTGGTGCACTTCACAAAATAGATTGCATCATGAGGGAGCAAAATTATGTGGATATATTGAAGCAACATCTCAAGACATCAGTCAGGAAGTTAAAGCTTGGTCGCAAATGGGTCTTCCAAATGGACAATGACCCCAAGCATAGTTCCAAAGTAGTGGCAAAATGGCTTAAGGACAACAAAGTCAAGGTATTGGAGTGGCCATCACAAAGCCCTGACCTCAATCCTATAGAAAATGTGTGGGCAGAACTGAAAAAGCATGTGTGAGCAAGGAGGCCTACAATTCTGACTCCGTTACACCAGCTCTGTCAGGAGGAATGGGCCAAAATTCACCCAACAATTGTGGGAAGCTTGTGGAAGGCTACCTGAAACGTTTGACTCAAGTTCAACAATTTAAAGGCAATGATACCAAATACCAATTGAGTGTATGTAGACTTCTGACCCACTGGGAATGTGATGAAAGAAATAAACGCTGAAATAAATCATTCTCTACTATTATTCTGACATTTCACATTCTTAAAATAAAGTGGTGATCCTAACTGCCTTAAGACAGGGCATTTTTACTAGGATTAAATGTCAGGAATTGTGAAACTGAGTTTAAATATATTTGGCTAAGGTGTATGTAAACTTCCGACTTCAACTGTATATACATGTAGGTAGAGTTATTAAAGTGACTATGCATATATGATAACAACAGAGTAGAAGCAGTGTAAAAGGGGAAGAAGGGGCAATGCAAACAGTCTGCGTAGCCATTTCATTAGATTTTCATTGGACTTATGGCTTGGAAGTAAAAAACTGTTTAAAAGCCTCTTGGACCTATACTTGGCACTCCGGTACCCCTTGTCATGCGGTAGCAGAGAGAACAGTCTATGACTAGGGTGGCTGGAGTCTGACAATTTTTAGGGCCTTGCTCTGACACCGCCTGGTATAGAGGTCCTGGATGGCAGGAAGCTTTGCACCAGTGATGTACTGGGCCATACGCACTACCCCCTGTAGTGCCTTGCGGTTGAAGGCCAAGTGGTTGCCATACCAGACAGTGATGCAAAAAGTCAGGATGCTCTCAATGGTGCAGATGTAGAACCTTTTGAGGATCTGAGGACCCATGCCAAATCTTTTCAGTCTCCTGGGGGGGAATAGGTTTTATTGTGCCCTCTTCATCACTCTCCTTCTTGGTCAAATAGCCTTTACACAGCCTGGAGGTGTGTTGGGTCATTGTCCTGTTGAAAAACAAATGATAGTCCCTATAAGCGCAAACCAGCATAGCTACCACAGCATTCCTCAGCAATTAAACCATCCCATCTGGTTTGCGCTCAGTGGGACTATCATGTGTTTGAGTAGGTGTGTCCAAACTTTTGACTGGTACTGTATGTATTTTGCAGACTTCTGTGTCTTGTGGACTCTGTTTTGAAAATCTACAACATTGTTCTGAAAAATGCTTGTACACGATTGAGAAAAACTGTAATATCTTATCTATTGAAACCTGGGCATCCTACTTTACTTGTGACATTACTGTCCTTTTACTTTCATTGAAACATATTCTCAAACTTTCCTTCAGTCGCTGGTAGGGAAGAATGGGGGAAATTGTTTGAAAGTTGCACATTTACTATTATTAGGGGAGACCGGGGGAAGTTGTAACATATTTAGTCTTCATCTATTATGGACCTGTTTGGGAATTTTTGTACTTGTTTCATTCCGTTTGCATCTTTTTAAGAAAGGTTTTGCAACAGAATCGGCAGAATGAATACATCCCCCTGATCACACGCGCACACAGTTCACTTTCATAGCAGTCACATAAAGCATCACTTTTCTTGTTATATAATTCATTCTTGCATCTACACACTCTCCTCTCTTCTTTTCCCTTCACTTGTGGACTTCACAACATAACACAACAGCTGTCTGTGACCAGGCGCAAAAGCCTCTCCAAGCCAAACCTATAACCCATAACCCATAACCGCTAACCAGCCTATATCGTTGTTACCATATTAACTTTATAGTCAACAAACTAGAACTAACGCAGTAGTAAACCCACAATCTAATCCATGTGTACAATCACGCAGTACAGTGTACAGCAAGCAGTTTAACAGTTACACTGGTGGTCCCCAGTGTCAATAAATTAATAAAACCGAAAGCTTACCTTGACTTGGAAGAGTTGCGTTGTTGGATAGCCTTAGCCACCTAGCTAACATAAATAGCCTTCCTCTCTGTTTGAGCCAGGTTGAGTAGGCTAAATGAGCTGCTTTAGCGAAGTAAGTAAAAGGTAAACTAAGAAGAAGAAAAAATACAATGAAATATATCTCTCTCTCTGCTCCTTCTCAATTTTTTAAGAAAATAATTTGTTCAAAACTGTTCAACTATTACCTTCCTCTCTTTGAGTCAACTACTCACCACATTTTATGCACTGCAGTGCTAGCTAGCTGTAGCTTATGCTTTCGGTACTACGTTCATTCTCTGATCCTTTGATTGGATGGGCGAGATGTTAGTTCATACTGTAAGAGATCTGATAGGTTGGAACACGTCGTCATATTTACTCTATAAGTCCGTGGAAGAAGGTGTGAACCATGAGCCTCCTAGGTTTTGTGTTGAAGTCAATGTACCCAGAGGAGGGTGCTGTTGAGGCTACTGTAGAACTTCAATGCGAAACAGTGTCTTTAATCAGTTATGTAGTATTTAGTATAATTGAATTTAAAAAGGATAACATTTTTTATGTTCGATATTTCAATTTTTATGAAATTCACTGAGTGGGATGGACCTCCCATTCCACTGAGGAGCCTCCATCGGTGGGGTGACTACAATAGTCAGAGGGGTTGGCTAAAGCTACAGATCTGGGACCAGATTAGCCTTGCACAAGGGTGACATAAGTGTGCCATCTAAGCTACCTACTTCAGGTAAGCCTAACCTGAATGTTTCCTGAGTTGAGTGCTTCCTTCATCCAGTGTGTTTCTCTGTTGCCAGACGCGCTCCCTGCTCGGCATGTTTGAGGAGGATGCAGCTGCCATATCGAAATACTCCCAGCAGCTCTTCCAGGCCATGCACAGAATCTATGATGCACAGGTGAGCAATGACCTCTGGGATATGCTCATGCCAGTTAGTGTCCGGGCTTTTAAAAACAAGCAAAAATGCAAGCATGCACACACTCAATACTCTCACTCACACACACACACACACCCTTTCTTTATATTGCTCCTACAGCTAGTTAGATGAAACGGACATGACTCTTTTTTTTCAGAATGAGTTGAGTGCTGCCACCCATCTCACCTCCAAACTTCTGAAGGGGTATGAGAAACAGGTAGGCCTATGTTCTCAGTGTCAACATGCTGGAATGATGTACAGTATGTATGTATTTATTTTTCATGCATCTTCCAAGAAACCCTTACGGTTTGAACATTAGTTGAATGCGCTGACTATGTCCCTCCAGATAAGAGCGTCTGATAAATGGCTGAATTCGCAAATGTAAAATGGTTTAGGGCTGACTGGGCTGTCTTTGCAGCGTTTCCCTCTTTGCTGCGATGACGAGGTCATGAGCTCCACTCTGCAGCAGTTTGCCAAAGTCATAGACGAGGTGAGAACACACGCAGCGGGTCCACTGCTCTGCCCTCATTAACTCATCCTCCTCGCTGTGGCACGCTGCTGCTCAAATAGGATTACACCGTCTTAACCTTTTTCATCTCTACATTTTCTTAATTACACCACACTATACACTCCGACTTTGCACATTCACCTCCTCTACTCTTCTTTTCTCCGTTCTCTTCATCTTAACCTTTTTCTTCTCTCCTTTCCTTTTCTTCCTTCTTTCTTTCTCTCTGTGTCTTAACCTCCATTAGTTACACCACACTGTAAACACTCACACTTTAACCGCTCCCTTCCTTTCTCTTTCTTTCTTTCTTTCTTTCTTCTATTGCTTCCTCCATTCCGTCCATCTTAACCTCTCCCTTTCTGTTCTCCTTTCCTTCTGTCTGTCTTAACCTCTCCCTTTCTGTTTTCCTTTCCTTCTGTCTGTCTCAACCTCTCCCTTTCTGTTTTCCTTTCCTCCTGTCTGTCTCAACCTCTCCCTTTCTGTTTTCCTTTCCTTCTGTCTGTCTTAACCTCTCCCTTTCTGTTCTCCTTTCCTTCTGTCTGTCTTAACCTCTCCCTTTCTGTTTTCCTTTCCTTCTGTCTGTCTTAACCTCTCCCTTTCTGCTCTCCTTTCCTCCTGTCTGTCTTAACCTCTCCCTTTTTTTTTCTCATTTCCTTTCTCTCTGTCTTAACCTCTCCCTTTCTGTTCTCCTTTCCTTCTGTCTGTCTTAACCTCTCCCTTTCTGTTTTCCTTTCCTTCTGTCTGTCTTAACCTCTCCCTTTTTTTCTCTCCTTTCCTTTCTCTCTGTCTTAACCTCTCCCTTTCTGTTCTCCTTTCCTTCTGTCTGTCTTAACCTCTCCCTTTCTGTTCTCCTTTCCTTCTGTCTGTCTTAACCTCTCCCTTTCTGTTCTCCTTTCCTTCTGTCTGTCCTAACCTCTCCCTTTCTGTTCTCCTTTCCTTCTGCCTGTCTTAACCTCTCCCTTTCTGTTCTCCTTTCCTCCTGTCTGTCTTAACCTCTCCCTTTTTTTCTCTCCTTTCCTTCTCTCTGTCTTAACCTCTCCAATCATTCACTCCACACAGGCTACTCCCTCACTCTTCACTTCAAGCCATCCCTTCCTTCACTCTGTTTTTTCCATATCCCTTCCATCTTTCTTCCTTCCTTCTCTCTCTTCCATCTCTCTAACCTCCCCCACCTCTCCTCTCCACCTGTCTGATGAGAAACACAAGACACGTTTCCCTGAGGAGATTCAGTAATGTAACTAACCTGTCTTCTCTCCCACAGCTGAGTTCCTGTCATGCAGTGCTGTCCACTCAGCTGGCTGATGCCATGATGTTTCCCATCACTCAGTTTAAGGAGAGGGACTTAAAAGGTAGGACTCTGAAAGAGTTCCATTCTCATGTTGTATTGTTTATACAGAGATCATGTACATTTACGAGAGATGGAGACAGATTAGAGGGATGAATGGTGAAGAGGTAGGACTGGGGATCGGAGCCCTGGTCCCCAAGGGCATGTCGTTCGAGGGTGGCTGCGCTTGGTAGTGGCAGAATGTGAGCCGTTTGAAATGGACGTTGACCTTCTCTCTCTCTCTCTCTCTCTCTCTCTCTCTCCCCTTCAGAGATCCTGACCCTGAAGGAAGTGTTCCAGATTGCCAGCGATGGTGAGTGAGAACTATTCAGTAAAACATGAAAACTTAATGTTGTGATGTTGGCATGATGTCTTGTTACAAAGCCCATGTTGTAAATGTAATAACACATTTTCTGTCGACAGATCACGACATGGCCATCAACAGATACAGCCGTCTCTCTAAAAGGAGGGACAATGAGAAGGTAAAGTTTCTTAATATAACGTGACGTTGTTGTAACAATAACTTCCTTGCCAAATAAAACCTGACATTTGTGTGCGCGCTTCCGTGTGTATGTCTGCGTGCGTTTGTTGTGTATGTGTGTGTGTGTGTGCGTCTTCTCTCCAGGTGAAGGGCGAGGTGATGGAGGATGTGTACACCTCCAGGAAGAAGCAGCACCAGACCATGATGCACTACTTCACAGCCCTCAACACGCTGCAGTACAAGAAGAAGATGTCCCTCCTGGAGCCACTGCTGGGATACATGCAAGCACAGGTACATCAGCCTTACTTTCTCTCTCTCCTCTCTCTCTCTCTCTCTCGCTCGCTCTGTATTACTTTCTCTCGCTCGCTCTCTGTATTTCTTTCTCTCTCTCGCTCTCTGTATTTCTTTCTCTCTCTCTCTCGCTCTCTGTATTTTTTTCTCTCTCTCGCTCTCTGTATTTCTCTCTCTCTCGCTCTGTATTTCTTTCTCGCTCTCTGTATTTCTTTCTCTCTCTCGCTCGCTCTCTGTATTTCTTTCTCTCTCGCTCGCTCTCTGTATTACTTTCTCTCTCTCGCTCGCTCTCTGTATTTCTTTCTCTCTCTCTCTCGCTCTCTGTATTTATTTCTCTCTCTCGCTCGCTCTCTGTATTTCTTTCTCTCTCTCGCTCGCTCTCTGTATTTCTTTCTCGCTTGCTCTCTGTATTTCTTTCTCTCTCTCGCTCGCTCTCTGTATTTCTTTCTCTCTCTCGCTCGCTCTCTGTATTTCTTTCTCTCTCTCGCTCGCTCTCTGTATTTCTTTCTCTCTCGCTCGCTCTCTGAATTTCTTTCTCGCTTGCTCTCTGTATTTCTTTCTCGCTTGCTCTCTGTATTTCTTTCTCTCTCTCGCCCGCTCTCTGTATTTCTTTCTCTCTCTCGCTCGCTCTCTGTATTTCTTTCTCTCTCTCGCTCGCTCTCTGTATTTCTTTCTCTCTCGCTCGCTCTCTATATTTCTTTCTCTCTCTCGCTCGCTCTCTGTATTTCTTTCTCTCGCTCGCTCTCTGTATTTCTTTCTCTCTCGCTCGCTCTCTGTATTTCTTTCTCTCTCTCGCTCGCTCTCTGTATTTCTTTCTCTCTCGCTCGCTCTCTGTATTACTTTCTCTCTCTCGCTCGCTCTCTGTATTTCTTTCTCGCTCTCTGTATTTCTTTCTCTCTCTCGCTCGCTCTCTGTATTTCTTTCTCTCTCGCTCGCTCTCTGTATTACTTTCTCTCTCTCGCTCGCTCTCTGTATTTCTTTCTCTCTCTCTCTCGCTCTCTGTATTTATTTCTCTCTCTCGCTCGCTCTCTGTATTTCTTTCTCTCTCTCGCTCGCTCTCTGTATTTCTTTCTCGCTTGCTCTCTGTATTTCTTTCTCTCTCTCGCTCGCTCTCTGTATTTCTTTCTCTCTCTCGCTCGCTCTCTGTATTTCTTTCTCTCTCTCGCTCGCTCTCTGTATTTCTTTCTCGCTTGCTCTCTGTATTTCTTTCTCTCTCTCGCTCGCTCTCTGTATTTCTTTCTCTCTCTCGCTCGCTCTCTGTATTTCTTTCTCTCTCTCGCTCGCTCTCTGTATTTCTTTCTCTCTCGCTCGCTCTCTGAATTTCTTTCTCGCTTGCTCTCTGTATTTCTTTCTCGCTTGCTCTCTGTATTTCTTTCTCTCTCTCGCCCGCTCTCTGTATTTCTTTCTCTCTCTCGCTCGCTCTCTGTATTTCTTTCTCTCTCTCGCTCGCTCTCTGTATTTCTTTCTCTCTCGCTCGCTCTCTATATTTCTTTCTCTCTCTCGCTCGCTCTCTGTATTTCTTTCTCTCGCTCGCTCTCTGTATTTCTTTCTCTCTCGCTCGCTCTCTGTATTTCTTTCTCTCTCTCGCTCGCTCTCTGTATTTCTCTCTCTCTCTCGCTCACTCTCTGTATTTCTTTCTCTCTCTCGCTCGCTCTCTGTATTTATTTCTCTCTCGCTCGCTCTCTGTATTTCTTTCTCTCTCTCGCTCGCTCTCTGTATTTCTTTCTCTCTCTCGCTCGCTCTCTGTATTTCTTTCTTTCTCTCTCGCTCGCTCTCTGTATTTCTTTCTTTCTCTCTCGCTCGCTCTCTGTATTTCTTTCTCTCTCTCGCTCGCTCTCTGTATTTCTCTCTCTCTCTCGCTCGCTCTCTGTATTTCTTTCTCTCTCTCGCTCGCTCTCTGTATTTCTTTCTCTCTCTCGCTCGCTCTCTGTATTTCTTTCTCTCTCGCTCGCTCTCTGTATTTCTTTCTCTCTCTCGCTCGCTCTCTGTATTTCTCTCTCTCTCTCGCTCGCTCTCTGTATTTCTTTCTCTCTCTCGCTCGCTCTCTGTATTTCTTTCTCTCGCTCGCTCTCTGTATTTCTTTCTCTCTCGCTCGCTCTCTGTATTTCTTTCTCTCTCTCGCTCGCTCTCTGTATTTCTCTCTCTCTCTCGCTCACTCTCTGTATTTCTTTCTCTCTCTCGCTCGCTCTCTGTATTTATTTCTCTCTCGCTCGCTCTCTGTATTTCTTTCTCTCTCTCGCTCGCTCTCTGTATTTCTTTCTCTCTCTCGCTCGCTCTCTGTATTTCTTTCTTTCTCTCTCGCTCGCTCTCTGTATTTCTTTCTCTCTCTCGCTCGCTCTCTGTATTTCTCTCTCTCTCTCGCTCGCTCTCTGTATTTCTTTCTCTCTCTCGCTCGCTCTCTGTATTTCTTTCTCTCTCTCGCTCGCTCTCTGTATTTCTTTCTCTCTCGCTCGCTCTCTGTATTTCTTTCTCTCTCTCGCTCGCTCTCTGTATTTCTCTCTCTCTCTCGCTCGCTCTCTGTATTTCTTTCTCTCGCTCGCTCTCTGTATTTCTTTCTCGCTCGCTCTCTGTATTTCTTTCTCTCTCGCTCGCTCTCTGTATTTCTTTCTCTCTCTCGCTCGCTCTCTGTATTTCTTTCTCTCTCTCTCGCTCTCTGTATTTCTTTCTCTCTCTCGCTCGCTCTCTGTATTTCTCTCTCTCTCTCGCTCGCTCTCTGTATTTCTTTCTCTCTCTCGCTCGCTCTCTGTATTTCTCTCTCTCTCTCGCTCGCTCTCTGTATTTCTTTCTCTCTCTCGCTCGCTCTCTGTATTTCTTTCTCTCGCTCGCTCTCTGTATTTCTTTCTCTCTCTCGCTCGCTCTCTGTATTTCTTTCTCTCTCTCGCTCGCTCTCTGTATTTCTCTCTCTCTCTCGCTCACTCTCTGTATTTCTTTCTCTCTCTCGCTCGCTCTCTGTATTTCTTTCTCTCTCGCTCGCTCTCTGTATTTCTTTCTCTCTCTCGCTCGCTCTCTGTATTTCTTTCTCTCTCTCTCTCTCCCTGCTGGAGCATATATTCTGACCAGCATGTCTGTCTTTCTTTATATCCCAGATCAGCTTCTTCAAGCTGGGATCAGAGAACCTGACCCAGCAGTGGGAAGACTTCCTCACCGACATAGGAACCAGTGTTCAGAAGTAAGCTTCATCTCCTATCCCCCAACCCTTTGGGATTTGTAGAGATCTGAAAAGATTGGATAGTCTTCAGCAATGGTGGTAGCTCCATCTTGCCCTCTATGAGGCCAAGTGGAATTGTCATATTTTCTTACAATGTTTCCAAGGCCGGGCGTGTAATGTGTTTGGTTGTGTCCAGTGTCCGCAGGGAGATGGCCGGGGAGGTGGATGTGATGCAACAGACCATCCAGGATATGGAGCAGGCCAATGACCTCCTCTACATGCCCGACCCTGACCCCAGCCTGGTTCCTGTCAACCGCAACCTCACACGCAAGGCCGGCTACCTCAACACTCGCAAGTAAGAAATGACTGCCTAGCCAAACAAACTGACCTTCCTCAGTCCTGCAACACTGTAGTTCAAGACCAACATATATTTTAAATAAACACCTGGGTTAGTAAATCAAGTAAAAAGTCTGCTCGTTTCTATTTGAAGCAACAGTAGGGCAGCTCCTGCTTGTTTTTAAACTGATGCTTTTATTCATTTCTAGTGAAAGTGAATATGGTCCAAAATGCCTTAATCGGAACGACAATATGTTTCTACCATGTTTTTACTCCTAAATGTGTTTCCTAAGTAAAACGGGCTTAGTGTCTTCATCCTGGGAGCGGCAGTACTTCTTCACCCAGGGAGGGAACCTGATGAGCCAGGCGCGGGGGGACGTGGCGGGGGGTCTTGTCATGGATATAGACAACTGCTCCGTCATGGCCGTGGACTGTGAGGACCGACGCTTCTGCTTCCAGATCACATCCTTCGACGGCAAGAAGTAATTGACTGCATATTAAAGCTTTTTTACATTTTTTTAACTAGCGATAACCGCTTTATGAAGTGTTGTTGTTACCTGAAAATTTCTAACTTAGTCACAAAAGAAAATGTGAATTTCCACAGACGTTACTGATGCGCTCGGTCTTTGTTTCAGAGTGGCCATCTTGCAGGCAGAGAGCAGGAAGGATTGTGAAGAGGTGCGACAGTAGTTTTAATGAAATGTATTGTGGATGTGTTTATGTATTGTATAAATGTATAATGTAGCTGTGGTATCTCTTAATAACACTGTCCTGTGCTCCTCTTTCCTCCCTCAGTGGATTGCAACGATTAACAACATCTCAAAGAGGATATATCTCAGTGAGAACCCAGAGGTGAGTATCTTGCTATGCTCTGGAAAAGCCTGTGCTTGCATCATCTTTATATTTAGATTGATATTATCATAGATAGAGCAATGCTCCAACACCCCTGTGTGTGTCCATGGTGTGACATTCACCTAGCCAGTGCTGGATGTCTGGGATGGGATGTGGTTAGTGTGAATCTCATCTGCCCTCTTTCTCTCTGTTGCCAAGCGCATTTCCTCTTTGCTGAAATGCCGTCTTTCTATTGGCAGGAGATCGCAGCCAGAGTGAACCAATCAGCTCTTGAGGCTGTGACACCGTCTCCCTCCTTCCAGCAGAGGCATGAGAGTTTGCGGCCGAGCACGTGGGTTTCTGAACCGTCTCTCCTCACACAATCATAGACTTCATTATTTGGGCCTGGAGTTTTTCCTGATCTGACTACGAAAATCTCTAGGCTTGGTTATACACATTACAGCCTATAACTAGCCTAGCCTAGCTCACCCTGTAACTTGGAGAAAAGTGTTTTTCCTGGTTTAGTCACATGGTCTGGAAAAACTCCTGACCCTACTGTAGTGAAAGGTTTCTTGAGTACACCTTTTTTCTTATGTTCAATGAGGCTAGCATCCCTCGTTTCCATCTCTCTAACCTCCCATCTCTTTTCTGTTCCCTGGGTCTCGTCCATCCGTCTCTACATCTATCCGTCCCGTGTAGACAAGGGCGGCCACCGGCAGCGCGGGCCAGCAGTGTGAGCTCGGCAGGCTCTGAGACGGCCTCCCCGGCCCTCTCCGTCCTCTCCTTGGACGCACTGGTGGCTCCAAACACGCCCATCCAGTTTGACATCATCTCTCCAGTCAGCGAGGAGGACGCAGGACGGGCGAAGGCTGCCGGACTGGGAAGGTCAGTACTACCCAGGGTTTCCTTAACGATGTATAGGGGCAGGACTAACCCATGGTATGTGTTGAATGGAAAATAGTTCTGAGTCTACTACACTGTGCCAGTCATGTTCTTAAGATGTGGGTGTGTTTCTTTGCTCCCCCTTTTTTGAAAGAAGGACCAATCCTTTTGGTGAATCCGGAGGCACACCAGCTGAGGAGAGTGAAGGTAGGTGTGTGTATGAGTGTGTGTGTATGAGTGTGTGTGTGTGTGTGTGTGTGTGTTTCTCTCTCAGGTGGTCAGGTTAAAAGCGAAAGATGAATTTCTGTGGAAAAAGAAAAGAAAATTGACAATATGTGTCCATCCAGGCTCTATCCTGCACCAGCTGTTCTTTGCACGTTTCCTGGGCTGTATGGAGGTGCAGAATGCGGACAGCTCTGACGTCATCTATGAGACCATGAGACAGATCCTAGCAGCCAGAGCCATACACAACATCTTCAGGATGACAGAGTCTCACCTGCTGGTCACCTGTGAATGCCTGAAGTGAGACACAAGCTCTTTGCCCTTATTATACAGGCATGGAAATTCATTCAATTCACAGACTTATCCTATGTGTTGTTTTTGTTTTCAGGCTAATCGATCCTCAGACACAAGTCACACGGCTGAGGGTAGGCATGTGACTGATTGATTGTACAGTTGAAGTCGGAAGTTTACAAACACTTAGGTTGGAGTCATTAAAACTTGTTTTTCAACCACTCCACAAATTTCTTCTTAACAAACTATAGTTTTGGCAACTGTTTACAAACAGATTATTTAACTTATAATTCACTGTATCCCAATTCCAGTGGGTCAGAAGTTAACATACACTAAGTTGACTGTGCCTTTAAACAGCTTGGAAAATTCAAGGAAATTATGTCATAGCTTTAGAAGCTTCTGATAGGCTAATTGACATAATTTGAGTCAATTGGTGGTGTATCTGTGGATGTATTTCAAGGCCTGCCTTCAAACTCAGTGCCTCTTTGCTTGACACCATGGGGAAATCAAAAGAAATCAGCCAAGACCTCAGAAAGAAAATTGTAGACCTCCACAAGTCTGGTTCATCCTTGGGAGCAATTTCCAAACGCCTGAAGGTACCACGTTCATCTGTACAAACAATATTACGCAAGTATAAACACCATGGGACCACACAGCCGTCATACCACTCAGGAAGGAGACGCGTTCTGTCTCCTAGAGATGAACGTACTTTGGTACGAAAAGTGCAAATCAATCCCAGAACAACAGCAAAGGACCTGCACACGGGGTCAAATATCATACTTTTTGGAGAAATGTCCTCTGGTCTGATGAAACAAAAATAAAACAGTTTGGCTATAATGTCCATTGTTATGTTTGGAGGAAAAAGAGGGAGGCTTGCAAGCCGAAGAACACCATCCCAACCGTGAAGCACGGGGGTGGCAGCATCATTTTGTGGGGGTGCTTTGTTGCAGGAGGGACTGGTGCACTTCACAAAATAGATGGCATCATGAGGAAAGAAAATGATGTGGATATATTGAAGCAACATCTCAAGACATCAGTCAGGAAGTTGAAGCTTGGTCGCAAATGGGTCTTCCAAACAGACAATGACCCCAAGCATACTTCCAAAAGCGAACAAAGTCAAGGTATTGGAGTGGCCATCACAAAGCCCTGACCTCAATCCTATAGAAAATTTGTGGGCAGAAATGAACACGCGTGTGTGAGCAAGGAGGCCTACAAACCTGACTTAGTTACACCAGCTCTGTCAGGAGGAATGGGCCAAAATTCACCCAACTTATTGTGGGAAGCTTCTGGAAGGCTACCCGAAACGTTTGACCCAAGTTAAACAATTTAAAGGCAATGCTACCAAATACTAATTGAGTGTATGTAAACTTCTGACCCACTGGGAATGTGATGAAAGAAATAAAAGCTGAAATAAATCATTCTCTCCGCTATTATTCTGACATTTCACATTCTTAAAATAAACTGGTGATCTTAACTGACCTACGACAGGGATTTGTTACTAGGATTAAATGTCAGGAATTGTGAAACTGAGTTTAAATGTATTTGGTATGTAAACTTCCAACTTTAACTGTATGTAATATCACTGTCAAGATACATGAGGTTGTCGAGACTTGATGTTTCACGTGACTTCTTGATTTCCTTCTCTCTCTGCCCCTCTCCCTGCTGCCCCCCCCCCTCCCCCTTCTCTCTCCCTCCCCCAGTTCCCTCTCTCCAGCGTGGTGTTGTGTGCTGCCCACCAGGAGAACAAGCGTCTGTTTGGATTTGTTCTGCAGACTGCAGAAGGCAGGGTGGACGGACGACCAATCATTGTCTGCTACATCTTTGAGTCCAACAATGATGGGGAAAAGGTAGATTCTGCTCTGCTGTGTAGCCTTTCTTATTCCATGATATGTAGGTAGAGCCAGTAGTTTAAGGCTGTAACAAGGGCATAGTTACACCACATTTTCCTGGTCACCACACATGCCAATGTCTTTTTATGATCAGGAATAAGTCCTGGCTAGGAATAAGCATACTGTGTCTATGTAGTAATGGCACTATCAGTTAAAACAGCTTATAGTTTCCGTGTTGTGGCAAAATGAAGACATTTGCATGTGTGTCTACTGTTACCCATGGTCATTTCTCGTTATCTCCGAGTGTATGTTGTGTTGTCCTCCTTTCAGATCTGTGACAGTGTGGGGCTGGCCAAACAGATAGCGTTCCACTCAGAGATGGTAAGAAATGTGAGAAGTCGAGCTCTCTGTTCTAGTGGAATTCATTTGTTAAGATGAACCGTCGTTGCTCACGTTTTTTTTTTTGCTGACTCAGGATCGCAAAGCCACGGAGAAGAAGAAGGAGCAGGACAGGGCCAAGGAGAAACAGCAGGAGGAGCTGAGTAAACAGAAACAGATAGAAAAGGTGTCAATCAAATCAAAATCACAAAATAGTATCCTATTCTCGTTGACTCATAAATCAACGCCTATCTTGGCCGGTTTCTTGTCTGTAATCACAGCTGTATTACATTCTGTGTTCAATGATGTTACAGTAAACTGAATGATTTGATTAATTGATTTGATTAATCAATGAATTTTCATGAACCCACAGGACCTAGAGGAACAGAGCCGTTTGATTGCCGCCTTCAGTCGCCCCACCCCCCTTGCCGCTGGCACTGACGGACAGTTCCTGGTGCTGAGCAACAGCCAGTCAGAGGACAGCGATGCAGGAGTGGAGGGGCGGGAGAAGGGTGAGTCAGAGGCCTAACAGAATGGAACCGAGAGATGTTACTGTTGGCTTTCACTGAATACTACTTTGGATGACCAAACCACTGGAAGTCAGTCATTTTCAATGGAGGGAGGCAACTTGAAGAGGTGACTTGAGGAGACCATGCAACCGTTGGGGACAATTTCACCAAGTTGAGCCAAAGTTCAACTTTTACGCAAATCATCAGCGATGTAACTGCTGGCTTTGATCCTCTGCTGGATAGGCTACCCCCCCCCCCCCCAATGTGCTGTTAAGAGGAAACACCCACGAGAGACATAGCCTTGTCCCAGATCTGTTTGTGCTTTTGCCTACTCCATTGTTATTGTCGAACCAAACAATTGCATGACAATTCCATAAGGAGTTGGCAAGAGAGCAGAAACAGACTCACACCCAGGCTACAAGGGACAGGCTTGACTATGTGTTACCACAAAGTAGTATCCCATGAAAACAGACAGTTAGAGGTGGACTTGGTTCCTCTCCAGACGCCCACCTTGGCTCCTCAACCCTGGGCCTGCACAAACACAGCCTCTCTCTGGTTTCACCTCTGGCTCCTACTGTTGGTCAATGAAGGAACAGGATTCAGAGTGCAGATAGACTTGATCAATAAAGGGCAAAAAATATATACTTCATAACATAAAAAACTAGAAAAAAAAAAGACCCCACAAGCTAAGAAAAGAAGAGTAGAAAAAGAACCATGTGACTGAACAATCAAAAGAATCCTTCCGGATCATTCTCCACCTTGTGTAAATGATCATGTATTTTATACTCGCAATTATATAGAAGTATACTGTCAGATAATATGGAAGAAGAAAAATAATGCTTTTCTGGTTTTGTTTATTTGGAAATTCAGGTGCAGTTCTGACTGAATACTATGGCTTCCTAAAAGTTAGAGATTATAGAGTGTACTAATATGGAGGGAAGACATTGCACATGTTAATACTGCAATAATAGATTTCTGTATTGTTTGCGTAAACAGTATACATATTGTCTAATTAAGCAATAAGGCCCGAAGGGGTGTGGTATATGGCCAATATACCATGGCTAAGTGCTGTTCTTATGCACGAAGAAACACCAAGTGCCTGGATACAGCCCTTAGTTGTGGTGTATTGGCCGTATACCCCCCCCCCCCCCCCAAGGTGCCTTATTGCTATTAGAAACTATTTACCGATATAATTATAGTAGTAAAACATGTTTTGTCAAACCCGCGGTATGCGGTCTGATATACCATGGCTGTCAGCCAATCAGAATTCAGAGCTCGAAGCACCCAGTTTATAATCTACAGCTGTGAAAAAGTATGATTTCTTTCTGTTTTTGCATATTTTTGATACTGAATGTTATCAGATCTTCAACCAAAACCTAATATTAGATAAAGGGAACCTGAGTTTACAAATAACAAAAAAAAGGTCATACTTATTTTATTGATTTAATTAACAAAGTTATGCAACACCCAATTCCCCTGTGTGAAAAAGTGATTTCCCCCTTACACTCAGTAACTGGTTGTGCCACCTTTTAGCTGCAATGACTGCAACCAAATGCTTCCTGTAGTTGTTGATCAGTCTCTCACATCGCTGTGGAGGAATGTTGGCCCACTTTTGCCTGCAGAACTGCTTTAACTCAGCAACATTTGTGGGTTTTCATGCATGAACTGCTCGTTTCAAGTCCTGCCACAACATCTCAATTGGGATTAGGTCTGGACTTTGACTAGGCCATTCCAAAACTTCAAATGTATTGCTTTTTAGCCATGTTCATGTAGACTTGTTTTGGATCATTGTCTTGCTGAATGACACAGCTGCGCTTCAGCTCACAGATGGATGGTTTGACATTCTCCTGCAGAATTCATGGTTCCTTCTATTGAAGCAAGTCGTCCAGGTCCTGAGGCAGCAAAGCATCCCCAAACCATCACACTGCCACCACCATGCCTGATCGTTGGTATGAGGTTCTTACTGTGGAATGCAGTGTTTGGTTTTCGCCAGGCATAATAGGACCCATCTCATCCAAAAGGTTGACTCAAGTTTGCCAAAAAAGCACCTGGAAGCACCTGGATGATCACCAAGACTCTTTGAAGGATGATTTATGGACAGATGAGTCAAAAGTATGACTTTTTGGACGGCATTGGTCCCGTTATGCCTGGCGGAAACCTAACACTGCATTCCGCAGTAAGAACCCTGGTTCTCGGCGGTGGTGTGATGGTTTGGGGATGCTTTGCTGCCTCGGGACCTTGTCTACACTCAGCCTCTCGTCGTTAGCTAACAGGTTTGCATGTGCTTTGGATCCTATCATGAAGATAAATAATTGTCACATACATCCCTGTCAGTTCTTTTTTTCCCTCCATAACATTATTACTACCATTTGAATGAACCATGTTTTGTTTCGAGTGTGTTTTGGTTTCAAGATGATGATGTTGATCTTGTACCCCTAACACCAATAGTGGTATGCTCATGAATGAATCAACTTATTGCTATACCTTCTTCCTGAAGTGTCAATGTATTCATCTGCCAGGTTGAAGCAAGAACAATACTGTATTACAAAGTGCTAAATTTAGGGCTGTGGCTTTAAGGTGTTGTTTTTTTTCACCCGTTAAGTATGTTAATCTGTAATGTATTGGAATGGTTTGTATGTTTTCTCAGATAATTTCTGTATAAAGAAGCACACTACGTATGTAAACTATGTATAGGACATATTTCCAGAGGTGTTCGCCGACCTTTACCCATTGCTCAGATGTAAATTAGTTCTGAGCTCTGACTGCAAATTTGATCAGCTCATAGAGAATACAACTACCATATCAACAAAGTGAAATTGATTCGGTTTATATAAATAGAAGTGATATCCCAGAAGGGTTGAGAATATTTATTATTTCCATTTTGGGGAAAGGTTTTGGGAGTGGTAAACTGGGTTACCTAGATGTTAATATGGGGGGCTGCACTTTAGTACTTTATGCAGTGGGGGATATGCACCTATTTAATGTACACATTTCAGTGATTACTGTTTCAGTGTCCTAAGATAGCTTTTCAACAATAAATATACACTAATTCAAGGATTAGGGTTGTGTTTTATCGCTCCTGGTTCAAAGTGGTGTGTGTGTGTGTGTGTGCGTGCGTGGCGCCTATAGGCTGCAAATAAGCCATATTCTTTCTTAGAGTAGCCTATTAAGTATTGCTCTTCTTTCAAAACAAAAAGACTGGGCGCGCCCGTGCACATTGACGTCCCTTGTGTCCAAATCCTCTCCGTTCCATTCAGAGCGAAAAGTAAACAAGTGAGTTATTTGTTTAAAGCTCCCGTTGTTCTGTTCGTTAAAGCGAGCGAGCACTAATCTGCTTTTGAATAGGTCGATTCGAGGAGGAACAAATGTTACACACGATTTTCCAGCAACACGCCAACCTGCCGCTTTGACGGCTTTTGTTTGTCCCCAACATAATTCACCGTCCTATATGCATCACAACGGCAGGATGAGAGAATATTCATCAGGATTAAACCTAATAGTATTAGAGGATTATTATTAGGATTGGAATTATGTGATACTTGACTGGTCCCGCATAATGATGCCTGCAGACAGTAGGCCTATCTAAAATAGTGCCCAGGTTTGGCGACATGTGGGAATGGGTTTGATTTTCTACCTTGGTAGTTTTGAAGAAAAGGATGGCATTGCTTTTTTGTTTCAGTTCTAATATTACGTTTGACGAATCCACTGTCCTTAAGAGATAACACCTTTATGCCTAGGTCTATTTACAACCCCCCTAATCTGAATCGGGTAACCTGCGACTCATCGCGCCCAGTGGTGGGGGGTATTCGATTCACATGCTAAACTTTTTAGAACCTCTGATTTTAATTAGTGACGTATGAAAATCCCCGATTCGTTTAAGTCGTCACCTGAGCAGCCAGCATTCAGAGGCCAGTAACTTTTCAGAAGAGAGTTGGTTGACAGTATGGCTGCACCTACCGTTAGTTGCCAGATCAGGCTGGTTGACGCAAAGCCAGTTTTCACCATAGACAGCATCCTTGGGTTGAATTTGGACAGGCCAGGCCTACAAAATGTGTCTGTGAAGCTGTATCGACCATGGACAGGTAAAACACTATTTATTTCTCTCAAGTAAATTCTGATAATAACGTATGTCATTGTCTGTGGAGTTATATTAGGTTTTGTCTGGTGTTTTTCAGAATTGGAACCAACGCAACAGAGAAGTCACACCATAGTCAATAGACCATCGGAGCCTTCCGCAGAGATAAAGGGGACAGTAGAAGAACAGAAGCTCAACTGTAAACAACACTTTACGGAGTCCTACAGGAGAACATTAAACTGGTACATTGGGCGCAGGCCGCGGACGGCATTCAGTAGCACACAGGTAAAAAAAAAAAATTGTTTCATGCACAGATATGCGCAGTGTTCACATGCCTCCATCGTGGTGCATCAGTAACAAAACATTTTAATAACATATTTATTGTAGATAGCCTATATATCGGCCGAAGGGCAGTTAAAGTGTTTTATTTTACCAACATTTTGTTTGTACGATGTCATAACTGTGGGATTTTGCTGCAGGGTTACAGTTATCAGTATTTACATTTATCAGTATATACATTTGTGTTAAATGTGTATCAATTTGTGACAGATGTTTTCATGGAAATACAATTTGATTGATATGATTTATTGATATGATTTCTTCTTGGGGGGCAGATTGAAGTCTTGGAGAGTGTGTTTCTCATCAACTCATATCCGGGTATTGACATCAGAGATGAACTGGCACAAAGGTTACATCTGGATGAGGATAGAATACAGGTAGGCCTAAAATTAACTGTTTCGAAATTACATTTAAAATGGGGATGTTTTTACCCTGAGGCCTAACAAAGTTAATTTACTGTTCAATATGAAAAATAAATCAAATACAAGTTTTTGAACAATTAATTTGATTCATGTTAATTTATATACAGTTGAAGTCGGAAGTTTACATACACTTAGGTTGAAGTCATTAAAACTCGTTTTTTAACCACTCCACAAATTTCTTGTTAACAAACTATAGTTTTGGCAAGTTGGTTAGGACATCTATTTTGTGCATGACACAAGTCATTTTTCCAACAATTGTTTACAGACAGATTATTTCACTTATAATTCACTGTATCACAATTCCAGTGGGTCAGACAGAAGTTTACATACACAAATTTGACTGTGCCTTTAAACAGCTTGGAAAATTCCAGAAAGTGATGTCATGGCTTTAGAAGCTTCTGATATGCTAATTGACATCATTTGAGTCAATTGGAGGTGTACCTGTGGATGAATTTCAAGGCCTACCTTCAACCTCAGTGCCTCTTTGCTTGGCATCATGGGAAAATCAAAATAAAGAAAAATAATTGTAGACCTCCACAAGTCTGGTTCATCCTTGGGAGCAATTTCCAAACGCCTGAAGGTACCACGTTCATCTGTACAAACAATAGTACGCAAGTATAAACACCATGGGACCACACAGCTGTCATACCGCTCAGGAAGGAGACGCGTTCTGTCTCCTAGAGATGAATGTATTTTGGTGCGAAAAGTGCAAATCAATCCCAGAACAACAGCAAACAGCACCCCTGAATAAGGTAGTTAACCCACTGTTCCCCAGTAGGCCATCATTGTAAATAAGAATTTGTTCTTAACTGACTTGCCTAGTTAAATAAAGGTTAAAACATTATTTAATTTTTTAAAAATTTAAACTGGACAGAGGAACTTTGCCTAGAAAGCCAGCATCCCGGAGTTGCCTCTTCACTGTTGCCGTTGAGACTGGTTTTGAGGGTACTATTTAAAGAAGCTGCCAGTTGAGGACTTGTGAGGCGTCTGTTTCTCAAACTAGACCCTCCTCTTGCTCAGTTGTGTACCGTGGCCTCCCACTCCTCTTTCTATTCTGGTTAGAGCCAGTTTGCGCTGTTCTGTGAAGGGAGTAGTACACAGCATTGTGCGAGAGCCTCAGTTTCTTGGCAATTTCTTACATGAAATAGCATTGATTTCTCAGAACAAGAATAGACTGACGAGTTTCAGAAGAAAGTTCTTTGTTCCTGGCCATTTTGAGCCTGTAATCGAACCCACAAATGCTGATGCTCCAGATACTCAACTTGTCTAAAGATGGCCAGTTTTATTGCTTCTTTAATGAGAATAACAGTTTTCAGCTGTGCTAACATAGTTGCAAAAGGGTTTTCTAATGATTAATTAGCCTTTTAATATCATCAACTTGGATTAGCTAACACAACGTGCCATTGGAACACAGGAGTGATGGTTGCTGATAATGGGCCTCTGTACGCCTATGTAGATATGCCATAAAAAAGCAGCCGTTTCCAGATACAATAGTCATTTACAACATTAACAATGTCTACACTGTATTTCTGATCAATTTCATGTTATTTTAATGGACAAAAGGTGTGCTTTTCTTTCAAAAACATTTCTAAGTGACACTACATTTTTTAAAGGTAGTGTGTATATATGCAATTATATTTATATAAAAAAAACTATTCGCTTCATCGCCTCACTTTACAAGATATTAATTTATATAAATTTGTTTAACAGTAAATCAACTTTGCAAGGCCTAACTTAATTGTTTTGGGATTCTACTTTGATTATTGAATTGTAATTGAATTTGAACAGCTTTCAGCAGTTCTTGTTATTACACAGAATATGGACTCTTTCTTCTTGTAACAAACATGAAATAAAAAAATCTGTTAATTACAATGTAACATGTAAAAAAAAAAATATATGCCTGAGTACTTACAGCAATAACCTACTAGACAGGCATCTTCATGCTCTAAAACTAAAGCTAATTTTTTGTTGAGAAAAATTACACCATAAAGGCTGTTCTTAAAAGCTCTGTTGACATTGTCCCGTTCTCCACAGATTTGGTTTCAGAACCGCAGGGCCAAACTGAAACGTTCTCACAGAGAGTCACAGTTCCTCATGGTGAAAAAAGCCTTCGCAGATCTCAAGGACAAAGAAGAGGAATAGTCCTAATGATAAACACAGACCTTATAGGGGCCTTAATTACCTTAATTAAGCTTATCACTCTCTCTTGCTCTCTCTCTCTCTATATATATATTTAATATATTCTGATGTAAATGTAAATTTTTCCAGGGCAGCGTTTCCCAAACTCGGTCCTCGGGTCCCCAAGGTGTGCACGTTTTGCTTTTTTCCCTAGCGCTCCTAACACTACACAGCTGCTTCGAATAATCCAAGCTTGATGATGAGTTGATTATATGAATCAGCTGTGTAGTGCTAGGGCAAAAAAGTAAACAAAATGTGCACCGAGTTTGGGAAACCCTGTTCCAGGGTATGTTCATTTTTATAAACAGATAAGACCATTGTCAAATACATTTGTGGGTACGGCGTTTATTGAGCTATATTGGCAAAAATGTTTATCTTCTCCAACAATAGAATGCATTTCTGAAAGTTTAGATTATTAAATGATTTAGTTTGCAAGCAGCTGCAGGTTGTGGGTGTTCCCAGAACATCCAGAGTTAAGCTCTCCTTATTGTTCGAGAAACACCCCGGTAGGAACCAATTTGTCTCCTTCAGTAGCGCCTCAGCAAGGCAATTAAGTTTAGGGGAGTGAGAGACAAAAGAGTAGCAGTGAGGAAGCCTGCCCTGCAGGCAACAGGAAGGAGAAGGTATAAAGGTTTAGATCGTAGAGAAAGCTTTGAGAAAAGAAAAGAAAAGAAAAGAAAAAAGTATATTTAAGATAATTTCAGATAATTGCATTTATGCTCTGGCAGGCATCCGCACCTCTCTTTTCTGACTAAAGTAGGCCCATAAACCTCTACTTGTGGTGTCATGCAGTAAAATAAAGATAAGGAACAGGGAATTTAACTTTACAACTCAAACCAATAGGCAACCTGATTAACCCACTACTCTACTAACATGGTATGGCTGCAGTTTCTATGCCTTAACACAGGAGGGTGCTAAAGAATATCAAACGATTCTCTCTCTGTCTGTCTCTCTCCTCCCCTCTCTCTCTGTCTAGTCCTTTGCCCCCTACTATGACTCTCTGGGTCTATTCTACACTAATAAATATAATTTCCCACAGAAAGAGTGAGTGATTCTGTTTTTTGCCCACATGTAGGCTACTGGACTGCTGTGTGATAATGTTTCCAATGCTCAGAGTTCATGCAGCAGTAAAGAGGATATTTTTTTCATGACTTCAAATCAAACTTTGTCACATGCGCCGAATACAACAAGTGTAGACTTTACCGTGAAATGCTTACTTACAAGCCCTTAACCCAACAGTGCAGTTCAAGAATAGTTAAGAAAATATTTACAGAGAAGACTAAAATAATAAGTAACACAATAAGAATAACAATAACGAGGCTATATACCGGTACCGAGTCAGTGTGCCGGCGTACAGGTTAGTGAAGTCATTTGTACATGTAGGTGGGGGTGAAGTGACTGCATAGATGATAAATAGCGAGTAGCAGCAGTAAACAAAATGGAGGGGAGGTCAATGTAAATGGTCCGGAGGTGATTTTATTAACTGTTCAATGGAGACACCAGATCACCTGAAATGTGTGATGGGTGTAACTGTACAGATACTGTCCCACATGCATCACTTTCCCATTAGGTTCTGAGTCTATTCCAACTTTGATCTTCTACATATTATGTCTGTAGAAATCAGAGAACCTTGGCCAGCAGGAGTGCCACCGTTTCTATGTCTCAGCATCCACTATGAAGGAAGTTGGAGGTCGTTTTGAGAGGCAACTAGCATACTACCCTAGACTTCCAGTCATTGCACTAATGATATTTAGCAACTTCCTTCAAACTACACAGAGACACAAAAATGGTATCCACAAGTTTCTGACACTGGAGAAGTAGATAAAGGGCTTCATTGTAAAAATCCCAAAGTGTCCCTTTAATTGATAATTGCTTAATCATTTACCTACTGAATTGTCTACTACAGATTATGAGTACTACACAATGAAAATGTATGTTTGCAAAGTATAAAAATATGAACTATTGTATGTACTATTATGATGCCTATTTTGATTTTATTTCACAGTAAGTAAAACATCTGATATTGACAGAGATTTACTGTATATAACAAATGCATCCCCAATACATAAAAAATGTATCCACAATGAAGTTGCTGGGGTCTTTTTGATAGGGGGGGGGGGGTTCACACTGCTTACTCAAATTGCATTAGTCAATACAGTACTGTCATACCATAATATATGCCATTATGTAGAACCCGCTTTTATCAAAAGTACAACCGTGAGTCCACACATTTTCATTTATGAACTCATTGGGAATCAAATCCACAACTCTGGTGTTGCTAGTGACATACTCTTACTTTTTTTCTCACTTGGGTGCAATTGTCACAAGGATCTGGTACATTTTCACAACTCTATGCACAGAAATCAAAACAGATCAAAATGGTTCATGTTTCAAAACTCTAAGCACATTTTTAATAGACTTTTCCCTGCACCAAATCACTCTTTAAATGGATACATATTCAATCTAAGTATAGTTTTTCAAAATGCAATATTCACTTTAATTTAGATGTTCTTGTCATGTGTTAATACAATTACAATGTAGAATTTTTAGTTTTACCTCAAATGTATCAATTTGGCATACATTTATAGTAGAAAGAGGAGGAAGGGAAGCGCTACTAAGGTACACAATAGTACATTTTGGTAGATAGGTGCTCTTTGGTAAAAGGGGTAAATTGGTCATCAAAAACCGAGAAACCGTACTCCCTGACGAAGGTCATGGAGCCGTAACGCGTCGGTTTAAAAAAAAACTTGTTTCTATTGAACATGCCATACTGATAAAGGCATTTAAATTAATTATTTGAAGAGTGCCTTGGTCCTCCTTTCTTTTTGTTGGCATACATTTATGTTCGAAGTTGAAACAAAATCATATATGGATGCGCCTGTAAATACTACATCATTCTCCATCACCCAGTGTGCTACAATAAGACAGTGGAAAGAGTCACTGTGTCAAATCAAATGTTATTGGTCACATACACATGGTTAGCAGATAATAATGTGAGTGTAGCGAAGGGCTTGTGCTTCTAGTTCCGACAGTGTAGTAATGTCTAACAATTTCCCAACAACTACCTAATACACACCAATCTAAGTAAAGGGATGGAATAAAAATATGAACATAAATATATGGATGACCGAGCGGCATAGGCATGATGCAACAGATGGTATAGAGTACAGTATATACACATGAGATGAGTAATGCAAGATATGTAAACATTATTAAAGTGACTAGTGATCCATTTGTTAAAGTGGCCAATAATTTCAAATCTGTATGTTGGCAGCAGCCACTCAATGTTAGTGATGGCTGTATAACAGTCTGATGGCCTTGAGATACAGTGCCTTGCGAAAGTATTCGGCCCCCTTGAACTTTGCGACCTTTTGCCACATTTCAGGCTTCAAACATAAAGATATAAAACTGTATTTTTTTGTGAAGAATCAACAACAAGTGGGACACAATCATGAAGTGGAACGACATTTATTGGATATTTCAAACTTTTTTAACAAATCAAAAAATGAAAAATTGGGCGTGCAAAATTATTCAGCCCCCTTAAGTTAATACTTTGTAGCGCCACCTTTTGCTGCGATTACAGCTGTAAGTCGATTGGGGTAGGTCTCTATCAGTTTTGCACATCGAGAGACTGACATTTTTTCCCATTCCTCCTTGCAAAACAGCTCGAGCTCAGTGAGTTTGGTTGGAGAGCATTTGTGAACAGCAGTTTTCAGTTCTTTCCACAGATTCTCGATTGGATTCAGGTCTGGACTTTGACTTGGCCATTCTAACACCTGGATATGTTAATTTTTGAACCATTCCATTGTAGATTTTGCTTTATGTTTTGGATCATTGTCTTGTTGGAAGACAAATCTCCATCCCAGTCTCAGGTCTTTTGCAGACACCATCAGGTTTTCTTCCAGAATGGTCCTGCATTTGGCTCCATCCATCTTCCCATCAATTTTAACCATCTTCCCTGTCCCTGCTGAAGAAAAGCAGGCCCAAACCATGATGCTGCCACCATCATGTTTGACAGTGGGGATGGTGTGTTCAGGGTGATGAGCTGTGTTGCTTTTACGCCAAACATAACGTTTTGCATTGTTGCCAAAAATTGTTGCACCTTCTTCCACATGTTTGGTGTGTCTCCCAGGTGGCTTGTGGCAAACTTTAAACGGCACTTTTTATGGATATCTTTAAGAAATGGCTTTCTTCTTGCCACTCTTCCATAAAGGCCAGATTTGTGCAATATATGACTGATTGTTGTCCTATGGACAGAGTCTCCCACCTCAGCTGTAGATCTCTGCAGTTCATCCAGAGTGATCATGGGCCTCTTGGCTGCATCTCTGATCAGTCTTCTCCTTGTATGAGCTGAAAGTTTAGAGGGACGGCCAGGTCCTGGTAGATTTGTAGTGGTCTGATACTCCTTCCATTTCAATATTATCGCTTGCACAGTGCTCCTTGGGATGTTTAAAGCTTGGGAAATATTTTTGTATCCAAATCCGGCTTTAAACTTCTTCACAACAGTATCTCGGACCTGCCTGGTGTGTTCCTTGTTCTTCATGATGCTCTCTGCGCTTTTAACGGACCTCTGAGACTATCACAGTGCAGGTGCATTTATACGGAGACTTGATTACACACAGGTGGATTGTATTTATCATCATTAGTCATTTAGGTCAACATTGGATCATTCAGAGATCCTCACTGAACTTCTAGAGAGAGTTTGCTGCACTGAAAGTAAAGGGGCTGAATAATTTTGCACGCCCAATTTTTCAGTTTTTGATTTGTTAAAAAAGTTTGAAATATCCAATAAATGTCGTTCCACTTCATGATTGTGTCCCACTTGTTGTTGATTCTTCACAAAAAAATACAGTTTTATATCTTTATGTTTGAAGCCTGAAATGTGGCAAAAGGTCGCAAAGTTCAAGGGGGCCGAATACTTTCGCAAGGCACTGTAGAAGCTGTTTTTCAGTCTCTCGGTCCCCGCTTTGATGCACCTGTACTGACCTCGCCTTCTGGATGGTAGCGGTGTGAACAGGCAGTGGCTCGGGTGGTTGTTGTCCTTGATGATGTTCTTTTTGGCCTTCCTGTCACATCAGGTGCTGTAGGTGTCCTAGAGGGTAGGTAGTTTGCCCCCAGTGATGCCGGTAGGTGAACGGATGATCTCTGCATGTGTGGTTCCCACCATGAAGCATGGAGGAGGAGGAGGTGTGATGGTGTGGGGGTGCTTTGCGGGTGACACTGTCTGTGATTTATTTGGAATTCAATGTATTCTTAACCTGCATGGCTACCACAGCATTTTGCAGAGATACGCCATCCCATCTGGTTTGCACTTCGTGGGACTATCATTTGGTTTTCAACAGGACAATGACCCAACACACCTCCAGGCTGTGTAAGGGCTATTTGACCAAGAAGGAGAGTGATAGAGTGCTGCATCAGATGACGTGGCCTCCGCAATCACCCAACCTCAAACCAATCTAGATGGCTTGGGATGACTTGAACTGCAGAGTGAAGGAAAACAGCCAACAAGATTTCAGCATATGTGGGAACTCCTTAAAGACTGTTGGAAAAGCATTCCATGTGAAGCTGGTTGAGAGAATGCCAAGAGTGTGCTAAGCTGTCATCAAGGCAAAGGGTGGTTACTTTGAAGAAACTCAAATCTAAAATATATTTTGATTTGTTTAACACTTTTTTGGTTACTACATGATTCCATATGTGTTATTTCATAGTTTTGATGTCTTCACTAATATTATACAATGTAGAAAATAGTAAAAATAGAGAAAAACCCTTGAATGAGTAGGTGTCCAAACTCTTGACTGGTACTGTATGTTTATCCTTTATAAACATTGGTGTGAGGGAAAATGTGTGAGGGAAAATGTTGTTGCCTAAAGTTTGACCGGTAGGGATATCCTTGTCTCATCGCGCACCAGCGACTCCTGTGGTGGGCCGGGCGCAGTGCGCGTTAACCAAGGTAGCCAGGTGCACAGTGTTTCCTCCGACACCTTGGTGGTCGGAGGAAGGGGGTAAAATAAAAAAAATAAAAAAGAGATTTCTAAACCTCTCTGCCATTGACAGTAATCCTGTCAATGAATGCTCTGTCCTCACAGGCACCTGAGCCTGTGTAGGGATGTGATTTGAATGTGACTGAAGGAGTGGGATGGTTGTTTTGATTTGTTTTTGTATTTTGTATTATCTTCAAACCTGTACAGTAGGTGGTAGCAATACACTGTCATGACGTTGGCCTGGGGTTAGGTTTATGACAGTCATAAATACCTCTTCCCCCCTTTTTCCTCTCTCTACCCTACTGAGGTTACATTTGCAACAACCCTTGGCTAACATAGAGATTCTGGGAACATCAGTAGGTGGGGGGAAATTAACTATATTCTGGTAATCCGAACAATTGAACATATGCGGTGGTACTTAATGAATATGATGTCAGTTCGTTTGTCATCTGAGACATTCTCATCAATGATAAGATGACATAAACTCTACAGTGGAAAGTCTACACATCAGAGTTATCAGATTCACATGGAATTGTTGTTCAATTTAAATATTTGAATATGAAATTATTCGTGATGGGACGAAATGTAATTTTAGCTTCTAAAATGTGAGATTTGGGTCTTCATAAGATATGGCTCTGCTCAATCAGTGGACCGCCCCGGTGAAGGGACATGGGCTATAAAACTTTTCAAACACGACCTCCTCTCCCTTTCCTATATGAGCCCTTGACGACAATATAACTTCCTGTTCCGAAGATGTGAGGACGACGGTCCTATGTCAGAATAATAGATGTTCAGATAATAACTACAGAACGAAGCCAACATCAGCGTGAGCTTTGATTGCGAATGGTATGAACTTTGAACTCTTATTCACTACAGAAGTGATACCTCCTAGCCGTTGAGTTAGCAACAGCAGATGCAAACAAGGGTTAGGAAGGAACAGACAGAGTATCCCGTCTATCACACAACGACGTTACTACAACGTATCCAATTGACCACCAGAGACATTCTTCAAAGGACCCGGTTGGGCAACACGGCCTTCCATCTACCACCAACCTACCGAAGCGCAGCTCAGAGTAAATATTTATTACATTTTCCTTTTCCCAAATGAGCGGTAATTTAGAATGCATAAGATACTGTATTTACGATAGCACAGCTTTGCCTTTGTACCTGTCTTCCCGCTCCTTCAATCAAACCCAGCCCCTTTTCTTTTGTGTAACAAGCTGTCATATCTCTTCCGCTCGCTAGGGACGTTTTCCTTCATGACTTCATTTGTAATCAATTTATGATTTAATTATGTGTATGTGTAATTCTGTGTGATTAGTTAGGTATTTAGTAAATAAATAATGAAACCCAATTTTGTATTGCTGATTCAAATTGTTACCCAGGGTTCGTGCAGATAACCAAGAATTTACAACTTTCAGATGAGACTGAAGTAAGATGACGATTGATATTGACTGCTATTGATGTAAAATATTACTAGGTCTTTAAGAGTTTATTCAGAAGATAACAGCACTATAAATATTATTTTTGTGGTGCCCGACTCTCTAGTTAATTACATTTACATGATTAGCTCAATCAGGTGATATTCATTACGGAGAAATTATTTTATAGAATAGCATGTCATATAACTTAATCCGGCATAGCCAAAGACACGACAACACCAATAGGTGTAGTCTGCCATAAAACTTTATAGAAGAAGAACAAACATGAGCTGTGTTCGAATAACCATACTAACATACTGTATACTGTACTACATACTTAATGGGTATGTACTACATACTATAAGTTCATTTTAGTATACTGTAAATGAACTGTATCATTTCAGTTGATCGTACTAGAGCTTTGCCTGTCTACAGGAAGTTGATGCTGTTTCTCAGTGGCGGATTTAGTTATAGGTTACATAGGCAGTCGCCCATGGCGGGGCACGGGGCACCCGAACAAATTTGTTTGGAATAACGACTATACCACTTAGCTAAGAATGATGTGAATAATCAAGTCAATAAACGTTGATTAGTTAGTTAGTTAGTTAGTTAGATAGCAGATAGTTAATATACTGCCTGGCAAGTTCGATGTATTAGTATCCAACTAATGTTAGGTAACTGCTGTAATGCTATGCGGTTCGTAAGGATAGTGTTTCTAACAAATTGTGAGCCAACGTGCAACATAACTTATTTGAAAAGTCATGCCTTTATTACATTGCTCAACATTTTCTTAACATTTGCCATTAGTTAGTTAAATTAATTTGTATTCGCTCTGGTCGAACTTCGGCTGCATATTTTCCACCATTTTCTTCAAATCTGAAAACGTTGTGAAGCAAGCCACGCCCACTTTCGGGTGAATTGCATTATCGGCCTTAAAAGTACAAAATAGTGCCCTCTGCATGTATACTTTGTATTTTGGTGAATTTAGTACAACATCCGGGAACTTATGGCATACTAACTATATCCATACTATGACCAATATGACCAATAAGTATACTATATACTCAAATCACGTCACAAATAGTATGGTTAGTGCGGTAAGTATGAGTATTCCAACACAGCTTTGGTAAAAGGAATAATAGAGCCATCTGTTGGTTGTTGTTTTGTAATATGTAAATAATATAAAATGTAGGCTACAGATACCGGTAGCCCTTATGGAAACTTGAAAATGTAAGGTTTCAACCCATAGGAGTCAATTGTCAAATGTTCTCTGTATTCGCATAAGTCAACAGCCTTGGGATGCTTCAAGACATATTACAGGTTGAAAGGGGGCGTATACCTGAGGAGCAGGTGGGGACAATTTAGGAACTTTATTGGAGATTTCCAAGACAAATCTGATGAGATTTTTTTTTTTCATTCAAAATGGTCACTTCATTTGTACAATTCCAGAGTGAAAGAACAGGCTCACATATTTGTGGGGGGCGGATAGAAAGTGACCAAATATACTAACTTTATGCCAACCAACTTCAAGAGCTGTAGGTAGGCTACTACAGGCCACAGCCCCACTTTGGGGGGGAACATTAGACCAGCATCACAGAGACATTCTGGGACGGAACGAGCTCCACAGTAGATAGTCTGCATGGACTAGAGAGGGTATGGCTGCGCGAGCAAGACTATTTCATTTAGCCACAATTGTATTCCTGTTTTCGAACTACTACTCCGCCTCCCAGGCACCAGGCACCAATAAAGGAAACTCGGACAAATGCAACAATAAGGTAACATTTTTTTAAAAACTTTTTAAATCAGGCATTTCTGAAAAAGCTGCAGATAAACGTCTTGTCATGAGCGCGCGTCAAGTTCCAAGTCTCGTACCTTGCTGAGTTCTTCTCATGCTCAGTTTTGACATTTTCTTTAAACCTAGTTGTGGAAATTATAGGAATTATAGCTATTTATCCCAAAACATTTTGGGCGGAAGTTTTTTTTTAAACAAATGAAGTGAACACTTCATGAAGTCAAAGCTTTGGTTGAAAGATATGTATATTCTACTTTACCTTTTTTTCCAGTCTAGTTTTTCAGTGATATTTTATAATAATAGTCTATCCCAATAAACCCACGAAGGATTTCCATACAACCATGTTACCAGTGGTGGGAAAAGTACCCAATTGTCTTACTTGAGTAAAAGTAAAGAACTTGTTTTTAATTTATGGATAGGCAGGAGCACACTACAACGCGCAGACAATTTCCGAACGAAGTGTTTGTGTTTAGTGAGTCCTCCAGGTCAGAGGCGCTAGGGATGACCAAGGATGTTCTCTTAATAAATGTGTGAATTGGACCATTTTCTTGTCCTGCTAAGCATTCAAAATGGAAAGAGTAATTTGGGTGTCAGGGAAAAGGATGACGTAAAAAGGACATTACTACATTTCCTAAAGAAAATAAAGTCAAGTACAGATACTACTTAAGTAGTACTTTAAAGTGTTTTCACAGACGTACTTTACACCTACAAAAACATGGAAAGGGGAAAAACGAATCTAACTAGTAGTGGACAGTTGGAAATGGCTATTAGTTATATAAGGTGAAACTGTTGCAGGTGAGAAGTGGTGTGTGTGTCTCTGATCCACTGTCTCCAAAAAGGTGTTGACCTTAGTACAGTCCCATTTCACTGCCAATTGTCATGATAATGTTGTGACAGTAGACATGACACAAGGGGTGTTGGGGACCTATATTTTAGAGGGGGCATGAAGTATAATGATTAGAGAATAATCATTATGCCTATTTCTGTGTAAAAATAAATAATAATAATTCAAAAAGTGCCAAGAAACATTCAAAGTCCTCTAAATTTTCTGGATTGACTGACCTTCATGTCTTAAAGCAATGATGCACGGTCGTTTTCTCTTTGTTTATTTGAGCTGTTCTTGCCATAATATGGACTTGGTATTTTACTAAATAGGGCTATCACAATACAACTGATTGGCTCAAATGCATTTAGAAGGAAAGAAATTCCACAAATTCAATTTAACAGAAATGTATCATGTTAGAAAATGCTTTTTAGAACTTTCTCACCGACGGCACAAACTGTCATTCTGTAATGTCAGCCAAACTATGAAGCATATTAATTTGCAAGTGATGGACAGTTGAAGAACCTAACTTTTTTTCATAATGGATATATCTGGGAATTGCATCATAGGTTTCAGCGGAAGTCTGGAGGAAAAATGCAATCAACACGTTTATATATAACAGGTCATGTGTCCCAAATGGCACCCTATTCCCTATATAGTACCCAACTTTTGACACAGAGAAAGTAGTGCACTATAAAGGGAATAAGGTTCCATTTGGGACGCAGGGCAGGTGAAATCACCCCTTTGGTTTCCTTTTGTGCTTACAACCACAAAGTCCCGCCATACTACAGGGGACAACGAGATAGTTGTTTGAAGAGGGTCCCTGTCGTACCTCTATGGGCCGGTTAAAATGTTTAAAAACATAGCAGAGAACTCGTTTCTCTGAACTAAATTAAATAAGGGAAATGCATTAGTCTATTTTGAAGAGTACACGGTCCACACATAATGTGTATTTTTGTTGGCATAAAATAAATGTTCTGATTGTAATTTGGAAGACTGCTTCCCAATTGTTTCAATTGTCTGCTGTACTTCCTATTATGTGGACAGCCATGCGATCAGAGGCAACAATAACATTGATAGCATCAATAGCACTAATCACAATACGACTCTGTTTTCGGTTCCTTGTTAGACTCCAAAAGACAAAACCATAAAACAAGATGTCAATTTGTGTCTGATGTATGAGAAAAGACCGAATTGTGAATTCCCGGAGTGTAACCCTACATTAGTGTGTTTTGCACCCATTGTCAATGTCCCTATTATTCCTAGTCATGCCTTGATTTACAGTGTCAAAGGGATGGAAAGAAAAAAGACAATGTTTTACAATGTCTCCAGACGTACACAAACAGTGGCCTGGCCAAGTCTTTTATTGTGGTGGCCTTGGGATCTCTTACCAGCCCTGGCTTGACTGCACATGTGGGACACATGTTTCCTTCACTTTGTCTTTGTTAATCACAAACTCTCAAAAGAAATAACCCCCTCTTGTTCTCTCTTTTCTTATGTCTAACATCTGGCTGCAGATGAATGATGTCGGGGAGGGAGGTGCATTTGCTTCATGGTGTTGATGGTGTGTGGAGGGAGAGAGCGTTTGTAAGAGGGAGAGTGTGTTTTCATGCTGAAATGTGTTCTGTTTATTTTTTTTATTTAACCTTTTGTTTAACCAGGTAGGCCAGTTGAGAGCAAGTTCTCATTTAAAACTGCGACCTGGCCAATATAAAGTAAAGAAGTGCTACACAGAGTTACACATGGAAACTGTGTGTGCGCCATGCTCGCACCTGTGTGTGTGCATTGTGGTAACAAGGTTTAGAGTTATTCCTCTCCACCTCCTTAAGGGAGCATTGAAAACCACCCAACCAACTCGTATCCTTGGAGGCAGTTTTGTGTCTGTTCTGTGGGAAAGTTCCTGGTTGGCTAGCTCTGAATCGGGACAGAGCCATTGCCCTGGAGCTTTTCTCAATGAGGAGGCCTGGGCCTTTCAGATGCATGGCTGCCTGCCTTTGACAGGGAGGGAGGGAGGGAATCTTGCTCCTAGGGAAGAATGGCTGCTTGGCCCTGGTAAACAGGAGGTATGTTAAAAGTGAATTAAAAGTCCAGTGTGTCTGTCCACCCTACTAGGGTGCACTGCATTGTTGATGGGCTGGTCAGAAGCTAGGTTTATGAATGAACCCGTGCAAGAAATGAATAAATAATGAAATGTTCAGAGTTAGAAATAAGTTTTGCTTTTGTGTGGAATTGTTTATCTAATTAGATTTTGTACAAACGTGCGCAGCCGCGTGCACACACACACACCCACGCACTTTCAAAGACTGGCCGTGTCCAATTACCCATATTAGCGTTTTAAATACTATGCGAAAAAATGTTTTATAGTATGTGAAATTTGGAAAATAGTACTCTGAATGTGTCATCTAATGCACGATTGCGTTGAGTCCCGCCATTCTTTCATTTTGGTACAGCGCGTAAATGTATCTGATTATCAGCTGTAGTCAAACACCCAAGTCGGGAAAGACCAGTGACTTCTACTAGATCAAATGCCGAATTAGTATGCAGTTTAAGTATGTAGGACGCTAGTATGGGTTTTCAGATACAGTGACTGTATGAGTCTGACAGACTGAAGTCATTACCACCAATTATCCAATCTTTCCTCTTTACCTCATCAGTGATCTGCTACCCGGGGCACTTCCTACTTCCTGCCAAAGGCTCAGAGCCCAGAATGAGATTATACAGTGGTCTCTTCAAAAGCTCCAGAGTCAGACATCTCTATGAAGTTACGATACAAGGTACTCGCCTGTGTTTCAATATGACCCGACTGACCAGTAATTTAATTATGACTACTGTGACACAACGGCTCAGACCCCCAAAGTGAGATTACACAGTGCTCCATTCAAATGCTAAAGAAACACAAGGTACATTCCGGTGTTCATTGTTACTCCTCAGTAGTTATTTTATGACTACCACCATACAATGTGCGCAGCCATAGAGGTTAGGGTGCTCAATATAGTACTTTGTTACCTTGTGTTGCCGTAGGAAGTGTTACTGCACTTTATGTTGTGTTGGTTTGGTTGCTCAATATCCACAATTTTAGTTGTTTTTCTTCCATGGAGTTGAACAAGTAAATATAATTTATGCATTTATTCGATTAGGGAAGAGACAAACATGTGTATGCACATTAGTTTCTATTTTGCCCTGTCTTAATCATTCTTTCACCCCCCCTCACACAGCTTAATGTGGGCTCTCACATTTTTCAACATGTTTTGTTTTACAAAAGGATAGATTTGGAGTGAGAGAAACTTGGATTTTTCAGCAGGTACATATGCAGGATGCTACACTCCACAGCATGGCCTTCGCTCCAGATCAAAACTCCAAACCTACAACCTAATTTTGACGAATTTAACCAGAGAAATTACTGCTTCCAAGTTTTTTTTTTTGCAAGCTATACGGAGGGTGCTCTAGTCAGCAAACAGCAGAGACCTGAGGACACCATTCTAACCTGGAACTGAGCCAGATACAAATTCAATTAGCACTACGGTGTGAAGTAAAAGGTATTTGGGCCCAACAAGTGTGAGTCTTTTGAAGTGTCCTCTGAAGCCCTTTCCTGCTGTTCAAAGACCATTCACTGACAATTTCAACAATAAATCTGCCTCCAGAAATAAAAGCTTCTCCCAAGTGGGTGGGACACCTACTCCCATTCCCTGCTGCACTTCCTAGGATTCTACCTGGCGATCTGTTCACCGTCTCCTGACCTATCTCCCCGTCTGGTACAGGTACCTCCACCACACTCACCCCTCTCACCCGAGCTTTCACTCACTTCCAGCACACACACACTGTTGGGGCGAGTGACTCTGAACTTACGATGCCTAGCTCCAAGTCGTGTGTGTGTGTATACACTTTTTCTTTTTTTCTTTCTTGTGCATTTTGCAATTTGCCTCATGACTCCTGCATACTTTGACTACAAACTTTCTTTACCCAACTGTGGGACAGACTGTTTGTTCCCACACTCGGGACTCCGACTCTCTCTATTGGTTACAGACTTTTGGCCTCCACATCCTATTCTAACCACCTCTCGCCGGCTTTGTATTCATGTTACCTGATGAAATTGCTGTACAATATGATCTTGTTTCCATCTGATGCACATTCAAATGTCATAAATCTGCACTGCAGAGCTCTCCTTGTCCTATGCCGTGCCTTGATTATATTACTGTTGATGATATCTGGAAATTGACCAGGGTGTACATGCACATCTACTGTTGCTAGCCCCAATTCTGACTTGTGCTCTGATATCTGTTTCACTGATTTCTGCTCTTGTAAAAGAAAAACGTGTTTTCTGCACGTTAACACTAGAAGCTTATTGCCTAAAATGTATCAATTGAAAGTGTGGGTTCACAGCTCCAATCCAGATGTGTTGGTCATTACTGAGACGTGGTTAAGAGTGTTTTGAATACTGATGTTAACCTTTCTGGTTATAACCTTTTTCGACAAGACAGATCTTCCAAAGGTGGGGGAGTGGCAATCTTTACCAAGGATCACCTTCAATGCTCGGTTGTCTCCACCAAGTCTGTCCCCAAACAATTTGATTTGCTGGTTTTAAGCTTTGAACTTTCTAATAGCACCCAGCAACAGTCAACAAAGAGCTATCGTCCTCCACCAGCGCCAGCCTGTACCCTACCTGCCCTAAGCTCTCTCCTGGCCCCTTACACTAAGTCTGAATTTGTCCTGCAAGGTGACCTAAACTGGGACATGCTTAAACCACCTGACCAAGTCCTAAAGCAATGGCTCCCTAAATCTTTCTGATTATCACCAATCCCACATGGTATGACTCCAACCACCCAGAAAAGGCTACTCTCCTCGACATTATCCTCACAAATAATCCTGATGGGTATCAGTCTGGTGTTTTCTTTATTGACCTTAGTGATCACTGTTTTACAGCCTGTGTTCGTAATGGCTGCTCAGTGAAATTACCTGTCCTGATTTGTCATCGACGCTGGCTAAAAAACTTTAAGGAGCATGCCATTCTTCATGTACTGGCCTCTGTAAAATGGTATAGAATCAGCTTGATCCCCTCTGTCAAAGACGCTTGGACCTTTAATTTTTTTTATTTTCAGTGGTATTGTTAACATGCCCCCATAAATAAAATGAGAATTAAAAACAGGTTCAGCCCCTGGTTTGACCATGATCTTGCAGTTACTCTACCTCAAGAATTGCATTTGGCGAATGGCTCGGCACACGCATACTCAGGTGACTAGCTCGCATTCAGGCAAATGAGAAATGTGCACTCAAACTATCCAGAAGGCCGAAGTTAGTTACTTTAAAGAGTAGTTCTCTCTCTGGGTCTAACCCCAAGAAGTTCTGGAAAATTGTCAAATTCCTGGAGAATAAACCCTCCTTCTCACAGCTGCCCATGTCCCTTAATATTGATGTGGTTGCTACTGATAAGAAGTACATGGCTGAGCTCTTTAATCACCACTTCATTAAGTCAGGATTCCTATTTAACTCATGCCTCCTTGCCCGTCCAACATTTCCTCATCTCCCACCCCTTTTAATGCGACTATCCCCGATGCTTCTCCCTCTTTTCCCCCTGCCCCGCTACAAAGTTTCTCCCTGCAAGCAGTCACTGAGTCAGAGGTTCTAAGGGAGCTCCTTATACCCAAAAGAACATTTGGGTCAGATGGTTTAGACCCTTTCTTCTTTAAGGTTGCTGCCTCTATCATCGCCAAGCCTATCTCCAATGTTTTTAACCTGTCTCTCCTTCCTGGGAGGTTCCCATTGCTTGGAAGGCAGCCACAGTTCGTCCTTTATTTAAAGGGGGAGAGCAAGCTGATCCTAACTGTTATAGACCTATTTCAATTTCCCCTGTTTATCAAAAGTGTTGGAAAAACTTGTCAATAATCAACTGACTAGCTTTATTGATGTCTATAGTATTCTCTCTATGCAATCTGGTTTCCACTCAGGTAATGGATGTGTCACTGCAACCTTAAATTGTCACCATTGCCATAGATTCTAAGCAATATTGTGTTGCTATTTTTGACTTGGCCAAAGCTTTTGATACGTTAGACCATTCCATTCCTGTGGTCCGGCTAAGGTGAATTGATGTCTCTGAGGGGTCTTTGGCCTGGTTTGCTAACTACCTCTCTCAAAGAATGCAGTGTATAAAGTCAGAAAATCTGCTGCCTGTCACCAAGGGAGTACCCCAAGGCTCTATCCTAGGCCCCACACTCTTCTCAATTTACATCAACAACATAGATCAGGCAGCAGGAAGCTCTCTCATCCATTTATATGCAGATCGTCTTATATTCAGCTGGCCCCTCCCTGGATTTTGTGATAAATGCTCTACAACAAAGCTTTCTTAGTGTCCAATAAGCTTTCTCTACCCTTAACTTTGTTCTGAACACCTCCAAAACAAAGGTCATGTGGTTTGGTAAGAAGAATGCCCCTCTTCCCACAGGTGTTATTACTACCTCTGAGGGTTTAGAGCTTGAGGCTAGAGGTCGACCGACTAATCGGAATGGCCGATTTAATTAGGGCCGATTTCCAAGTTTTCATAACAATCGGAAATCGGTATATATATATATTTTTACACCTTTTTATTTAATATTTATTTAACTTGGCAAGTCAGGTAAGAACACATTCTTATTTTCAATGATGGCCTAGAAACAGTGGGTTAACTGCCTCGTTCAGGGGCAGAACGACATATTTTCACCTTCTCAGCTCGGGGGATCCAGTCTTGCAACCTTACAGTTAAATAGTCCAACGCAATAACGACCTGCCTCTCTCTCGTGGCACTCCACAAGGAGACTGCCTGTTACATAAATGCAGTAAGCCAAGGTAAGTTGCTAGCTAGCATCACACTTATAAAAAACAATTAGAATCACTAGTTAACTACACGTGGTTGATATTACTAGATATTATCTAGTGTGTCAAGCATATAATCTGACTGAGCATACAAGTATATAAGTATCTGACTGAGCGGTGGTAAGCAGACGCGTAAACATTAATTCAAACAGCACTCTCGTGCGTTTTGCCAGCAGCTCTTCGTTGTGCGTCAAGCATTGTGCTGTTTATGACTTCATGCCTATCAACTCCTGAGATGAGGCTGGTGTAACCGAAGTGAAATAGCTGGCTAGTTAGCGCTCGCTAATAGCATTTCAAACCTCACTCGCTCTGAGCCTTGGGGTGGTTGTTTCCCTTGCTCTGCATGGGTAACGCTGCTTCAATGTGGTGGCTGTTGTCGTTGTGTTGCTGGTTCGAGCCCAGGGAGGAGCGAGGAGAGGGACGGAAGCTATACTATTACACTGGCAATACTAAAGTGCCTATAAGAACATCCAATAGTCAACGGTTAATTAAATACAAATGGTATAGAGGGAAATAGTCTTAATTCCTATAATAACTACAACCTAAAACTTCTTACCTGGGAATATTGAAGACTCATGTTAAAAGGAACCACCAGCTTTCATATGTTCTCATGTTCTGAGCACGGAACTGAAACGTTAGCTTTCTTACATGGCACATACTGCACTTTTTCTTTCTTCTCCGACACTTTGTTTTGCATTATTTAAACCAAATTGAACATGTTTCATTATTTCCTTGAGGCTAAATTGATTTTATTGATGTATTATATTAAGTTAAAATAAGCGTTCATTCAGTATTGTTGTAATTGTCATTATTACAAATACATACAAATACAAATCGCTGAATTAATTGGTTTTGGCTTTTTTGGTCCTCCAATAATCGGTATTGGCGTTGAAAAATCATAATCGGTCGACCTCTACTTGAGGCAGTCACCTCATACATGTATTTGGGAGTATGGCTAGACGGTGCACTGTCCTTCTCTCAGCACATATCAAAGCTGCAGGCTAAAGTTAAATGTAGACTTTGTTTCCTTGATTTAGTTGCTCCTCTTTCACCCCAACTGCCAAACTAACCCAGATTCAGATGACCACCTTACCCATGATGGATTACGGAGACATAATTTATAGCTTGGCAGGAAAGAGTGCTCTCGAGCGGCAAGACGTTCTTTACCATTCGGCCATCAGATTTGCCACCAATGCTTCTTATAGGACACATCACTGCACTCTATTATACTCTGTAATCTGGTCATCTCTGTATACCTGTCACAAGACCCACTGGTTGATGCTTATTTATAAAACCCTCTTTGGCCTCACTCCCTCCTATCTGATATCTACTGCAGCCCTCATCCTCCACATACAAAACCTGTTCTGCCAGTCACATTCTGTTGATGATCCCCAAAGCGCACACATCACTGGGTCACTCCTCTTTTTAGTTCGCTGCAGCTATGACTGGAACGAGCTGCTGAATCATAATCGTAAACACTACAATGGGCCAGTTTTATCTCCATCTCTTCAAAGACTCAATCATGAACACTCTTACTGACCGTTGTGGCTGCTTTGTGTGATGTATTGTTCTCTCCCTTTTTGACCTTTGCTGTTGTGCCCAATAATGTTTGTACCATGTTTTGTGCTGCTACCAGGCTGTGTTGTCATGTGTTGCTGCCTTGCTATGTTGTCTTAGGTATCTCTTTATGTAGTGTTGTGTGTTTTTGCCCAATATTTGTTGTATTTATTTATTTTAATCCCAGGGCCCTGTCCCCGCAGGAGGCCTTTTGGTAGGCCGTCACTGTGAATAACAATTTGTTCTTAATTAACTGACTTACCTAGTTAAATAAAAAATAATTCAAAAAAAATATGGAGTCAGAGGAGAGGAGCGAGCCGCTTTCTCGTCATTATCCAGAATCCAGCATTCTTACAGCATGAACCACAACACTCCAAATCCCACTGTCCCTCACCATGCAGACATTTACTTGTTGTGTGTTTTTGTGTTGTAACGGTGTGTTTGGTAATGTCATTTTGCAGATTATCTCGCTCTCTCAGCTAAACCTGGCTGGCCAGGACTAGAACAGACAGGAAGCCCTTCAGGTCTTTAGTCCCTGGATCCCTGGATCAGGCTTTGGATCATCACTCCGCAGTGTCCTGCTTTAGCAAAACACACATTATTGGGAACCCACGTTGTTTATTTATAAGGCTCTCTTTCAGCCCACCATAGGGCTACAGTCTTCAAAAAGCCTGAGTCCAAGACTCTATTCTTTCCACTAAGTCTTCACATATGATAAGGAAATGTTTTTTAAAACAATTAAATTGAATGTTTTATTGTTGTCTAAAGCTTCCTTTTATGGCTTTCTCCCTTTTTTAATTGAATGTAGAGGTCAACCGATTATGATTTTTCAACGCCGCTACCGATTTATTGGAGGACCAAAAAAAGCTGATTTAAAAAATAAATAAAACATTTTAGTTAATTTATTTATTTGTAATAATGACAATTTCAACAATACTGAATGAACACTTATTTTAACTTAATATAATACATCAATAAAATCATTTTAGCCTCAAATAAATAATGAAACATGTTCAATTTGGTTTAAATAATGCAAAAACAAAGTGTTGGAGAAGAAAGTAAAAGTGCAATATGTGCCATGTAAGAAAGCTAATGTTTAAGTTCCTTGCTCAGAACATGAGAACATATGAAAGCTGGTGGTTCCTTTTAACATGAGTCTTCCCAGGTAAGATGTTTTAGGTTGTAGTTATTATTGATATTATAGGACTATTTCTCTTTATACGATTTGTATTTCATATCTTTGACTATTGGATGTTCTTATAGGCACTTTAGTATTGCCAGTGTAACAGTATAGCTTCCATCCCTCTCCTCGCCACTACCTGGGCTCGAACTAGAACACATCAACAGCAGCCAACCTTTTTCGTGAATGCGCACTGCATCGATTATATGCAACGCAGGACACGCTAGATAAACTAGTAATATCATCAACCATGTGTAACTAGTGATTATGATTGTTTTTTTATACGAAGTGTAATGCTAGCTAGCAACTTACCTTGGCTTCTTACTGCATTCGTGTAACAGGCGGGCTCCTCGTGAGGCAGGTGGTTAGAGCGTTGGACTAGTTAACCGTAAGGTTGCAAGATTGAATCCCTGCGCTGACAAGGTAAAAATCTGTCGTTCTGCCCCTGAACAAGGCAGTTAACCCACCGTTCCTAGGCCGTCATTGAAAATAAGAATGTGTTCTTAACTGACTTGCCTAGTTAAATTAAGGTGTAAAAAAATCTGCAAAATCGGTGTCCAAAATGACCGATTTCCGATTGTCATGAAACCTTGAAATCGGCCCTAATTAATCGGCCATTCCGATTAATCGGTCAACCTCTAATTGAATGTCAAATCCTAATTGACTAAACACAGCTATTGTGTCACATTTGAGCAGCTGGGGGTCAGCCCTGCTCTGCCCATGTCTGCTGGGTAAGACATGGGGGTCAGCTACTCTCTCCCCCTGTCTGCTGGGTGAAGCAGAGGAGTCAGCCTTGCTCTGCCCTTGTTTGCTTCATGGACCAGGGGGTCAGCCACTCTCTGCCCCTGTCCACTGTGAATACCAAGGGATCAGCTCTGCCTCTCTGGCCCTGTCTGCTGTGAATACCAGGGGGTAAGCTCTGCCTCTCTGTCCCTGTCTGCTGGGCTATGTCCCAAATGGCACCCTATTTCCTTTTTAGCGCACTACGCTCTGGCCCCGTCTGCTGGTCAGGACATGGGGTTAGCAACCGTCCTCCACAGGCACGTGTGGTGTGACTGCTAAGGTCAACTGTGCAGAAGCTCCCTAAATCCATTTAACATGGAGAGGAGGGGAGAGAAGAGACTGTGTGTGGTTTCAAAGCTGTAAAAGCCATCAGCTTAGCAGAGAAGCCTGACAAAGAAGTCAAGCTTTCATGGAAGGATAGGACTGTGTCTGGTAAAGTCATGAGTGTTAAAACGCATGTGTTCACTTGCACTTGGCATCCCCCCCTCCTGAGGATAGTTGGGGCATTCTTCACTGCCATGGAGATTTGTCTCTTGCGGATACCAAGGAAGCCCACATTTGTGTGTGTGATCATTCCTCTGTGTTTAAGCACCTGTTTTTGCCTTTGTGAGAAACTTGGCCCCTCCGAAGGTTAAAAACAGGCCCTGTGTTTACAAAAATTATCCAGTGAGTTCTTGCTCAGTAATGTCATAGCATATGGTAATGTTTCAGAGGGTCAGGCATGCAGGCTGGAAACAAAAGGGCTTGTGTCCCAAAATGCATCCAATTCCCTATATTGAATGCACTACTTTTTATCAGGGCCTATATTCCTCTAGTCAAAAGTAGTGCACTTTGTAGGGACACTGGCATACCGGACAACGCCACAGCCAGTTATAAACCTTTTTAATTTCCGCATGTACTCGGAAGCTAAGTATTTGTTTCTTGGGCTTTAAGAATGCAACTGATCAAAGTGAATCAGGCCTTGAAAAATAAATAATTTAACTGATTGCATGTAAGGGGATATCGGTAATCAAATTCCTTGGTCAAGGCTAAGACGACGCCAGCGCAGTAAGTGGAGCTCACTCATGTTCAAAAGCGCATATCAGACCGAGAGGCTGATGCTTCTTAGGTAGACCTTTTTTTTTAGTTTAGAAAACTATCTCCTCGCAGAAGTGACAGTTACAAGGATGGTTAAAAACAGCTTGATTGCCATAGCAACATCAGAGAATCTGGGAAGAAGAGAGTGGTGTTGCAGAACTGCTGTATTTGAAGCATCTTTAATTGAGCATCACATTTGAGTGCAACTCGAGGTAAGCAACCTGTATTCGAAATAATGCTGGGATTTTTATAGTTGATCCGAAGCAAATTATAGTTGCATGTTTCAATAGCATACACAAAGTTCTTAATGATCGCTACCTGACCTGAGCCAGTTCATGTTAGTTAGCCAGGTTAGCTTCTAAGTTGGCAAGTTAACATTACCATCTGCTTTCCTCAGAACTCTGTTGCCTCCGCTTACTTCACTTCTGTGTAATAACCCACGGAACACTTATAAGCTTGGTTTCTATATTACGTAGCACAGGTAGGCAGCTGCTCAAAAACGTAAGTTGGGGGTGTGACGTTCCAATACTCTTAACAATGAATAATGGTGTTTCTCATATCAAAATGAATGACTGAGCACAGAATGCATCCCTATGCGTCCTACAAATGGAATATCAGAGTAAAGAGCGTGATGTCATATCAGAATGAGTGCTTCAACCACTGCCATAGAGAAGCACAGTGACTGTCATGCTTGCGCTTTTCAGTTATGTACAAGGAGCAAGTTTCTAACCCAAACTACTCAACAGTTATGCTCCATATTATTATCTTTGTGGCAACAGTTTGGGGAAGGCCCTTTCCTGTTTCAGCATGACAATGCCCTCGTGCCCAAAGCAAGGTCCATACAGAAATGGTTTGTCGATCAGTGTGGAAGAACTTGACTGGCCTGCACAGAGTCCTGACCTCAACCACATCGAACACCTTTGGGTTGAATTGGAATGCGGACTGAGAGCCAGGCCTAATCGCCCAACATTAGTGCCCAACCTCACTAATGAATGGAAGAACATCCCAGCAATGTTCTAACATCTAGTGGAAAACCTTTGCAGAAGAGTGGAGGCTGTTATAGCAGCAAAGGGGGGACCAACTCCATATTACTGCCCATGATTTTGGAATGGAATGAAACAACTAAATGACCATGCATTTTTCTTCTATTGGAATATTAATGCTAGGTTCCAATGGAAAACAGACACTGCCACATCCATTTGGGATAAATATAACGGAGACTTAAAAATAAAAAATTCCCCTTGGACATCAATATGTATTGCAAAAAACATTAACATAGGTGTGGGGCAAACAGTGGTGCCGTTTTCCCCAAATGCGTATTCCATCTTTAAGACGACTTAACTTATTCAACCTCCTTATCCCGAATCCAGAGAGAATTCAGTCTGGATTCCATGTGATGCATGCCTATTCATGTTTTTACCAGTCGAGGCTGCATAGGGGAGGATGGTTCATTAATATTAACGGAGCAAATGGAATGTCTTCAAACACATGGAAACCATATGTTTTGACGTATTTGATACCATTCCAGCCATTTCCACCAGCCCGTCCTCCCCAATTTAAGGTGCCACCAACCTTATGTGGTTCTTACATCGTTGTGTGGATGAAATGCCAAGTGGAGAATTTTAATTTATCATCTCTGCATATGAATGTGGCGGTTTAAGACGTCCATGACATTCTTTTTAATGCTAGTCTGTCAGTGTGAAGAACGTATTGGGTTTTGACATGGGTCTACGGAGTGGTTTCTTGAACCAGACCCCTAGAGAGATGGAACTGGGACTCCAGTGAAGCATATACCACCCCTGGAGCATACATCCATTCATGCACTTACACACACACACAGCCGTGAGAGAAGGGAAAAGGAGTGGAGTAAAGAACGAGTGATTAATTAGCGTTAATAGAGCTTGATAAAGGACACAAAGGTAATTGTCCCAGGAAAAAAGGTTGGGAATGTGAACTCTGATTAGTCCAGCCCTGCCCAGTTGGAGGATGGGACTGGAGTTAGGGGAAGAACCACGGCAAAACCATAGATCAGTAGCATTGGGATAGGGCTGAAATAAAACCGTATAGCCAGGGGAGGGTTAGAGGAAGGACTGAAACCAGCATGGGCATCTATGGTAGGGGCTGGGATAAGGATTGTATGTTTTATTTGTTTATTTAACTAGGCAAGTCAGTTAAGAACAAATGTCTTATTTCAATGATGGCCTACCAAAAGGCCTCCTGCGGGGACGGCGGCTGGGATATAAAATAGGACAAAACACACATCCCAACATTTTGTAGAGGGTCAGGGGTGGAATGATTTTTATTTGGAATTACTTTTGGTACTGAAAGCATCTCCAATTTGGATCTGTCGTCAACATTCTGATGTCAAGCCAACAGAATCACATCTGCTACAGTGAAGCTCTGATTTAACTCTCTATAAGAAGGACCCTTCAGGCCAACAATCTCTCAGGCATAATCTACTATGACTATTTATACTGTTGAACCTTCCGTTATTTAAACAATCCAAGTGTGAAAGTAAGTAGATGTGGCTGCTGCATGTGTTCTCCGTTGTTGTTTTGCTGTTCCTGGTGATTTGTTGCACAAACAGAGAAGGGGTCTAGCGTTTTGGATTTGTTTGTTTATCTTTCATCAGTTCAGTTCAGCCTTGGACTTAGTCCAATTGCAACCGTAAACAATGACTTGGACCTCAGACACTTTTTGCAAAAAATCTTCATGGTGTCTGTGGGCTGCAGGCAGAAATCCTTTCTCTGCTACAAGTGAACAGAAAATGGTGAAACGGTGGGGCACATGTAAAGGCTGGTTTACAGTTTGTCTATCAACATGTCTGTAGACAATTGTCATAGCAACTGTCATCTGACCTCACTTTATAGTTTTAAAAAAGTACACTGCTCAAAAAAATGAAGGGAACACTTAAACAACACAATGTAACTCCAAGTCAATCACACTTCTGTGAAATCAAACTGTCCACTTAGGAAGCAACACTGATTGACAATACATTTCACATGCTGTTGTGCAAATGGAATATACAACAGTTGGAAATTACAGGCAATTAGCAAGTCACCCCCAATAAAGGAGTGGTTCTGCAGGTGGGGACCACAGACCACTTCTCAGTTCCTATGCTTCCTGGCTGATGTTTTGGTTACTTTTGAATGCTGGCGGTGCTTTCACTCTAGTGGTAGCATGAGACGGAGTCTACAACCCACACAAGTGGCTCAGGTAGTGCAGCTCATCGGCGGCAGGGTAGCCTAGTGGTTAGAGTGTTGGACTAGTAACCGGAAGGTTGCGAGTTCAAACCCCCGAGCTGACAAGGTACAAATCTGTCGTTCTGCCCCTGAACAGGCAGTTAACCCACTGTTCCCAGGCCGTCATTGAAAATAAGAATTTGTTCTTAACTGACTTGCCTGGTTAAATAAAGGTTAAATAAAAAAAAAAATCCAGGATGGCACATCAATGCGAGCTGTGGCAAGAAGGTTTGCTGTGTCTGTCAGCGTAGTGTCCAGAGCATAGAGGCGCTACCAGGAGACAGGCCAATACATCAAGAGACATGGAGGAGGCCGTAGGAGGGCAACAACCCAGCAGCAGTACCGCTACCCCCGCCTTTGTGCAAGGAGGAGCACTGCCGGAGCCCTGCAAAATGACCTCCAGCAAAATGACCTCCAGCAGCCCACAAATGTGCATGTGTCTGCTCAAACGGTCAGAAACAGACTCCATGAGGGTGGTATGAGGGCCCGACGTCCACGTGGGGGTTGTGCTTACGGCCCAACACCGTGCAGGACGTTTGGCATTTGCCAGAGAACACCAAGATTGGCAAATTCGCCACTGGCGCCCTGTGCTCTTCACAGATGAAAGCAGGTTCACACTGAGCACGTGACAGTCTGGAGACGCCGTGGAGAACGTTCTGATGCCTGCAACATCCTCCAGCATGACCGGTTTGGCGGTGGGTCAGTCATGGTGTGGGGTGGCATTTCCTTGGGGGGCCGCACAGCCCTCCATGTGCTCGCCAGAAGTAGCCTGACTGCCATTAGGTACCGAGATGAGATCTTCAGACCCCTTGTGAGACCATATGCTGGTGCGGTTGGCCCTGGGTTCCTCCTAACGCAAGACAATGCTAGACCTCATGTGGCTGGAGTGTGTCAGCAGTTCCTGCAAGAGGAAGGCATTGATGCTATGGACTGGCCCGCCCGTTCCCCAGACCTGAATCCAATTGAGCACATCTGGGACATCATGTCTCGCTCCATCCACCAACGCCACATTGCACCACAGACTGTCCAGGAGTTGGCAGATGCTTTAGTCCAGGTCCATGGAGACCATCAACCACCTCATCAGGAGCATGCCCAGGCGTTGTAGGGAGGTCATACAGGCACATGGAGGCCACACACACTACTGAGCCTCATTTTGACTTGTTTTAAGGACATTACATCAAAGTTGGATCAGCCTGTAGTATGGTTTTCCACTTTAATTTTGAGTGTGACTCCAAATCCAGACCTCCATGGGTTGATAAATTTGATTTCCATTGATAATTTGTGTGATTTTTGTTGTCAGCACATTCAACTATGTCAAGAAAAAAGTATTGAATAAGAATATTTCATTCTTTCAGATCTAGGATGTGTTATTTTAGTGTTCCCTTTTTTTTTTGTTGAGCAGTGTATAAATACAAAACTTCAACCTCTGCATGACATCAGCAGCTCGGAACTCCAGATAGCATACTTTCTATTTTAATACCAGTAAACTACTCAGTTTTTTAAAAATGATTTCAGTAAATGTCAACCTAACAAGCTAGGAAACTAAAAGAACATTTCTAAATGTTTTGGTTCGTTCCTAGCTAGCTGGATAGCCAGTTCAAATAAGTACAAGAGTATTGCTGACAACATCTTCAGCTGCTTTTTAAAAATGAATTATTACAGGAAAATACACCCACAACATTATTTACAAGTTAATGGAGAGCTTACAGAAAATAGCTCCACAATGTGACTAAATAAAAGTAGAATGACCTATCTGAGAATTTTAGAACTCCTGCATCTTGTCACGAGGATTTGGTCTGGTTGCTGTGGCAGTCCGGTAACCATGACAACAGACCTTGACAGTCGCAGAGACTCAGTGGCAATATGTGACTTTTTGGGTGACCTGACCAAATTCACATAAATGTGAGTTTTTGGTCTATCATTTTACTTGAAAGTAAGTCTAAGAAGCGTTAGGTATGTTCTGTGTGCTATTTCTATTCATCCCGTTCCTAATTTTTGTGGGTTTTTTTGTAGTTAAAAAAATATAAATTTTTGTTCACCAGCTTGAAACAGCTGAAACAACATTTTTGTTTATGGAAAATATACTGAATGAAAATATAAAGGCAACAATTTCATATAAGGAAATCAGTCAATTGAAATGTATATAACAAATCAATATAAAACAGCTCTGGTGTACATTCCTGCAGTCAGGATGCCAATTGCACGCTTCCTCAACTTGAGACATCTGTGGCATTGTATTGTGTGACACAACTGCACATTTTAAAGTGTCCTTTTATTGTCCCCAGCACAAGGTGTAAATAATTGTGCTGTTTAATCAGCTTCTAGATACTCCATCCACCTGTCAGATTTGGCATATCTTGGCAAAGGAGAAGTGCTCACTAACAGGGATGTAAACACATTTCTGCAATTTATTTCAGCTCATGAAACATGGGACCAACACTTTCACATGTTGCGTTTTTATTTTTTGTTCAGTGTAGATTGCACAGAGTTAAAGATGGAGTAACCAAGCTCACTGCTAATGCAACATCAAACTTATTACAACTACAAGTCTACCAACACACCGACGCCTCTGATAATGTGATCCACATGACTCAGTTACATTTGCATCCACCAGGATCCATTTCCGACAGAGAAATATATTTAAACGGTGTAATATCAGTTACTGCAAAGTCCGCTTCAATGTGGCTACCTTATTAAGAGAGGTGATGGGCTCATGGCAGACAAGGGGTTTCTCATTGAGAAAGGTGAGGAGGAAATTGGCCTGAGATTTAACATTCCTTCCTTTGCAAAGTCCAACCTACAAATGCCAGAACCAGATGTCAAGATGACAAAGAGCAAAGCATAGGGTGCACGTGGAAAGAACAATAGCCAAAATGTAAGATTTATTTTTATATATTGTAAGATCCCTAACTACAGATTCAAAACATAAACCAGATATGGTTTGTGGTTAGTACGCTGTCCAACTTCCAGCCACACATTCTTAAGAAGTAGACTCGTCATCACACACCCATGCAGACAGACATCTGTATAGGTATTCTTCCTAACATACAGTTGACTTTAAACTCAGTTTTTCACAATTCCTGACATTTAATCCTAGAAGAAATATCTGTTTTAGGTCAGTTAGGATCACCACTTTTTATTTTAAGAATGTGAAATGTCAGAATAATAGTAGGTAGAAGGATTTATTTCAGCTTTTATTTATTTCATCACATTCCCAGTGGGTCAGGAGTTTACATACACTCAATTAGTATTTGGTAGCATTGCCTTTTTAAATTGTTTAACTTGGGTCAAACGTTTCGAGTAGCCTTCCACAAGCTTCCCACAATAAGTTGAGTGAATTTTGGCTCATTTCTCCTGACAGTAATGGTGTAACTAAGTCAGGTTTGTAGGCCTCCTTGCTTGCACACACTTTCAGTGCTGCCCACAACTTTTCTATAGGGTTGAGATCAGGGCTTTGTAATGGCCACTCCAATACCTTGACTTTGTTGTCCTTAAGCCATTTTGCCACTACTTTGGAAGTATGCTTGGGGTCATTGTCCATTTGGTAGACCCATTTGCGACAAAGCTTTAACTTCCTGAATTATGTCTTGAGATGTTGCTTCAATATATCTACATTTTCCGTCCTCATGATGTCATCTATTTTGTGAAGTGCACTAGTCCCACCTGCAGCAAAGCAACCCCACAACATGATGCTGCCACCTCTGTGCTTTACGGTTGGGATGGTGTTCTTCAGCTTGCAAGCTTCCCACTTTTTCCTCCAAACATAATGGTCATTATGGCCAAACAGTTCTATTTTTGTTTCATCAGACCAGAGGACATTTCTCCAAAAAGTATGATCTTTGTCCCCATGTGCAGTTGCAAACCGTAGTCTGGCTTTTTTATGACAGTTTTGGAGCAGTGGCTTCTTCCTTACTGAGTGGCCTTTCAGGTTATGTCGATATAGACCTCGTTTTATGAAAGTATGAAACGCATACTGTTGTACCTGTTTCCTCTTCACTAGGTCCTTTGCTGTTGTTCTGGGATTGATTTACACTTTTCGCAACATAGTATGTTCAGCTCTAGGAGGCAGAATGCATCTCCTTCCTGAGCGGTATGATGGCTGTGTGCTCCCATGGTGTTTATACTTGCGTACTATTGTTTGTACAGATGAACGTGGTATCTTCAGGCGTTTGGAAATTGCTCCCAAGGATGAACCAGACTTCTGCCCAGACAGTCTACAATTTTTTTTTTTCTGAGGTCTTGGCTGATTATCTTTTGATTTTCCCATGATGTCAAGCAAAGACGTGCTGAGTTTGAAGGTAGGCCTTGAAATACATCCACAGGTACCCCTCCAATAGGCTAATTGACATCATTTTGAGTCAATCAGAAGCTTTTAAAGCAATGACATAATTTTCTGGAATTTTCCAAGTTGTTTAAAGGCACTGTCAACTTAGTGTATGTAAACTTCTGACCCACTGAAATTGTGATATAGTGAATTATAATCAAAAATATTCTGTAAACAACTGTTGGAAAAATGACTTGTCATATACACTAACGACTTGCCAAAACTATAGTTTGTCAAGAAAAAATTTGTGGAATGGTTGAAAAAGGAGTTTTAATGACCTCCAACCTAAGTGTGTGTATAAACTTCCGACTTCAACTGTAGCATGTCCTGTCCTTGCCTCCAATCTGGCATTGAAACAGCGACCTTCTGCACAACGGAGAGGGCACTATTTCTAGGTCTCAGGAATGCTGTAGTGATGCACGAATACGTCCATGCACTCACACATACGTATTTTATTATTATGCAGCATTTGTAATCCTGCTGTAACTCTTGTTTGTAATATTATGTATTAGTATTATCGCTGAATATGCTTGATTTCCATGAATTCAATGATTTTGTTTTTGTAAATCAAATGTTTGTTTTAAGTTTCCTCAATTGCTTTACCTGGTAGCTCAAGGCACTGCCTATTGGGTACTTCTCCTTACCTACTGCTACTTCTAATGGGGGCCTGTTAGCAACGTCAGGCACGCCTACGAGCTAAATTTCTTTCAGTACGTTTGAATCTTCATCTGTTACTTTTGACACTGTCCGGAGAACATAAACATTACAAACATGGGAGGTGCGCAAACATGTTCATGCATACCCTGCCGTTTCTGCTGCGAACCATGGATTTGTGCATGTACAGTAAGAACCAGCCCACATCTAAAACACGGGTGTCTTTTTTGATATGTAACAGTTGAAGATATAATGGACTCGCCTGTGTTTTTATAATTTGTGGTTGAATTGGTTATTACATGCGTTAGACGTGAAAGGCGCATTCACGTGTAGCTCACCTGTCACAGTTGGAAACTGCAGTAGACCAGTCTTCTCCTCACACTCACTTTTGCCTTTGCTACCATCCCCTCTGTAAGAGGCTTGGCATTCATCTTCTTGCCTCATGGCTTATGCCACTGTTGTGGCAAGCTTGTAGTGGACATTTCATCTTGGGCTCTCCAGAGGTCCAGGGTGTGGATCAGCCTGGCAACATGTGTGCAGTAACCTGTGAAGTTAGCGTAGAACGGTGTGTTTGTTGGGGCGAGGCTGTTGGTGGTTTGTTAGCATAATCACTATCTACAGCTGATATTGTACACAACGTAGTATCAGTTTGAAAAATCTATTGTTGGGAGACCTACCCTGCAGTGCAGGAACAATGTTGCTCCTTTATTTAATCTGCCTTTGGCCAGCTGGTGAGTTTTCTCCCTATTACACTGGGACCGGTAGGCTTTTGCTTCGATCTTATTCCTCCTGCTTGTTGTGATGTGCTCCTGCTTCATTTATTTTTTATTTGTGTGACTATAAATCAAATCACATTTTATTTGTCACATACACATGGTTAGTAGAAGTTAATGCGAGTGTAGCGAATTGCTTGTGCTTCTGGTTCCGACAGTGCAGTAATATCTAACAATTCCCTGACAACTACCTAATACACATATCTAAAAGGGGTTATGAGAATATGTACGTGTAAATATATGGATGAGTAATGGCCGAGCGGCATTGGCAAGATTTAAAATATGGAGACGTTATTTAAAGTGGCATTGTTTTAAAGGGACTAGTGCTCCATTTGTTAAAGTGGCCAGTTATTGGGTCTCCATGTAGGCAGCAGCCTCGGAGTTAGTGATTGGCCTTAGTTAGTTGGATGGCCTTGAGATAGAAGCTGTTTTTCAATCTCTGTCCCAGCTTTGATGTATTTGTACTGACCTCACCTTCCGGATGGTAGTGGTGTGAACAGGCAGTGGCTCGGGTGGTTGTTGTCCTTGATGATGATCTTTTTGGCCTTCCTGTGACATCGGGTGTCATTGAGGACAGGTAGTTTACCCCCGGTGATGTGTTATGCAGACCGCACCACCCTCTGGAGAGCCTTGCGGTTGAGGACGGAGCAGTTGCCGTACCAGGCTGTGACACAGCCCGACAGGATGCTCTCGGTTGTGGATCAGTAAAAGTTAGTCAAGGTTTTGGGTGACAAGCCAAATTTCTTCAGCCTCCTGAGGTTGAAGAAGGCCAGCATCCCGGAGTCACCTCTTCACTGTTGACGTTTGAGACTTTTGTGGGTACTATTTAATGAAGCTGCCAGTTTAGGACTTGAGGCGTCTTTCTCAAACTAAACACACTAATGTACTTGTCCTCTTGCTCAGTTGTGCACCGGGGCCTCCCACTCTTTCTATTCTGGTTAGAGCCAGTTTGTGCTGTTCTGTGAAGGGAATAGTACACAGCATTGTACAAGATCTTCAGTTTATTGGCAAATTCCCGCATGGAATAGCCTTAATTTCTCAGAACAAGAATAGACTGACGAGTTTCAGAAGAAAGGGGTTTGTTTCTGGCCATTTTGAGCCAGCAATCGAACCCACAAATGCAGATGCTCCAGATACTCAACTTGTCTAAAGAAGGACAGTTTAATTGCTTGTTTATCAGCTCAACAGTTTTCAGCTGTGCTAACATAATTGCAAAATGGTTTTCTAATGATCGATTACCTTTTGGATTAGCTAACACAATGTGCCATTGGAACACAGGGGTGATGGTTGCTGATAATGGGCCTCTGTATGCATATGTAGATATTCCATAAAAAATCAGCTGTTTCCGGCTACAGTCATTAACAATGTCTACATTATATTTCTGATCAATTTGATGTTATTTTAATGGAAAAGGGGTGCTTTTCTTTCAAAAACAAGGACATTTCTAAGTGACCCCAAACTTTTGAACTGTAGCATACACACACACAGTTGAAGTCAGAAGTTTACATACATACACCTTTGCCAAATACATTTAAAGTCTGTTTTTCACAATTCCTGACATTTAACCCTAGTAAAAATTCCAGTCTGAAGTCAGTTAGGATCACCACTTTATTTTAAGAATGTAAAATGCTAGAATAATATTAGTGATTTATTTCATCTTTTAATTCTTTCATCACATTCCCAGTGGGTAAGAAGTCTACATACTATACTCAATTGGTATTTGGTAGCCTTGCCTCTAAATTGTTTAACTTGGGACAAATGTTTCAGGTAAACTTCCACAAGCTCCCCAAAATAGGTTGGGTGAATTTTGGCCCAATCCTCCTGACAGAGCTGGTGTAACTGAGTCAGGTTTGTAGGCCTCCTTGCTCGCACACGCCTTTACAGTTCTGCCCACAAATTTTCTATGAGATGGAGGTCAGGGCTTTGTGATGGCCACTCCAATACCTTGACTTTGTTGTCCTTAAGCTATTTTCCACAACTTTGAAAGTATGCTTGGGGTTATTGTCCATTTGGAAGCTTTAACTTCCTGACTGATGTCTTGCGATGTTGCTTCAATATATCCACATTTTCTTTCCTCAAGATGCCATCTATTTTGTGAAGTGCACCAGTCCCTCCTGCAGCAAAGCACCCTTACAACATGATGCTGCCAACCCTGTGCTTCACGTTTGGGATGGTGTTCTTCGGCTTGCAAGCCTCCTCCTTTATCTTCCAAAGATAGTGATTGTCATTATGGCCAAACAGTTCTATTTTTGTTTCATCAGACCAGAGGACATTTCTCCAAAAAGTACAAATCTTTGTCCCCATGTGCAGTTGCAAACCGTAGTCTGGCTTTTTTATGGCGGTTTTGGAGCAGTGGCTTCTTCCTTGCTGAGCGGCCTTTCAGGTTGTCGATATAGGACTCGTTTTACTGTGGATATAGATACTTTTATTCCTGTTTCCACCAGCATCTTCACAAGGTCCTTTGGTGTTATTCTGGGATTGATTTGCACTTTTCACACCAAAGTACCATTGTCCCATGGTGTTTATATTTGCGTACTATTGTTTGTACAGATGAACGTGGTGCCTTCAGGCGTTTGCTCCCAAGGATGAACCAGACTTGTGGAGGTCTACATTTTTTTTATGATGTGATGTCTTGGCTGATTGCTTGACATCATGGGAAAATCAAAAGTAAAGAGGCACTGAGTTTGAAGGTAGGCCTTGAAATACATCCACAGGTACATCTCCAATTGACTCAAATGATGTAAGTTAGCCTATCAGAAGCTTCTAAAGCCATTACATTTTCTGAAAATAATTTTGGAAATAATCTGTCTATAAACCATTGTTGGAATAATTACTTGTCATGCACAAAGTAGATGTCCTAACTGACTAGCCAAAACTATAGTTTGTTAACTTCATCCTACCCCCTCCTTTTTCTAACATTCTGTTAAAAATCGCGAAACATTTCAGCGTCCTGCTACTCATGCCAGGAATATAGTATATGCATATGATTAGTATGTGTGGATAGAAAACACTCTGAAGTTTCTAAAACTGGTTAAATCACGGCTGTGACTATAACAGAGCATGTGTTTCATCGAAAAGCGCAAGAAAAACTGGTCGCTGAAAAAAGTATCCATGCGCCCCTTTCATGGATTGTTTAAAGGAAACCAAATTTAATATGCACACGGATGCAATTCCTACAGCTTCCACACGATGTCGCCAAAAACGTTTTGTAATTTTCATTGACAAAAATCCTTTGAGACATTACCAATAGATCCGTCATTCCATCCAGCCTACCTCAATCGATTTTGGAAGATTGAAAAATGGACATTGTTTTCTTGAGTAGCTGCTATTGAATACAGATCGCCCAGTGATCAATTTGATCGCTTATTAACGTTTACAAATACCTAAAGTTGGGTTACAAAAGTAGGTTGAAGTGTTTTGTCAAAGAATATAGGCAACTTATATCATTTTTAAAAATGACGTTGCGTGTTGGAAGAGAGCTTTTTTCCTGAAGCAGACAGGCTATACAAATGGATATTTTGGGCATTCATGGACGGATTTAATCGGGAAAAAGACCAATTTGTGATGTTTATGGGACATATAGGAGTGCCAACAAAGAATATCATCAAAGGTAATGAATGTTTTATATTTTATTTCTGCGTTTTTGTGTAGCACCGGCTACGCTAATTATTTTGTTTACGTCGCCTTCAGGCATTTTGGGGTGTTGCATGCTATCAGATAATAGCTTCTCATGCTTTCGCCGAAAAGCATTTTAAAAATCTGACTTGTTGGCTAGATTCACAACGAGTGTAGCTTTAATTCAATACCCTGCATGTGTATTTTAATGAACGTTTGAGTTTTAACGAGTACATTTAGCATTTAGCGTAGTGCATTTGCATTTCCAGGTGCCTACTTGAGACGTCTGCGACTCAAGTAGGATCAAGAAGTTAATAAGAAGAAATTTGTGGAATGTTTGAAAAACTAGTTTTAATGACTCCAACCTAAGTGCATGTAAACTTCTGAGTTCAACCTTACATACATACAGGAGGGGACTGAGTATGCACCCTTGTGGGGCGCCATGTTGATAATCTGTGTCAGGTAATGTTGCCTATCTTCACCATGTGGTCCAGGACCTAGCTTCATAGGAAGGAGTTCAGACCCAGGGCCATGAGTTTATAGAGCACTATGGTATTGAAGGCTGAGCTGTAGCCTGAACAGCATCCTCACATATGCAGTCTTTTTGTCCGGGTGGGTAAGAGCATTGTGCAGTGTAATGGCGGTTGTGTCGTCCATAGAGCTTTCAGGGCGATAGGTGAATTGGAGAGGGTTGAGTGTGTCGGAGCGAGGAGGTGATATGGTCTTTTGACTAGCCACTCAAAGCACTTCTTGATGACGGAAGGTAGTACTACTGGTTGGTAGTCATCCAGTTCAGTTACTTTCCCTTTCTTGGCACAGGGATGATCGTGGACATCTTGGAGCAGGTGGGTATAGAGGCCTGACCTACAGAGATTTGAATAATGTCTGAACACCAGCCAGCTGGTCTGCACATGCTCTGAGGGCACGGCTAGGGATGCAGTTTGGGCCGGCAGCCTTGCGAGGGTTAACACTTTTTAATGACTTGCATACATCCTCAGTGTGTACCTGAACTGTAGTTTGCACGTTTTGGTTATTACTTTGAAGCATTTTGTATCACATTGGCCAGCAAGCTAGGTGTAGTACTGTAGAGAAACCCTGCCTGTTTTGAAGACCACCACTATGGTGGTGATAGTACTGTAGCTCGCCAGCCAAACTTGTATAGTTAGCGAGCAGCTGCTACTTACTCGCTAGCTAGGTAAACTCTTGCTGTATCACCACCATTTCACCAGCATCAGCCCATCCAACATCTCCCAGCAGTCAAAAAGCACATGTTTGGTCATGAATTTGTACTATATAGCCAATTTGACTTTGATGCTGTGGTAACTAGTGACAATGCAGTAACTAGTGACAATGCCCACACGTGTTAGCGCTAACATGTTTGTACGTAGGTTGTTCCAAATGAACTAAAGCCAGCCCTATAACTAACACGTAAGTCAAAAAACACTTACACGTCATTGACACGTATTTCCGCAAAGTTCCTACTTCAGATTTCCGACTTCAAGCCAAAATATATCATACTTTTAGTAAAAGGTTGAAACATGGTGAAACGACCACGTCCATTTGCGGTATTGCATCAACAACGAAGGTACTGCGAACAGTTTAAAAAATAATAATAATAAATTCCACCCCTTGGATGACATTGTGCTCTTGTATCGCGTGTGCAATGTCATACTGCTCGAAGTTCCTAAACTCTGCACCAAAACCAATGGTGGTGGGGCGGCCAGTGGCGCTGTTTTCCCCCTACTTCAGATGGGTTTAATTTTCTCTTTATTTCCTATTTGTGCTGTCCATTTGATTTCTGATTAACATATTGCTCACACAAACAAGGTCTGCCTGTCCCTTTTCAAAAGTGGGGTGATTTGTAGTTTACAAGACACAACCAACAAATGTTACTGGTTTTAATTAAGAGCAAGTCTTTCTTTCCTTCCCTCCAGGCAGTAAGATTAGTTGCCCCCCTCCCTTTTTCCTCCCTACCTCTTCTTCCTGCCCTCCTATGCCCCCCTCCACCCTCTCCCTCGCCTCCTCCCTCTTTCCCCTCCCCCCCTTTCCCTACTCCCCAGTGGTGTTAAGTAATTAAGTAAAAATACCTAAGTACTAAAGTATTTTATCTGTACTTTACTGTTTATTGTCCCAACTTTTCATTTTACTCCACTACATTCCTACAGAAAATAATGTACTTTTTACTACATACATTTTCCCTGACACCCAAAAGTACTCTTTACATTATGAATGTTCAGCAGGACAGGAACATTTTATAATTTACACACTTAACAAGAGAATATCCCTGGTCATCCCTACTTCCTCTGATCTGGCGGACTCACTAAACACAAAATCTTAATTTGTGTTGGAGTGTGCCTCTGGCTATCTGTAAAAAAATAAAATAAGAATGAGTCTGTTTTGCTTAATATAAGGAATTTTAAATGATTTACTTTTGATACTTAATTGCTAAAATATACTTAACTTTTGATATTTAAAACAAAATACTTTTACACCTACTCAAGTTGTATTTTACTGGGTTTTCTAGTAAGGTATCTTTTACTTTTACTCAATGACAATTGTGTACTTTTTCCACCACTGCTCCCCCCCCTTCATCTCTCCCTCCCTCCTTCCATGGGTGAAGCTGTAATTTAAGTGTAATTAATCAGTGTTTGCACGCCTCGTTGAGAGAAATCCCAGTCTATTTATCAAATGAGAGATGATGGTGTACATGTTTCTTCAAAAAAGTTTTTTTTTTTTTTTTTAAGTCTCTGATGTTCAGGAGAAGAAATGGATGGGGGCAGAGCATAGGCAGGAGATCAAATAAATAGTTGCCTTTATATATATATATTTTTTTTTTTACAGAGTTCTCAGTTAGTTTGTGTGGAGTTGTCTCCATATGTTCAGCTGCTAATGGGTGATTTTGAAAGGGAACCATCTCCACCTGTAATAATGCTGGATCTGCTCAGTTCTGCTGTGTTCTCTTCGATTAATTACACGTGTTGTGAGGATATTATACCGGAAAGAAAAACAAGTTGTCTTTAATCCTCTTGGCTCTTCTGAACACTTTGCACAACTGTGACCAACCGATTAAAATAATGTTCTCTTTTTGCTTTTAACTACATTATAATTTTGACCAACCTAAACATCTGTCCTTGTGAGTGGATTTAGCATAGAGGCCTGTGTTTAACGATATCCTAACCGGGTGAGAGACGCACATGTTCCCTTAACCGAACAAGCATCTTGAAGGGTTTTGCTGGGCTCGGGGCAGAAGGCTGGCGTGCGTGTGTGCGTGAGAAGCGGCTGTCTCTCAGATGATATAATTATTGTTATTCTGGAGAGAGGAGCAGGAAGGAACACCTGGTTTTGATAAGTCTGGTTCCGGCAGCTAGAGAGGAGGACGCCCATAGCAGACCTGGGTTCATATTGTATTTGAAATCATTCCAAATAATTCAGCTGTGCTTGATTGAGAACTGGAGACAGGCTAATTACAAACGTGAAAGTATTTGAACCCAAGTCTGGCCCGTAGATAGCAGCCCTCACCTACTGTCTACCTGCTGTATTCAGACAAGTCCCCACTGAGATTTTGCGCACTCCTTATGATCATACCCTGTCCTGGCTACAAAGCTACTGCTGCCCACATGTTGTCTGTATAGTGGTGCAGGTTGAGTGTAGCATAAGTGCCTTTGTCTTTATTTCTATTGTGTTCAACCACAACTTCCTGGTTTCTCTTTTTGATCTTGGAACTCATTCCGTAGTAGTTAGGAGTCCTCTAAAGCACGTTGACAACCTGTTGAAAAAGCACTATATGAATCGAAATCTACATTTTAAATTTGTATTGATTTTAGTTGGAATTGTGGGCCCGCATTACCAGTTGATCCACAACTAATTAAACCCCTTTCCTCCCCTCCCAGCTCCAGAGAGTATGGTATGTTATTAGTCCGGTCCGGCCCAGCCCCCCTGTGTCCTCTACTGCCCTATAATATTCAGGGAGCAGTGTGACCGGGGCCTGACCCTCCGCTCCATCTACCTCACGCTCAGCCAACAACATGGGACCCCGCTGGTCTGCCACATGGGATACAGCCAGTTAATTGCACCACACCACCACCCCAACCCCTCTCACCCTGAGCTGTTCATTTGAAGTTTTAAGATGCCAGTTGACTCTTGAGGCCATTTGACACACAGGGGTAGAGACGGAGAGGAGAGGGAACATCAGAAGGAAGTAAGGAGTGCCTGGAGTCTCCCCTCCCTCCCTCTATCAATTCAAGGGCTTTATTGGCATGGGTTACATATGTCAACATTGCCAAAGCAAGTGAAGTGACCATTACACTCACAAAGTTCCAAAATAATAAAGACATTTCATATGTTTTTCATATTCACAGTGTTGTAATGATGTGCAAGTACAAAAGGGAAAATAAATACATCAAATCAAATTTGTCACATACACATGGTTAGCAGATGTTAATGCGAGTGTAGCGAAATGCTTGTGCTTCTAGTTCCGACAATGCAGTAATAACCAACGAGTAATCTAACTAACAATTCCAAAACCACTACCTTATACACACAAGTGTAAAGGGATAAAGAATATGTACATAAAGATATATGAATGAGTGATGGTACAGAGCGGCATAAGGCAAGATGCAGTAGATGGTATCGAGTACAGTATATACATATGAGTATGTAAACAAAGTGGCATAGTTAAAGTGGCTAGTGATACATGTATTACATAAAGATGCAGTAGATATAGAGTACAGTGTATACATATGAGATGAATAATGTAGGGTATGTAAACATTATATTAAGTAGCATTGTTTAAAGTGGCTAGTGATATATTTTACATCAATTCCCATCAATTCCCATTATTAAAGTGGCTGGAGTTGAGTCAGTGTGTTGGCAGCAGGCACTCAATGTTAGTGGTGGCTGTTTAACAGTCTGATGGCCTTGAGATAGAAGCTGTTTTTCAGTCTCTCGGTCCCAGCTTTGATGTACCTGTACTGACCTCGCCTTCTGGATGATAGCGGGGTGAACAGGCAGTGGCTCGGGTGGTTGTTGTCCTTGATGATCTTTATGGCCTTCCTGTGACATCGGGTGGTGTAGGTGTCCTGGAGGGCAGGTAGTTTGCCCCCGGTGATGCGTTGTGCAGACCTCACTACCCTCTGGAGAGCCTTACGGTTTTGGGCGGAGCAGTTGCCGTACCAGGCGGTGATACAGCCCGACAGGATGCTCTCGATTGTGCATCTGTAGAAGTTTGTGAGTGCTTTTGGTGACGAGCCGAATTTCTTCAGCCTCCTGAGGTTGAAGAGTCGCTGCTGCGCCTTCTTCACGATGCTGTCTGTGTGGGTGGACCAATTCAGTTTGTCTGTGATGTGTACACCGAGGAACTTAAAACTTACTACTGTCCCATCGATGTGGATAGGGGGGTGTTCCCTCTGCTGTTTCCTGAAGTCCACCATCATCTCCTTAGTTTTGTTGACGTTGAGTGTGAGGTTATTTTCCTGACACCACACTCCGAGGGCCCTCACCTCCTCCCTGTAGGCCGTCTCGTAGTTGTTGGTAATCAAGCCTACCACTGTTGTGTCGTCCGCAAACTTGATGATTGAGTTGGAGGCGTGGGTGAACAGGGAGTACAGGAGAGGGCTCATAACGCACCCTTGTGGGGCCCTAGTGTTGAGGATCAGCGGGGTGGAGATGTTGTTACCTACCCTCACCACCTGGGGGCGGCCCGTCAGGAAGTCCAGTAAACAGTTGCACAGGGTGGGGTCGAGACCCAGGGTCTCGAGCTTGATGACGAGTTTGGAGGGTACTATGGTGTTAAATGCTGAGCTGTAGTCGATGAACAGCATTCTCACATAGGTATTCCTCTTGTCCAGAGGGGTTAGGGCAGTGTGGTTGAGATTGCATCGTCTGTGGACCTATTTGGGCGGTAAGCAAATTGGAGTGGGTCTAGGGTGATATGGTCCTTGACTAGTCTCTCAAAGCACTTCATGATGACGGAAGTGAGTGCTACGGGGCGGTTGTCGTTTAGCTCAGTTACCTTAGCTTTCTTGGGAACAGGAACAATGGTGGCCCTCTTGAAGCATGTGGGAACAGCAGACTGGGATAAGGATTGATTGAATATGTCCGTAAACACACCAGCCAGTTGGTCTGCGCATGCTCTGAGGGCGCTGCTGGGGATGCCGCTGGGCCTGCAGCCTTGCGAGGGTTATCACGTTTAAATGTTTTGCTCACCTCGGCTGCAGTGAAGGAGAGTCCGCATGTTTTGGTTGCGGGCCGTGTCAGTGGCACTGTATTGTCCTCAAAGCGGGCAAAAAAGTTATTTAGTCTGCCTGGGAGCAAGACATCCTGGTCCGTGACTGGGCTGGTTTTCTTTTTGTAATCCATGATTGACTGTAGACCCTGCCACATACCTCTTGTGTCTGAGCCGTTGAATTGCGATTCTAGTTTGTCTCTATACTGACGCTTAGCTTGTTTGATTGCCTTGCGGAGGGAATAGCTACACTGTTTGTATTCGCTCATGTTTCCGGTCACCTTGCCCTGATTCAAAAGCAGTGGTTCGCTCTTTCAGTTTCACGCGAATGCTGCCATAAATCCACAGTTTCTGGTTTGGGAATGTTTTAATCGTTGCTATGGGAATGACATCTTCAACGCACATTCTAATGAACTCGCGCACCGAATCAGCGTCTTCGTCAATGTTGTTTGACGCAATACGAAACATATCCCAGTCCACGTGATGGAAGCAGTCTTGGAGCGTGGAATCAGATTGGTCAGACCAGCGTTGAACTGACCTCAGCGTGGGAGCTTCTTGTTTTAGCTTCTGTCTGTAGGCAGGGAGCAACAAAATGGAGTCGTGGTCAGCTTTTCCGAAAGGAGGGCGGGGGAGGGCCTTAAAAGCGTCGCTGAAGTTAGAATAGCAATAATCCAAGGTTTTACCAGCCCTGGTTGCACAATTGATATGCTGATACAATTTAGGGAGTCTTGTTTTCAGATTAGCCTTGTTAAAATCCCCAGCTGCATTGAATGCCGCCTTAAGAGATGTGGATTCCAGTTTGCAAAGAGTCAAATAAAGTTTGTTCAGAGCCATCAATGTGTCTGCTTGGGGGGGAATATATACGGCTGTGATTATAATCGAAGAGAATTCCCTTGGTAGATAATGCGGTCGACATTTGATTGAGGAATTCTAAATTGGGTGAACAGAAGGACTTGAGTTCCTGTATGTTGTTGTGACCACACCACGTCTCGTTAACCATAAAGCATACGCCCCCGCCCCTCTTCTTACCAGAAAGATGTTTGTTTCTGTCGGCGCGATGCGTGGAGAAACCAGCTGGCTGCACCGACTCCGATAGCGTCTCTCGAGTGAGCCATGTTTCCGTGAAGCAAAGAACGTTACAGTCTCTGATGTCCCTCTGGAATGCTACCCTTGCTCGGATTTCATTAACCTTGTTGTCAAGAGACTGGACATTGGTGAGAAGTATGCTAGGGAGTGGTGCGCGATGTGCCCGTCTCCGGAGTCTGACCAGAAGACCGCTTCGTTTCCCTCTTTTACGAAGTATTTTTTTTTGGTCGCCGGCTGGGATCCATTCCGTTGTCCTGGGTGAAAGGCAGAACACAGGATCCGCTCCGGGAAAGTCATATTCTTGGTCGTACTGATGGTGAGTTGAAGCTGCTCTTATATTCAGTAGTTATTCTCGACTGTATGTAATGAAACCTAAGATGACCCGGGGTACCAAATGTAAGAAATAACACGTAAAAAAAAACTGCATAGTTTCCTAGGAACGCGAAGCGAGGCGGCCATCTCTGTCGGCGCCGGAATAAATTTAAATATGGGTTGTATTTACAATGGTGTTTGTTCTTCACTGGTTGCCCTTTTTCTTGTGGTAACAGGTCACAAATCTTGCTGCTGCGATGGCACACTGGTATTTCACCCAGTAGATATGGGAGTTTATCAAAATTGGGTTTGTTTTTGAATTCTTCATCTGTGTAATCTGAGAAATATATGTCTAATATGGACATACATTTGGCAGGAGGTTGGGGAGTGCCCATCTCCCCCTATCCCCCAGGCAGGCAGGCAGGGAGGACCAAATCAACATCATCTAGCCGCAGGAACAAAGGCCTATATATGGGGGCTGTAAATGGCCAACGTGGGGAGAGGGAGGGTGTCGTAGACTCAGACACCTACCTCTTGGCCTGTGTCAGAGGTGTGATGCTGTGTTCAGGGGGCTGTTAGACTGCTGATTGGACACAGGTGAGGCGGGTGGCAAGGGTTCATTGCATGCAACTGTGTGTGTTTGTCATGTGTGTTGCTGCATCTGTTTGTGTGTGACCTCCAGCCTCCTGCTGAGAGCAGGGTGTTAAACCCCAGGACGGCAGGCCCAGGAGCCCATAAGTAAAACCCCAAGGCACCACTTCATTCCCCTGCTAAATGAGAAATTAGGGAGCTACCGCCTTCCTCTCTGTGGTAGTAAACATTTTGTTAGTTAGTAGTTAGCCTTGTAGCTACCGCCGAAAATGTGCCTTTTAAAACTCTGAAAAAGCCATGAGCAACGTTCATTTGACTCACAATAAAAATGTCAGGTCTTTGCTCTGAAGATTGAATTCAGAGGAGTGAAGCCCAAATCACACAGATATACGCTGTCAACTAAGTAAAAATTTGCAGGCGAGAGCAGAGAACATCAATTCACATACACTGTGTAGCGTATGCCAATGTAATTCTCACCAGCACCCATAATAAACAGTTGTATTTGTTATGTTCGCTATGTAGTCCTTGTGAATTATTGTGTGTTCCTTTTTGACTCCCCTTACGTCCTACAGGAGCCACCCTACCGGTCTGCTCTAAACAGTATATAAAGAATTTAGCTAGTCTCGTTCTTTCTACTAACAGTATTCTCTCTTGAAATTGGAGTTCCTTTAGTTTCCCAGCCCATAGCCTGCCTAGGCTATATGCCTGTGATCGACTCAACACCGGTAGGCATAACGTTACTGTCTTCAAATATATATTATTGGCACTGGCATTAATAATATCATCATCAACACTAAATAGACTAACTAAACATGTCATAATTCCAGATGTCACAGTGCACAAAGTCTATTTTCTGTCAATTTATCCTCATATTTTTTCCTGCGTTGCATAGCCGTGAGAATATACTTACTTTCAAATTTGACACTCATCAACACTCACGGCCTGTCTATTTTCTCATTTACTACCATGCATTCTAATTCCAGCGTGTACACGCTCGTTCGCACGCGTAAAAAAAAATAAAGAAAGAAGCTTTTTGTTTGATTTGGGCTTGTTCAATTGTTAAATTCATCACGATGGAAGGGTTATGCTTCAACAAATGCCTTGCAAGCCTGAGGGTTTTACATGGCTTATGTACTGTCGCATAATGCACTTCAGATTGGTCGGAACAGAACTACCCATACTTCAAATATGGCGTTAACAAAAATTTACAAAAATAAATGGTTCAAATTGGTCAACAACTCAAGTTTCCTCTCCAGGGGAATGTGTCTTGGTCAGCAACCTTACTGCCCAGAGTAGGCAGAGCTCGCTTCCAGAAGAATTCCTCAGCGGAGTGGCCCTTTTTTAGCACATCCTGACCACAAGTGACGGGTTAAAACGCACACGGTATCTGACACGCACAGTACTTGAGTTCTCTATAGGGATATACAGTATATTGGATTAGAATAATTAAGGATAATTTGCTTCAAATCTTAATCTTCAGCTCCTCGTAAAAGACTGAGGTCTGTCTTTAGCCGAAAGTGTTGGATGGAGAGACTGGGAGAAAGAAAAGTGTTGAAATGTGGAAAAACATGTTTAAGTGGAGCCTCTCCTGTATGACCTTTGGGAAATCTATTGATGAATAGGTTATGGTTGGGTTAAGAACACATGGAAGTGATACGGATGGTGGTGGAAGGTGGATACCACAGTTAATGGCTTCTCCTGTTCAGCCATGGTGGTCTAGTCTCTAGCTGGTCTCCCTCTTTCTGCTTCACTCCAAACACACACAAATGTTTAATTTATTTAACTAGGCAAGTCAGTTGAGAACAAATTCTTATTTACAATGACTGCCTACACCGGCCAAACCCGGACAACGCTGGGCCAATTGTGCACCACTCTATGGGACTCCCAATCACGGCCGGATGTGATACAGCCTGGATTTGAACCAGGGACTGTAGTGACGCCTCTTGCACTGAGATGCAGTGCCTTAGATCGCTGCACCACTCAGGAGCCCACATCTGTGGGTAGGGGCAGGGAGAGGTGGGAGTTTGTGTGTATGTTGATGGGACCATGTGTGTGTTGATTGGGAGCGTGTGTGTGTTGGTGGGAGAAAGGTTTGAACTAGTTGGGGGCCTCCATACACATCCTGAGAGGAGGAGAGGAACAGGCAAGTTCAAGACGTGTTTAAATCATGCATTGACGTCAATGGAACATTTTTGCAAAAACTCAAGTTCCACATGGGGATCTGAAGGTAGGACTCAGGGTTTTGTAAATTTGATAAGTAAATAAATGAATTGATGCAAATTCTGCTCCATTACATGTATTTACTTGATTCCATTTAACTACCATAGGCCTCACAGTAACAAGGCTTACTATGGTCTGAATTAGAGGTCGACCGATTTTGAATTTTCAACGCCGATACAGATTATTGGAGGACCAAAAAAGCCGATACCGATTAATCTGCCTTTTTATTATAATTTTTATATACATATATATATATTTATTTGTAATCATGACAATTACAACGATACTGAATGAACACTTATTTTAACTTAATATAATAATACATTTAGCCTCAAGGAAATAATGAAACATGTTCAATTTGGTTTAAATAATGCAAAAACAAAGTGTTGGAGAAGAAAGTAAAAGTGCAATATGTGCTAACGTTCCAGTTCCTTGCTCAGAACATGAGAACATATCAAAGCTGGTGGTTCCTTTTAACATGAGTCTTCAATATTCCCAGGTAAGAAGTTTTAGGTTGTAGTTATTATAGGACTATTTCCCTCTATATCATTTGTATTTCAGTATAGCTTCCGTCCCTCTCCTCGCTCCTCCCTGGGCTCGAACTAGCAACACAATGACAACAGTCACCTTCAAAGCAGCGTTACCCATGCAGAGCAAGGGGAACAACTACTAGAAGGCTCAGAGTGAGTGACGTTTGAAACGCTATTAGCGAGCGCTAACTAGCTAGCCATTTCACTTTGGTTACACCAGCCTCATCTCGGGAGTTGATAGGCTTGAACGAAGAGCTGCTGGCAAAACGCACGGAAGTGCTGTTTGAATGAATGTTTACGCGCCTGCTTCTGCCTACCACCGCTCAGTCAGATACTTAGATACTTGTATGCTCAGTCAGATTATATGCAATGCAGGACACGCTAGATAATATCTAGTAATAACATAAACCATGTGTAGTTAACTAGTGATTATGATTGTTTTTTATAAGAAGTTTAATGCTAGCTAGCAACTTACCTTGGCTTACTGCATTCGTCTAACAGGCAGTCTCCTTGTGGAGTGCAACGAGAGAGAGGCAGGTCGTTATTGCGTTGGACTAGTTAACTGTAAGGTTGCAAGACTGGATCCTCAGAGCTGAGAAGGTGAAAATATGTTGTTCAGCCCCTGAACAGTTATTTAACTGACTTGCCTAGTTAAATAAAGGTATATAAAAATAAAACAATTTAAAATCGTCAAATCTCCGCCCAAAAATACAGATTTCCGATTGTTGAAATCGGCCCTAATTAATCGGCCATTCCGATTAATCAGTCGACCTCTAGTCTGAATGGTCTGTTATTGTTTCTCAGGCTTTGTATAAATCTATTTCCCTAGTTGGGGTTAATTGTGTGGCACTCTGTCTCAGCGATAAGGGCATCCCTTTTCTAAAACGGCAGCATGGATAAGATCTTTGATATACTGCCAGTGCCAGCCAGCTATCCAGACTGTCAGTCAGCTAGCTATACAGTAGGGTCAGGACTCTTTAGTAGCATGGCAAGGAAACAAAACACAAAGTGAATTTAACTTATTTAGGAAAACAGACCTAATGTTTGAAACATACATCATGTTGTCATCCAGAGTCATGTATTTATTTTCACAAGCTATAATACACAATACTTTACATACAGCAGGTTTTTAAAGAACCAGAGTTTGGTCCACTTGGTTAGAATTTTTGCACTGGAAAAAATATTGCGATACTGTAATCTTCCCAGCCCTACTATACAATCAGCCAGTTATACAGCCAGGCAGCCGATCCCCATCCCCAAACTGTAGGGTCTAGTTTTCCTTATTTTGTAGAATTCTTTTGAGTTTTTACCTTTTAAATTGTAGTAACAGCAGTGGTGTAAAAATACTTTGAAGAACTAAAGTAGTTTTTGGGGGTATATGTACTTTACTATTTATTTTTAACTACTTTTACTGCACTACATTCCTTAACAAAATAATGCACTTTTTACTCCATACATTGTCATTGACACCCAAAAAGTACTCGTTACATTTAGAATGCTTTGCAGGACTTGAAAATCGTCCCCCTTGAACTTTGCGACCTTTTGCCACATTTCAGGCTTCAAACATAAAGATATAAAACTGTATTTTTTTGTGAAGAATCAACAACAGGTGGGACACAATCATGAAGTGGAATGACATTTATTGGATATTTCAAACTTTTTTAACAAATCAAAAACTGAAAAATTGGGCGTGCAAAATTATTCAGCCCCCTTAAGTTAATACTTTGTAGCGCCACCTTTTGCTGCGATTACAGCTGTAAGTTGCTTGGGGTATGTCTCTATCAGTTTTGCACATCGAGAGACTGACATTTTTTCCCATTCCTCCTTGCAAAACAGCTCAAGCTCAGTGAGGTTGGATGGAGAGCATTTGTGAACAGCAGTTTTCAGTTCTTTCCACAGATTCTCGATTGGATTCAGGTCTGGACTTTGACTTGGCCATTCTAACACCTGGATATGTTTATTTTTGAACCATTCCATTGTAGATTTTGCTTTATGTTTTGGATCATTGTCTTGTTGGAAGACAAATCTCCGTCCCAGTCTCAGGTCTTTTGCAGACTCCATCAGGTTTTCTTCCAGAATGGTCCTGTATTTGGCTCCATCCATCTTCCCATCAATTTTAACCATCTTCCCTGTCCCTGCTGAAGAAAAGCAGGCCCAAACCATGATGCTGCCACCACCATGTTTGACAGTGGGGATGGTATGTTCAGCTGTGTTGCTTTTACGCCAAACATAACGTTTTGCATTGTTGCCAAAAAGTTCAATTTTGGTTTCATCTGACCAGAGCACCTTCTTCCACATGTTTGGTGTGTCTCCCAGGTGGCTTGTGGCAAACTTTAAACGACACTTTTTATGGATATCTTTAAGAAATGGCTTTCTTCTTGCCCCTCTTCCATAAAGGCCAGATTTGTGCAATATACGACTGATAGTTGTCCTATGGACAGAGTCTCCCACCTCAGTTGTAGATCTCTGCAGTTCATCCAGAGTGATCATGGGCCTCTTGGCTGCATCTCTGATCAGTCTTCTCCTTGTATGAGCTGAAAGTTTAGAGGGACGGCCAGGTCTTGGTAGATTTGCAGTGGTCTGATACTCCTTCCATTTCAATATTATCGCTTGCACAGTGCTCCTTGGGATGTTTAAAGCTTGGGAATCCAAATCCGGCTTTAAACTTCTTCACAGCAGTATCTCGGACCTGCCTGGTGTGTTCCTTGTTCTTCATGATGCTCTCTGCGCTTTTAACGGACCTCTGAGACTATCACAGTGCAGGTGCATTTATACGGAGACTTGATTACACACAGGTGGATTGTATTTATCATCATTAGTCATTTAGGTCAACATTGGATCATTCAGAGATCCTCACTGAACTTCTGGAGAGAGTTTGCTGCACTGAAAGTAAAGGGGCTGAATAATTTTGCACGCCCAATTTTTCAGTTTTTGATTTGTTAAAAAAGTTTGAAATATCCAATAAATGTCGTTCCACTTCATGATTGTGTCCCACTTGTTGTTGATTCTTCACAAAAAAATACAGTTTTATATCTTTATGTTTGAAGCCTGAAATGTGGCAAAAGGTCGCAAAGTTCAAGGGGGCCGAATACTTTCGCAAGGCACTGTATATATAAAAAAATAATTATTTACTTTTTTTTATTATTATTTTTTAAATATATATTTTGCCCCCAGAAACACAAATGAGCATACAAGTATGTTTAAGCATACATGACTGTTGGGAGTGTGTTGCCATGCCTTTTTACCCCCAGGTGCAGCAGAGCCTGCACACTAAAGATGGAGTTGCAGCAGATGTCTTGACCACACCCTGGCTGCTGTCCAGACAGAGGAAGTGCTGGAAGGTGTGTCCCTGGCACTGTTTCATGTCCATGTCACCTCCCTCAGAACCAGTGAATATCTCCAGGTTCTTACAGCGGGGCATCATCTATAGAGTGCAGAACAATACAGGATATGGAATTAGGTTTAGTATGGAGTTGAATTCTCAATTTTAAAATCCTTAGACATGGGTAAAAAAGGTAAACAAATGTTGGGCACTGGAGTTTGAGGAAAGTTGAGCGATACAGTATGTGCTAAGTTGTGTATGCAAGGCATAAGAAGACTTGGCGATTCAATGGTCCAAACCTGGCGTCCTCTCAGGGCAATGAGGTAGAAGCCATCATTGTCAACTTGAACGATTAGTTTTGTTACAAACTGTTGCCTGTGCCTACTCTGGTGTTGGCACGTGCCCTCGAGCCAACAGCTTGCAGAAAGGCCTACAGTGCGGGGTAGGCACTGCGGGTCGGTTATGATGAGATTATAATGGATAATTATGGATAATATTATGGATAATATTTGTATTTGTCAAACGGCATCAAATCATCGATCATCATGTCACCAGAATAAGACCTTTGACATTTATTCGAAAGGAGCATCAAACTCATACTGAGCAATTTTCCAGTGAAATCATTTTTTATTTTTATATATTTTTTAATTTAAATAAATAATCTGTAGCCTAATGAACTGCATGGTTTCCAGAGTCGTAAATGGGAGGACCACACTCTTCATCACATGACTCCCAAGTTTACTTTGATATGATGGTTATTATACAAGATAAATTTTTTCAGACACAATGTCCCACCATACAGTATAGAATAATCTTTCTAACCAATAGACAGAAGCTGGTCATCCTCTCTACGTGACAAATGTCCTGTGCACAATGTCTTCATACAGCATCAAAGAAATTGGAGGAACACTCAGTATCACTAATGATTAAGTTACAGGATGATTGGTGGATGACCTGGTTACCTACAGGAAGTCCCCAGAGTGCTGTGTATAGAGGAAAGCCAAGGTACCCTACTTGGAACAGAATTGACACTTGTCTCTGTCAGCTGAGCAGAGAACAACTTCAAATTGTATGCGGTTAGCCAACATTGTAAACCGCTATCATTTGATTCCGAGCCTGACGTCTGTTGGCTCCCCCATCTCAGTCACTGACCTCTTCCCTGTCTGTTCTCAACCTACCTCTCTTCTGCCACCCAGTCATGCAAGCTAAGCTCCTCGACTTAGGTACAATGCTCTTAGTTAAACCAGAGTTGTATAGAAAACGAAACCACCTTGGCTTTGGTTAAACCACATGGCTAGATAGCTAACATTAACCTCGCTTGCCCTTATCAATAGCCTGCTTTTAATAACAGAAGAACAAATAGCTACTTCAATTTCAATATTGAAATCCATAGTTGATTATCTAGCTAGTTGGTTAGCTAGTTTCTCTACTGGAAAACTATCAAACTTATCTCTTGTCAGCCATCATTCACCAGCGTTGGGTGTTTTGCCCAACATTTGTGTATAAGGCGTCACTTTCAATCACCAGAGGGGTGACTTCCGCATGTCTTTCAACTCTTAGTCACTGGAAAAGTCCCTCGATCTTCGTTCCTGGCATTCCCTTAGGGGTAGTGGTGACGACAGATACGTCACTCACGGGCTGGGGCGCAGTTCATCAGGGAAATGCAAAAAAACAACGTATGGGCCTCATCTCCATATTGCTCACATAAATGACCTTGAATTGCTGACGGTGCTTCTTTCAATGAAAAAATCACGTCTTGATCAGAATGGACAATACGACTGTTATTGTACATCAACAGCCAGGATAGCACTCACTTCCTGTGCTTACAGACTATCCGTCAGGATTATTCTGCTGAGCAGAGCACACCTACTGTCTCTACATGCGACTCATGTTTTGGGCATACTGAACATAGGAGCAGACTTATTGTCCAGAGGGAATCCCCATCAAGCGGACTGGAGACTCCTTCCCTAAGTGGTGAAACGGATCTCTTTGCGTCTCAACAAAACATGCACTGCTCGTTGTTCTTTGCGCTAGCGGGAGACTGGGGGTGGACGCTCTAGCACACCCTTGGCCGAGCATTTTACTTCACGCTTTTCCTCAGCCTCGTACTCCCCACTGTGGCCAGAGTGGAAACCATGGCCCTTTGGGCCCGGAAACCATGGCCCTTTGGGCCTGGCCTGTGAGAGGTTAAATCTGGTTGCGAGAGGCTTGCCTCTCGGGATCATAGCACTCTGGATAGTCTAAGGCCCCTCCTACATGCTCATTGTATGGAAATAAGTGATTCATTTTGACAAGTTGTGTGACTGAAAAGGGGATCATCCCTTACCAATGCTCTGTATGCCAGGTTGCATGCTTCCTGCAGGACCTGTTGGTCAGAGGGAAGGCTTTCTTCACTGTTAAGGTCTATCTCGGCCTGTCATGTAAGCTTTGGAAAGAACATGGTGGGACACCCCTCCCCCGTTATGTTGTTGTGTCATGATTGGGGCATGTTGCTTTCGTCCAGTTCCCAAGCATTTAGTCCCGTCATGGGATTTGTCAATTGTGCTTGAGGCTATTTCACAGCTGGCTTTTTTTGAGCTGCTGGAATGCGTGGAGATGAAGCATCTCTCCATTTTAAGACGCTCTGCTGGTCATCCTTACATCCACAAAGTGAGTGAATGAGCACGGTTAGTTCACCATTCGTGCCTACAGTTTGCCCAGGGCTTTTCCAAAGTTACATATTTGCCCAACCCCGCCTTTATGCCTAAGGTTAGCAGCAAATTACAATCGTCTCGCCTTGGAGCTTGTGGCGTTCCAGCCTGCTGCCTTTTCTATGTCCAGTACGCTCATTGCGCATATACTTGGATAGGATGAGAGCTTTGCACAAGTGTGTCCAACTCTTTGTCCCGGGCACCTCCCTTTCTCGTCAACAATTGTCACATTGCATTGTGAAAGCTAATACATTGGCCCTATAATAGCAAGGGCTTACTGCCTCCGCAGGGCCTATGGGCTCACTCCACCAGGGGTATGGCACTGTTCAAGGTCATCTCCTTACAGGGTATTTGCGATCCGGCTTGTTGGGCATCCCCTGTTACTTTCGAGGTTCTACCGACTAGACGTCACTGCACCTTTTGTTGGAGCCTACGGTCCTCGGTGTCGAGCCGCTGAGGGTTGATAAGTTGAAACTACCTGGCTTCGAGCTCGTGTGTGATCTGAGAGTTGGCCATATATCCCACCGTGAGATGTTGAAAAACAAAATTGAAAGAGAACTTAAGGTTCCTTGCATAACCCCGATTCTCTGATTATTATGAGGGAGACATCTCACCACGTTCCCCTACTTGCAAGAGTGTGAGGACGTTTGGTTTGCTTGAGATGATCAGAGGGCAGGCGAATAGCTCTTTTAGTGTGAAGGTAGGGGCTTCCTCATTCGCCACTCGACCTGTCTCCGACAGACGTGTATGATTTTGGTTCTTCAAGTACTTAGGAGATTCTGGTGAATCCCGCTGTAAGATGACTCCCTCATAATTTAAGAGAACTGGGGTCACTCAAGTGACCTGAAGTTTTTCTTTGGAGTACATTTTAAAGTGAAAAATCTAGAGACCTCGCCGTAATTCCGTTACCGTGGAATTGCCCCTCTTACTTTCAGTTTGGCTGGCAATACAACAGTATTCCAACTGCTGGGTTATTGTGTACTGATCCAATATTCCATGTAAGTATGTAATTCTATGGATTATTGTTCAGGCTGATTTTCTTCGCATTCCTGTGAGGCCGCAGCCTGTCCGTCTGAGCATCGGCAACATGAGGTGGTTGTATTGATGTGTATTACTGTCTGCCAGTTGTCCTTGTGGTTTCACCATCTTTCTTTCTTGCAGGGGCTCCAGGTCCAGTCAAGTTCTGACGGGAATGGTCGGAAGCGAGGGGTCACATTCCGAACAGACAGTGAGTCCTTTCTTTTTCTCTCGCTATCGATCTCAATGTGTTCACTATTTCACATGGCCTTGCATGAAAACTGCCTGCCCTTTCCATTCCATACTAAAGTTGACCTTTTACCACCTCAAGTTGCCAATTCTGTCTCAGACCCTCCACCAACAAGAAGTTAATATCTCGAAGTCAACGTTTTCTCTCCTGTAACAAATCCTGATCCTTCCCCCCACCCCACCCCCACCACCCCAGCAGTCAGCTGCTATTATCCATGACTGTCAGAGGGAACAGCTTTTCTGAAAAGCCCCCCTCTGGTTTAGCATCACAATCGACTGCAGCTCGGAGCCAGGGGGTGTGTGTGACACAGCCCACTGCTCCTCTTCCTATACCTGAGAGGACATAGGGATCATAGTCAAAGGAGATGGCAGAGGAGGGGACAGCTCCTTACATGGCTGCACATTCTTGTCCCCAGGCTTGGCTCAGAGAGAATCTCACCCACTCACCTGTCCATTAGTCTTCATCCAGGGAGCCCTGTTCTGAGCTTCCCATCTTAACCACGCGCTGTGATCCATCCTCTTTCTTCTCTTTAAGGTGTGATTTGGGGGTGATTCTCTGTGTGGTAGAAGAGGAAGGGAGTCTAATTTTAGGACTCTAAACACTGTAAACAAATTTAATTGTGACTAAGGTTGTTTTGACTTAAAAGAAAATCAACAACCTCTCCTCTCCGTCATTGGCATACTCTAACTCTGATATCCTCTTTCTTGTCGTCTCCTCCTCTGTTCTCCTCCGCCAGACTGCTCTGTGAACTGGAGTCCATTGGGGAAGCATGCCATCCATGGAGTGAACAATATGACATTCAGCCACCTCTCCTGTGACAGCCAGGCTGCTGTGGTGGTCCACTGGATGACCAGCCCTCTAGGTATGAACCATATACCCTACGCATTTTAAATTCTTCCATATGATAAAATAGTCATTATACAGACTAGAGATCAATGGGCAAAATCAAATCCAGTGTCTGAGGTTAGAGTTGAGCAGTCACTCCTAGTGTGCGGAAATCTGTATCCAGAAGTTAGTGGTTGACCTACTTTGAAATGTTTCTACCAAGATTGTTTTGGGTAGATCATATTACATCTGGGAGACACTAACATTTTAAAACCCTCTGTATGTGTGCGGGAAGACACGTGTGCTGGTTGCACACAGGAGTCGTTTATGTTTATCTTCAGTATCTCAGACCATGGAGAGTCATTTGTAGAGGTAAGAGGTTTGAGAACAGGAGAGAATAGGAGGGTAAAGAAAAGGCTCATCTTCAAAACACCGTGCTGTGCAGTGTTTTTGCGCCTGTCCTCATCAAAGACCCAGGGCAGTTTACCTTCTCCCAGTAGGCTTACTCTGCTACCCTGACAGTCACAGATCTGCCCCTCAGAGGGAAGAGCGGAGGAAGGGATCCATATCTTACACAACAACACTGATATGTTTGAAGGTGTGTGTGTGTGTGTGTGTGTGTGTGTGTGTGTGTGCAAGCACTGTGTGTTTGTCTTAAGTGTCTCTGTTGGCATGCTATATGTGCGTGTGTGTGACAGAGAGAGCAAGACTGAAAGGGAGGCTTCCTCTTCTTCTGTCAACTGAGGCACTGCTGAAGCCATGGCTGATCCTCATGACAATGTAGCATGTTATTCTCCAGGGGTTAATCCCTAGGACAGGGGCACCACTGCTCAGGTAGAGGATTAAAGAAAGAAGCAGGAAAAATAAACTTAAAGGGCAGAAGAGCGAGAATGAGGGGGGATCTTTCCTACTTTGAATCAAGTAGTTAGAAAGCTGAAGCTATCGACGCCAGGGGGGGGGGGAACACTCCGGAAGACAGCCCAACCTGTCTGACAGCTTTTTCCTTCCAGTTTTTTCTCTCTCCTCTGTGTCTGACGTGGTGACGGTGAGGCTGATGGTATCTGTGTGGCGGTAGAAGAGGTAAAGGACGGAGTGGAGGAGGTGTAGAGTTACCACCACCACAAAGAGGAGGCTCTTTCAGCTTCTAAGCGTACACACACACAGCCTCCGCTCCCCACAGTGGTAATAGAAGCCACAGGGAATGTGTGTTTTCTGCCTCTGCTGATGCCTCGGACTGATAAGGAAGAAATGTAATTAACGTGGGAGGTGCGCTGGCACACTTTGAAGGGCACGGGAATACTTCCTTGGCACGCAGACACCCTCTCTCTTGTCCTCTGCATACCTGGGTTCAAATACTATTAAAAATACATTTCAAATGCTTAGCTGTGCTTGCTTGAGCTTGCCTGTTGATATGAATAAATGGAGAAGTCCTAAAAGTGCAAATCCTGCCCACCTGGTACTCCATAAAGGGTAAAACAAACACACAGTATTTGAAAGATTTCAAATGGTCTTTGAACCCAGGTGTGGTCCTCTGCCAGGGCACAGCCTCTCTCTCCTGCCAGCTCAAATTATGGTCTCTCATAAAAACATGTTTGATACTATGCCCTTACCTCAAGTGTGTGTGTGACTAGCTAATGTGTGTGGACTCCTACTAACTTCACAAACAACATCCGCTTCATGATTAGGATTTACATTTTCCTCACAAAATGTGTACTTTGGTCATGTTTTCGCAATGTTTTTATTCATTGTTTTGGGCCCCAGTTAATATTGTTTGTGCTTTATGGAAGTTACCCTAGAAGTTAAAGGACAGTTGCTAACGGTAACATATTGTGACCTTGGGTTTTATCTGACATTTTTGGGTTAAAAAATGTGTTATTCACATAGTTGCTCTTTAGATGGTCCTTTACATGTGAGATACAGTGAGCTCCTAGTATTGGGCCAGTGACACCATTTTTTTTTGTTGTTTTGGCTCTGTAATGATACAATGCCTGAGGCTGAAGTGCAGCCTGTCAGCTTTCATTTTAGGGTATTTTCATTCATATCGGGTGAACTGTTTAGAAATTACAGCACTTTTTGTACATAGTCCCTCCATTTTAGGGGACCAAAAGTATTGGGACAAATATATATATATATATACACACACACACACACACACACACACACACACACACACACACACACACACACACACACACACACACACAGTTGAAGTCGGAAGTTTACATACACTTATGTTGGTGTCATTAAATCTCGTTATTTTAACCACTCCACAAATTTCTTGTTAACAAACTATATTTTTGACAACTCGTTTAGGACATGTACTTTGTGCATGATACAAGTAATTTTTCCAACAATTGCTTACAGACAGATTATTTCAGTTATAACTCACTGTATTACAATTCCAGTGGGTCAGAAGTTTACATACACCAATTTGATGGTGCCTTTAAACAGCTTGAAAAATTGTCATGGCTTTAGAAGCTGAGGTATATTTGGCTAAGGTGTATGTAAACTTCCGACTTCAACTGTATGCTAAAGTAGTCATAAGTTTAGGATTTGGTCCAATATTCATAATTACATCAAGCTTGCACACAGATTATTTTGTGCCCAAACTAATTGAATGGTAAATGTTTTGTCTCATTTTGGAGCCACTTTTTTTGTATATATGAATATATGTTGCTCAACACTTCGAGATTAATGTGGATGCTACCATGATTATGGATGGTACGGAATGAATCACACATCATATCCCCTCGTAAACAAAACTTGTTACTACTTTAATACACACAAGTGAATTTTCCCCAATACTTTTGGTCCCCTACTGTTGGGGGTACTATTTACAAAAATGTCTATACGGTTCTCTCGATGTGGATGAAAATACCCTCAAAGTCAAAGTGCTGGCACACTGAGCCAAAACAACAACAAAAAATGTAATTGTCCCAATACTTTTGGCACTCAATATATGTCAGTATATGTCAATATATGGAAGTTATCTGTGAAAATACCTTTTTAACTTGGTGCTATAAGGTTAAATCCAATTACACAATGCTTGGTAGGCAGTCAAAAAGAATTGCATGTAAGATCTACTTATTGAGTTATGAAAGATGAAGACGAAACTACGTGCATTCAGAGTTTTCAGACCCCTTCCCTTTTCCCACATTATGTTACGTTACAGCCGTATTCTAAAGTGCTTAAATACATGTTTTCCATCGTCAATCTATACACAATAACCCATAATGACAAAGCTAAAACAGAGGAAAAACAACTGAAATAGCTTATTTACATTTGTATTCAGACCCTTTGCTATGAGACTCAATTGAGCTCAGGTGCATCCTGTTTCCATTGGTCATCCTTGATGTTTCTACAACTTGATTGGAGTCCACCTGTGGTAAATTCAATTGATTGGATGTGATTTGGAAAGGTACTATATAAGGTCCCACAGTTGACAGTGCATGTCAGAGCAAACACCAAGCCATGAGGTCGAAGGAATTGGCTGTAGAGCTCCGAGACAAGATTGTGTCAAGGCACAGATCTAGGAAAGGGTACCAAAATGTTTCTTCAGCGTTGAAGGTCCCAAAGAACACTGGCTTCCATCATTCTTAAATGGAAGAAGTTTGGAACCACCAAGACTTTCTAGAGCTGGCCGCCCGGCCAAACTGTGCAATCAGGGGAGAAGGGCCTTGGTCAGAGAGGAGACCAAGAACCCCATGGTCAATCTGACAGGGCTCCAGAGTTGCTCTGTGGAGATAGTTGTCCTTCTGGAAGGTTCTCCCATCTCTGCAGCACTCCACCAATCAGGCCTTTATGGTAGTGGGAAGACGAAAGCCACTCCTCAGTAAAAGGCACATGACAGCCCGCTTGGAGTTCGCCAAAAGTTACCTAAAGGACTTTCAGACCATGAGAAACAAGATTCTCTGGTCTGAAGAAAACAAAATTGAACTCTTTGGCTTAAATGCCAAGTGACACGTCTGGAGGAAACCTGGAACTATCCCTACGGTGAAGCATGGTGGTGGCATTATCATGCTGTGGGGATGTTTTTCAGTGGAGATCCTTGATGAAACTCTGCTCAGGACCTCCGACTGGGGCGAAGGTTCATCTTCCAATAGCACAACGACCCTTAGCACACAGCCAAGACAACGCAGAAGTGGCTTCGGGACTAGTCTCTGAATGTCCTTGAGTCACCCAGCCAGAGCCCGGACTTGAACCCATCGAGCATCTCTGGAGACACTTGAAAATAGCTGTATAACGACTCTCCCCATCCAACCTGACAGAGCTTGAGAGGATCTGCAGAGAAGAATGGGAGAAACTCCCCAAATACAGGTGTGCCAAGATTGTAGCGTCATACCTAAGAAGACTCGAGACTGTAATCGCTGCCAAATGTGCTTCAACAAAGTACTGAGTGAAGGGGTCTGAGTACTTATATAAATGTGATATTTCCATTTTTCTACATTTCTAAAAACCTGTTTTTACTTTCATTATGGGGTTACTGTGTGTAGATTGAGAATTTTTAATGATTTTAATCCATTTTAGAATAAGGCTGTAATGTAACCAAATGTGGGAAAAGTGAAGGGTTCTGAATACTTTTCGAATGCACTGTTACTATTGTCCCTGTTCTCGCCTAGTAAGCTATAGGCCGTCTAAAATGCATTGGTGCTTTTATTGGAATAGAAACACCATAATATGAATTAAGCTAAAATATCAGAAATACTTTTTTAAATAATAAAGGCAGAAAAACACGCGTGAAAGCTTAATTACATAACGGAATGTTAGTGGGACTATAGCCATATCGACACGAGAATGGAACGGGGAATTGAACGAGTCGCATTTAAATTGAAATGACCCGACTTTTGTCAGCCTTTGACCGTACAAATATTTTCTATAATATTCTGCCCATTTTCTATTTTTGAAGGACTTGTATGTACAGATGTTTTTAGGTACAGTGAGCTACAGGCCTACATAGGCGAGTGTAAAATACATTTTGTTATAGAAACACAAATTCATTCATGTTATGGAAACACCATAATATTCAGCTGAAATATCAGAAGTAAATCTTAAAGGCCAGGATCGGCTATCTTTTCGTCGAGGAGAAAAGGGAATACATCATCTAATTGCAGCGGTCAAATGGTGTGGTAGATGCGCTCAACCATACCCTCTGGTGGTGTGAACAAGCATTAACGGTAAACGCATAAAGTGCCACAGCATACCGTACGCTATACTGCTGTATGACTCGACTTTTCATCGAGGAACTCCTGTATGTGATACGTGGGGGGGATAGTGTCACAGGTGTGGTGGTGTTATGCTGTCATCTGACATGGGTGCATTTTTGTCACCGATTTTGAATGTGCATGTTTCTATTCAGGTATTGAACGTGTGTATTGTGTGTGTGTGTGTGTGTGTTATTATGTCCAGGTATTGAGCATGTGAAGGGTTTCAGAGTATACCTGGAGGATAAGAACCCAGAGGGCAAACGGTGTCAACACATGATCCTCAAAGACCCACGACCGCTCAACTTCTCCTACAAGACTTTGGTAAGTCACACCGCACTCTGCTAAACAGGTTTTTTTTCTTCTTCCATGCATCTGGAAGTAAGGTGTGCGAATGAGCTTAGCTCAAGTCTTACCAAGTTATGTGTTTGGGTGCCGTAGCCGTTCAAAGACTTGATGACCGAAACGCATCCATTTTGACTGCTGATAATACATCGAAGCAATACTTAATTTGTGAGTGCTGGCTGATTTTTACCCAGTTGTATGCGCTGTTATTCCCTGACAGAAGATGAGCTCACAGCCCTTCCCTGGCCTGGCCTATGAGACCGATTACATGGTCCGTGTTGTTCCCTTCCCCACCATCATGAACGACAGCTTCTTCCCCCCATCCTTCCTGCGCACAAACTGTAAGTGGAAATACAGCTCAAACTGCAGGCCCTGTTTGTAGGCTAGATCTCGAGCTCAGCGCTAAGTCACGACCACCAACTTGGAATGTCAATACAGCCAGGACAGGAGTTTTTCTTGACCTGATCGGGAGGAAAACTCTTGGCCCTATTGATAACGTTGTAGCTAACAGTAATAGTATTCTAACTGTTGTTGAAGACTCCTGTTGTCTTTTTTTTCAGCCTGTGAAGTTCTACTGGGTCCAGACAACCTGGTCTGCAAACCATGTAAGTAATCAAGTTTCCCATATCTGTTTGCTAATACTGTAATTACTCTCGTAACGGCATTGTGTTAAAATGTAATATATTGTGTAACATTATATTATATATTATATCCTAATTGTTTTGTAATTGAGTTGCGTGTCCGCTACTGTTTATTGAAATAATGTTATGAAAGAATTTTGTGAAAAAAAATTATGATTATGGATGAAACCACCAGAAATTCCTATAATGCTCATATACATGGATTAATCTCTCTCTGTCTCTGTGTCTCTGTCTGGTGGTTGTGACCAGTCTGGAAGCCCAAGACTCTCAATATCTCCCAGCTGGGCTCCAACCTCCATGTTGTCTTCGACCACGCCCCCTCCACCTTCGGCTTCACCATCTACTACCTGTACTACAAACTACGACAGGAGGGACCATTCAGGCTTAAACGCTGCAAACCGGTAAGAGCATGATTACATTATGAGTTGGCCACGTCGTTTTTACTGGTGAGGCTTCGCTAAGAGTGCCGATCTGTCCAGTGCTGATCTGCCCCAAAGTCCATATCTCATTCATTATTATCTAATAGGGTCAAGGTAAAATCCGAGATAAGCACTCCCACTCTGAGACATTTTTTTTTGTAATATGGACCCTGAGCGGCTTCTAATGTGTTTCCCAGACATTGAGGAGGGATGTTGTACGGTTATGGTATGTTGACGTGTCTTCTCCTCGGCCTCTATCTACCGGGCCCCTACCGTCTGGGCCTCTCTCTGACGTCCTATAACCTCATGGGACACACCATAGACTATCCTACTTTAAATACTATTTAAATAATTTCAATACTTGACCTGTGCTTGTTTAGGTTTACCTGTTGAAATTGAACATTTTGAAAAGTGAAGGTGCAAATTCTGACCATCTGACTGGCAAAAGCAAATCACATTTGAAAGGACGCGTTTGATCAGACCCACTGAGTTACTGAAGATATTCCCAGCAGAACTTAACTTCATTATTCAAGGGCTGGAGGAGAGAAGAGTCTCCTCTCTCACACACATGTTGCCAGAACAGACAGCACTTTGTATCCAGGATGTGTTGTTTTAGCTGTGGAGAGAAAGAGAAAAATCTTATCTCCCCTGTTCCTCCTACTGTCAGTCAAGTCTTCTAGCGGCCCTGCCCTACTTCTGTCTTTCGAACAATGATAAAAGCCAAAGCCCCCCCCCTAGCTAGCTGTAGCTCTCATTCAGGTCCCCTCTCTCTCACATACTGTGTTTTAGAAACATGACCTGATTAGGTCCTCAACCATATGGTTGGTTAAGAGGTGAAAAAAATCAACTATTATGATGTCAGTATTCCAAACCCTCAGTCAGAAATGCATGAGACTCCTCAGCTCTGTATCACTACAGAAACAGCATGACAATAATGCACTGTTCTACTCTATTTTTGCAAAGGAGTTTAATCTGCCCATGACGACATGCGTTCTTCAAGATGTGATACCAGGAACCTATGCGATTGAGGTAAAGCATGATTCTCACGGAGCTGGTTAAAAGTAGTGCACTACTATTGTGGACGCAGCACTGATGGAAACCCACTGAAGCCATCTCAGCTGACACACATATTTCCTTCCATATATGTAATTTGTGCTTCAGCTGAGAGATGACACCAACACTACCAGAAGACAGGCCCAGTACCACGTAAGCCAAGGTGAGCTGCCTGCTACTAGCTAACATCACAGTATTGCCTCTGGACTGACACCCACTTACTAAACTCACATTACATAAGCCTGGATGACTAGGGAGTTGCCAAAGTCTTCCGGGTGTTTTATGTTCACTTTGCTGAGTAAAAAGCCCATTCATAGTTCATTGGAAATGTATTTGCTTGTTATTTAAATATCTTTCTGTCTGTTGTCCGTCTCAGTCCACTCCCCGTGGGCAGGGCCTATCAGAGCCATGGCCATCACTGTCCCTCTAGTCATCATGTCTGCCTTTGCTACACTCTTCACTGTAATGTGCCGGAAGAAACAACAAGGTACTTTTCGTCATTCCTAATAATAAAACATTTCACGCTCAGGGCTCTATTTGCAGGTGGTATTAAGCCAGTGCAATTGTCAAATGCAATTTTTCACCTGTTAAAGCTGTCTTCTATTTTCAAACCCTAGCACCAGGATTGGTAATTTACCCGTCTTGTCTTAACAGTCACTTCCGCTGAGGTGGGTTAGGGTGGCAATATCTGAGGTGTGTCCTTAAAAACATGCGCCAAAGTGCCAATTTCAGTATACGCTGGTGGGGATATTTAAGACCAACTTAAGTCTGGTCTTAGCGGTAACGCGGTTGGTTATGGCGTGGATTCTGACAATACTCCGTGCCCTCAGCCGATTGACAGTATGCAAATGCATGCAGTATTAAGCCATGAAATGCCTTGATTGGCCAAGCCCTCGTCACACCTACAACTTGTTTATTCATCAAACCCAGCTCATAATAACGGCTGTTAGAATAGCAACCAAAAACCAATCTGACACACCCCCGGACCTATAATGCTACTTACCGCCAGCACTTAGATTTACCAATGACTTAGGTTTGTAAAAAAAAAAAATCCCTCAGTTTACTTTCTGTCTGTTTACTGAATCTACCTTTAAAAAAAACCAGTATCCAACATTTACAAACATTAGTAGACATTTAGTAGAATAGGCCAATGCATTTCCCTTCACCTTTCTTTGTGGTCTTCATATTGTATTAATACTGTATATGGTGTTGTAACTTGATCTGTGCAGAGAATATCTACTCCCATCTGGATGAGGAGAGTGCGGAGTCATCGTCTCACACCACAGCTCTGAATGCAGACAGACCCTGGCCCCGGACTAAGGTGTTTGTCTGCTACTCCACTAAGGACTGCCCCAAACACCTCACAGTCGTACAGAGCTTCGCCTTCTTCCTCCAGGACTTCTGTGGCTGTGAGGTAGGAACTAAACTTCCCAAATAATGTTCCTTCAAGCACACAACTTTGTAGCTAGGTTATGGCTCCAAGGGTTGGCTCCAAGGGTTGGCTCAGGCCAGAGAATTGAATGTGATGGGGTTGGAAAATGTAAATCAGGAGTGTGCTTTGTGCCACCTGCTGGTTGATCCCATGAAGTGTGTGACTTCATAGTATAATTAGTAGTAGTAGCAGCATATATTTTATAATGGTAATAGTCTCGTCCACCAGCCCGATGTGATGAGTTTAGCTCAGTAAATACTCAAAAATGGTTTACTATTCTGTAATATTAATCACTACGTCTCTCTGTGGTGGTTAGTCCTGCAGGTGATATTATAGTTTAACCTCGCCCCATTCCATTCGCCAGTTCCTATTTTTGATTTTTTTTTCAGGTGACTCTGGACCTGTGGGAGCACCTGCAGATCTGTAAGGAGGGCCAGATGTCCTGGCTGAGTCGGCAGATAGATGAGGCTCACTACATCATCACTGTCTGCTCCAAAGGCCTCAAGCACTATATAGAGAAGAGCCGCAGGGGGAAATCACCAGCCAGAGGTGATTTGATATATTTTTTTGGGGGGGGGAATGATTGTTTGATTTAATTTGTTTGACAAATGAAAACCAAAATTGTCAAACATTGTCAGACATCTACTGAATTAACAACGGCAGTTACAACAGGTGTCTTTTTGGTTATGTTCAGTCGAATAAATGCATGTACAGCCAAGTACATGCATTTTAACAAACTATCAAGGATAAACTCAAAGTCACTGATTTTCCTATATGTCCATTGTTTCTTTTGGTGTAGGTGGAGCAGCTGCAGCAAACGGAGCAGAGCTCTTCATTGTCGCAGTGGCCATGATTGCGGAGAAGCTCTGTGAGGCGCGCCAGAAAGACCAGGACCTGTCTCGCTTCATGGCCGTCTACTTCGACTACTCCCACGAGGGCGACGTCCCAACCATGCTGAGCCTGGCTCCCAAGTTCAAGCTCATGGATCAGCTCCCTCAGATGTTCGGCCGCCTCCACTCCCGCCAGCTCAGTTTACCGGAACGCGAGCCGCAGCCGCTCAACATCAGCAAGAGGAACTACTTCCGGAGCAAGTCAGGGCGGTCTCTGTACGTGGCCATCTGCAACATGCACCAGCACATCTCATTGGAGCCTGATTGGTTCGAGAGGCAGGTGAAACCCGCTCCTCTGGCACCGCGTGACGGTACGTCATTGTCATCATCGTCGCCTCGCATGGAGAAGTTTGACTCTGGGCTGGTGCTCAACGAGGTTTTATTTAAGTTGCCATCAGAAAGCGAAGGTACTCTGATGAGGAATGTGCTGCTCACGTCTCTTCCTCCCAGCCTCAGCCTGGCCCACTGTTCCCTGGACAGACCCGGGGGGCCTGGGAACAGCCTCTCCAGCTCCAGCTTTTCTCAGGGGGAATCTGGGTTCACGTCGGGGGCCTCGTCTGGTTTGGGTCCTCTGGCTCTGAGGTCTCTGAGGCCTGTCGTACCTCCCCAGGCTGGAGATGGGTCAGCCAGTCCCCCAGAAATGCCCCGGGACTCTGGGATCTATGATTTGTCAGTGCCCTCTTCTGAGCTGTCCATCCCCCTCATGGAGGGCCTGTCACCTGACCAGGCTGACTCCTCCTCCCTGGCCGACAGCGAATCATCTTCTTCCGGACTGGGTAAGAGACCAATGTTTTGTGTCTAAAAATGCCTAAAATTATCTGACATTTTCATTGCAAAATAGTAAGTGGTCAAATTGAGAATGATTCAGATTCAAAGCCCTATGCCTAAAATGATGCTGTATGACATTTTCACATTTAAGTACAATAGGACTGATAATTAACTATGAGTCAGATTTAAGAATGAGTCATCGGATTCGGAGATGGTTCAGTCAGATAAGTCAGTGACATAATTTCAGACATACAGTGCCTTGCGAAAGTATTCGGCCCCCTTGAACTTTGCGACCTTTTGCCACATTTCAGGCTTCAAACATAAAGATATAAAACTGTATTTTTTTGTGAAGAATCAACAACAAGTGGGACACAATCATGAAGTGGAACGACATTTATTGGATATTTCAAACTTTTTTAACAAATCAAAAACTGAAAAATTGGGCGTGCAAAATTATTCAGCCCCCTTAAGTTGATACTTTGTAGCGCCACCTTTTGCTGCGATTACAGCTGTAAGTCGCTTGGGGTATGTCTCTATCAGTTTTGCACATCGAGAGACTGAACTTTTTTCCCATTCCTCCTTGCAAAACAGCTCGAGCTCAGTGAGGTTGGATGGAGAGCATTTGTGAACAGCAGTTTTCAGTTCTTTCCACAGATTCTCGATTGGATTCATGTCTGGACTTTGACTTGGCCATTCTAACACCTGGATATGTTTATTTTTGAACCATTCCATTGTAGATTTTGCTTAATGTTTTGGATCATTGTCTTGTTGGAAGACAAATCTCCGTCCCAGTCTCAGGTCTTTTGCAGACTACATCAGGTTTTCTTCCAGAATGGTCCTGTATTTGGCTCCATCCATCTTCCCATCAATTTTAACCATCTTCCCTGTCCCTGCTGAAGAAAAGCAGGCCCAAACCATGATGCTGCCACCACCATGTTTGACAGTGGGCATGGTGTTCAAGGGGGCCGAATACTTTCGCAAGGCACTGTATACGGACTCATTTCCACCACTGGTTGTTTCTATTTCACCATTAGTGACGTTTAGGGTTGCAAAACTACTGTTAATTTACCAAAATTACCAGAATCTTCTGTAATTAACAGGTAATCTATGGTAACTTTGGTCATTTATACTTGAATAACTTCTAAAAAAAATTAAAAAATGTTTGTCCATGAGTTTCTAGCAGATAGACCAAATGGTTCAAGAGAAAATTGTCTAATTAAAAAGGCATCTAATCAACAATGGCATTTTCAAATAAGTTTATTTTACTAAGTGTGTAGAAACAATGTAAAGGATATTTTATGCTGAAACCCTCATATTAAACACCAACGTTATTCACTAGTGAAGTCTAGTGTGTGTTTGTGCCTCTGAAATTTGCTGAATATCTCTTCATCTCCAGGTGATGAGGAGCCCCCTGCTGTCAGCTCTCTGCACTACACCGTGCCCACCATCTGTAAAGCTGAGCTTCATCACCATCTAGAGCAGTCTGAAGGACTGGGACTCTTTCCTGTTCCTCCCTTGTAGTGAACTTAACAACATTACATTACCTGGACATGCATGGCCTGTTCATAAGGAATCATTGGATCAAGCCCAGTGACCAAGCCCATGGATTCTAGTGATGTCATCTGCTTCAGAATCTCTGTGGGCTGATAAAACACGGAGGAATGATGTCACGTTTTAGAACGCCGAGGGTGATGTCACTGTTTTGTGAACCTTCTAAGTAGCGGTTGTGTGACTGTGAAGGCAATGCATTATTTAACAATGGTTGTATGTTGTTTTGCAGTGCTGTCCTGTAATTGTTAGTGGTGTAAAGATGTTGAATTCAGACTACACTAGATCTGCTTTTTAAAACACCCCACGCCATACCAGGTTACCAGTTCATCAAATGGCCGACATCAATGTTTCTCAACCTTGGTCCTCTGGTGCATCAAAGAGGTGACACATTTTTGTTCCAGCGCAGAAACACCTGCTTCAACTCCTCTACTGATAATCAAATCCATGATTACTCGAATCTGGTGTGTTAGTGCTGGGCTTGAACACAAATGTGTGACTTCAACGATGTAGTTTGTTAAATACAGGGACAATTATGTTTTGAATGAAAGAGCATTTGTTTGTTACTTTATTTTAATTTATTGTCAATGATGAAATATGAAATAACTTTTTAAAGTATTGTACACCAACACAAGGATACAAGGTGCTGGAACTGAGTGTCAAAGCACTTTTACTTGTTTAAAAAAAAAAATGTAATTCTCGCACCAATTTGGTTTACTGATAGAAAAGGTTTTGACAACTGTTGTGTAAGAGAGCAGATAGGTTGGGAGTACTCACATTTGTATCATATTTTTCAAACCAGCAGTTATGACAATGTTATCTCACAGTAATGGACAGGGGTTTGATTTTAGGGGCATTCTCATTTTATAAACTAAATGCCTTTATTTGGAACTTGGGAAATATACTGTTATTCAACTCTTACAGAGCGAAAAGTAACCCCGTCTTTGTGGGTCTACTTCAGTGTATGTTCTAACAATGTTTTAATGTTTTCCAGTGCCAGTCATTTTGACAACACATTGTTTTTGGAAATAATCTGTTTTATTCCAGTTTTGTATAGTTTTTAGATTCTTTTTTTCTCTCTACGTTTTATATATACACTTTGTACTGTTTTATAGTACTCTAATGTAGGAAATAAGCAAAAAATGAAATTGTAATTTGTTCATTATTGAAGCCTCGGACAACCAAGTCAAGGAGACGAGATTTAGAAGGATGGCTCGGTGAGACACAACCCATTTTCCTGCTCAAAGTGTGTAACTAAACAGGCAAGAACACAATCTGAAATATCATTTACACCCTTTTAGATGGCAACATAGATGTATATTTGATATCTGCCCATTTTGAAGTGGCAACTGATTTCACCAGTAGCACTGTGCCAAGTGCACCGTAAATCCAAGGTCAAGATACAAACTGGTAGTTAAAATACAATGTAACCTATTGCATGTTTTAGTAACTGTCAAATGTGGTGTAATAATTGGTTGGGATAGAATTTATTTTTCACCCTACCCCTACATAAGTCACGTTAGTTTGCCTATTATAAACTTTATGGCTTGCATTAGGACTGACAGTCCGTCAGCACTGCTCAAGTTCAGTAGCAATATGGGAAGTTATTAACCATTATTAATCTACATTTAAAAATTTAAAAAAATAAGATGATGTAGATTACCATCCCATGGTGAATAGACTCTACTATTCAAAAGAGAAAATCACTGTAGAGAGAGGATTAGAAATCACACCAATGACTACATTTCCTATAGGCCTACTTGGTGTGTTACACTCTACACAACTCGATTCTGATACGGGGGTCCAGAACATAATTACAGATCATTTGACTGCAAACCTTGCTTACATTTGTATACGATCACGTCTATTATGTGTGGGAATGCTTGAACAGATTTCCAAAATTAAAATCTCTTGAAGCAGATGGCCAACAGTGAAAAATCTATAAAACAAGCATGTTTTTATTTATTGTGTTTTGCTCAGAAAACTTGGGTGTCCAAATAAAATCACTGGCCACAAGTTGGGGAACCCTGCTGTACTGTATCTCACTGTAAAAGACCCCTTGGTCGCTCTCTCTCTCTCTCTCACACACACACACACACACACACACACACACACACACACACACACACGGTAAAAGTAGTTTAATATTGGATATTCGGTTTTCTCTCGTCAACAGCAATTGAAACAAGCATGCCAATGACTATGAAAATGTTACATTCTGAATCGGGGTTGCATGGAGAACAAAACACAACTTAAAAAACAATATTTTAAAAAATATTTTTGGATTTCAATCTTCAATAGCTCTTAAAGAGTGCCGTGCCTATGGAAAATTATATTTTCTGAATTGGGAAGACGGCGAAAAATTAAAAACATTTGCATTTGGATTATCGGATTTCCACATTCAATAGCTCGTAGCCCTTTAAACTGGTAGACGTGATGCAAATATCCAATATTTTGACAATGATATTCACCTAAATTGGAATGCAGTGGCTGTACAGTAATATTCTATACATGACGTCAGAGCTCATGTTCTCCACTTCACAGCTCTGTATGGGTTTTGACTGACAGACATTCTGAATAGGAGTACAGCGAGCGACAAGTTGCCCCCATCCCTCCCTCTAATTGGGCAATGCTGTAAATTACGCTGACTCAATGTATTTTGAAAAAATGAGATGTTGAGGATTATAATAAATCCAGCTTTGTCATACAAGCAAGCCAAACACCAGTGTCCAAATGTGCACTTCTCATTTCCATATCATAAAACTTAAATAATATACCGTGTCAATGTTTTTGATCACAATGTTTGGTGTAACATTCCAAGATGACATGGCGTTATACCCTGGGTTGTCCTGAACAGAATGAATTTGTTTGCTTGTTGTACTGTATACTTCAGGTATTGTATATGTAACTGAACTAAATGACTATTGCCCCGTAGCACTCACTTATGTCATCATGAAGTGCTTTGACAGGCTAGTTAAAGACCATCTCACCTTCGCCTTACCTGACACCATAGACCATATTTGACCAAGAAGGAGTGTGATCTACTGTATCTCACTGTAAAAGACCCCTTGGTCGCTCTCTCTCTCTCTCTCACACACACACACACACACACACACACACACACGGTAAAAGTAGTTTAATATTGGATATTCGGTTTTCTCTCGTCAACAGCAATTGAAACAAGCATGCCAATGACTATGAAAATGTTACATTCTGAATCGGGGTTGCATGGAGAACAAAACACAACTTAAAAAACAATATTTTAAAAAATATTTTTGGATTTCAATCTTCAATAGCTCTTAAAGAGTGCCGTGCCTATGGAAAATTATATTTTCTGAATTGGGAAGACGGCGAAAAATTAAAAACATTTGCATTTGGATTATCGGATTTCCACATTCAATAGCTCGTAGCCCTTTAAACTGGTAGACGTGATGCAAATATCCAATATTTTGACAATGATATTCACCTAAATTGGAATGCAGTGGCTGTACAGTAATATTCTATACATGACGTCAGAGCTCATGTTCTCCACTTCACAGCTCTGTATGGGTTTTGACTGACAGACATTCTGAATAGGAGTACAGCGAGCGACAAGTTGCCCCCATCCCTCCCTCTAATTGGGCAATGCTGTAAATTACGCTGACTCAATGTATTTTGAAAAAATGAGATGTTGAGGATTATAATAAATCCAGCTTTGTCATACAAGCAAGCCAAACACCAGTGTCCAAATGTGCACTTCTCATTTCCATATCATAAAACTTAAATAATATACCGTGTCAATGTTTTTGATCACAATGTTTGGTGTAACATTCCAAGATGACATGGCGTTATACCCTGGGTTGTCCTGAACAGAATGAATTTGTTTGCTTGTTGTACTGTATACTTCAGGTATTGTATATGTAACTGAACTAAATGACTATTGCCCCGTAGCACTCACTTATGTCATCATGAAGTGCTTTGACAGGCTAGTTAAAGACCATCTCACCTTCGCCTTACCTGACACCATAGACCATATTTGACCAAGAAGGAGTGTGATGGTGCTGCATCCGATGACTTGGCCTCCACAATCCCCTGACCTCAACCAAATTGAGATGGTTTGGGATGAGTTGGACCGCAGAGTGAAGGAAAAGCAGCCAACAAGTAAGTGCTCAGCATATGTGGGAACTCCTTGAAGACCGTTGGATAAGTATTCCTTATGAAGCTGGTTGAGAGAATGCCAAGAGTGCAAAGCTGTTATCAACGCAAAGGGTGGCTAATTTGAAGGATCTCAAATATATAAAATATATTTAGATTTGTCTAACACTTTTTTTTGGTTACTAGATGGTTCCATATGTGTTATTTCATAGTGTTGTCTTCATTATTATTCTACAATGTAGAAAATAGTAAAAAAATAAAAACCCTGGAATGAGTAGGTGTGTCCAAACTTTTGACTGGTACTGTATATTTATATTTCGCTCTGACATTGGTCATGATATTTCTTAACTGTAAAAATGTTCAGGTTTATGTGTATTTGTTATTTTAATTGTATTGCTTTAGGTATTACTGCACTGTTGGAGCTAGAAAGAGAAGCATTTTGTTGTACACGCAATAAAATCTGCAAATCTGTGTCCGCAACCAATAAACTTTTTATTTTATTTGTGAAGAAAATATTCCACAGATCATTCATCTGAATGCACTCATGACTCCATTCTAGGTGTACCGGAATTACTGTTTCTCTGAATTGCATTGTGAAAGCCTAACACTTTAAGATCATATTTTATGATTTAGCTAGGCATGTTGGCAAAAAAACAAATGTTCAAATTATGCCCCCCTGACCCAGATTGCAATTTATAATGGAACATTTTGGGATAAGTATTGTTGTTTACGCAATCCCAAAATGTTCCATTATAAATTGCAATCTGAGTCAGGTGGGCATAATTTGTAAAGGTAGGGATGCAGGGCTGTGTTCCAAACAAAACAACTACAAGTGTGCCTCGTCTAGTTCCTTGATGGCACAGCTACTGTAGGAGGATTCAAAAAGCATCTTTATATTAAATAATTTTTTTAACGTTTATTTAACTAGGCTAGTCAGTTAAGAACAAATTCTTATTTACAATGACAGCCTACCCCTTTCTTTGAGTGATACAAGTGCATTGAAATTATTTAGGAACTGTACACACTTTGGAGAGGCGTGGCCATTGAAAACACCAGTTAAACCTGTCACTCAAACCCCCATCATTTTTTTGTCCATTGTTGCACCTAGCCCATATTTTCCAATAATATTCTTATCATGCTACTGAATGTATCTAGAACATTTTCAGATTTCGTTATCAACAAATGCGGTGAAACGTACAGTAAATATAAAATGCACATGAATCAACAGTGTAATGTTTTTGGATTCAGTCTCGTCCGGTGAACTGTTGTGTCCTCACCTTTAGTCTAATAATTTTACCATAATCTCCAAACTGTTACTTTTTAATTGCTACCATGGTTTTTTCCAGTGGTGTAAAGTACTTAAATAAAAAATACTTTAAGGTACAACTTAAATAGTTTTTGTGGGTACTACTTTACTTAACAATTTATATTTTTGACCACTTTTACTTCACTACATTCCTAATGAAAAGTATGTACTTTTTAATCCATACATTTTCCCTGACATCCAAAAGTACTCTTTACATTTTGAATGCTTAGCAGGACAGGAAAATGGTCCAGTTCACACATTAATCAAGCCTAAACTCAGGAAAAAAAAGAAAAGTCCTCTCACTGTCAACTGCGTTTATTTTCAGCAAACTTAACGTGAAAATATTTGTATGAACATAAGATTCAACAACTGAGACATAAACTGAACAAGTTCCACAGACATATGACTAACAGAAATTGAATAATGTATCCCTGAACAAAGGGGGGGGGGGGGGTCAAAATCAAAAGTAACAGTCAGTATCTGGTGTGGCCACCAGCTGCATTAAGTACTGCAGTGCATCTCCTCCTCATGGACTGCACCAGATTTGCCAGTTCTTGCTGTGAGATGTTACCCCACTCTTCCACCAAGGCACCTGCAAGTTCCCATACATTTCTGGGGGAATGGCCCTAGCCCTCACCCTCCGATCCAACAGGTCCCAGACGTGATCCGGGCTCTTCGCTGGCCAAGGTAGAACACTGACATTCCTGTCTTGCAGGAAATCAAGCACAGAATGAGCAGTATGGCTGGTTGCATTGTCATGCTGGAGGGTCATGTCAGGATGAGCCTGCAGGAAGGGTACCACATGAGGGAGCAGGATGTCTTCCCTGTAACTCACAGCGTTGAGTTTGCCTGCAGTGACAACAAGCTCAGTCCGATGATGCTGTGACACACCGCCCCAGACCATGATGGACCCTTCACCTCCAAATCGATCCCGCTCCAGAGTACAGACCTCGATGTAACACTCATTCCTTCAACGATAAATGCGAATCCGACCATCACCCCTGGTGAGACAAAACTGCGACTCGTCAGTGAAGAGCACTTTTTGCCAGTCCTGTCTGGTCCAGCGAAGGTGGATTTGTGCCCATAGGCGACGTTGTTGCCGGTGCCTTACAACATGCCTACAAGCCCTCAGTCCAGCCTCTCTCAGCCTATTGCGAACAGTCTGAGCACTGATTGGCGGGGTTGTGCGTTCCCGGTGTAACTCGGGCAGTTGTTGTTGCCATCCTGTGCCTGTCCCGCAGGTGTGATGTTCGGATGTACCGATCTTGTGCAGGTGTTGTTACACGTGGTCTGCCACTGCGAGGATGATCAGCTGTCCGCCCTGTCTCCCTGTAGCGCTGTCTTAGGCGTCTCACAGTCCGGACATTGCAATTTATTGCCCTGGCCACATCTGCAGTCTACATGCCTCCTTGCAGCATGCCTAAGGCACATTCACGCAGATGAGCAGGGACCCTGGGCATCTTTCTTTTGGTGTTTTTCAGAGTCAGTAGAAAAGCCTCTTTAGTGTCCTAAGTTTTCATAACTGTGACCTTAATTGCCTACCGTCTGTAAGCTGTTAGTGTCTTAACGACCGTTTCACAGGTGCATGTTCATTAATTGTTTATGGTTCATTGAACAAGCATGGGAAACAGTGTTTAAACCCTTTACGATGAAGATCTGTGAAGTTATTTGGATTTTTACGAATTATCTTTGAAACACAGGGTCCTGAAAAAGGGAGGTTTCTTTTTTGCTGAGTTTACGTGTTGTGATAATTGCGTTGTTGTTTTACAACCTGTTAGTATAAGATATGTCTTGCCACCATGATATATAAGTCTAAGGCCGAGAAAATAAGAAGACACAGTGGCAAAATAAATTCAACCACACCTTTGTTTCATCACAAAATTGGAGAGCAACATCTGTCTCGCATATTGCATGTAACAAACTGTTACAGGAACCTACCAATCAATCAAGTTAATATTTCCGATGTTTACGGACCACTAAACAACTATTGATTTAGAACACTGGAGAGTTACCGCAAGTCGCAAAGAAAACAAGAGCTGCTTCCACTAATTCCAGCACCATTTCAACTTCAACATTTCAACAGCATTAAATCAAAAGATTCCAAAAACAAATTAGTCCGATCAACGTAAGCTAAATATCATGTGTCTGTCCAAGGTCTGATTTGTGTGTGTGTGTGTGTGTGTGTAAGTATAAAAAACAAGTTTACCCACCCTACTTGTAAAGAAACACCAATGCCATCCTCCTCTCTTTCATGTTGCCGAAACGGTCTATGACTCTGTCATACAGTACCCGATTTTAGTTTTTGTAGTCCCAGGCTACCTGGTTAACATGCTTGCTCGCTTGCCTAATAGGAGCTGGCAGGGTGAAAAATGCACTAAAATAAGGCCTGTTTTTTCGCGATTACTTCAAAACAACGGCAAGCAGTTGGGAAATATGGTAATCTTATGAAACTAGACTCCACGGTGGATGCAATAAACTAGTTTCTATCAGAAAAGAACGTTAATAAAATTTTATGTGTCCAGGCTACTATCTACACGGATTTCAGAGCACTCTCGTCTGAGTGTACCAGAGCGCAGAATACCAGAGCACAGTAGCCTAATAAACAAATAACCACATTTCATTAATAAAATAAAGATAAAAAATACTCTATCAAAATGCAGATGTTGACTTAGTTATGGATCCATAATGAATTACTATGGGAATACATATCACTGATTTACAGAAATATTGGGACAAAGTTGTCTGAAGAAGGCAAATAATTTTGAATCCTGCAATCCTGTAACTTATTCCCGACAATCACGTTTTACAGCGCCATATTTTCCATCCCACCCTAACGGAAACCCTTAGGGTTTCATTTTTCTCTGAATGGAAACACCATAAGCCAAATTTCTTAAAATCAATCCCATATACTATGTTATTACAAAAAAGGTTTTAAAATCTCTGGTAATGCCAATACGGAATACTATCAAATGCTTCTCAAAGATGCCCTCTGGTGGTCAAACTAGCAATAACTTGCAGTAACAGGAGAAATGGCTGAGAATTAAATGACGTGCCACAGAATGCTGCAGCAGCCCGCAGGGTGTGCCGCAGTATGACAACTTTTAAAGGAGGAACCACTGTAACTTCCTTTCATGGGCAACGATTAGCCAGGTAGTTAACATTAGCCTACTACATCTAGCTACATATTGATCTCTCATTCTTTCAGGCCAGAGGCACAATGTATGAATTTATGGTTGGATCAGAATCACCATTATTATCATTGGCCAGTACGGAGAATTAAGTAAAGTCCAAATCCCGATCTCCATCCATGGTTAATTTAGGAAAGGGCAAGTTTTAGCTAGCTAGCTAGACACCAGAAAACAACAACACAATAACATGCAACAATTCATTTTTTTTCTTCTGTAAATTACATTTGGCTTCTGATGTGATTGTTGTGAAGCCAAACCACACAAAAAATGGTGTGATAAGACGATTCAGACTAGAGCTCACTCAGTTTAGCTCAACACTGAATGGCTATTATTGTTTGTTTTTTTTATCAAGGGAGGCCAAATGCTCGCTGGCTTCCCTTACGTTCAATGCTACGGGCAGCAACATTATCACTTGTTGTTGATTCTTCACAAAAAAATACAGTTTTATATCTTTATGTTTGAAGCCTGAAATGTGGCAAAAGGTCGCAAAGTTCAAGGGGGCCGAATACTTTCGCAAGGCACTGTACATTCTGTCTCTTTTGAATTGAATGAAAATTAGGAAACACAGAGAGAATAAATATTTTATTTATTTCACCTTTATTTAACCAGGTAGGCAAGTTGAGAACAAGTTCTCATTTACAATTGCGACCTGGCCAAGATAAAGAAAAGCAGTTCGACACATACAACGACACAGAGTTAGTTACACATGGAGTAAAACAAACATACAGTCAATAATACAGTACAAACAAGTCTATATACGATGTGAGCAAATTAGGTGAGATAAGGGAGGTAAAGGCAAAAAAAGGCCATGGTGGCAAAGTAAATACAATATACAGTGCCTTGCGAAAGTATTCGGCCCCCTTGAACTTTGCGACCTTTTGCCACATTTCAGGCATCAAACAGAAAGATATAAAACTGTATTTTTTTGTGAAGAATCAACAACAAGTGGGACACAATCATGAAGTGGAACAACATTCATTGGATATTTCCAACTTTTTTAACAAATCAAAAACTGAAAAATTGGGCGTGCAAAATTATCCAGCCCCCTTAAGTTAATACTTTGTAGCGCCACCTTTTGCTGCGATTACAGCTGTAAGTCGCTTGGGGTATGTCTCTATCAGTTTTTCACATCGAGAGACTGAAATTTTTTCCCATTCCTCCTTGCAAAACAGCTCGAGCTCAGTGAGGTTGGATGGAGAGCATTTGTTAACAGCAGTTTTCAGTTCTTTCCACAGATTCTCGTTTGGATTCAGGTCTGGACTTTGACTTGGCCATTCTAACACATGGATATGTTTATTTTTGAACCATTCCATTGTAGATTTTGCTTTATGTTTTGGATCATTGTCTTGTTGGAAGACAAATCTCCGTCCCAGTCTCAGGTCTTTTGCAGACTCCATCATGTTTTCTTCCAGAATGGTCCTGTATTTGGATCCATCCATCTTCCCATCAATTTGAACCATCTTCCCTGTCCCTGCTGAAGAAAAGCAGGCCCAAACCATGGCGCTGCCACCACCATGTTTGACAGTGGGGATGGTGTGTTCAGCTGTGTTGCTTTTACGCCAAACATAACGTTTTGCATTGTTGCCAAAAAGGTCAATTTTGGTTTCATCTGACCAGAGCACCTTCTTCCACATGTTTGGTGTGTCTCCCAGGTGGCTTGTGGCAAACTTTAAACGACACTTTTTATGGATATCTTTAAGAAATGGCTTTCTTCTTGCCATTCTTCCATAAAGGCCAGATTTGTGCAATATACGACTGATTGTTGTCCTATGGACAGAGTCTCCCACCTCAGCTGTAGATCTCTGCAGTTCATCCAGAGTGATCATGGGCCTCTTGGCTGCATCACTGATCAGTCTTCTCCTTGTATGAGCTGAAAGTTTAGAGGGACGGCCAGGTCTTGGTAGATTTGCAGTGGTCTGATACTCCTTCCATTTCAATATTATCGCTTGCACAGTGCTCCTAGGGATGTTTAAAGCTTGGGAAATCTTTTTGTATCCAAATCCGGCTTTAAACTTCTTCACAACAGTATCTCGGACCTGCCTGGTGTGTTCCTTGTTCTTCATGATGCTCTCTGCGCTTTTAACGGACCTCTGAGACTATCACAGTGCAGGTGCATTTATACGGAGTCTTGATTACACACAGGTGGATTGTATTTATCATCATTAGTCATTTAGGTCAACATTGGATCATTCAGAGATCCTCACTGAACTTCTGGAGAGAGTTTGCTGCACTGAAAGTAAAGGGGCTGAATAATTTTGCACGCCCAATTTTTCAGGTTTTGATTTGTTAAAAAAGTTTGAAATATCCAATAAATGTCGTTCCACTTCATGATTGTGTCCCACTTGTTGTTGATTCTTCACAAAAAAATACAGTTTTATATCTTTACGATTGAAGCTATGAAGCTAGATATGTTGCAAAAGGTCGCAAAGTTCAAGGGGGCCGAATACTATCGCAGGGCATTGTAGCATGTAAAACACTGGAATGGTAGATTTGAAGTGGAAGAATGCAAAGTAGAAATACAAATAATGGTGTGCAAAGGAGCTAAATAAATAAATAAATACAGTAGGGAAAGAGGTAGTTGTTTGGGCTAAATTATTGGTGGGCTATGTACAGGTGCAGTAATCTGTGAGCTGCTCTGACAGTTGGTGCTTAAAGCTAGTGAGGGAGATAAGTGTTTCCAGTTTCAGAGATTTTTGTAGTTCGTTCCAGTCATTGGCAGCAGAGAACTGGAAGGAGAGGCGGCCAAAGAAATAATTGGTTTTGGGGGTGACTAGAGAGATATACCTGCTGGAGTGTGTGCTACAGGTGGGAGATGCTATGGTGACCAGCGAGCTGAGATAAGGGGGGACTTTACCTAGCAGGGTCTTGTAGATGACATGGAGCCAGTGGGTTTGGCGACGAGTATGAAGCGAGGGCCAGCCAACGAGAGCGTACAGGTCGCAATGGTGGGTAGTATATGGGGCTTTGGTGACAAAATGGATTGCACTGTGATAGACTGCATCAAATTTGTTGAGTAGGGTATTGGAGGCTATTTTGTAAATGACATCGCCGAAGTCGAGGATTGGTAGGATGGTCAGTTTTACAAGGGTATGTTTGGCAGCATGAGTGAAGGATGCTTTGTTGCGAAATAGGAAGCCAATTCTAGATCTAACTTTGGATTGGACATGTTTGATGTGGGTCTGGAAGGAGAGTTTACAGTCTAACCAGACACCTAGGTATTTGTAGTTGTCCACGTATTCTAAGTCAGAGCCGTCCAGAGTAGTGATGTTGGACAGGCGGGCAGGTGCAGGCAGCGATCGGTTGAAGAGCAAATATACATAATTGCTGGGGTTTTTTCCATCCTTTTTGGGGGATAAATCTTTTGGCATCCATGAATACACGCCACTGTTTCATCATCATGGCATGTTTGGTTCAATAACTATTGACGAGAGAACCGAATATCCAATATAAAACACATTTTACCTTGGTCTCCCGCACACACACACACACACACACACTGTTGATGGGCGGTGCTTGAAGCGGCGATACAACTCCACAGTGGACCATAGTCTGTGTTTCATGATGCGTCAACGCATGAAACAACTGTAGCCACAGAAAAAAATAAACCAAAAACCTGATGGTTAAAAAACGAAGCTATGCTACTTCAAGGGCGATGCGTTATGGATGTAGATTTTGACGAGTCAAAGTGAAAGTTTGCCATTGACGACTTTTTTTATTATAATCGGAAAAACGGTTTTATTCAGATTTTATGATCGGACTGTTTTGAGTTTACAGTCTATGTATGACGACAGAAGATCATAGTCTTGTTTCCTCTTTCCAATAACTTGACAGTTTTTGGGGGAATAACCTACATCACGTTGGAACACATCTAATCACATGCAAACAGGCAATGGAAACAAAGAAGATTCAAGGTAAGATGTTTTTTCTATCATACAAACTTTCTTATGTAGATAGCTGAAACCCAACCAATAGGATTTGCCATAACTGCTTAATCCATACAGTCGACACCAACTACGAAGATGTTATTATATGATACTTTTCGTGGGATACATTGTGATGTTGCAGCCTAGTGTCAATAAAAACAGGTTTTCATCATAAAGTATTATATCCATATTCTGACTTGAGCTAAATTATACCTTGCCTGAACCTGAGGAAACTCATCAGCGACACTAAAAATGTACTTCCGGGCCACGGAATTTCAAACCGTTCTAAATAATGGTCCTCTGCTTAATAGTGGAAGTGTCAATAATCTGTATTTATTAATAATATATGAAAAATAATTGTCTAAACATCAATAATGATTCATATTTGTTCATATTTAAGAGACATTTTCATTACATTTAGGTTTTAAAACGTCTTCCAATGAGAAATAAATGCCACCAATGCAAATAACTGTATATGAAATACATATTGGCTTATAGAGCAAAAACGATTCTAGGTGCCACAGTAAAATTATTGTATTGAATACTCAGTAGGGTCTGTAGAATGCATAGATGGTGTCCTTTCATTTGGCACTGAATAATTAGATCCCCTCTACTGGTCTTGACAAGAAGAAGAAAAACTACTGTCAGGGGAGTTTCTCTTCTGCACTGTTCAACGGTGGTGGGGAAAAAGTACCCAATTGTCATACTTGAGTAAAAGTACAGATAACTTAAAACAAAATTACACAAGTAAAAGTGAAAGTCACCCAGTAATATACTACTTGAGTAAACGTGTAAAAGTATTTGGTTTTAAATATACTTACATATCAAAAGTAAAATTGCTAAAATATACTTAAGTATCAAAAGTAAAAGTATAAATAATTTCAAATTCCTTATTAAGCAAACCAGATGGCACAATTTTCTTGTTTTTTTGTAATTTATGGATAGCCAGAGGCACACTTCAACACTCAGACATAATTTACAAACGAAGCATGTGTGTTTAGTGAGTCCACCAGATCAATGGCAGTAGGGATGACCAGCGATGTTCTCTTGATAAGTGCGCGAATTGGATCATTTTCCTGTCATGCTAAGTATTCAAAGTGTAACAAGTACTTTTGTGTGTTAAGGAAAATGTATGGAGTAAAAAGTACATACTTTTCTTTATGAATGTAGTTAAGTAAAAGTTGTCAAAAATACTTAAGTAGTACTTTAAAGTATTTTTTAAAAGTACTTTACACCTCTGCTGTTCAACAAATCCAGTAAATGTATATGAGGAGTGTCGCCAGAGATACTTTGGAAGAGATCGGAAATTACATTTGAATTGTATTAACGGCCATTGTGTATGTTGTCCATGCGGTGCATTCTGCAATTATGAGACAAGGAGTACTCTCCTTGGAGTCAATTGGGCGCTAGCTCAAAAACTCAACATGAGCATGAATTTCGTCAACAAGAAGTACAATATTACAAATCTTTTATGAGATGTGAGAAAATTAACTCTGTAATATCGTACAGCTTTGGAATCTTGGCATTATGTACTTTTTTGAGGAAAATCGTCAGGTTTCTCCACTCATACCCTGACTAGCTTAGCATAACAATGTGAACGCGATTGGTCGATAGTCTGCTGGGCGTTATGCGTTCCTCCATTCATTGTCTAATGCGATTCCTATCTCCTCCTTTCTCTAATATCTCTGGTGTCGCAGAGGCTAGAACCTGAGTGACATTGAGTAATATTCTTATTCTTCTGTAGTAACATAGTCATTGAGTAGGTTGGGTAGTGCTATGACCAGTTAGTATATTGTAGACCCAGTGACTGTGAGGAGGATGATAATGATATAGTAGTTTATAATAGGAAGTGTATCTCAATAAGGCATCTCCATCTCCAAACATTCTCCAATTGTCTTTTTGTCCACATATTGACCAGAGTGAGGTCAGTATCAGCTTACAGTGTATGATGCCACTAAGGAGTTAAAACGTGTCAGAACATCTCCTTGTTCTACTGTAGCTGATGACTCAGGTTTGCCTAGTCCTCTGTGATTTACTGTCTGTGTCTGTCTATCAGAGTCAGTCCTCAGAGTCAGTCCTCAGGGTCAGACACTGGTGGCCTCTGCTACTTGTAATGTTTTGTCACATCTTTGTCATCCCATTCGTGGTCTTTAGGAAAGCAAACATAGCATCAAGGTGTTGATGCCTCTCTGTGGCTTGTTTTAATTTTTTTTATTTAACCTTTATTTAACTTGGCAAGTCAGTTAAGAACAAATTCTTATTTACAATGACGGCCTACACCGGCCAAACCTGGACGACGCTGGGCCAATTCTCCGCCCTATGGGACTCCCAATCACGGCTGGTTGTGATACTGCCTGTGTTGTTGGAATCTTCAGGAATTCCAGCTACTGCCTAAGAGTTCTGATTCTAATTCACAATTCCATTTGTTCCAGTTCTCAGAATGCTTTCTGTTCTATTCTGTCTCATCCACGTGCTTATGACTGTCACATGATGACAGAAATTAACTATAAAGGAACTGTATGATTGTTCTTATCAGCCTCTGCCTTTCATAACACTTTCAGATGTCTTTGCTTGAGAAATAGGAATGTTTCTCTGGCTAAGCTCCGGTTGGTATACAAAGCAGTCAAAAGCCACCACGACGGACGAGGCTACTGGCTTTTCACCTGTTGTATCTTTCTAAATCAGCAGTTGTTCAGGCCTCAGCTCTTGAGGCAACTGTTAAGTTGAGTTGTGGTAGTACCCTGGTTGTCTACACTGTCTCGGGCTTGTGCATACCAGGATTTGTCCGGTATGTGGGCAAGTCACGTTTTTTGGGGGGCTGTGAACACATGGTGTGAACTGAACAGAACAGCAGTGGGTGAACCCAGGCGTGTGTCCCAATTGGCACCCTATTCCCGACACAGTGCACTACTTTTGACCAGGGAGAGAATAGGGTGCCATTTGGGACCAGCCATGCCAGGGCCAGGCCAGGGGAGAGGACCAGTGGAGCGTGCTCACCAGTAATCCCCAACCTAATCCCCTTTCAATGTGTCAGACAAAATCATCTTTTGATATGGACTGACGGCCGCGCTGCTCCTCCGCTGGTTCCCACTCCACGTCCCCTTCCCGGGATTAGCTCTCTCGCCTCCAAATTCTCGCTCTCTCAGAGTCCTTCCCTGTGTTTTCTACAGATGGTAGGAGTTCTCACTCTGTCCGGCTTCCCTCAGCCCAGTCCTCTCACAGTCAGCCTCTACTTATATGGTTTCACTCTGTCTCTATTTGCCCCAGGGTAGAGAGGGACTTTCTATCTCTTCCTCACACACAAGTTCACTCACCGAGTTCAGCATGGCCAGTGAAGTAATGGCAGATTTCGGGGAGATTGTGTGCATGCCTGATTGCATAGTGGTAGAGGGAGTGCTGCTGGAAACCTTCTGCGGAGGACTGGACAATCTCCCTCCCTCTCTACCCTCTCTCCCTCGATCGCCATCTCTCTCACTTGTAGGGCGGAAGGTGGCAGTGTGTTTAGTAGCTGTCTGTAATACAGTATTCCACTCCCCTCTTTAAAAACAATCCCCATATACTGTAATTATTCATTTTCTGTTACAAATCTCAAGGATCCAATGGACAAAGCATTTCTCTCTGGAAAGAATGGAAGATTCTTTTCACAGTTACTGTTACAACACTTCTCTATTAGGTTCAAGTGAAAGGGAACGTTCTAACAATCAAGATTATGTCGCCCCTATTATGCCCTGCTGTCCTTAATGAGGAAGAAATTAATTCTGCTCATGTTGCATGCAGTCTCCATGTAGTGCCTCAGTTGATAAAGTGTCTTATTACGTACTATTATCATTATATAATAGCTAATTTGATGGGGTTGTCCTTTGCCCTTGAACCATATGTGTTGTAGTGTGAGTCAATGCTGTGTTCCCACAGGAAATGGATGCAGACGGAGTTCTGAGAACACATTGTGTTGTTTCAATGATATACAGTATCGTGGTCTGGGGCTTGGGGCTGGTCCTCCTAGCAGTTACAGGGAAGAGGTTGTGGGCAGTGTGAATCTGTCCCTCCCTGCCAACTATGGTACAGAAAGGGGGATACCAGTTGTACAACTGAATGCATTCAACTGAAATGTGTCTTCTGCATTTAACCCAACCCCTTTGAATTAGAGAGGTGTGGGGGGCTGCCTTAAAATCGAGATCCACATCTTCAGCGCCCGGGGAACAGTTGCTTAACTAACTTGTTTTGGGAAAAGGTACAGATTTTTACCTTGTCAGCTCGGGGATTCGATCCAGCAACCTTTTGTTTATTGGCCCAACACTCTAACCACTAGGCTACCTGCCATTCAAATTCTAGGGCTGCATGATATGGGCAGAAAATCTTATTTGCGATTTTTGTACCAAATATTGCGATTTGCGGTTTTACTTGCGATTATACACTGAACAAAAATATAAATGCAACATGTAAAGTGTTAGTCCCATGTTTCATGAGCTGAAATAAAAGTTCCCATACATTTTCCATATGCACAAAAAGTTTATTTCTGTCGAATTTTCTGCACACATTTGTTTACATCCCTGTTGTAACGGCAGATTTCCTCCTCTTCGTCAGAAGAGGAGTAAGGATCGGACCAAGATGCGGCGTGGTAAGTGTTCATGACGATTTTAATAAAAAAAGCACTGAACACTATGAAATACAAAAACAATAAACTAATACGTGAAATAACCAAACCGAAAAAGTACAGTGTGGCGACAAACACTCACACGGAAACAAACACCCACAAACACCCGCTACCTAAATATGGTTCTCAATCAGGGACAACGATAAACAGCTGCCTCTGATTGAGAACCATATCAGGCCAAACACAGAAATAGAAAAAAACCTATAAACACAAACATAGACTGCCCACCCCAACTCACGCCCTGACCATACTAAATAAAGACAAAACAAAGGAAATAAAGGTCAGAACGTGACACCTGTCAGTGATAATTTCTCCTTTACCAAGATAATCTATCCACCTGACAGATGTGGCATATCAAGTAGCTGATTAAACAGCATGATCATTACACAGGTACACCTTGTGCTGGGGACAATATAAAATAAAAATGTGCAGTTTTGTCACACAACACAATGCCACAGATGTCTCAAGTTTTGAGAGCGTGTGCAATTTGCATGCTGACTGCAGGAATGTCCACCAGAGCTGTTGCCAGAGAATGTAATATTATTTTCTCTACCATAACCCGCCTCCGTCGCAGTTTTAGAGAATCTGTCAGTACGTCCAACCAGCCGCAGAACACCCGGTTAGGGGAGGCCCGGCTGGGATGTCCTTGTCCCATCGCACTCTAGCGACTCCATGTGGCTGTACGGTGCCAGCTGTATGGTGTTTCCTCTAATACATTGGTGCGGCTGGTTTCGGGTTAAGCGAGCAGTGTGTCAAGAAACAGTGCAGCTTGGCAGGGTCGTGTTTCGGTGGATGCATGGCTCTCAACCTTCACGTCTCCCGAGTCCATACAGGAGTTGCAGAGATGGGACAAGACTAACTACCAATTGGGGAGAAAAGAGCTCAAAATAAATACAAATAAAACATAAATAAAAAAATGTAATTGACCCATTGTCAAATGCACTGTTAAAGATCCACTATGCAGAAATCGCTCCGGCATTTTTTGGTTGCAAATTCTTTTGTTTCAGTTTGTGACAAAACAAGCACGTATAGTGTATAGAATCATTGTACCATCTAAACCGCTGTGAAATATATTGTCCATAACCAAAAATATTGTATTTTCAGCTGGTGTACAAAACCGAAAGTAAAAAATGCAAAAATGAAACTTAAGAATAAGAAGCATAGCATTAACGCACATAGAACATATTTACTGCTTCTTAGACTTGCCTTCAATGCGAATGACAGATCTATAACACACATTTCTATGTGAATTTGGTCCGGTCGCCCAAAAAGTTACATATTGCAGCTTTAAGAATGGGAAGCTAAGAAATAATGCACATAGAACAGATCTACTGCTTCTTAGACTTGCTTTCATTGTGAATGACAGATCTATAACACACATTTCGATGTGCATTTGTTTCTTTCCATAATATGGACTTGGTATTTTACCAAATAGAGTTATCTTCTGTGTACCATTCCTACCCTGTCACAGCACAACTGATTGGCACAAACACATTAAGAAGGAAAGAAATTCCACAAATTAACTTTTAACAAGGCACACCTGTTAATTGAAATGCATTCCAGGTGACTACCTCATGAAGCTGGTTAAGAGAATGCTAAGATTGTGCAAAGCTGTCATCAAGGCAAAGGGTGGGTCCTTTGAATAATCTAATTTGTTGAATACTTTTTTGGTTACTACATAATTCCATATGTGTTATTTCATAGTTTTGATGTCTTCACTATTATTCTGCAATGTAGAAAATAATAAAAATAAATAAAAACCCATAAATGAGTAGGTGTGTCCAAGCTTTTGACTGGTACTGTATGCGCATACAACAGACCTGAGATTAGGGCAGGCTATAGCCATGCCTCTTTCTGCTGTAGTTGTTTGCCAACACGTGGGTGTGTGTGTGTGTGTGTGTATCTTTGTGCTGGAAGTGTCTGAATGTCAGTTTCCCTCGCTGCAGAACGGAAAGTGTGTGTTGTTGGAAAGTGTGAGAGCAGCACCCTTGGGTCTGGGCTGGAAGGCCTGCTGACACACACACACATGCGTACACCCACTCATGCTCATGCTCATGCTTACGCAAACACTCACAACATCCAACAGGCTCTACCCACACACACATGCATACTGAGGACTGAAAATGTATATTTTGAAGATACACATTCAGTCAATCCAGCCATTCAATTCAATCGTTTTATTTTACATCCAAAGCCCTTCTTTAATTTCTGCTCCTAATCCGACCGTGATATTATTGAACCCAGACTGTGAGCGCTGCAGCTATAGGGCCGAGACTGCATCTAATGACTTTAGCAGGTGTAGACAAATAGCCATAGAGCATAATCCTAAAATAAGACGTCTTCTCCCCTGCAGCTCATTTGAAGCCTAGGGTCCCAGACACTGGATAGCCCTGTATTGCCGGGGCCGTGGACTAGCTTCTATCCCATAATACATCATATTCTGCTGCTGTGAAGAGAGACTTTCTCAGACTGAAACCTGAGAGCTAGGCCAACGCTTTGATATGGAGCTGAGGGGCGAGAGGGGGAGGGAATGAGGGATAAAGGGATGGGAGAGAGGGGGAGTGTGGAGAGGGAGGGGTGAGGTGAATCGGTGGCATTCTGTCAGATCATAACATACTGCAGACAGGAGCTCTGGCTACCTCTCTCCTCCTCCCTCTCCCTCTCGGTCGCTCTCTCAATTCAAAGGGGCGTTATTGGCATGGGAAACGTGTTGACATTGCCAAAGCACGTGCAATAAACAATAAACAAAAGTGAAGACAAAACAACGTCAACAAAAAAATTATTAGAATTTAACAGTAAATATTGCCCTCAAAAAGGTTTTTAAAATATAGACTAAGTGATATGTTATCAGCTATGTACAGTGTTTTAGCGATGTGTAAATAGTTGTAGTACAAATAGTAGGGGAAGATAAATAAACGATCATATTGGTGGTATTTACAATGTTGTTTGTGTTCCACTGGTTTCCCAAGATAAAAGATTTAAGTGCCTTTGAAAGGGTTATGGTAGCAGGTGCCAGGCTCACCGGTTTGTGTCAAGAACTGCCATGCTGCTGTTTTTTTATTTTTACATTCAACGGTTACCTGTGTGTATAAAGGATGGTCCACAACCCAAAGGACATCCAACTCAATATTAGGAAGGTGTTCCTAATGTTTCGTACACAATCCATGTCTCGATTTTCTTAAGGCTTCAAAAAAAATCCTTCTAAATACTCCCTTTCATCTACACTGATTGAAGTGCATTTAACAAGTGACATCAATAAGGGAACATAGCTTTCACCTGGTCAGTCATGGAAAGAGCAGGTGTAATGTGCAGTGTGTATCTGCTGTTTACTTATTTAACTCACCTCAACGTCATTGCTTTCAACGTGTAGTGACGTGTACGGATCCGTATCACCAACCAACATAGATACATCCTCTTCCACGGTGAAAAGTCATGGCCGCTTAGGCATGATCATTTTTGAGTAATGAAGTGATTAAAAAAAAATATATATATACTGTATATACAGTGGGGCAAAAAAGTATTTAGTCAGCCACCAATTGTGCAAGTTCTCCCACTTAAAAAGATGAGAGAGGCCTGTAATTTTCATCATAGGTACACTTCAACTATGACAGACAAAAAGAAAAAAAAAATCCAGAAAATCACATTGTAGGATTTTTTATGAATTTATTTGCAAATTATGGTGGAAAATAAGTATTGGGTCAATAACAAAAGTTTATCTCAATACTTTGTTATATACCCTTTGTTGGCAATGACAGAGGTCAAAAGTTTTCTGTAAGTCTTCACAAGGTTTTCACACACTGTTGCTGGTATTTTGGCCCATTCCTCCATGCAGATCTCCTCTAGAGCAGTGATGTTTTGTGGCTGTTGCAGGGCAACACGGACTTTCAACTCCCTCCAAAGATTTTCTATGGGGTTGAGATCTGGAGACTGGCTAGGCCACTCCAGGACCTTGAAAAGCCACTCCTTCGTTGCCCGGGCGTTGTGTCATTGTCATGCTGAAAGACCCAGCCACGTTTCATCTTCAATGCCCTTGCTGATGGAAGGAGGTTTTCACTCAAAATCTCACGATACATGGCCCCATTCATTCTTTACTTTACACGGATCAGTCATCCTGGTCCCTTTGCAGAAAAACAGCCCCAAAGCATGATGTTTCCACCCCTATGCTTTACAGTAGGTATGGTGTTCTTTGGATGCATTCTTTGTCCTCCAAACGCGACGAGTTGAGTTTTTACCAAAAAGTTATAATTTGGTTTCATCTAACCATATGACATTCTCCCAATCTTCTTCTGGATCATCCAAATGCTCTCTAGCAAACTTCCGACAGGCCTGGACATGTACTGGCTTAAGCAAGGGGACACGTATGGCACTGCAGGATTTGAGTCCCTGGCGGCGTAGTGTGTTACTGATGGTAGGCTTTGTTACTTTGGTCCCAGCTCTCTGCAGGTCATTCACTTGGTCCCCCCGTGTGGTTCTGGGATTTTTGCTCACCGTTCTGGTGATCATTTTGACCCCCCACGGGGTGAGATCTTGCGTGGAGCCCCAGATCGAGGGAGATTATCAGTGGTCTTGTATGTCTTCAACTTTCCTAATAATTGCTCCCACAGTTGATTTCTTCAAACCAAGCTGCTTACCTATTGCAGATTCAGTCTTCCCAGCCTGGTGCAGGTCTACAATTTTGTTTCTGGTGTCCTTTGACAGCTCTTTGGTCTTGGCCATAGTGGAGTTTGGAGTGTGACTGTTTGAGGTTGTGGACAGGTGTATTTTATACTGATAACAAGTTCAAACAGGTTCCATTAATACAGGTAACGAGTGGAGGACAGAGGAGCCTCTTAAAGAAGAAGTTACAGGTCTGTGAGAGCCAGAAATCTTGCTTGTTTGTAGGTGACCAAATACTTATTTTCCACCATAATTTGCAAATAAATTCATAAAAAATCCTACAATGTGATTTTCAGGATTTTTTTTCCTCATTTTGTCTGTCATAGTTGAAGTGTACCTATGATGAAAATTACAGGCCTCTCTCATCTTTTTAAGTGGGAGAACTTGCACAATTGGTGGCTGACTAAATACTTTTTTGCCCCACTGTATATATCAAATGACTGCATGCCCTATTTTCTGGTGGATGACAAGTTGTAAGCAAGTTCATTTTGCAATATTGACACAGATATTGTTAGAAAAACAAGGCCGTTAGCGGGCCGCTATACTAATTTAAAGAAAGGCCGTCGGCGACCGCCATGGGTTTTGTTAATCAGTTGTTTATGATCTGATGAGGTGTGGAGTTGGAGTTATATTGTGTACCTCGTGAGGTGTACCGTGTGTTCCCAGGAGTTGCAATGCTGAAGAATGTTGGGTGGGGTTAGGAGGGCACACATTGCTCAGGAAGTGTGTGTGTGTGAGAGCTCACTTTCCTTTCCTGACCCAGGTACAGTGAGCGAGATCAGGAAACAGAGCACTGTGAATCTCTCACGGTGCCCCTCCCTTCTCTTGCTCCCTTCTCTCTCTCGCTTTCTCAATTCAATTCAAATGGGCTTTATTAGCATGGGAAACATTAGAATCAAATCAAATTTATTGGTCACATGCAGATATTTAGCAGATGTTATTGCGGGTGTAGCGAAATGCTTGAGTTCCTAGCTCCAACAGTGCAATAGTATCTAACAATTCACAACAATACGCAAATCTAAAAGTAATAGAATTGAATTAAAAAATATATAACTATTAGGACAATCAATGTCAGAGTGGCAAAATCCAGTATAATATAATACAGTATATACATATGAGCTGAGCAGTATGTAAACATTTTTAAAGTGACTAGTGTTCCATTATTAACGTGGCCAGTGATTCCATGTCTATGTATACAGGGCAGCAGCCTCTAAGGTACAGGGTTGAGTAACTGGGTGGTGGCCGGCTAGTGATGACTATTTAACAGTCTGATGGCCTTGAGATAGAAGCAGCTTTTCAGTCAATCGGTCCCAGCTTTGATGCACCTGTACTGACCTCGCCTTCTGGATGATAGTGGGGTGAACAGGCCGTGGCTCAGGTGGTTGATGTTCTTGATGATCTTTTTGCCCTTTCTGTGACATTGGGTGCTGTGATGAGCTTAATGATGAGCTTGAAAGGTACCCTGGTGTTAAAGGCTGAGCTGTAGTCAATGAACAGAATTCTGACATAGGTATTCCTCTTCGCCATTTGAGATACGGCAGTGTGATGGTGATTGCAGCGTCTGTGGATCTATTGGGGTGGTAAGCAAATTGAAGTGGTCTAGGGTGTCAGGTAAGGTAGAGGTGATATGATCCTTAACTAGCCTCTCAAAGAACTTCATGATGACAGAAGTTTGTGCTATGGGGCGATAGTCATTTAGTTCAGTTACCTTTGCTTTCTTGGGTACAGGAACAATGGTGGACATCTTGAAGCAAGTGAGGACAGCAGGCTGGAATATGGAGAGATTGAATATGTCCGTAAACACTCCAGCCAGCAGGTCTGCACATGCTCTCAGGACGCGGCTGGTGATGCCATCTGGGCCGGCAGCCTTGCAAGGGTTAACACGCTTAAATGTCTTACTCACGTTGGCCATGGAGAACGAGAAGCTACAATCCTTGGGGACGGGCTGCGCCGGTGGCACTGTGTTAATCTCAAAGCGGGCAAAGAAGGTTTTTAGCTTGTCTGGGAGCAAGACATCGGTGTCCGCAACATGTTGGTTTTCACTTTGTAATCCGTGATTGTTTGTAGACCCTGCCACATAAGTCTCGTGTCTGAGCCGTTGAATTGTGACTCCACTTTGTCTCTGTACTGACGTTTTGCCTGTTTGATTGTCTTATGGAGGGAATAACTACACTGTTTGTATTAGACCGTATTTCCACTCACCTTGCCATGGTTAATTGCGGTGGTTCGCGCTTTCAGTTTTGCGCAAACGCTGCCATCGATCCACAGTTTCTGGTTTGGGTAGGTTTTAATTGTCACAGTGGGAACAACATGCCATATACACTTCCTGATGAACTCAGTTACCGTATCCATGTAAGTGTCAATGTTATTCTCAGAGGCTATCCGGAACATATCCCAGTCCGCGTGATCAAAACAATCTTGAAGCATGGATTTCATTTGGTCAAACCAGTGTTGAATAGACCGTAGCATGTGTACTTCCTGTTTGAGTTTCTGCCTATAGGAAGAGAGGAGGAAAATGGAGTTGTGATCTGATTTGCCAAAGGCAGGGCGTGGGAGGGCATTATAGGCATTTGTCAATGTGTTGATATAACTTCGGTAGCGTTTTCCTCAAATTTGCTTTGTTAAAATCCACAGCTGATTTACAGTTTACAAAAAGTCCAGTGTAGTTCATTGAGGGCCGTCGTGGTATCGGCTTGAGGGGGAATGTACACGGCTGTGACTATAACCAAAGAGAATTTCCTTGGGAGGTAATACATTCGGCATTTGATTGTGAGGTATTCTAGGTCGGGTGAACAAAAGGACTTTCTGTATGTTATCACAATCACACCATGAGTAGTTAATCATGAAGCATACACCCCCGCCTTTCTTCTTCCCAGAGAGTTCTTTGTTCCTGTCTGCACGATGAACTGAGGACAATATATGGGGACAGTATATCCCGAGAGAGCCATGATTCCGTGGAACAAAGTATGTTACGGTCCCTGATGTCTCTCTGGAAGAAGATCTTCGCCCTGAGCTCGTCTACTTTATTGTCCAGAGTGTAACGGTCGTCGTATGAAGGAGAGGACCAAAGCGCAGCGTGGTAAGTGTTCATCTTGATATTTAATAAGAAACGTGAAGACTGAAACAAAAACAATAAACGACAACGTGAAATAACCGAAACAGTACCGTGTGGAGCAAACACTGACACCCACAACTCAAAAGTGAAACCAGGCTACCTAAGTATGATTCTATATCAGGGACAACGATTGACAGCTGCCTCTGATTGAGAACCATACCAGGCCGAACACAGCAATCCCAAATCATAGAAAAACGAACATAGACAACCCACCCAACTCACACCCTGACCATACTAAAACAAAGACATAATAAAATAACTAAGGTCAGAACATGACAGTATCCCCCCCAAAGGTGCGGACTCTGGCCGCAAAAACCTAAACCTATAGGGGAGGGTCTGGGTGGGTGTCTGTTCGCGGTGGCGGCTCTGGCGCGGGATGTGGACCCCACTCCACCATAGTCCTTCTCCGCCTCTCTACCCGCCTCCGTGGCCTCTTTAACGCGGCGACCCTCGCCACCGACCTCGGGCTGGAGACCCAAGCCACGGGTCCCGAACGGACGGGAGATTCCGGCAGCACCGGACGGACGGGAGATTCCGGCAGCACCGGATGGATGCGAGATTCCGGCAGCACCGGACAGGCGGGAGACTCCGGCAGCTCCGGAGTGAAGGGCGATTCCGGCAGCTCTTGGCTGACGGACAGCTCTGGCAGCTCCTGGCTGACTGACGGCTCTGGCAGCTCCTGGCTGACTGACGGCTCTGGCAGCTCCTGACTGACTTACGGCTTTGGCAGCTCAGGACAGACGGGAGACTCTGGCAAAGCTGGGCAGGAGGAAGGCTCTGGCTGCGCTGGACAGGCGGGAGCACCTGTAGGAAGGAGACGGAGAGACAGCCTGGTGCGGGGGACTGCCACCGGAGGGCTGGTGCGTGGAGGTGGCACCGGATAGACCGGACCGTGAAGGCGCACTGGAGGTCTCGAGCACCGAGCCTGCCCAACCCTACCTGGCTGAATGCTCCCTGTAGCCAGGCCAGTGCGGCGAGGTGGAATAGCCCGCACTGGGCTGTGCTGGCGAACCGGGGACACCATGCGTAGGGCTGGTGCCATGTACCCCGGCCCGAGGAGATGCACTGGAGACCAGATGCACATTGCCGGCTTCATGGCACCTGGCTCGATGCCCACTCTAGCCCGGCCGAGCCGGGGAGCTGGGATGTAGAGCACCGGGCTAAGCACGCGTACTGGGGACACCGTGCGCTCCACCGCATAACACGGTGCCTGACCAGTACGACGCCCACCACGGTAAGCACGGGGAGTTGTCTCAGGTCTCCTACCTGACTTAGCCACACTCCCCGTGTGCCCCCACCCAATAAATGTTTGGGGCTGCCTCTCGGGCTTCCAGCCGCACTGCCGTGCTGCCTTCTCATTCCGCCGCCTCTCCGCTTTCGCTGCCTCCAGCTCAGCCTTGGGGCGGTGATATTCTCCAGCCTGTGCCCAGGGTCCCTTGCCCTCCAGAATCTCCTCCCAAGTCCAGTTCTCCAAGTATCGCTGCCTCTCGTCACTACGCTGCTTGGTCCTTTGGTGGTGGGTGTTTCTGTAACGGTCGTCGTATGAAGGAGAGGACCAAAGCGCAGCGTGGTAAGTGTTCATCTTAATATTTAATAAGAAACGTGAACACTGAAACAAAAACAATAAACGACAACGTGAAATAACTAAACCGAAACAGTACCGTGTGGAGCAAACACTGACACGGAAAACAAACACCCACAACTCAAAAGTTAAACCAGGCTACCTAAGTATGATTCTCATTCCGGGACAACGATTGACAGCTGCCTCTGATTGAGAACCATACCAGGCCGAACACAGCAATCCCAAATCATAGAAAAACGAACATAGACAACCCACCCAACTCACGTCCTGACCATACTAAAACAAAGACATAATAAAATAACTAAGGTCAGAACATGACACAGAGACTGAACATTAGCGAGTAATATACTCGGAAGTGGTGGATGGTGTGCTCACTTCCTGAGTTGGACTAGAAGTCCATTCCAAATAACACTTCTCCGCCAGCGGTGACTTGGAGCAGCCTCTGGGATAAGTTCAATTACCCTGGAGGGTATGATCAAAGGATCCAATTAGTGAAAGCCATATTCCTGGTCGTAATGCTGGTGAGTTACCGCTGCTCTGACTGTATGTAATAACACAAAAACATTCTGGGCTAATAATGTAAGAAATAACACACAAAAAGACAAAATACTGCAAAGTTGCTTAGGCGCTAGAAGCAGAGCTGCCATGTCTGCCTGCGCCATCTTACTCTCTTTACATCTTACATATCTTTACATTGCCAAAGAAAGTGAAATAAACAATAAACAAAAGTGAGAACAAACAAAAAACTACATCAACAACAAAAATATCAAATAATATACAGTTAACATTGCACTCAAAGGTTTCAAAAGGATAAAGATGTTCCAAATGTTATTCACAAATTATTTATTATTTACATTTTTAAATAGTTTGGGCAACTGAGAAAAACAAATTGAAACAATTTAAGGCCAAGTGGCAAACAATAATGGAGGCACTAGAAATGGGGATGTGATTATGCAGGTCTGGGCAGATGAGATGTAGTCATTGTTTGTGTTCGTCAGTAAGTTGTTGTTCGTATGTATAAGTTGAAATGACCTTTATGTCCTGAATACAAAGTGTTATGTTTGGGGTAAATCCAACACAACACATCACTAAGTACCACTCTTCATATTTTCAAGCATGGTGGTGGCTGCATCATGTTATGGGTATGCTTGTCATCGGCAAGTACTAGGGAGCTTTTTAGGATAAAGAGAAACGGAATAGAGCTAAGCACAGGCAAAATCCTGGTAAAACCTGGTTCAATCTGCCTTCCAACATACACTGTGAACAAATTCACCTTTCAGCAGGACAATAACCTAATGTAAAACACAAGGCCAAATATACACTGGAGTTCCTTGCCAAGACAACATTGAACGTTACTGAGTGGCCTAGTTACAGTTTTGACTTAAATCAGCTTAAAAACCAATGGAAAGACCTGAAAATGGCTGTCTAGTAATGATCAACAACCAATTTGACAGAGCTTGAAGAATTCTGAAAAGAATATTGGGAAAATATTGTACAATCTAGGTTTACAAACTCTTAGAGATTTACCCAGAAAGACTCACAGCTCTAATATTTGCCAAAGGTGATTTTAACATGTATTGACTCAGGGATGTGAATGCTTATGTAAATTAGTTATTTCTGTATTTGATTTTCAATACATTTTCTAAAATGGAAAAAAAATATGTTTCCACTTTGTCATTATGGGGTATTGTGTGTAGAACGGGCTCGTGGTAATGACTGGAGCGGAATAGATGGAATGGAATCAAATACATCAAACACATGGTTTCCAGGTGTTTGATGCCATTCCATAGGAAAAACTCCTTAGAAGACAGGAACCTAGGAAGACACTGTGGCCTCATCCAGGGGCCAACCAGAAAGGATATAACCCCACCCACTTTGCCAAAGCACACCCCACACACAACTTAAAGGATATCAACAGACCACAAACTTACGACCCTGAGACAAGGCCAAGTATAGCCCAGATGAAGTATAGTATGTTTTCTTAGATTGACTTTTGAAACCTGACAGTCAGTTATGGCCTGTAGTGGGTTAGTTTTGTTTTAAAGTGAAGGTTCATCTTCCCTCATGTGCTGTTACTGGGCCAGGAGTTGTTCCAAGTCAGGTCCCCTGGTTAGAGAAAAAATAACTCTGTTGATCAGGAAAAGTCCTGGCCCTACTCTGTCATAACTGCATGACCGTTCAGTGTCGACTAGAGATGCATTGGTTGATGTTGGGCACCTTTTGACCACTAGATGGCCCCAGGGGTTTGTTTTACTGAGAGGGGGATTGACTGTTGAATGGAGGAACATGAGTGAAGTTGTGTCATTTTGTCTGCCCTTTCTAAACAGATGGAAACGGTCACCCTATTCTCACCAGGCCTGTTCTAGCCATCCATTTTCAAGATGCATTGTACTGTCACCATTTTATCTAAAAGTATTTTTAAATATCCTTATCTTGCATTCTGAAGTGCTGTTTTGGCAAATGTTCATATTCTGCATGATATTTGTTAATCTTTAGTTATGTAGCTTTCCATGACTTTGCTTTTAATGGATTACATAAAACATGCAAGGGGAATAGGGGAGTACAGTAGTGTGTATGGAACAATGGAAGCAATACAGGAAGGAATAACGACTGACGTCATTTGGCAAGGTAGCCCCAGCACCACCAGACAAACTGTTGAAATGTACAGTATCTGTATTGGCTGTGAAGGACAGCAAAAGATGAAAGAGAGGTGTAATATTTGCACATTGTTATGTTAGCAGATCACTGCTTCAACCGTTTTGTGCTGTGGTTGGTTTATTCTATATGGAAGCGATACGCTTGAAAGTTATCAAAACACTTTGTTTAGAATATCTTCACAAGTTGAGCAATTGCATTCTTCTCATATTACTCTATGTAGGTTACTCAGTATGAGAAGATGGTCATCCTCCTGCATCTCACATCTGCCTGTAGTTATTCAACTCTGCCTGCCAGACCCGTGAGGCAAACTCTGTCATATCCAGGATGGAATATCATGCACTCCATGTCCATAACCTGTAATACATTGCATAGATGGAAGGGACTTCATCACCCACTGGAGACATGAAGAGAGAACCTCACCCAGAGAGCTGTGCATGTCAGTGTGTTAGACAGAACCTCACTAACTAGCTAGCGAGCATAGACTAACAATGCTACTGGCTCCCATAAGAGGAGATCTGCAAATTGATACTAATCTATTAGCCTTATAATAAATTATATTCTGAAATTTCATCTGATGGTTTCTTTGAATCAGTACACCACACACACGATTTCTAGCCAGTGACAGCCACCCAGCTGTAACTGACTCGCCCCTACCAAAGCGTAGAAACTTACCTAGCTAGCATTAGCATGAAGCAATATATTTGTGCTACCTGCTCCCAGTAATTTATACTAGCTTTAAATCTCTTATCCCTATAACGAATATAATCCCTATACTTTTATTCTGACATTCAATGGGCTATTTGAATCAGTAACATTCCACCACACAAACGATCTCTAGCCAGCTGACAGTCAGTTAGACGTGCACCCCATACTGAATTGTCAAAAGCCACGCTCACTCGTTTTCTGGTTGAGCACACACACAGCATTGCTACCTCATTCATAATATATCTACTGACATGTCCAGGGTTTCTGGCTATCTTTTATATTCCAGTATTGAGTGACTGTCCCGGTCAGGAAAGTTAAAATCCAACATTTTATCCATTACCTTTGTTGGTGGTGTATGTACAGTGCCTTGCAAAAGTATTCATCCCCCTTGGCGTTTTTCCTATGTTGTTGCAAGCGACCCCATGAAGACCAAGGAGCTCTCCAAACAGGTCAGGGACAAACTTGTGGAGAAGTAAAGATCAGGGTTGGGTTATAAAAAATATACTAAACTTTGATCATCCCACGGAGCACCATTAAATCCGTTATTTAAAAAAAATATGAATATGGCACCAGAACAAACCTGCCAAGAGAGGGCCGCCCACCAAAACTCACGGACCAGGCAAGGAGAGCATTAACCAGAGAGGCAGCAAAGAGACCAAAGATAACCCTGATCGAGCTGCACAGCTCCACAGTGGAGATTGGAGTACCTGTCCATAGGACCACTTTAAGCCGTACACTCCACAGAGCTGGGCTTTACGGTAGAGTGACTAGAAAAAAAACATTGCTTCAAGAAAAAAGTAATCAAGCACCTTTGGTGTTCACCAAAAGGCATGTGGGAGACTCCCCAAACATATGGAAGAAGGTACTCTGGTCAGATGAAACTAAAATGGAGTTTTTTGGCCATCAAGGAAAACGCTATGTCTGGCCCAAACCTAACATCTCTCATCACCCCGAGAACACCATCTTTTTCATCAGAAGGGACTGGGAAACTGGTCAGAATTGAAGGAATGTTGGATGGCGCTAAATACAGGGAAATTCTTGAGGGAAACCTGTTTCAGTCTTCCAGAGATTTGAGACTGGGACGGGGGTTCACCTTCCAGCAGGACAATGACCCTATGCATACTGCTAAAGCAACACTCAAGTGGTTTAAGAGGAAACATTTAAATGTCTTGGAATGGCCTAGTCAAATCCCAGACCTCAATCCAATTGAGAATCTGTGGTAAGACTTAAAGATTGCTGTACACCAGCGGAACCCATCCAACTTGAAGGAGCTGGAGCAGTTTTTAATTGAAGAATGGGCAAAAATCCTAATGGCTATCTGTGCCAAGCTTAAAGAGACATACCCCAAGAGACTTGCAGTGCTAATTGCTGCAAAAGGTGGCTCTACAAAGTATTGACTTTGGGGGGGTTGAATAGTTACGCACGCTCAAGTTCTCAATTTTTTTGTCTTGTTTGTTTCACAAGAAAAAAATATTTTGCATCTTCAAGGTGACGTGTTGTGTAAATCAAATGATACAAACCTAAAAAATATATATATTTTAATTCCAGGTTGTAAGGCAATTAAATAGGAAAAATGCCAGGGGGGGTGAATACTTTCACAAGCCACTGTAATTAGCACAACAAGCTGTGGCATGCCCAATGTGTGCTCAATGTGTCTGCTTAGGTGCCATCATTACATGATAGCGGGAAAAAACTGTTTTGCAAAAATGACTTCCACCAATCCCTGTGGCCTAGATTATTGTAGTATCTATGGGAATCAACGTTGCCATGTGAGGGTGCATTAGGACTGTACAACCACGTCAATACTATGTTTTTTTCCTGTCAATGTCCATCCATGCAATCTAAATAAGCAATAGGGCAAGAGTCCAAGAAGATGGACATCATCACCAAGCTGTGTCCTCTGATGGCTGCAAATCTAAGTTCTGGAATGCCTTGGCTGTGAACAGCATTGCTGACGATGAGGAGTGATATGGAAGAGCACTATAGCTTTACTTAATAATGAAATGAAAATTATACTTAAAAATAAAATGTAACTATTCAGCATTTTATCAATTGTAGCTACTGTAAATGTCGTTTGTGTTCTCTTATGAATATGAAAATGTAAATCTGTTTAAAATACATTTTTAAAGCTGTTATTTATTCAAAACGGTCTATGTAACTAAATATATATATATTTTTTAAATATATTCAAATAATTTAATTTGCAATCTCATGCTAATTGTTTACAATTAGTATTACCTTACATCATACTTCTATCATGTTCCAATACATCTTTATATATTGCAAGATAGGTAATCCTTTCATGTAATTCAAACAATTGCAGTGCTGCTTTTCACATTTATTCTTATAAAAAGACATGGGCAACATGTAAAACACAGTATGTTATGTGACTGACGCAGAACCTACATCTCCATGTAAATGTAACTGGCATCTTAGTGGAAGACACACAAAGGATTCCGTTTCAACCCTGTTACACTGTCAGTAATTACACTGCTATTTTATTAATAGCACAAATGAGAAGTATAGTAAACTAACAAATTAAAATGGCAGATACTGCTTTTTGCTTTGGTATTACCCTGCAATTTGTAAAATATCATGCCAAGGAAGAAGGCAGTAACTGCCATTTAAGGGTCAAAGGTCATGTCAGAGGTCAGGGTCAACATGAATTAACAAATTGCTTACAGTAAGACAACAGATCACTACATCTCCAATCTCCCTAGAATGAATTTGTCTGGAGAATTAAAAAGCCATTTTTCTCAGTTCCACGCTATGAGCAGTTACTGCCTTTTTGCTTGGTAGGGCAGCGTGGTTGTCAGTGTGTTAGACAGACAGAACCTCACCCAGAGAGCTGTGCACATCAGTGTGTTAGACAGACAGAATCTCACCCAGAGAGCTGTGCACGTCAGTGTGCTAGACAGACAGAATCTCACCCAGAGAGCTGTGCATGTCAGTGTGTTAGAAGACAAATCCTTAGATATGGGCAAATAGACCATTGAACTAGAAATGCCATTCTAGTTCTGTTTAGATAGCTGAAGTTGTACTCTACACACAACTGATTTGTATTTTGTACGAGATGGGTCCCATTATGTCTTGCGAAAACCAAACACTGCATTCCATAGTAAGAACCTCATACCAACGGACCTGGATGACATGCTTTGATAGAAGGAACAATGAATTCTGCTCTGTATCAGAGAATTCTGCAGGAGAATGTCAGGCCATCCTTCTGTGAGCTGAAGCTGAAACGCAGCTGGGTCATGCAGCAAGATAATGACCCCAAACACACAATCAAGGCTACATAAAAATGTTTAAAAGGCAACAAATTTGACGTTTTGGAAGGCTCTAGTCAAAGTCCAGACCTAATCCCAATTGAGATGTTGTGGCAGGACTTGAAACGAGCAGTTCATACTTGAACTCTCAGTTAAAGCAGCTCTGCAGGCAAAAGTGGGCCAAAATTCGTCCACAGCGATGTGAGACTGATAGTGTAGCATTTGGTTGCAGTCATTGCAGCTAAAAGGTGGCACAACCAGTTACTGAGTGTAAGGGGGAAATCACTTTTTCACACAGGGGAATTGGGTGTTGCATAACTTTGTTAATTAAATCAATAAAATAAGTCTACTTTTATTTTGTTATTTGGTTCCCTTTATCTAATATTAGGTTTTTGTTGAAGATCTGATAACATTTAGTATCAAAAAGAAACATTTTCACGCCACTGTGTGTAAATAAGATTGTTCTGTATTTCATTTTCAATAAATTTGCTAAAATTTGAAAAACATGTTTCTACTTTGTTATTTAGGGGTATTGTGTGTAGATGAGTGAGTAAAAAAATACATTTAATACATTTTAAATTCAGGCTGTAACACAACAAGTCAAGTGGTATGAGTCAAGTGGTATGAATACTTTCTGAAGGTACTGTATGTAAAGAAGCACGCACTCTTCTATGAACCAACAACACATGGAATGGTCAGATATAAAAAAAAGGGTTACTCCACTCTTGTGGAGGGATAGGGTTCTACCAAGAACCGTTCTGATCAGAATAACCCTTTTTGGGAAGGGTTCTTTGTAAGTCAAAGGTTTCTACTTAGAACCTTTAACATCCTAATAACTGTTTTTGGAAGAAAGGGTTCTTTCATGATTCTTTGGAAGGCAAGAAGGATTGTTTGGAAGGCAAGAAGGGGTTCTACATAGAACCATATATAATATTTCCCAGCATGCTCTATTGCAGGGAGATTTAAAGAATTGTTTGTTTTACTGAAATATCTGTGTTTTTGATTGGTTGATACCTTTTATACTACACAAAGATAACATACCATTTTATAAACTAATCCAATCTGTTAGTAATTGGATTTATTGCAACTGTTACTGAGATGGTGTCATGTATTGTCATGTTGTGTCTTGTTTCTGTCCTTTCCCTTCACCCTGTCTCCCTCTGCTGGTCGTTATTAGGTTACCTTTTCTCTCCCTCTTTTCCCCAGCTGTTCCTTGTCTCCTCCTAACTACCTCGTCACCCCTTTTCCCACCTGTTCCCTTTTTCCCTCTGATTAGTCCTCTATATCTCTCTCTGTTCCTGCGTCTGTCTTTGTCGGATTCTTGTTTGTGTTGTTCATGCCTGAACCAGACTATCGTCATGTTTGCTGCAACCTTGTCCTGTCCTGTCGGAATCTGCCGGTCCATCTGAGCCTACGTTTGTTTTGCTATTAAAGAAGCTCTGTTTACGTTAAGTCGCTTTTGGGTCCTCATTCACGCACCGTAACAGAAGAATCCGACCAAGAATGGACCCAGCGACTTCGGATCCTCTCCACTCAGCCGTCGAGATCCAGGGAGCGATGCTAGGCAGACACGAGCAGGAATTGTCTGCTGCTCAACATGCCGTTGAGACCCTGGCCACCCAAGTCTCCAACCTCACAGAACAGGTTCACCATCTCCGCCTCGATCCACCGGCCACTTCCAGGGCTTTCGAATCTCCGGAGCCCAGAATCAATAACCCGCCGTGTTACTCTGGGGAGCCCACTGAATGCCGCTCATTCCTCACCCAGTGTGATATTGTGTTTTCTCTCCAGCCCAACACTTACTCCAGGAGCACTGCTCGTATCGCCTACGTCATATCTCTCCTTACTGGACGGGCTCGTGAGTGGGGCACGGCAATCTGGGAGGCAAGGGCTGAGTGTTCTAACCAGTATCAGGACTTTAAGGAGGAGATGATACGGGTTTTTGATCGATCTGTTTTTGGGGAGGAGGCTTCCAGGGCCCTGTCTTCCCTATGTCAAGGTAATCGATCCATAACAGACTACTCTATTGAGTTTCGCACTCTTGCTGCCTCCAGTGGCTGGAACGAGCCGGCTTTGCTCGCTCGTTTTCTGGAGGGTCTCCGCGCAGAGGTAAAGGATGAGATTCTCTCCCGGGAGGTTCCTTCCAGCGTGGATTCCTTGATTGAACTCGCTATTCGCATTGAGCGACGGGTTGATCTTCGTCACCGAGCTCGTGGAAAGGAGCTTGCGTTCTCCGTTGCCCCCCTCTCCGCATCACTACCATCTTCCTCTGCCGGCTCGGGTGCTGAGCCTATGCAGCTGGGAGGTATCCGCATCTCGACTAAAGAGAGGGAACGGAGAATCACCAACCGCCTCTGTCTCTATTGCGGTTCCGCTGGTCATTTTGTCACTTCATGTCCAGTAAAAGCCAGAGCTCATCAGTAAGCGGAGGGCTACTGGTGAGCGCTACTACTCCTGTCTCTCCTTCAAGATCCTGCACTACCTTGTCGGTCCATCTACGCTGGACCGGTTCGTCAGCTTCCTGCAGTGCCTTAATAGACTCTGGGGCGGAGGGCTGTTTTATGGACGAGACCTGGGCTCGGGAACATGACATTCCTCTCAGACAGTTAAGGGAGCCCACGGCCTTGTTCGCCTTGGATGGTAGTCCTCTCCCCAGGATTCAGCGTGAGACGCTACCTTTAACCCTCACTGTCTCTGGTAATCATAGCGAAACCATTTCTTTTTTAATTTTTCGTTCACCTTTTACACCTGTTGTTTTGGGCCATCCCTGGCTAGTTTGTCATAATCCTTCTATTAATTGGTCTAGTAATTCTATCCTCTCCTGGAACGTCTCTTGTCATGTGAAATGTTTAATGTCTGCTATCCCTCCTGTTTCCTCTGTCTCTTCTTCACAGGAGGAGCCTGGTGATTTGACAGGGGTGCCGGAGGAATATCACGATCTGCGCACGGTGTTCAGTCGGTCCAGGGCCACCTCTCTTCCTCCACACCGGTCGTATGATTGTAGTATTGATCTCCTTCCGGGAACCACTCCCCCCCAGGGTAGACTATACTCTCTGTCGGCTCCCGAACGTAAGGCTCTCGAAGATTATTTGTCTGTAGCTCTTGACGCCGGTACCATAGTCCCCTCCTCCTCTCCCGCCGGAGCGGGGTTCTTTTTTGTCAAAAAGAAGGACGGGTCTCTGCGCCCCTGCATAGATTATCGAGGGCTGAATGACATAACAGTGAAGAATCGTTATCCGCTTCCTCTTATGTCTTCAGCCTTCGAGATCCTGCAGGGAGCCAGGTTTTTCACTAAGTTGGACCTTCGTAACGCTTACCATCTCGTGCGCATCAGGGAAGGGGACGAGTGGAAGACGGCGTTTAACACTCCGTTAGGGCACTTTGAATACCGGGTTCTTCCTTTCGGCCTCGCTAACGCTCCAGCTGTCTTTCAGGCATTAGTCAATGATGTCCTGAGAGACATGCTGAACATCTTTGTTTTCGTTTACCTTGACGATATCCTGATTTTTTCACCGTCACTCCAGATTCATGTTCAGCACGTTCGACGTGTCCTCCAGCGCCTTTTAGAGAATTGTCTTTTTGTGAAGGCTGAGAAGTGCACTTTTCATGCCTCCTCCGTCACATTTCTCGGTTCTGTTATTTCCGCTGAAGGCATTAAGATGGATCCCGCTAAGGTCCAGGCTGTCATTGATTGGCCCGTCCCTAAGTCACGCGTCGAGCTGCAGCGCTTTCTCGGCTTCGCGAACTTCTATCGTCGTTTCATCCGTAATTTCGGTCAGGTGGCAGCTCCTCTCACAGCCCTTACTTCTGTCAAGACGTGCTTTAAGTGGTCCGTTTCCGCCCAGGGAGCTTTTGATCTCCTCAAGAATCGTTTTACATCCGCTCCTATCCTTGTTACACCTGACGTCTCTAGACAGTTCGTGGTCGAGGTTGACGCGTCAGAGGTGGGCGTGGGAGCCATTCTTTCTCAGCGCTCCCTCTCTGACGACAAGGTCCACCCTTGCGCGTATTTTTCTCATCGCCTGTCGCCGTCGGAACGTAACTATGATGTGGGAAACCGCGAACTGCTCGCCATCCGCTTAGCCCTAGGCGAATGGCGACAGTGGTTGGAGGGGGCGACCGTTCCTTTTGTCGTTTGGACTGACCATAGGAACCTTGAGTACATCCGTTCTGCCAAACGACTTAATGCGCGTCAGGCGCGCTGGGCGCTGTTTTTCGCTCGTTTCGAGTTCGTGATTTCTTATCGTCCGGGCTCTAAGAACACCAAGCCTGATGCTTTATCTCGTCTCTTCAGTTCTTCAGTAGCCTCCACTGACCCCGAGGGGATTCTCCCTGAGGGGCGTGTTGTCGGGTTGACTGTCTGGGGAATTGAGAGGCAGGTAAAGCAAGCACTCACTCAAACTCCGTCGCCGCGCGCTTGTCCCAGGAACCTTCTTTTCGTTCCCGTTCCTACTCGTCTGGCCGTTCTTCAGTGGGCTCACTCTGCCAAGTTAGCCGGCCACCCTGGCGTTCGGGGTACGCTTGCTTCCATTCGCCAGCGTTTTTGGTGGCCCACCCGGGAGCATGACACGCGTCGCTTCGTGGCTGCTTGTTCGGTCTGCGCGCAGACTAAGTCCGGTAACTCCCCTCCTGCCGGCCGTCTCAGGCCGCTTCCCATTCCCTCTCGACCGTGGTCTCACATCGCCTTAGATTTTGTCACCGGACTGCCTTCGTCAGCGGGGAAGACTGTTATTCTTACGGTTGTCGACAGGTTCTCTAAGGCGGCTCATTTTATTCCCCTTACTAAGCTTCCTTCTGCTAAAGAGACGGCACAAATCATCATCGAGAATGTTTTCAGAATTCATGGCCTTCCGTCAGACGTCGTTTCGGACAGAGGTCCGCAATTCACGTCTCAATTTTGGAGGGAGTTTTGCCGTTTGATTGGGGCTTCCGTCAGTCTCTCTTCCGGCTTTCACCCCCAGTCTAACGGTCAAGCAGAACGGGCCAATCAGACTATTGGTCGCATCTTACGCAGTCTCTCTTTTCGCAACCCTGCGTCTTGGTCAGAACAGCTCCCCTGGGCAGAATACGCCCACAACTCGCTTCCTTCGTCTGCGACCGGGCTATCTCCTTTTCAGAGTAGCCTCGGGTACCAGCCTCCGCTGTTCTCATCTCAGTTCGCCGAGTCCAGCGTCCCCTCCGCTCAGGCTTTTGTCCAACGTTGCGAGCGCACCTGGAAGAGGGTCAGGTCTGCACTTTGCCGTTATAGGGCGCAGACTGTGAGGGCTGCTAATAAGCGTAGAACTAAGAGTCCTAGATATTGTCGCGGTCAGAGAGTTTGGCTCTCCACTCAGAACCTTCCCCTTAAGACCGCTTCTCGCAAGTTGACCCCGCGGTTCATTGGTCCGTTCCGTATTTCCCAGATCATTAATCCTGTCGCAGTTCGACTTCTTCTTCCGCGATATCTTCGTCGCGTCCACCCGGTCTTCCATGTCTCCTGTGTCAAGCCCGTTCTTCGCGCCCCCGCTCGTCTTCCCCCCCCCCCCCATCCTTGTCGAGGGCGCACCCATCTACAGGGTCCGTAGGATTTTGGACATGCGTCCTCGGGGCCGTGGTCATCAGTACCTAGTAGATTGGGAGGGGTACGGTCCTGAGGAGAGGAGTTGGGTTCCCTCTCGGGACGTGCTGGACCGTGCGCTGATCGATGATTTCCTCCGTTGCCGCCAGGTTTCCTCCTCGAGTGCGCCAGGAGGCGCTCGGTGAGTGGGGGGGTACTGTCATGTATTGTCATGTTGTGTCTTGTTTCTGTCCTTTCCCTTCACCCTGTCTCCCTCTGCTGGTCGTTATTAGGTTACCTTTTCTCTCCCTCTTTTCCCCAGCTGTTCCTTGTCTCCTCCTAACTACCTCGTCACCCCTTTTCCCACCTGTTCCCTTTTTCCCTCTGATTAGTCCTCTATATCTCTCTCTGTTCCTGCGTCTGTCTTTGTCGGATTCTTGTTTGTGTTGTTCATGCCTGAACCAGACTATCGTCATGTTTGCTGCAACCTTGTCCTGTCCTGTCGGAATCTGCCGGTCCATCTGAGCCTACGTTTGTTTTGCTATTAAAGAAGCTCTGTTTACGTTAAGTCGCTTTTGGGTCCTCATTCACGCACCGTAACAGATGGTTATTCCAGTTTAGATGACTAGGGTAGTCTTCATAGTCAATCATTCTGAATGCAGGTTTTGAGTAATCAACAATTCCACTTGTTGGACAACCTAACTCTGGATTCCAATAGGAATTGCACATCACTTTGCAAGGCAGAATGATGTAACTTGCAGGTGTGATGTGGCCTGTAAACCAGGAGATTCCCAACACCACGGTGTTAGGATATACAGTTAAAGTCGGAAGTTTACATACACTTACACTCAAGTCATTAAAACTTGTTTTTCAACCACTCCACAAATTTCTTGTTAACAAACGATAGTTTTGGCAAGTCGGTTAGGATATCTACCATGTGCATGACACAAGTAATTTCCCCAACAATACAGACAGATTATTTCACAGATTATTTTCACACTCAGACGCTTACATATACTAAGTTGACTGTGCCTATAAACAGCTTGGAAAATTCCAGAAGATGTTGTCATGGTTTTAGAAGCTTCTGATAGGCTAATTGACATAATTTGAGTCAATTGGAGGTATACCTGTGGATGTATTTCAAGGCCTACCTTCAAACTCAGTGCCTCTTTGCTTGACATCATGGGAAAATCAAAAGAAATCAGCCAAGACTTCAGAATTTTCTTTTTAGGCCTCCACAAGTCTGGTTCATCATTGGGAGCAATTTCCAAATGCCTGAAGGTACCACGTAACAAACAATGTTACGCAAATATAAACATCATGGGACCACGAAGCAGTCATACCGCCCAGGAAGGAGAAGCATTCTGTCTCCTAGAGATGAACGTACTTTGGTGCAAAAAGTGCAAATCAAACCCATAACAACAGCAAAGGACCTTGTGAAGATGCTGGAGCAAACAGTTACAAAATGATCTATATCCACAGTAAAACGAGTCCTATATTGACATAATCTGAAAGGTAGCCCAGCAAGGAAGAAGCCACTGCTCCAAAACCACCATAAAAAAAGCCAGACTACGGTTTGCAACTGCACATGGTAACAAAGATTGTACTTTTTAGAGAAATATCCTCTGGTCGAATGAAACAAAAATAGAACTGTTTGGCCATAATGACCATCGTTATGTTTGGAGGAAAAAGGGGGAGGCTTGCAAGCCGAAGAACACCATCCCAACCGTGAAGCACGGGGGTGGCAGCATCATGTTGTGGGGGTGCTTTGTTGCAGGAGGGACAGGTGCACTTCACAAAATAGATGGCTTCATGAGGAGGGAAAATTATGTGGATATATTGAAGCAACATCTCAAAACATCAGTCAGGAAGTTGACAATGGACAATGACCCCAAGCATACTTCCAAAGTTGTGGCAAAATGGCGTAAGGACAACAAAGTCAAGGTATTGGAGCGGCCATCTCAAAGCCCTGACCTTAAGCCCATAGAACATTTGTGGGCAGAACTGATAAAGCGTGTGCGAGCAAGGAGGCCTACAAACCTGACTCAGTTACACTAGCTCTGTCAGGAGGAATGGGCCAAATTCACCCAATTTATTGTGGAAGGCTACCCAAAACGTTTGACCCAAGTTAAACAATTTAAAGGCAATGCTACTGTACCAAATACTAATTGAGTGTATGTAAACTTCTGACCCACTGGGAATGTGATGAAAGAAATAAAAGCTGAAATAAATCTTTCTCTTGTCACGACTTCCGCCGAAGTCGGCTCCTCTCCTTGTTTGGACGGCATTCGGCGGTCGCCGTCACCGGCTTTCTAGCCATCGCCGCTCCATTTTTTATGTATGTGACATCTCTCTACTATTATTCTGACATTTCACATTCTTAAAATAAAGTGGTGATCCTAACTGACCTAAGACAGGGAATTTTTACTCTGATTAAATGTCAGGAATTGTGAAAAACTGAGTTTAAATGTATTTGGCTAAGGTGTATGTAAACTTCCGACTTCAACTGTAACTAGGCCCTTAAAGAAGGGCCATATGGTATACACTACCGGTCCAAAGTTTTAGAACATCTACTAATTTAAGGGTTTTTCTTTATTTTGACTATTTTCTACATTGTAGAATAATATTGAAGACATCAAATCTATGAAATAACACATATGGAATCATGTAGGAAGCAAAAAAGTGTTACACATCAAAATAGATTTTATATTTGAGATTCTTCAAATAGCCACCCTTTGCCTTGATGACAGCTTTGCACAATCTTGGCATTCTCTCAACCAGCTTCATGAGGTAGTCACCTGGAATGCATTTCAATTAACAGCTATGTCCCCTTAAAAGTTAATTTGTGGAATTTATTTTCCTTCTTAATGCGTTTGAGCCAATCAGTTGTGTTGTGACAAGGTAGGGGTGGTATACAGAATATAGTCTTATTTGGTAAAAGTCCATATCCAAGTCCATAAAAGTCCAAGTCCATAGTCCATATTATGGCAAGAACAGCTCAAATAAGCAAAGAGAAATGACAGTCCATCATTACTTTAAGACATGAAGGTCAGTCAATTCTGAAAATGTCAAGAACTTTGAATGTTTCTTCAAGTGCAGTCGCAAAAAACATCAAGCGCTTTGATGAAACTGGCTCTCATGAGGACCGCCACCAGAATGTAATACCTAGAGTTACCTCTAGGCTGCAGAGGATAAGTTCATTCGAGTTACCAGCCTGAGAAAATGCAGCCCAAATAAATGCTTCACAGAGTTCAAGTAACAGACACATCTCAACATCAACTGTTCAGAGTTGACTGCATGAATCAGGCCTTCATGGTCTAATTGCTGCAAAGAAACCCCTACTAAAGGACACCAATAAGAAGAAGAGACTTGCTTGGGCCAAGAAACACGAGCAATGGCCGTTAGACCGGTGGAAATGTGTTCTTTGGTCGGGAGTCCAAATTGGAGATTTTTTGTTTCAACCTCTGTGTCTTTGTGAGACGCGGTGTGGATGAACGGATGATCTCCGCATGTGTGGTTCCCACCGTGAAGCATAGAGGAGGTGGTGTTATGGTGCTTTGCTGGTGACACCGTCTGTGATATATTTAGAATTCAAGGCACACTTAAGCAGCATGTCTACCACAGCATTCTGCAGCGATATGCCATCCCATCTGGTTTGGGTTTATTTTTAATTTTTACCTTTATTTTACTAGGCAAGTCAGTTAAGAACAAATTCTTATTTTCAATGACGGCCTAGGAACAGTGGGTCAGCTTGTCAGCTTGGGGATTCGAACTTGCAACCTTTCGGTTACTAGTCCAACGCTCTAACCAGGCTACCCTGCCGCCCCTAGTGGTTAGTGGGACTATCATTTGTTTTTCAACAGGACAATAACCCAACACAACTCCAGGCTGTGAAAGGGCTATTTTACCAAGAAGGAGAGTGATGGAGTGCTGCATCAGATGACCTGGCCTCCACAATCCCCTGAACTCAACCATATTGAGATGGTTTGGGATGAGCTGGACCGCAGAGTGAAGGAAAAGCAGCCAACAAGTGCTCAGCATATGTGGGATCTCCTTCAAGACTGTTGGAAAAGCATTCCAGGTCAAGCTGGTTGAGAGAATGCCAAGAGTGTGCAAAGCTGTCATCAAGGCAAAGGGTGGCTATTTGAAGAATCTCAAATATAAAATATATTTTAACACTTTTTTGGTTATAACATGATTCCATATGTATTACTTCATAGTTTTGATGTCTTCACTATTATTCTACAATGTAGAAAATAGGAAGAATAAAGAAAAACCCTTGAATGAGTAGGTGTTCTAAAACCTTTGACCAGTAGTGTATGTTATGTATTGTCATAAATCGTTACATTTTAAAGGCTAATAAGGCTGGTGGGTTCTACCCGTTCATAGAAGGTTCTCTGAAGAAACCTCCAAAGGTAAAAGGGTTCTTGGTAGAACCCTTCATAGACAGTTCTAGGAAGAACCTTCAGAGGATAAAATGGGGTTCTAGGTAAAATCCTCAGTAAAGGGTTCTACCCAGGACTAAAAAGGGTGGTTCCCCTATGGGGACAAACCGAAGAACCTTGTATGGTTCTATTTAGCACCTTTTTTTCTAAGAGTGTACTATTCTGTGGAATGATGATGAAAAACAGAGCTAGATGAAGTTAGGCAACAGACTCATATCAAAACATACACGGAATCGCACAGGATCAATCTTTCATCCAGGGAGTTAGAAGGAGAATCTCGGAAAATAATATTAGTATTATAATATTAGATTATACACTAAGATCATATTAATATACACTTACATCACATTATGATTTTATATTTATCTCATAATTAAGTTACCCTTAGGAAAATGAAGCACAAATCTAATCAGCTATACTGACTAGAATATTATTACTGTCAAACAGTGGGTTAATGTTCTTCCTGAGTGTCCTAAACTGACTTATATTTGTCTAAGGTGTGCAGTAACGAATGGTTAACCCATGTTGTCAGTAGGTGATTTTAGTGGAGAGTTTCGCAGGGTGTCAATAGCTCCTGGTCATAGTTTGGAGCAGAAGCTAAGGTAAAGCTTTTAGTTGAGATACAGGAGTGTTTTCTTCCTGCAAGGGGTGAGGGAGAGAGAGAGAAAGTGTGAATGAGAGAGGTAGATAGAGAGAGAGAAGAGGAATGTTGGTATGTGGATGATGATTGATGCTTGGTGTTCTCAGACAGAGAACAGTAGTCTACTCTACTAGCCTCGTCCTCAGAGCATGCGCAGACCAGCTGGCTGGTGTGTTCACGGACATATTCAATCTCTCCCTATCCCAGTCTGTTGTCCCCACATGCTTCAAGATGGCTACCATTGTTCCTGTACCCAAGAAGGCAAAGAAAACTGAACCAAATGACTACCGCCCCATAGCACTCACTTCTGTCATCATGAAGTGCTTTGAGAGACTAGTCAAGGATCAAATCACCTCCACCTTACCATCCACCATAGGCCCACTTCAATATGCATACCACCCCAACAGGCTATTGCCATCACAAAAGGATTACCTATGTAAGAATGCTGTTCATTGACTACAGCTCAGCATTCAACACCATAGTACCCTCCAAGCTCATCATCAAGCTGGAGGCCCTGGGTCTCAACCCCACCCTGTGCAATTGGGTCCTGGACTTTCTGACGGGCTGCCCCCAGGTGGTGAAGGTAGGAAACAACATCTCCGCTTCGCTAACCCTCAACACTGGGGCCCCACAAGGGTCCATGCTCAGCCCCCTCCTGTACTCCCTTTTCACCCATGACTGCGTGGCCATGCACACCTCCAACTCAATCATCAAGTTTGCAGACGACACAACAGTAGTGGGCTTGATTACCAGCAAAGACGAGACAGCCTACAGGAAGGAGGTAAAGGGACTCAGAGTGTGGTGTCAGGAAAACAACCTCTCACTCAACGTCAACAAAACAAAGAAGATGATTGTGGACTTCAGGAAACAGCAGTGGGAGCACCCCCCTATCCACATCGAAGGGACAGCAGTGGAGAAGGTGGAAAGTTTTAAGTTCCTCGGCGTACACATCTGAAATGGTCCACCCACACAGACAGCGTGGTGAAGAAGGCGCAGCAGCGCCTCTTCAACCTCAGGAGGCTGAAGAAATTTGACTTGTCACCCAAAACCCTCACAAACGTTTACAGATGCACAATCGAGAGCATCCTGTCGGCAACTGCATCGCCCTCAACCGCAAGGCTCTCCAGAGGGTTGTGCGGTCTGCACAACGCTTCACTGGGGGCAAACTACCTGCCCTCCATGACACCTACAGCACCCGATGTCACAGGAAGGCCAAAAAGATCATCAAGGACAACAACCACTGAGCCACTGCCTGTTCACACCTCTACCATCCAGAAGGCGAGGTCAGTACAGGTGCATCAAAGCTGGGACCAAGAGACTGAAAAACAGCTTCTATCTCAAGGCCATCAGACTACTAAACAGCAATCACTAACTCAGAGAGGCTGCTGCCTACATTGAGACCCAATCACTGGACACTTTAATAAATGGATCACTAGTCACTTTAAACAATGCCACTTTCAATAATGGCACTTTCATAATGTTTACATTTCTTACATTACTCATATCACATGTATAAACGGTATTTTATACCATCTATTGGTATAAAATTGCCTATTGCCTATGCCGCTCAGCCATCCATATACTTGTATGTACATATTCCCGTTCACCCCTTTAGATTTGTGTGTATTAGGTAGTTGTTGGGGAATTGTTAGATTACTTGTTATATATTACTGCACTGTTGGAACAAGAAGCACAAGCATTTCGCTACACTCGCATTAACATCTGCTAACCATGTGTATGTGACCAATAAAATTTGATTTGATTCAATATTTTACTGACATGTGCGTAGCTTGTTGACAGACTTAGGCCTGAAGTTTTTTTTATCTAACTCTGACCTTACGGAGGAGCCAAGACCTATGGTTGTTTAACTCGGTTATTGTATTTGTGTGCTAGTGACTACTGACTGAACTTATTTCCTATTGTGTGACCCTGACTGTTGTTTATTTCAGCTCGTAGCTACTTACTGGCTGGCCACCTTTTGGACAAAGGTCTGAACCCAGAACAAAATCTCCCGTGCGCTGGCCAGTTAACATTTATGTTACAGTGTGTCACAGGAGACTAACCTGGGAGTAGAGGTTGGAATTGTGTCTGTCCTTCAGAGCATCCATGGCACACACTCCACTCAACCCCCCCCCCCCCCCCCCCCCCCCAGACATCAAGGCCTTAATGTAACCTCACTGTAGCAGCTGCAGCTGTTTAAACAAAACCATTTTATCTGTCTCTGTCATTCCTACAGTCTGTGACTCAAGCCTGGCTTCCCAGTTTTGAACTCTTAAGCACGCTTTAAACACACCGTCACATAAATACATGGCTCTGATCATCACCATCGTCAGGTCTTTGAAGGGTCCTGAATCATCAATGAACCATGTATCACGGCCATCTTCAGACTCTTCAGACAATGCTGCTTCTGTCCATTAGCTCTTACAATCTTAGAAAAAAGGGTTCCAAAAGGGTTCTTTGGCTGTCCCCGTAGGAGAACCCTTTTTGGTTCCAGGTCGAACCCTTTTTGGTTCCATGTAGAACCCGTTTGTGTTCCATGTAGGACCTGCTGTGGAAAGGGTTCTACATGGAACCAAAAATGATTCTTCAAAGGGTTCTCCAATGGGGACAGCCGATGAACCCTTCTAGGTTCCAGATAGAAAAAAAGGTGCTAAGAGTGTACCATAAAGGCACTGGCGTACCACACACCCCTGAACCCCAAACTCCCTGGAGAGCTCACCCCCATAGAATTAGGAATTAAAATACTACATAGAAGGGACATGAACCTGCTTATGATGGAATAAAGTTCAGCCATTTTTGTCAGGGAGTTGGTCGACCATGGTTTGCCAGTGCTTTGATAAGATAGTGTAAAATAATGAATTTGAAGATTTTATCTGCACTGTAGGCTTATGTTTGTTAGCTAGTTAGACAGCCAGTTGTAGAGGAATGATTCCAGAAATGTTTCTAATTAACTGCCAATACATCAACATTCCACTTAAACAATGCAGTCAATCCACAGCCATACACTGGTTGAAATCAGTAGCTGATAGGACTTAGACCATTTGTAAATGCAACAAGTACTGATATTGTATCATATAATAGCACGCTTAGCTTTCCAGGAAAACAACAATTGAGACATTTATGGTCTGTTTACATATACAGTGTATTTTAGAGGCTATTTATTCAGAAAATTGGTATAAAACCTATAAACACTGCTCTTTCCATGACATAGACTGACCAGGTGAAAGCTATGATCCCTTATGCATTTCACCTGTTAAATCCACTTCAAGGGGAAGATTTAATCCTCTTCGGGTTAAAGAAGGATTTTTAAGCCTTGAGACAACTGACACATGGATTGTGTATGTGTGCCATTCAGAGGGTGAATGGGCAAAACAAAACATTGAAGTGCCTTTGAATGGGGTATGGTAGTACCACGTGCACCGGTTTAAGTGTGTCAAGAACTGCAACACTGATGGGTTTTTCAAACTCAACAGTTTCCCGTATGTATCAAGAATGGTCCGCCACCCAAAGGACATCCAGCCAACTTGACACAACTGTGGGAAGCACTGGAGTCAACATGGACCAGCATCCCTGTGGAACGCTTTTGACACCTTGTAGTCCATGCCCTGACGAATTGAAGCAGTTCTGAGGGCAATTCAATATTAGGAAGGTGTTCCTAATGTTTTTTTTACACCGATATAAACTGTATTTATGATTATATGACAATATTTTAGGTTGACAATAATTATTTTACACAATTTGTGATATAAGTAAAATCAGATTATGCCTCTACTGCCATTAACTCCACATTCTATCTTTGCCACATTGCAAAATGTGTAGAACTGAAGGAAGTTAGCTGCCCCCCCAAAAATATATATATATACAGTACCAGTCAAAAGTTTGGACACACTTACTCATTCAAGGGTTTATCTTTATTATTATTTTTTACTATTTTCTACATTATAGAATAATAGTGAAGACATCAAAACTATGAAATAACACACATGGAATCATGTAGTAACCAAAAAAAGTGTTAAACAAATAAAAATATATTTTATATTTGAGATTCTTGAAAGTAGCCACCCTTTGCCTTGATGACAGCTTTGCACACTCTTGAAATTCTCTCAACCAGCTTCACCTGGAATGCTTTTCCAACAGTCTTGAAGGAGTTCCTACATATGCTGAGCACTTTTCCTTCACTCTGCGGTCCAACTTATCCCAAACCATCTCAATTGGGTAGAGGTCGGGTGATTGTGGAGGCAGGTCATCTGATGCAGTTCTCCATCACTCTCCTTCTTGGTGAAATAGCCCTTACACCACCTGGAGGTGTGTTGGGTCATTATCCTGTTGAAAAACAAATGACAGTCCCACTAAGCGCAAACCAGATGGGATGGTGTATCGCTGCAGAATGCTGTCGTAGCCATGCTGGTTAACCTCTCTGGGATCGTTCGGGACGCTAGCGTCCCACCTCGCCAACAGCCACTGAAATTGCAGGGCTCCAAATTCAAAACAACAGAAATCTCATAATTAAAATTCCTCAACCATACAAGTATTTTACCCCATTTTAAAGATACACTTCTCTTTAATCCAACCACAGTGTCCGATTTCAAAAAGGCGTTTCGGCGAAAGCAGAACATATCATTATGTTAGGTCAGCAAGTAGTCATCAAAAGCATTCAACCATTTTCCAACCAAAGAGAGGTGTCACAAAAAGCAGAAATATAGATACAATTAATCACTAAACGTTGACGACCTTCATCAGATGATACTCCCAGGACTCAATGTTACACAATGCATGTATGTTTTGTTCGATCAAGTTCATATTTATATCCAAAAAACCTCAGTTTACATTGGCACCATGTTCAGAAAAGCCTCCAAAACATCCGGAGAAATAGCAGAGAGCCACATCAAATAACATAAATACTCATAATACATTTTGATGAAAGATAAAGGTTTTACATAGAATTAAAGATAAACTTGTTCTTAATGCAACTGCTGTGTCAGATTTCAAAAAAGCTTTACGGCAAAAGCACAATATTCAATCATCTGAGAACAGCGTTCAGCCACAAAAGCAAGCCATACAGTTACCCGCCAAATTGTGGACTCAACAAAAGTCATAAATAGCATTATAAATCTTCACTTACCTTTGCTGATCTTCGTCAGAATGCACTCCCAGGACTCCCACATCCACAAGAAATGCTTGATTTGTTCGATTACGTCCATATTTATGTCCATATTTATGTCCATATTTATGTACCTCCGTTTTGTTCTTGCGTTTAGTTCACTATTCCAATCGCACAATGCGCGAGCGCAACATCCAGACGAAAAGTCAAAAGAGTTCCATTACAGTTTGTAGAAACATGTCAAACGATGTTTACAATCAATCCATAGGGTGTTTTTATAATGAAACTTCAATAATATTCCAACCGGACAATAGCGTATTCATTACAGAGGAAAAAGAAGGAACGGCGCACCCGCGTGACCGCGCAGTAAACAACTGATTGGCCACAGCCTAGTCCACTTGTTGAAACAGCTCTTATTCAACACCCTTCCACAATAGAAGCCTCAAAAAACTTTCTAAAGACTGTTGTCATCTGCTGGAAGCCCTGGGAAGTGCAATCTGGCCCCATAGACACAGCATATTTTATAGGCAATCACTTAAATGAAACTACAAACCTCAGATTTCCCACTTCCTGGTTGGATTTATCTCAGGTTTTCGCCTGCTATATGAGTTCTGTTATACTGACAGACATCATTCAAACAGTTTTAGAAACTTCAGAGTGTTTTCTATCCAATACTACTAATAATATGCATATATTAGCATCTGGGACAGAGTAGCAGGCAGTTTACTGGGCACCTTATTCATAAAGCTACTCAACACTGCCCCCCTGTCACCAAGAAGTTAAATGTGCCTTGAATTCTAAATAAATTACAGACAGTGTCACCAGCAAAGCATCCCCACACCATCACACCTCCTCCTCCATGCTTCGCGGTGGGAACACCACATGCAGAGATAAACCGTTCACGTTCTCTGCGTCTCACAAAGACACAGAGGTTTGAACAAAGCATCTCAAATTTGGACTCATCAGACCAAAAGGACATATTTGCACCAGTCCAATGTCCATTGCACGTGTTTCTTGGCCCAAGCAAGTCTCTTCTTCTTATTGGTGTTCTTAAGTAGTTGTTTCTTTGCAGCAATTAGACCATGAAGGCCTGATTCACGCAGTCTGCTCTGAACAGTTGATGTTGAGATGTGTGTGTTACTTGAACTCTGTGAAGCATTTATTTGGGCTGCAATTTCTGTGGCTGGTAACTCGAATGAACTTATCATCTGCAGCAGAGGTAACTCTGGGTCTTCCTTTTCCTGTGGCGTTCCTCATGAGAGCCAATTTCATCATAGATGGTTTTTGCGACTGCACTTGAAGAAACATTTGAAGTTCTTGACGTTTTCAGAATCGACTGACCTTCATGCCTTAATGTAATGGTGAACTGTCATTTCTCTTTGCTTATTTGAACTGTTCTTGCCATAATATGGACTTGGTCTTTTGTATACCACCCCTGCCTTGTCACAACACTGATTGGCTCAAACTCATTAGGAAGGAAAGAAATTCAACAAATGAACTTTTAACAAGGCACACTTATTAATTACTTTGAAGAATCTCAAATATAAAATATATTTTGATTTGTTTAACACTTTTTTTGGTTACTACATGATTCCACCTGTGTTATTTCATCGTTTTGATGTCTTCACTGTTATTCTACAATGTAGAAAATATTTTAAAAATAAAATAAACTTGAATAAGTGTTTAGGGACCTGCATGGGGGTGCCGGTTCCGTCAGCTGTGTGTGTATGTATGTGTGACTGAGAGAGAGTGTGTGCATGCGTGTGTTCAGGCTCCATTAGCTGTTTCCTGAAGTTCAAAGGGCCACTCCACCAGTGCAAGTTCCCATTAACATTAACAGAGTGGTGATGTCATTTGTTTGGTCTCTGAGGGTATGTCTTGAGTGAATGTGATTAGAGGCTGGGGCTGCTGCAGTATCTTTAGTGTCTTTGTTTGGACTGTATTGTGGTTTAATGGACAGAGATTTACACTGCTTTTCTTTTCTTTCTCTGACCCTCTCTTACTCTCCTCTCCTTCTTCAGGCAGACACTGGAAAAAAAGAGCTCCTTCTCTCTCCGCCCGTCGCCTGACAGCTGGATGTTCAGAGGGGTAAGTGGTTTACACAATGTTAGAACTATTGTTAGTCAGCATCCGAATGAGACTGTGCGTGCGTGTGTGTGCGCGTGTGTGTGCGCGCACATGGGTGAATGCATTAACACAGTCATATTCATACTCCCCTGAATCTTCCTCAGAACAATTTCATTGATTAATTCCCAATCATTCTGACAATGATGGATCTCTTATCCCCACTTAAATTAAGTAATGTCTGTTTATTTTTAATTTACCAGTAGGACATTATGTAATTTTGTCATGCAAATCATGCATGATTTGGGCTCCCGAGTGGCACAGCGGTCTAAGGCACTGCATCTCAGTGCAAGAGGTGTCACTACAGTCCCTGCTTCGAATCCAGGCTGTATCACATCCGGCCGTGATTGGGAGTCCCATAGGGTGGCGCACAATTGGCCCAGCGTCGTCTGGGTTTGGCCGGGGTAGGCTGTCATTGTAAATAAGAATTGTTATTTTTTTAATCCTCACCCAGGATGCCCTGCAATTGTCTCTCCCCTGTATGTGTGTCTGGTGTTAGATTGAAGGTCTGCCTCTGCCTGAGAGAGAGGTGCCTGTATGTTCCCTGGTCAAAATTTGTGCACTCTTATGTATTGAAATGGGTGCAATTTCAGCCTAAATGTGTTTTGGCCTACAGAATAATTTTGCTTTCACTCTGAAAAGTGTGACAAACTGGATTGATCTTTAAAGCATTTGATTACGGTTTATATATCAAATGAAACTGAAGGGCAGAGGAATTAAGAACTTGCCGGTTTTGCTTTTGAGAGTCTCGAATTGATTTATCACTACTGCCAGGCAGCGAGGAAACAAAGACATCAAAATGTATGTTGTGTAACGTTTTTCGAACACAATGGCCTTATGTAAGAGCATTTATTATTACATTGTAATGATACGATAGGTAGGCCCAGAGCTTTCTATTTGGATTATATCCAAGACTTCTGTACGGAATATGTTTGGAATATCTAAATGTTAGGCTCTGGGTAGGACTAGTGTCTTTGGATGTGACATCATCTTCAACACTTACACACTGTGGTTGTAGATCAGTTGACTCAGGTCAAAGAACCTATCATCTGAGGTCCTAGTAGCTTGAGGACTCTTGACAGTCAATACGAAGACATTCCTGTCCTGCCCTGTCCTGTCCTACCTGCCGGTCAATATGACAAAGAGAGCGATTCATTGCCCCGCCTTTCTTCTTCCTGCCATGGCTTTCGGGCCTCAGCTCAGTTTCTCCCTCCTACACATTGCTGCTACGCTAGCGCCGGGACCGAGACATTGTCGGCTGGGCGAGCAGACGGTGAGTATGGTGGTCGGAACAGCCAACGCTAACAAAGGCCAGGGGCCGGCACCTCTCTGGCACCTCTCTGGCACCTCACCTCTCTAGGACACACCACTATTTGTCTGCTCTGCTGCGTCTCTGGTCAGGATGTTGTAGAAGATGAAAGTTTGTTTGAAATATTGGTGTTGTATTGTTTAGCCCAACACATTTTGGAAAATGCCTTCTTTTGGGGTTCTGAAGTGTCAGAATGTCGTGTTGCACTTCAAGGCTTCGGCGTTTTAAACATTCCAGAGATTTCACGTTGGAGCCACAGTGTATGCTGTGTCTTTGATATATCAAACACTTCATGACATATTTATTATGTCTTCGGTAATTACTGGCTTGTTACTTATTCGTTAACCTATTATTATTGTGCCTTGAAAAGAACAGTCCTGTGGGTGTCAAGTGCATCTTTAACATTCTTGAGTCCTTTACAACAGCTTTGAAGAACAGACCAGCACTTATTCTCGCTTGTATTTCCTTGATTCTCCTCGCAGTTGCTTTTGATTGCATACAGTTTTCGTGTGGGTTCGTATGATTAGAACAACTTAGCATGACTCTGGTGTACATTGGCAGTGAGTGGATGTTTGATGGTATCAGACTCTGAGGCCTTATTGTACCCGTGACTGTGCCAGTCCATGCCTGGAAAGCACACCGTGTTGTCAGGATAGGAGCTGGGTTTGTCTGGGACTGGGAGGGGGTGTGCTGGAAGAGGCTTGAACACAAATAGGAGTTTCCCCCACATACGATGCTTTATAGACACAGCAACATCATTTACAGCGGCCAAGTTATCTTAGAGAATGTTCCAATCAATGTTATACAGTTAGGATTTCTTCAAATAAAATAGAAGGTTTTCATTAGATTTGTTTTATCTAGCTAAAGAATAAAAGTTTTGGGCATTTGGAGCACATTGGAAATGTGTCCATTTTTGATCACAGGTCATTAACCCTTGCCTTAGACTTGGGCCTCCTTAATCTAGCTAGGCCTATAGTTCTTTGTCATTGTTCTTTGTCATTGCTATTCACTGTCAAGATATATTTTTTGCTTGTCAATGTCTCATTTGGCAGAGTTCTCTCTCAGTTTTGTGATAGTCAGGAACAGGAGATCAGAACAGGGCAGCAGGGCAGGCCTCCTCTGAGTCTGGACCGGGACCTAGTCATGCTGCTGCAGCATTTGTTTCTGTCTGGTCAGCTCCTAACGGACAGGACAGCGTGACCACTGACCGTTTCTCCTACCTGGCTACTCATCAAAGCCTTTTGTCTTCAACACACACACACACACACACACACACACACACACACACACACACACACACACACACACACACACACACACACACACACACACACACACACACACACACGCACACACACACACACACACACACACACACACACACACACACACACACACACCTGACCAATTTGTCTTTGTTTTTTCCCCCTACTCTGACGGAGGGAAAGCAGCCAAGTCGAGTATGAAGAGAATAGAAAGGCAATAGCCTCTACTCTTTGAGATGTCGTATCTATCTCAAAGAGAAGGCCATGTCCTGACTAGATAAGGGGCCTGGAGGCATGCTACATCTAAACCATGGTAACCAGAACAGCTTCTCTCTGACTGTTTTCAATAGCTGAGTAATAGAGGAATGAATGAATGAAACAACGTGTTTCAGCGTCAATCCTTCATCAGGGTGTTATCGTCTGATATTTTAGGGTCCCATCACATTGTTAGCTGCTATAAGTGCCTGATCTGAAGGATGTACGTCGTTGTATACAATAAGTATCCTTGCTTGAAAACACAGAGTGGGAAGAAGGCTGTTGTGTAGTATCCTCGCTTGGAGACACAGGGTGGAAAGAAGACTATTGTATAAGTGACTAACTAGTACCTACCTCCTTAGGGACTGACAGAGTATTCTTGGTTTATTTCAGTCTTTCCTGGCTCCTGGTACATAACAGCACAGAACTTGGGAGTAGTCCTGCCTCACAGTCTCCTCCCTGCCTTATTCTGCCTGTTATGTCATAGCAGGGAGAGCTGGAGGGGAGTTGATGCAGTTTTCCACTCATCAACTCAGCCTTTATCCAACTCAGATTATTTATCTCTGCGTACTGAAGAGGTTTCCTTTGTTTTCTGATTTGTTCATTTTTGAATGACCTGGCTATGTAGCCCCAAATTAGAATGGCACACATAACAAAATGCTCATCCAAATTCATTAGTGCATAGTTCATACACTAAATCGGCCTGCAAATGATTATTCATGATATACTGTAACATTACAGTAAATCCTTTTAAAGTGAGGCCGTGTTTTTGTTGCGTTAAGTCCCAAGACAACACCATCTTTCTCCAGGGCATGAATGTCCTGTTCCCTCAACCAGGAGCTCAGCCAACCAGGTGTGCGTCCCAAATGGCCCCCTATTCCCTATATAGTGCACTAGGGAAAAGGCAGCCATTTTGGACATGGACCTAATGACTTATATTATTATAATTTATGTTCACTGCTGTCCTCACCAACTCTCCCCTCCACCATTTAGACTGACACAGAGTTAGAAGGAAACCTGTTCTGGCTAAATGTTGCTCCATTTCCCCATAAATAGTTGAGTTTGTGCTTTTAATAATTTTCTTCTTACACTTCTTAGTGAGATGTGTTGTTTGGGTGACCTCTCATTTGAGTGTTATTGGAGCCGGAGCTGTCTGATACATTGGTTTGCCCTGTTCCTAAGAGTGCAATGGACACTATTGAAAATCTCCCATATCGTTAATTGCAACGCTTCAACCATAGGCGTCAGTTAGCTGGGAACAGTTATCTATTTCTCTCTGAGGATTTCTTTCCCCCAAGGAAAGTGGAATTACGCTCTGGGACATGTGTAGTCCGTGTCGACAGCAGCACCAGTAGACCAGACTCTACCTGGCACCTTCTGAAATGTTTTGCACCCTCTGCACCTGGATAATTGGCTGTGTGTACACTACAGACGAGAACTGTGTGCGCTGACGTGTGCCCTGTTGTTAACCTTCAGAGTAACATGCAGCCTGTGCAGCCTCCTACCCTGCGGCAAAGAACAAGACCGTAAAATCTTGAAACTATTCTTGTAATCTCGAACCACACGATTATGACAAGACTGTGACATTTTGTTTCCAGTGAGGTTATCTAAACGTTTTTATAACGTCATGTCTATGTTGTAGTATTTACGCCTCTTCTCGGCTAGGGCCTCTATTCAATCGGTATTGTTGAAGCGCGGCCAATTCCCGAGATATAAATGTGAAGGTCATTTCTGATTGAGACTCACGGTGAACGCAGTCTCCACTATAACGCGGGAATATTGCCTTTACATTTCAAATCACGCTGAACTTCCGCGATGCAGACTGTGGAGAGCCCTTTGTCTAGCGTCAACTCAAAATGCTACGTTTCTCATATTGATCAACAAGCACCATTAAGTGTGGCTTTCAGACAGGACTTGGATTAAAGCATCAAGTAACAGGCAATGAATGTGATGACATCATTCATGGTAAATACAGTCGGAGTTATTCAAATGTGAACCTGTACTGCAGCACACAAAACACTTGCTTTAAAATGGATGTACCTGCACCGTCAGGGGCATATTTCAGTAATGTATTTTCTAAGATGAGTTATTGTAAGATAGTTGCTACTGACCTTGGCGCACGGCATCACCATCAATGTACCTTGCTGCAGCAAATACATATCGAGACTATAACTTGAATGCCCCCAACCGTAGAGCTGAAAATATATGACCTTGTTTTCTCATTTCAACATGGTTTATTTTGGGGTGGCAGGTAGGCTAGTGGTTAGAGCGTTAGGCCAGTAACCGTAAAGGTTGCTAGACCGAATCCCCGAGCTGACAACGTAAAAATCTGTCGTTCTGCCCCTGAACAAAGGCTGTTAACCCACTGTTCCTAGGCCGTCATTGTAAATAAGAATGTGTTCTTCATTAACTGACTTGCCTGGTTAAATATATTTTATTTAATCCCATATACTTTAGTAATGCACAGTTACACGGGGTGTTTTTCTGACAAACTTGCTTTATTCAAGTTTAAAAGCCCAGTGCAGTCAAAAATGTGATTTTCCTGTGTTTTATATATATTTCCACAATATGAGGTGGGAACAATACTGTTCAATTGTAAAACATTATGATAATGCTCTTTTAGTGTAAGAGCTGCTTGAAAAGACTGCCTGAAATTTCAGCCTGCTTTGGTGGTTTGGCCTGCCTTGTGACATCACCAAGAGGTAAATTAGTTAATAGACCAATAAGTGTGAAGTAGTAAGGTTGGACCCAGGTGCAGAGAAGAGACCAGACGAGGAATCAGTGGTTTAGGATAAACATAGTACTTTACTGAGAAACGGTAGCCGCAGGATCACAGTACACTAGGAAAAACAAAACACTACATTTTCAAAAACTGACTCTGGAAACAAGCGCACATGTTAAACAATTCAAACGTCTGCAAAAGGACAACAGAAAACACACTTCTTTTAACAGGGAAGTCATAATGAGTAAATTGGACACACCTGAGTGTAGTTAATGTCTCTAGGACGGTCTCTGCTGCCCTCTGGTGACAGGTGGAAACATGACAATAACAAAGAGATTTCCAAACCTCTGCCAATAACAGCTAGTTTTCAGTTTGGTGTATGATTGACTAAATACTTTACCATCCACTGTACAGTATGACATCTGTTTTATAAGGCCTAGCCCTGCTATGTGTATTTATGTCATCAGGGTTAGAATGACACATTTTTGAATAAACTTTAAAGGCAGTGAGATAAAATTGATCGTGAGGGTAAACATTGATTTGCAGGATATAAAAGTATTTCATACTATCATACATTTCCAACAGCATGGATTTTTCTGTGGAAATAGAGCTTTTAAGGCCTGTACTACTGCCAGATCATTATTGACCCCCCAGTAGTGGCCTACCTAATGGATGCATTGTACTAGTCATAGGGAGAGGGCAGAAGCATGGCACCACAGGGCTTTTCACACTACCGAACCAATCAGAACTGAGCTAAACCAAGCTGTAGTTACTGGAAGCCATTACATTGCGGTTCAGGTTGGCAAGATAGAAATACCCCCATCACACTGTGACCAGGGACAGAACTGTCTGCCTGTGTGTCCGAGAGGTTGCAAGCCAGGCAGTTCACAAACTCTCCGGACAACGAAAATAAAGGTTGTCTACCGGCCATTGTGGCTCCACAGGCCGATATAGCATCAGCTCAGTTTCCCCTCTCGCTAGCACATCCTGTTGCGAAGCAGCGCAACTCGGCCTCTCTCTCACACACACTCATACGGATACAGACACACACCCTGTGTGTGAAGAGCAAGCTGGATGTGAGATCTTGGCTAGCAGAGGAGCAGACTAGATTTGAGTCTGTGTGGCCTGGGCTAACGATGGTAGAAGCCTGGATCTAAATGTGTGTGTCCGTGGGCTAGCTGAGGAGCTGGATCAGAGCGTGTGTGACCCTCACTATCTAAGGAGCGGGCTGGATCCGGGCTAGCAGTGGCCCTTACTGTGGAGGGAAAGCATTGCCGTGACTTTGTGACTCTGGGGAGCAAACCGGCTCAGGGGTCCCTCATGATGGGGTGCTGTCTATTTGTGCATCAGAAGGTGAGTGAGAGGATAGGTCCTATATGTACCAACCATGCTGTGAAAGATATTTATGGTGAGCGAGTCCTACCAGAGCCGCTCTTTTGTTGAGTACAGTTATTGTCCTACAGTAGTCTGGTAACACTGACAAAATGGTACTCCTGATGTTTGAATCAGAGCATAGCATGTAATTACCATGTATTTGACAGATTTCTGTTTCAGGCTGCATTATAAGGTCAGCGGTAGTTGAGTTGCATAACTTGTTAGTAGTCGCCAGGCAATGTTAGTACATGATATGCATAAATGCATAAACAAGCATGTCTCAAAATAATATATTCTTTATTCAACCTTGAATTCTGCAATGTTCTATCGGTAGGTTATCCAATTTTAGCTGACCTTTTTGGTTTTTTTGCTGCATCATCCAATCACATACTTACTACCTTTTAGGATAGACCGGTCACATATTAGCAAGACAAACAGGTGTGCTCAACATCCTCTGGTCTGGAGGCAACAGAGGTAGTTTCCCTGTACAGATGTGGGATCTTAATTTAAGCAAGTTTGTTACAGCAGGAAAATAACGTGTAGGGGTTGATACATTTTTTGTAAGGGGAAAATCAAGTCTGACATTTCAAAGTGGAAGTTAAACTTCAGAAGCCTTTTAAAATCTCAAATACACTACAATTGTAACATTTCCTGCATTGCAGGAAAGTTTTCCTGCAACAGGGTGATCAAATTAAGATCCTACATCTGTATAGTGAAACAGAGAGCTACAGTAGTCACCATCTGTTGTGTCCCCATGCACTCAGTGCACTGTGTGTGTGTGTGTGTGTGCGTGCTAAGTGTGTGCCTGCGTGCGTTTGTGGAGGAAGGCTCTTGTCGCCTGTTACTCTGCACAGGAAGTGTTGTTGCATGTTCCCTGGGGCGGCTGCACCTGCTGTGCCTCTGCAGCAAAGACCTGAGTTACTATAAACTAGGCTGAGTAAAAGTTTTGAAACTAAGTCAGGTCGTCAGGTTCTATGTGTATGATTTCTTTCAAATATTGACCGCTGAGTTTTCTACTGGATAAAAATAGTTAAATTGCCTTTTTAGCTAGCGATGGGGAGATGGGGGCTGGGAGTTATAGGGCTGGGGAAGTTGCACTGGAGAAGGAAAGGGGGTTGGTGATGGAGATGCTGAATTGTTTCCAGGCTTCATCATATTCTCCATGTCAGAAAGTCTCTCAGCTAACTAAATGCGGAAAATAATGTGTGTAGGGGTTGTTCCATTTTTTGCAAGGGAAAATCAAGTCTGACATTTCAAAGTGGAGATTGCATACCGGTAAATATCAAATACAGAGCTCTGACTAAGGATCGGACCCTTTTTTTAAATGTTCACCTAAAATGACAAATCTAACTGCCTGTATCTCAGGACATTCTTGATACCATTTGAAAGGAAACGCTTGGAAGTTTGTGGAAATGTGAAATTAATGTAGGAGAATATAACACATTACATCTGGTAAAAGATAATACAAACATTTTCAAGTACATAACTATAGAGAACATACAACAATTCTATGGTAATACAAAATTTTTGTTTACACACTCCCAGGAATGTCATACATGATGGATCATTAGCTTATACACTAACTTTCGCACATCTAGGTGGCCGGACGGGGTGGGTGTGGAGCCAGAGACAGCAGGGGTTCAAACTGTAGAACCCAGTTCCTACATTTAAAATATAAAAATAGATTTTATCAAACAAAACAATGCTATATTTTATCGCTGGGACCCTCAAGATGACAAATCAGAGCAAGATTACTGAATGAAAGTACACTATTTACCTTCAGAGGTGAATGTATCAAACCAGTTGCCGTGATAAAAGTTTGTTGTTTGTGCACTCTCCTCAAACAATAGCATGGTATTCTTTCACTGTAATAGCTACTGTAAATTGAACCGTGCATTTAGATTAACAAGAATTTAAGCTTTCTGCCCTTATAAGACATGTCTATGTCCTGGGAAATGTTCTTGTTACTTACAGCGTCATGCTAATCACATTGGTGCACGTTAGCTCAACCGTCCCGGTATAGGGACATCGATCCCATAGAGGTACAAATATGAGCAGGAAATGTTAATCATAAGGAAATATCTCTGATGCAGATGATAGTTAAACCTTCGGAAATGTATTAAGACAGTGACCCACTCTTTCATTAACTATTACTAATTATGTTTTCAGTCTGACTGACCAGTTGTTTCTCTCTGAATGCTCAATAAAATAGTTAAAGGATGATCTAGAATAGTCCGATTACAGGAAAACATTTACTTCAGAAACCACAGTAGGCCTATGGGCACCAGTCCTTCCCTGTTAAATCCCCTGTGTATTTCCTGAGCAAAATAAATAGAGGTTGGTGGAACCTTATTGGGGGAGAACGGGCTCGTGGGAATGAGTGGAGCGGAATCAGTGGAAGGGTTTCAAATACATCAAACACATGGTTTCCAGGCGTTTGATGCCACTCCGTTTGCTCCTTTCCGGCCATTATTATGAGCCATTCTTCCCGTCAGCAGCCTCCTGTGACCTACATTTGTTTGGGTCTGTTGGATGTTGTGTTCAATCAGCAAAAAAATTGAATTCTGGAATGAGTTTTCTGGCCAGTCTTCAGCAATCAGAGAAATGAATGTAGCTTTATCTGGACTTCAGAGTTCTTTGAGTTCACATACGTTAGAGAAAAGTGTTTACATCATATGTAACGTAATTGTAACAATGCCCTTTGCGTAAGGGTTCCATACGTAACAACTCCAACCAACACATCTGTGTTGAGCTCCACATGCCCGATTGTTCAGTCTGGAAGATCCGTTGGAGTGTGTTGTGGAAGTTCTGTTGTAGGAACGATGTGTCATTGTTGTGTTCAGCTCCATATGATTTGTGTGGGTCAGCTCTCCTGTTAGAAGGCTATGGAATGTTGTGTTCCATTATAGAAGGACTTCTATCCGTGTCATATAGCAAGTAGTCAGGCCTCAGAAATATGCAGATTTATCTCAGAGTTGCTCTGGGCTCATATTCACCAAGAGTAGGACTGCTGTTTTAGGATATTTGCCTTCTTGTTTGCCTATTCATATTTTTTTTTTTATCATACTGAATACGATTATATGGACAGAGGGGACTCAGGGGAGGTGATCCTAGATCAGTGCTCCTAGTCTAAAATATATTTTTTTAACACAGGCTTGAGTTCATACTGTATACATTACGTACCTCAACACAACTCTCTTTCAGACACAACTCCTTGCTTCCCATGTCCCATTGTTCAACTCCTCTCCCTGACCTCAGAAAATCCTCCCGGTAGCCAGACAGGAGAATTCTTGTTGTCATGGGAATTAAACTGTTATACGGCAACAATAATAACACACTACAACTTGTGTAGAATACAATGCCAAGTAGAAAGAAACAGTGAACGGAATCCATTTAGATTGACTGCTGCTATGCCTGTAAATATAGCATCCTAGTTTATCTACTAAATGGTTGGAGACGAGCCAAAACTATTAAGTGCTCCACTGATTGGCTTATTATATGTTGGATTTATGTTAGCCTAAAGGCATCAGCATGCTTCAGTTCGGCTGGCGGCTAGCCGAAGTCAGCTAGGCGACCTGAACGAGTGTGCTTGCATACTCCCTAAAAAGACCATTGCTTGAAAAAACTATTTTGGTTTTCACAGGGCAACCTGTAGTTTAGCAAACGTATTGAGTGTGTGCCAGTAAATTATTTTTATTCAGTTCCTCACATGTTACCTTGCTTCCATGTTCTCTATAAAAAAAACTCACCCTCTGTGTTGTTGTTGTTGTGTGTTTACAGAAGAAGAGGAAACAGAGGAGGAGGGATGTGGACTCTCTCAGCTTGTGCAGCCTGGATATCAACGTGAGTACAGCTCATTCTCAGAATACTGGCTTTTCCTTTGCCCCTTCCTCCTCACTCTCTTCCTCTCTCTCTCACTTTCTACCCCCCCCCCCCCCCTTACCTCCTCCCCTCCTTTTACCAATTAGTGATATTGAAAATTGGTGATAATTGAGGAACCTGGAGAAAGGACGATTGAACAACACTGATCAGAGGGAGAACACTGTCTCTCTCTCTCGACCCCCTTCCCTCTCTCTCTTTCTCTCTTTCGATGGGCTGTGTGATTGATACAAACAGCAACTTGCATTATGAGACTCTCTGCTTCCCTAAAGGTCAGGCCATTTCCACGCTTATTCCTATTTCCTAAGGTCCGTGCTACGAAGACCCTTTAGTAAATAGCTAGTCTTGACATTCCCAGTCCTATAGTACATTGTGGTAGGCAACCTGTCTGTCTAGGCTAGGGATACTAGTAAATAGCAGCAGTAATAGCTTGGATACTTATTTCACTATTTTGTTCTCCTTGGTTGGGCCTGTGTGTATGAATGCTGTGTATGAACCATTGAATGCTGAACTACTGTGCGTCTTGTACTGAAATACCTTACAATACTACGCAGCAAATTTTCCAGTGTTAAAAAAGGGCCTCCCTAAGGTACTGCATCGCAGTGCTAGAGGCGTCATACAGATCCGGGTTCGATCCCGGGCTGTGTCACAGCCAGTCGCAACTGGGAGACCCATGAGGTGGCGCACAATTGGTCCAGCGTCGTCCGGGTTAGGGGAAGGTTTGGCCGGCTGGGATGTCTTTGTCCCATCACGCTCTAGCGACTCCTTGTGGCGGCCTGGCGAATGCACGCTGACTTCGGTCGCCAGCTGGACAGTGTTTCCTCCAACACATTGGTGCAGCTGGCTTCCAGGTTAAGCGAGGAGTGTGTCAAGAAGCAGTGCATCTTGGCAGGGTCGTGTTTTGGAGGACACATGGCTATCCACCTTCGCCTCTCCCGAGTCTGTATGGGAGTTGCAGCGATGTGACAAGACTAACTACTGTACCAATTTGATATCACTGGAACAGTGTTAAATTAACACACTGCTTAGTGTAAGGCCTTATTCAAATATTTCCCTGAGCTTTTCCCATTTTCGGTCCTATGGACCAAGTGAGAACTTCAGCGAATGTGTTATCATGAAAAAAATACATTATTTAATACAATACCATACATATTTCATAAAGCCTTATTTTGAGGGCCTAGTTTTACCCTATTTCAGAAGCCTGAAACTTATAAACATCCCTTTGAATCAAAAACCACATCCATCATTATCATATTTCCCAGCATGCTCTATTGCAGGTAGATTCTTAGAATGGTTTGTTTCAATATCTATGTTTTTGCATGTACACTGATTGATTAATCCAATTACTTAGTTTGATTTTCTGCACCCGTTTCTGAAATGTTTGTTCCAGTTTTAAAGGTTGTCCTCAAAATGTTCCGAACCTTGGTACTCATTCTGAATAGAGAACAACTGATATGGATTTGTTTTAGAACCAATACTGATTTTTGGGGGTCAAGGAGGCCAATATTCAATATCAATTAAATTACAAAATGTTGACCAAATTTCCCAGAGACAGCCATGTATGCACTAATGCATACATTTTTTAACCAAACAAAGATTTCTCTTTACCAATCTAACTACATATAAACATAATGGTAATAATTGTATTTTAATGATACATTTTTGATAAACTGGGTAAATTAAGATGGCATAGGCCTACTCACAATACAGGTGAATACATATTCAATAGGAGTGTGTGCATGCATTGTGTTATTGGGCTTGTTTTGGCTGATCAGTGGAGTCTATGGTGCCACTGATGACAAACAATGAGTATGCCTTCCATTTGGGACAGCTGAAAATAATTGCGCTGATTTAAAGAAGAAATAAAACTGTCCTTCTTTAGACTAGTTGAGTATTGGGGAGGCAGGTAGCCTAGTGGGGCGGCAGGTAGCGTAGTGGTTAGAGTGTCGGACTAGTAACCGAAAGGTTGCAAGATCAAATCCCCAAGCTGACAAGGTAAAAATCTTTCGTTCTGCCCCTGAACAAGTTACCCACTGTTCCTAAAAATAAGAATTTGTTCTTAACTGACTTTCCTAGTTAAGTAAAGGTAAAATAAAAAAATCAGTATTTGTTGGTTCAATTACAGGCACAAAATGTCCAGAAACCAATAACTTTCTTCTGAAACTCGTCAGTCTATTCTTGTTCTGAGAAATTAAGGCGAAAAATGGCCAACAAACTGAAGATCTCGTACAATGCTGTGTACTACTCCCTTCACAGAACAGCGGAACTCTAACCAGAATAGAAAGAGGAGTGGGAGGCCCAGGTCCACAACTGAGCAAGAGGACAAGTACACTAGAAGGCGAGCATCCCAGAGTCGCACCTTCACCGTTGACATTGAGACTGGTGTTTTGCGGGTACTATTTAATGAAGTTGAGGACTTGTGAGGTGTTCCTGAAGTACCACACAATGCTGTTGGCTCTTTGGCTGCTTGTGTTGACGTGGACATTAATTAGCAGCCATTTCCACATTTGTAGAAGTAAGAGAATTATATTTAGTTAACAGCATAAAAACCACGACAACATTAATTTGCTCAAAGGATGTACTTTTAAAGCCCAGACTGAAGAAGCCTTGCATCTCAGACAACAGCACAGTCAGAAAACAAAATAGCTTTGGGTGGTGTCAGGAAAATGCTTCCAAAGCATTGGTGCTAAATTATATGCCTTGAACTTGTGTTGGGCTGTTGGCTGTTTCCACAGAGTACATTCAGCGTGTCCTAACACAAAACCAAGCTGTGGAATCTGGTTCAAGGTGTTTTGCTACTTAGGTTTTTAAGTATTGAGGCAGTAGGGAGAGAATAGTTAAGGTCTGGGTGAAAAGGGAAGATGTGTGCATCTCTGAGTGGGGTGTCAGTTGATTGACAGGTCCAGAGCTGGGTAAGACAGATCTGGGTGTTTTACTGACACAGTGAGGTCAGATCTGAGGTGGAACTGTGGTGTTTAAATGCAGACCATTGTGATGAGTACTGTCCGATCGTTGTTTTTAAAACAGCACTCCTCCCCTTACCGATTCTAATGACTCAAGGGTGTAAACTCAGACAGAAATAGGAAAAAAATATATCCATGGAATAAATTGTTTATTTAAGATCCAAAATTCTATTAGAAACAGTTTGTATTATCTTGTAAACTCTTCAACGTGTTGTCGTCAGCTACAGATAGTCAACATGTCCATTGTATTAAAAAGGTCCCCACAGTACCTACTATTACCAATACTAAACTATTATTTTAGGATTGACAGCCAAGGCAGGTCCTGTGTACTGCAATCTATAGGCCCAGTGTTAGTTAGACTGGAGTCCAGGGTACACAGAGTGACTGTAGAGCCAGGGCAGGGCTAGAGCCAGGGGTAGGGGGAAAGGTGGTGTCACATGCCTGCTTGGCGTGTGTTCAGCAGGGTGACTGACTGGCTGGCTCACACAATGGCCGGGTTCATACCCCGCTGCTGGCGGGGACCACTGGAAAAGGAGGCTAATGCTATTGTTTCTCCCCTTGCTCCTTCTGATGAGGGAAATAGCCTATTGGTTGATATCAAACGACTCTAGAGTAAATCCACGTGTATAGTCTATGTTGGACTCAGGACTATAAAAGCTCCACTCTCCAGGTCGTCATTGTACATACACAGTTGTTTTTAACTGACTAGCCTGGTTAAATAAAGGTTAAATATATAAACATATGTAATTCTGGACTACACTTTTTTTGACAGGGTTCAACATGAGTATTCATCCACTCTTTGAGGACAATTGAATAAATCTGTAGTTAAATTAACCCTAGTCTTGTGCTTCCATTTTTTCCAAGTCTCGTTTTTGCTCGGCTATTGGAACAAACTTGCGAAAGCGGGAAATTGAGGTTAATTTGACTCGAACTGGTGTTTACCTGTCTTGGGGCAGCAGTAAGTAACAACCGTTTATTTTTTCTGTCTAAACCTGTCTAATCCTCTTGTGCTCTCCCTAGATGATGAGAAAGCATTTGACCATGTGGAGTGATCTTACCTATTCTTTACTCTGACTAAATTTGGTCTAGGGGACAACGTTATAAAATGGGTTAAAGTTTTATATGATGATCCTCAGGCTGCTGTCCTTACTAATGGGCTATGGTCAAATAGCTTTTCTATACACAGAGGTACCAGACATGGCTGTCCTTTGTCCCCTCTCCTATTTGCACTCGCTATGAAACCACTGGCCGAGGCCATCAGAGTAACGGCTGCTATACAGGGGCTGCTCATTGGTGACGTTCACCATAAAATAAGCTTGTATGCTGATGATGTCCTGATATTCATCTCTAGTCCCGAGACTTCAATTACATCTCTTGTTAATATTATTGAATTATTCCGTGAATTCTCAGGCTACAAGAATAACTTAACTAAATCAGAGTCTATGCAACTTGGTTACCTTCATTCTGTACCTAATACTTCTCCCCCTTTCCTTTTAAATGGTCTCCTTCAAGTTTTACGTATCTGGGTATATTTGTAACTCCTAAATTCCAGCAAATTTCCAAAGCCAATTTTGTTCCCTTGTTTGATACAATAACACAGGATCTGTAGCGCTGGAACTCTCTTCCGATTTCATGGTTGGGTAGAATATCCCTCTTGAAAATTAACATTTTACCTAGACTACTTTACCAAATCCAAATGATCCCACTCTTACTCTCCAATAAAGGTAATAAAGGATGTACATGGATGGCTAAGTTCCTTTATATGGAATAAACGCAGGCCGAGACTTATATGGCAATATGGCAATATTGCAGCTGCCAAGTTCTATGGGCGGCTTGGATCTGCCCAATATTAGGTTCTATCAGTGGTGTGCCCACCTTTGTTATATTTCTGACTGGATCACAAATGATGACTCCTCTATTTGGTTAGACATTGAGACTTCTTTTTCAAAATACCCCTTACAGGATATTTTATTTTTCAGAAGTTTCAAGTCTGTTAAAGATCACTGCAATAACCCCATTACACTTAACACACTCAAAGTATGGAGATCAGTTCAACGTTTTTTGGGAAGGTCCAAACTAACCTCTGCTCTTAACCGAATTCTTAACAACCCAGATTTTGGTCCAGGATGGCTGGATGCTGGCTTTAACTTTTGGCTTAATAAGGGCACAGGCAGACTAAATTATTTATTAGCTGATACGATTTTACTGTCATTTGAGCAGATAGTTGAGAAATACCGACTCCCAAAGCAGGACTTTTTCCGCTTTCTACAAGTAAGACATTATATTTTGAAGAGCACCACCTTAATTGACAACCCTGATGTGTCTGTCATTGAAATAATTATTTTTCCCCCCACAAAGGAAAATACCTGTAATTTTGTTTTATGATGCTTTAAGGTCCTTTTCTACTGTTGAAACACAGAGGGTGAAACAAGTGTGGGAGAAGAATTGTCTGTTACTATTGGCGAAGAGATGTGGGAGGACATTTGGAGATATGCAAAAACAATATCTATATGTAATCGTACTAGAGCAATTCAGTTAAGAATAATACACAGATTGCATATATCCCCAAATCGCAGACATGCTCTTCCTCTTCTCCTCAGTGTCTTAAATGTGAAACTGATACAGGCACCCTAACACAAAATACGAAGATACTGGTGGATACAGTGGATTAGTGATCAGGTTCCTTCTATTAAAGATTGGCATAAGATACTATTAGAATGGGTGCCACTGGAATATTTGACATGTACATTGCATTCTAAAACAGATCAGTTCTACAAAGTATGGGAACCTCATCTAAATTATCTAGAACCTGGGGTATCAGCTATTATGCTGCAAGGATTTTCTGAGAATGGTGGTGATCTATTTGTTTCAGAGTTACACTGTACGTTCCATGTGTTGAACCTAACTTATTGGTTTAAACTGAGCTTTTGTTTAATTTCTGTTTGTATGTTTGTTTAAAATGTATGTATAGAAAGACACAATGATGGGGATGGGGTGAGAGAAGCGCTGAGCAGGGAGGGGAAGATGGTGTATGTATGTATGTATGTATGTATGTATGTGTGTGTGTGTGTGTGTGTGTGTGTGTGTGTGTGTGTGTGTGTGTGTACTGTTTTTGCTTCATCTTTGTAGCTCTTAATTGTGAAATTCCAATGAAATAAATACTGTTTAAAAAAAAGAAATTCTGTCTAACCCAGCATGAGAATAGTTTAATCTGGATATGAGGACCATGGCATTGTTTCTAGGAACTAGCTTCCCGCAGACCTGTATAAGGTAGTGGGGAGAATGTGTGCAGGACTTCCATCACCAGACAACAAGACTAATGAGACGTTTAAAGTATCCAATCTGGACCAAACACGATCCCTATATTCTTAGCTACAAATATCCTTTTAAGACAATTACTGGAGTTTCACGTGAGAACGTTGTTCTGGGCTGTTAGTCAAGTTTATGTATCTACTCCTGTCCACATTTACGAGTTGCAGTGTATCCCTCTTGTGTATCCAAGATTGCCTATTTTTGTTTGCAATGACGATCTATGCTCTGTGTGTGTATGTGTGCGTGTGCGTGTGTGTTTGGTTAGATTCGGGAGTGCGAAAAGCTGACTATTTAACAGGAGACAGAGGAATAAACACAACCTTCGACTGGCAAGACCATTTATACAAACAGAACAGTCTCTCTTTGTCACTAAAATATATGGATGTGTGCGAGAGGGAGACAACAGATTAAATGTAGAAACATTTATACGAGTTGAAACATTTACAGTGTGTCATATTGTATACTCTATCCAAGTTGGTCCAAGCCTTCTGTAACAGACTCCCTTGGTATCACGACAAACAGGGGGGGGGGGGGGGTGTAGGAGAATAGGCTTTGTCGTGCCCTCTTCACAACTGTCTTTGTGTGTTTGTACCATGATAGTTTGTTGGTGATGTGGACACCAAGGAACTTGAAGTGCTCAACCTGCTCCACTACAGCCCCGTCGATGAGAATGGGGGCGTACTCGGTCCTCCTTTTCCTGTAGTCCACAATCATCTCCTTTGTCTTGATCATGTTGAGGGAGAGGTTGTTATCCTGGCACCACATGGCCATGTGTTTGTCATTGATCAGGCCTACCACTGTTGTGTCATTGGCAAACTTACTGATGGTGTTGGAGTTATGCCTGGCCGTGCAGTTATGAGTGAACAGGGAGTACAGTAGAGGACTGAGCACGCACCCCTGAGGATCAGCGTGGCGGATGTGTTGTTACCTACCATTACCACCTGAGGGTGGCCCATCAGGAAGTCCAGGATCCAGTTGCAAATTGGAGATGTTTAGTCCCAGGGTCCTTAGCTTAGTGATGAGCTTTGAGGGCACTATGGTGTTGAATGCTGAGCTGTAGTCAATGAATAGCATTCTCACATAGGTGTTCCTTTTGTCCAAGTGGGAAAGGACAGTGTGGAGTGCAATAGAGGTTGCATCATCTGTGGATTTGTTGGAGCGGTATGCAAATTGGAGTGGGTCTAGGGTTTCTGGGATAATGGTGTTGATGTGCCATGACCAACCTTTCAAAGCACTTCATGGCTATAGATGTGAGTGCTACGGGTTGGTAGTCATTTAGGCAGGTTACCTTAGTGTTCTTGGGCACAGGGACTATGGTGGTCTGCTTGAAACATATTGTTATTACAAACTCTGTCAGGGAGAGGTTGAAAATGTCAGTGAAGACACTTGCCAGTTGGCAATTCTAGCCTGGCATCGAGCTTGCCAGGTTAGTTAAGCCCTGCAACCTAACTAGCCAAGCCTCAGCAGCTAACCGTGTGATGCTAGCTACAACAGGAGATGAAGCCAACACAAAAGACGAAAGCAAAAAAACCTGTGAACAGTTCAACTGTAAAACAGATCAAGTCATGCTGAGGAGAGCTAAGTATAACTCTTCTGTGAGGAAGAGAGGTGAGAATGATCAGAAGGCAGGCGATTGGCTCTTTAATATGAGGGGAGAGGCTCCTTAATTCGCCACTCGACCTGTCTGTCTCCGACAGATGTGTATGATTGGTTCTTCGAGCTACTTAGAGATTCTGGTGAATCCCAGTAGTGAGATTTTAAAACAAATAATTATACAATTGTTTAGGCAGGTCTTAAGAAACATTATAAGACTAACAAAATGTTTTTTCAAAATAATAAAATAGCATATTTTGAGTTTAATTATATTACTGGTCTGTGAAAAGCCTATAGGCTACATGGCTGCGCCATGCAAATTAAATCAATAGTTTGTTATTTTGTTCATTAAACAGACAAGACACTTACATTCACCTGCCCTGATCACAGTCAACACACATATACAGTGCATTCGGAAAATATTCAGACCCCTTGTATTTTTCCACATTTTGTTACATTACAGCATTATTCTAAAATAGATACAATTATTTTTTTTCCCCTCAATCTACACACAATACCCCAAAATGACAAAGCAAAAACTGTTTTTTTAAACATTTTTTGCGAAAGTATATAAAAAACAAATTCAAAAACAAAATATCACATTTACATAAGTATTCAGACCCTTTACTATTTTGTTTTAGCACCCATGGCAGCGATTACAGACTCAAATGTTCTTTGGTATGACGCTACAAGCTTGGCACACCTGTATTTGGTGAGTTTCTCCCATTCTTCCCTGCAGATCCTCTCAAGCTCTGTCAGGTTGGATGGAGAGCGTCGCTGCACAGCTCTTTTTATGTGTCTCCAGAGATTTTTGATCAGATTCAAGTCCAAGCTCTGGCTGGGCCACTCAAGGACATTCAGAGACTTGTCCTGAAGCCACTCCAGCATTTTCTTGGCTGTGTGCTTAGGGTCGTTGTCTTGTTGGAAGGTGAACCTTCGACCTAGTCTGAGGTCCTGAGCGCTCTGGAGCATGTTTGAAATGAAATGTTTGAAATGAAATGTTTGGATCAAGTTTACAGGTAACTAACTATATTAGATACTTTGTAGTCATGTTGCACGAGTTGGAACCAGTGTTTTTCTGGCTCAAATGCGCCAAATAAATTATACATTTTGGAGATATAGCGACAGAATTTATTGAACAAAAGGACCATTTGTCATGTTTAATGGACATATTGGAGTGCCAACAGAAGAAGATTTTCAAAGGTAAGGCATGAATTATATCTTTATTTCTGACTTTTGTGTCGCACCTGGCGGGTTAAAATGTGATTTTCATGTGTTTGTTTGATGGGGTGCTGTCCTCAGATAATAGCATGGTTTGCTTTCGCCATAAAGCCTTTTTGAAATCTGACACTGTGGCTGGATTAACAAGAAGTCCATCTTTAAACCAATGTATAACACTTGTATGATTCATGAATTATTATTATGAGTATTTCTGTTTTTGAATTTGGCGCGCTGCTATTTCACTGGGTGTTGTCAAATCAATCCCGTGTGCGCGAAGGGATCACTAAGAAGTTAATCTGACCCAGGTGCCCGGGTAGATGTGTTTTGCATCACGTGAAAATTGATTGCATTCATTTTGGAAGCAAGCTGCCTCCTGGGTGGCTCAAAACAAAAGTGACGTAATTAAGCACATGGAGAAATGAGGAGGATTCTGTGTTTTCACATGCAAAAGTGATTGCTTTTGATAAATAGTCTTTTGAGAATAGTCCTCTCTGAACAGTTGATGTTGATGTGTGTGAGGCTGGTAAATCTAATGAATTTATCCTCTGCAGCAGAGGTAACTCTGTGTCTTCATTTCCAGTGGCGGTCCTCGTGAGAACCAGTTTCATTTGCTGCAAATAAATGCTCTAAATGACAATATTTTTATTTGGAATTTGGGATAAATGTTGTAAGTAGTTTATAGAATAAAACTAAAATGTTCATTTTACCCAAACACAAACCTATAAATAGTAAAACCAGAGAAGCTGATAATTTTGCAGTGGTCTCTTAATTTTTTCCAGAGCTGTATATAAAAAAAAGTTCTAAAACAAAAGTTGCGCCCTGGCTATTTGTAGTCCCATTTGTTATCGGCTGTCACAGGAAGACAGCGAAACATCTTGATTTTGTGTTTAATGGAGATCTTCTGTGTATAAAGTGATACGGAAGGGCAAAAAAGCATCTAACCTCCCCGAGACTGCCGCACAGAAGAAATATTAGCCCACAGAGAGAAGCAGGAGATTGAACTTCACTCAACATTCTCGAGCAGTGGTCACCAACCGGTCGATCGCAATCGACTGGTCGATCTCCAAGGCATTCCTAGACGATAGCTAAACATTTTTGTAAAAAAACAACAACAAAGATAAAGCCTTGCGTTCCTATTTGTTTTTATTTGTCTAGGGCTGTTAACGGTAGGTGCACCCGATTCAGCTGCCCTGCGTGCCAGGTACTATGTGTCACGGTCGTCCTCCTCTTCGTCTGAAGAGGAGAGGCGAGAAGGATCAGAGGACCAATATGCGGCGTGGTAAGTGTCCATGGTAAAATCTTTAATAAAGAAAGACTGAACACTATACAAAAGAGTAACAAAAACAATAAACCAAATTCGACCGTGAAGCTACAAAATGAGACCTGTGCTGACACAAGCCACTAACATAGACAATCACCCACAAACAAACAGTGCAACCCAGGCTACCTAAGTATGATTCTCAATCAGAGACAACTAATGACACCTGCCTCTGATTGAGAACCATACTAGGCCGAAAACATAGAAATGCCCACTTTTATAAGACATAAAATGCGCATTCTTCCTATTTCCACTCAGCGCTACAACAAGCACTGCAGAAGTGACAAATGAGTAGGAAAGTGTATCTATAGGATTGCATTGTTGTTATTTTTAGCGACTTGGGTCTTTTTTGATATTGAGGAATATTTAACTTTCTCTGTTCATCGGAGTAACAACATGAATTTGTGCATGAGGCAGAAATTATGCAGTGTGACTCGAATTTCGCCATCAGCTGGAAGACGTGATCCCTTTTTGGTGTGTCAGTTGAGGAAAGGAAGAGCTGAGACTGACCATCAGATGCAGGCACCATAAGCCCAGTAAAATAAAAAGGAAAAGGAAATTATTTAAATGTATGCTCACTCAGCTGTGCTTTACAATTAATACAACAACAGATCTGTTGCCGGTGTGATCATATAGCCTCAAATTTTGAAACGTGATTTTAAACCAGTAGACCTAGAGGACCCAACTAGCAGTAGACCTAGAGGACACAACTAGCAGTAGTTCTAGATGACCCAGTTATCAGTAGACCTAGAGGACACAAGTCCTAGAGGACCCAGTCATCAGTAGGCTTAGAGGACACAACTAGCAGTAGTCCTAGATGACCCAGTTATCAGTAGACCTAGAGGACACAACTAGCAGTAGTCCTAAAGGACCCAGTTATCGGTTGTCTTAGAAGACAAGGTACTTGTACTAAACGATATCATAAGCACCATCGATAAAAGACAGTACTGTGCAGATCACCTACCAACCAGTAAGAATTCCGGCTCTCACAGACCTGTTAATTTTTCTTTAAGAAGCCCTCCTGTTCTCCACTCATTACCTGTATTAACTGCACCTGTTTGAACTCGTTACCTGTATAAAATAAACCTTTCCACACACTCAATCAAACAGACTCCAACCTCTCCACAATGGCCAAGACCAGAGAGCTGTGTAAGGACATCAGGGATAAAATTGTAGACCTGCACAAGGCTGGGATGGGCTACAAAAGGCTGGGTGGCGGCTCTGGCTCGGGACGTGGACCCCACTCCACCATAGTCCTTCTCCGCCTCTCTATTCGCCTCTGTGGCCTTTTAAGAGCGGCGACCCTCGCCACCGACCTCGGACTGGGGACCCAAACCACAGGTCCCGAATGGACGGGAGATTCCGTCAGCGCCGGAGTGAAGGAAGACTCCGGCAGCGCCGGACAGGCGGGAGACTCCGGCAGCGCCGGTGGCTCTGGCAGCTCCTGGCTGACTGAAGGCTCTGGCAGCTCCTGGCTGACTGACGGCTCTGGCAGCTCCTGGCTGACTGATGGCTCTGGCAGCTCCTGGCTGACTGACGGCTCTGGCAGCTCCTGGCTGACTGGCAGCTCAGGACAGACTGGCGGCTCTGGCAGCTCAGGACAAACTGGCGGCTCTGGCAGCTCAGGACAGACTGGCGGCTCTGGCAGCTCAGGACAGACGGGAGACTCTGGCAGCTCAGGACAGACGGGAGACTCTGGCAGCTCAGGACAGACGGGAGACTCTGGCAGCTCAGGACAGACGGGAGACTCTGGCAGCTCAGGACAGACGGGTGACTCTGGCAGCGCTGGAGAGGAGGAAGGCTCTGGCAGCGCAGGACAGGCGGGAGCACCTGTAGGAAGGAGACAGAGAGACAGCCTGGTGCGAGGGGCTGCCACCGGAGGGCTGGTGCGTGGAGGTGGCACCAGATAGACCGGACCGTGAAGGCGCACTGGAGCTCTTGAGCCCCGAGCCTGCCCAACCTTACCTGGTTGAATGCTCCCCGTAGCCAGGCCAGTGCGGCACTGGGCTGTGCGGGCGAACCGGGGACACCATGCATAAGGCTGGTGCCATGTACACCGGCCCGAGGAGACGCACTGGAGACCTGATGCGTAGAGCCAGCTTCATGGCACCTGGCTCGATGCCCACTCTAGCCCAGCCGATACGGGAGCTGGAATGTACCGCACCGGGCTATGCACACGCACCGGGGACACCGTGCGCACCACCGCATAACACGGTGCCTACCCGGTCCCTCTCTCTCTCCGGTAAACACGGGAAGTTGGCGCAGGTCTCCTACCTGCCTTCGCCACACTCCCCATGTGCCACCCCCAATACATTTTTGGGGCTCTCGGGTTCCTTCCGCGCCGCCGAGCTGACTCCATTCGCCGGTATCCCTCCTCACACTGCTCCAGAGAATCCTAGGCGGGCTCCGGCACTCTCCCTGGGTCGACCGACCACCTGTCTATCTCCTCCCAAGTAGTGACATAGTCCAGATCTCGCTCCCATGTCCAGGAGTCCTGCGATCGCTGCTGCTGCCCGTTACCACGCTGCTTGGTCCTTTTGTGGTGGGTGGTTCTGTAACGGCTGTCTTGGGAAGAAGGAGAGGACCAAAACGCAGCGTGGTTAGGGTTCATCTTTTTAATAAGAAACTGAACACTTCAAAAATACAAAACAACAAAGTGACAACCGAAACAGTTCTATCTGGTGCAGACACACAAAGACTGAAAATAACCACCCACAAAACACAATGGAAAACAGACTACCTAAATATGGTTCTCAATCAGGGACAATGATAGACAGCTGCCTCTGATTGAGAACCAAATCAGGCCAAACACAGAAATAGAAAATATAGAAAAACTAACATAGACTGCCCACCCCAACTCACGCCCTGACCGTATAAACAAAGACAAAATAAAGGAACTAAGGTCAGAACGTGACAACCATTTAATTGTCTGCACATGCTTGTGAATTGTTGCATTATTCAAAAGTGCAATATGGTTTGTTTGCATTATTCAAGAGTGTAGTTAATACGTTTTAGAGGAAAAGTTGTTCACATTGTTGAATAATGCTTACTGGCTAGTAGCTACTGTGATGCTGATATTTCTGGTAAATTTGGAGCTGCAGGGCAAGAATGTCTTGTTGCCAACCACAAGGCAAGGATGTAATGTAAATTGGAAATTTGATATACATTTTCTGTAAATTGAAATCTCTTATTGCGTGCCTCTCCTTAAACATTTGTCAATGGGAATAGCCCATAGAGAGTGAGGGGTTGGAGTTGTAGTTGCTCAACATGTACATGGTCATCTGCAGTAGGCACCAAATGGAAGAAAACTGAGCAAAATGTGTAGGGACTATTTACATTTTCCAGTAACAAATGTAAATGTTTGTTTTCCTTTGACATTTTGTAACACAACCTGGTATTAGCTGTCAGACAGGTGTGCGTTTAGGTAAACCTGGGTTAGCTGGCTTGCTAGCTGGTTTAGGTGAAGCCAGCTGTGTGCTTGGACCTGTGATATCTGGTCTCTGGGGGAGTTGCTGGGAAATTGAAGGCTATAAAAGCAGAGTGCCGGGCAGGCACAATTCCTTGGTCTGCCTAGCGTGTGTGTGTGTGTTGCTCATTGAGGAGCAGATGGCTAGTTCTAGTTCTCCTCAGTGGAAACAATCTGACTGAGGCCTGTTACAGCAGGAAGCTGTGCCCAGTCACACACACACACACACGCAAACAAACAAACACACGTTCCCTCAGACCTGACTGACCAGTGGAACATCACTGATGGACAGTGTGGTCATTAGGTAAAAATTCCTGTTCTAAAATCACTTCCCTGCTGAAAACCCCCAGCAATAACCAGCATAGGCTGGTGACCAGCCATTGTTGTGTTTTTGTCTGTCACCCACAAAACAAGCATCAAGTCACATGCTAGTTCACAAAGTGATGTCTAATTCCTATTGTTATGTAGCCTGAGCGGCAATATCTAACAATGTGGTATTTTACTCACCCACACTCTGCATTCAGAATGGCTGCCAAGGTTAGAATAATGAATAAAAGAGACCTAAACCATCTAAACTGGAACAACCATTTCAGTAAGGGGTGCAATAAGTCCAATTAAAATATTGAATTTGTTTAGAAAATGTGTTATTTATCTTCGTGTAGCATAAGATTAATTAATTAATTAATTAATCAATCAATGTACACGCAAAAACACATATATTGAAACAAACAATTCTAACAATCAAACTGCAATAGAGCATGCTGGGGAAAATGATAATGATGTGCGTGGTTTTGCAGACCATCTTGACCAGCACTACATCATGCTGAACCAGCATACACTTTGTCAGGGCTGAGGGTGATATGTGTAACCACAATTTTTTTTTTTTGCATTTTAGGAAGTGTTCTTTACTGCTGTATTGGTTGTGAAGAACCATCCTGTTCTTTCCCTCCCCACCATGTTTTCCTTTTATGCCATGAAATGCTACACTGTTAAGAAGTTCCTGTAATTTTAGGGTACACTACAGGATACTGGTTGCAGTGAAAGTAAGGTAAACACCAAGTTAATGAATGTTTACAGCTGAATTAAGGTGTTATTGCTGTAAAGGGACAGTATGCTGCTGAATGCTGGTTACTTGAGACTATACCTCACTTGAGATTTGAACTCACAACCTCTTAGTTGCTAACAACCTGAATTTCCTGCTATGCCACCAAGTCTGTAGGCACCATAGAGATCGGCCACAGATTAATGGCGATAATACGTTTCTGGACTTTGCTAAAAGTGGCCCAGAAACAAGTCAATAATTGACAGATTACCTGACAACACCAATGTAAAAAATAGCAGTGCTCAGGGACACTTGATGTAAAGGGTACATAAACGCTTAGGGGATTTGAACTTGCAAGCTTTTTGGTGGAAGTGCATTAATGTTTCAGCAGTGCCACCAGGTACATCTTTATTACCAATAACATATATCCACACACTCTCAAAATTAGGGTATGGTTATTGTACATTGTTGTTCCCTGGGGTGCAAAAAGGTCAAAGGTACACATAAGGTGCCTTCAGAGGTATACATTGGTCGGTTCATTTTAGGGTACATGTGCAAATAATCTAGTATAATGGTACATTTTTCTACCCAATATTTTTAATATAAGGTACAATCATCACTGTGCTTTGAAATGTAGGTGGGGGCAATATACCTGTGGGGCTTATTAACATATTTGGGGGCATGATCTAATATGTGTGTATTTGTGCCGACCATCAGTGGAAGTGTTGTACCAGTTTAAGTGGTTGATGGTTATGTTGTCAAAGGTTGAGCACCCCCCGTTTAACTGTGAATTATACAGGCTGTATAAGGGTATGTGATGTTAAAGAGCTGCACCGTTAAGAGGTGACTGTGCATTTCACAGTAACTTAATAATGGTTAGTTTTCTGGAAGTTGTTGTTAATTTTGTGTTAATAAGCTAGCAACCAGTTGTCAGTAAGTTATTGTAAAATTCACAGTAATTGCTAATAACTAACTGGCAACCAGATGTCAGTAAATTACCTTAAAATACACAGTGATGTACTTGCAAATAGCTGCCAGTAGCTCACTGTACCTTCACTTAACTTTTTTGATTACAAGAAAGCTTAAAATAATAGGTGACAACCATTAAGCACACTTGGGAACTGGCCTCAACCTGGCAGAAAACTGACCTTCCTGCCACTAGTGATGTTACATTTAATACCAGAGCTCTGAGGCATGCGTCAAAATCATTAACCAACCAACTTCAAAAAAGTGTGGCATTGCGTGTATCACTTTATCATTAGTACGTCATCAATGATATAAGTGCTTATTCAAACCTTGTGTTGCAAAATGCAAGATCCCACTGATTTCGCTGTGGTTCCATTGCTTTCTTCTATTCCAAGCTGTTTTCAAACACCGACCTCTACTGGACACCATAATTCAAAATATGTGACCGACCAGCTCAATTTGGTCTTATGTAGCAAAATGTAAAGTTGTGTTTTTTACATTGGATGAAAGTAGAGACTCAGAGTTAGAAAATGGTATATCATACACTACAGTTGAGGAACAATGGCTAAGTAATTCTGCTTTGAAAGTTTATAAACTTGTAACATCACTTTTGAGAAAATGGCCCTTGAATGTTTTGGTGCCTACTGGAGAGCTCTTCTTTGCCTACACCCACTCAGCATCGTTCACACCCTTTTAAGCTTTAGCCACACCCATCTCTTTAAGGATCACACAGGCTATGTACTAAACAACCAAAGATTTCAAGACTAAACGCTGGTTTATACTACGGGTGTGTTCATAAATTTAATCTGGAGTGCCAGAGTGTGCTCTGGGCGTTGTCAGATTGGCCGTTCGTAAATTCAGAGCGTTTCCCTCACAGAGAGCCCACTGGACGCTTTGGAACAAAAGTAGGGTTGATTCGAGCGTTCTTACCTAACAACAGCAGTGAAGCACCCAAGCTAAATGGCTAACGTTGGCTAGCTTGCTAGCTACTTCCAGATACAAATGAGAGAACAGCTCACTCTGACCATTTTACTCACCCTAGCAGTGTTGGTTAGGCTGTTATATTATCCAGAGTGTTGGTGACTGCAGCTGTGCACTGGCAACAATTTAATCATTATGTTTTTTGCCAACGTGTATTGGCCACAGGTGTTCAGCGTTCGTAAATTCGACAGTTATTCTGCACTCAAATTTACAAGCTATTTCTATCCACAGTGACATCATAAACATTCTACTGAAATAGTTACTTGCAAAGTGGAGTCTTTTGTTTAGACATGTAGCTAACTAGCTAAACAATGAACCCTATTCCCAACTCATAATCTTACTACCGTGCATGAATCTACATAGACTTTTTCTACTGTATTATTGACTGTATGTTTGTTTATTCCATGTGTAACTCTGTGTTGTTGTATGTGTCGAACTGCTTTGCTTTATCTTGGCCAGGTCGCAGTTGTAAATGTGGACTTGTTCTCAACTAGCCTACCTGGTTAAATAAAGGTGAAATATATATATATTTTTTTAAATGTAGCTAACCAACCAGGTTCAATGTTAGCTAGCTAACATTAGGCTATAACTAGCAATGCAAATGGCTCTGAGATATGAATAATATTACTACACAGATCATATGCGTAATGTTAGCTAGCTAGCCAGCCAACTAATGTTAGCTAGCTAGCTAACAGTACACTTTAACTTGAAATGAAAACAACTTTCTGACAAAATTAGAAACGTGTAATATCTGAAAATGTAGCGAGCTAGACTCTCTTACCCATCCATATACATTGATGGATGCTTCTCCCTCTCTGTCACGGATACCATGGTGGCCCTTAGTTTGAATATGTAATCCAGAGCCTTCTGTGTTCTCTTTTCGACTCCAGGATTTTCTCCATCTCCTTAGATATCATACACTAATTCCATTGATTTCAAAACTCGGTCCTCCATAAAGTGGAGAGCAACACTTATGCAGTTCTACTATGTGATATCTTTAAAAAAAAAACTGTTTAGAAAGGATTAACTACACATACTGACCAGCTCATATTATAGACATAAGTGTGCTACATGGCAGAACAATCCAAACTCAACTCTTGGCATGTCCAGCCCACTCATTATCTCAGCCAATCATGGCTAGTGGGAAGGTTGCTCACTTTTTCCATGGCTAAACCAGCTAGGCTCGTAATTTAGTTAGGATTTTGTGCCAGCAATTTCACTTGACTGGTGGATTAGCAGGTAGAGTAGAGAGCTATGGAACGTTCAGTTACGTGAGGATATGAGGTGAAATCCTGTTGAAGGTACACTATTTTGAAAATACTTTAATGTGAAACCACACTTTCTGTGAAACCATACTTTTTTATTTATTCCAACTGATTGTAGGGTATTAAAATTAACGATTTACTGCTGCGCCATGGAGTTTTGATGAAAACTGAGGACTACAAAAAAGATGCCTGTCTGGTAATCACACATTGCTATTTATTGCTGACCAGCAGATGACACTAATGTGCATTGTGAACAGATAATGAAGCTCAGAGTAATGAACATATCTTCGACACAATTGGCTGGAATTCCTCAATGTTTCAGGAACCTTAATTTCCCCATCACTACCTGCCACACCATCAGGTCAGTGAGAGTGAGCGTGACAGAGATCAGTCACAGTACAATACTATGAATTTTACAATAACTACTTGCAGCAAGCTGACAGCAGCTTATTGAACATTTTAGATAAAATTCCCTGTGACCAACTGCCATTAAGTTACTGAAAATGCACAGTAACCTCTTAACAATGCCACTCGTGACTGGCACATATCTTACAAAGATTGTAACTGGGTATAGACAAAAAAGATGCTCAGCCTTCATCAACATAACAATAAAACCGCTTAAACTGGTACAACACTTCCACTAACGATTGGCACAAATACAACCTACAGTGCCTTGCGAAAGTATTCGGCCCCCTTGAACTTTGCGACCTTTTGCCACATTTCAGGCTTCAAACATAAAGATATAAAACTGTATTTTTTTTGTGAAGAATCAACAACAAGTGGGACACAATCATGAAGTGGAACGACATTAATTGGATATTTCAAACTTTTTTAACAAATCAAAAACTGAAAAATTGGGCGTGCAAAATTATTCAGCCCCTTTACTTTCAGTGCAGCAAACTCTCTCCAGAAGTTCAGTGAGGATCTCTGAATGATCCAATGTTGACCTAAATGACTAATGATGATAAATACAATCCACCTGTGTGTAATCAAGTCTCCGTATAAATGCACCTGCACTGTGATAGACTCAGAGGTCCGTTAAAAGCGCAGAGAGCATCATGAAGAACAAGGAACACACCAGGCAGGTCCGAGATACTGTTGTGAAGAAGTTTAAAGCCGGATTTGGACACAAAAATATTTCCCAAGCTTTAAACATCCCAAGGAGCACTGTGCAAGTGATAATATTGAAATGGAAGGAGTATCAGACCACTGCAAATCTACCAAGACCTGGCCGTCCCTCTAAACTTTCAGCTCATACAAGGAGAAGACTGATCAGAGATGCAGCCAAGAGGCCCATGATCACTCTGGATGAACTTCAGAGATCTACAGCTGAGGTGGGAGACTCTGTCCATAGGACAACAATCAGTCGTATATTGCACAAATCTGGCCTTTATGGAAGAATGGCAAGAAGAAAGCCATTTCTTAAAGATATCCATAAAAAGTGTCGTTTAAAGTTTGCCACAAGCCACCTGGGAGACACACCAAACGTGGAAGAAGGTGCTCTGGTCAGATGAAACCAAAATTGAACTTTTTGGCAACAATGCAAAACGTTATGTTTGGCGTAAAAGCAACACAGCTCATCACCCTGAACACACCATACCCACTGTCAAACATGGTGGTGGCAGCATCATGGTTTGGGCCTGCTTTTCTTCAGCAGGGACAGGGAAGATGGTTAAAATTGATGGGAAGATGGATGGAGCCAAATACAGGACCATTCTGGAAGAAAACCTGATGGAGTCTGCAAAAGACCTGAGACTGGGATGGAGATTTGTCTTCCAACAAGACAATGATCCAAAACTTAAAGCAAAATCTACAATGGAATGGTTCAAAAATAGAACATATCCAGGTGTTAGAATGGCCAAGTCAAAGTCCAGACCTGAATCAAATCGAGAATCTGTGGAAAGAACTGAAAACTGCTGTTCACAAATGCTCTCCATCCAACCTCACTGAGCTCAAGCTGTTTTGCAAGGAGGAATGGGAAAAAATTTCAGTCTCTCGATGTGCAAAACTGATAGAGACATACCCCAAGCGACTTACAGCTGTAATCGCAGCAAAAGGTGGCGCTACAAAGTATTAACTTAAGGGGGATGAATAATTTTGCACACCCAATTTTTCAGTTTTTGATTTGTTAAAAAAGTTTGAAATATGCAATTTAATGTCATTCCACTTCATGATTGTGTCCCACTTGTTGTTGATTCTTCACAAAAGAATCAGTTTTATATCTTTATGTTTGAAGCCTGAAATGTGGCAAAAGGTCGTAAAGTTCAAGGGGGCCGGATACTTTCGCAAGGCACTGTATATTAGACCATGCCACCAAATATGCTAATGAGCCCCATCCAGCACACTGCCCCACCTATATTTCAAAGTATAGTGAAAGTAAGGTAAACAACAAGTTATTTTACAACAATAACACGTTAATTCAACTGTAAAAATACTATATTTTACTACAACTCAGAAGCCAGTAACTTACTGTCAAATGACAGGTCATTTTTAACAGTGTGCCATAAGCACATCTGAAGTATCCTATACGTTTATCTGTAGAACATGTCATTGGTTCTACCTGGAACCAAAGGGTTCTTCATGAGTGTTCTAAATGGAACTCAAAAGGGTTCCTCTACAGGGACAAATCAAAGGGTTCTACATGGCACCCAGAAGGGTTCCCCCATTGGGACAAATGACAGAACTCTGTAACAATAGGGTTCTTCATGACAGGTTTCTACGTAGAACCCAAAAGGGTACCCCTACAGCACATGTCAAACTCTGAGTGGGCTGAGTGTCTGCAGGTTTTCACTCCTCCCTTAGTTGATTGATGGATTGATCATTAAGGAACTCCCCTGGCCTGGTTGTCTAGGTCTTATTTGAAAGGAAAACCCCAAAACCCGCAGAGACTAGGTCCTTCTTGGAATGAGTTTGACACCCCTGTCCTATAGGGACAAAACGAAGAACCCAGGAGTGTTCCTTGTGAGAGAGTTCTAAAAAATCAAAGGGTTCTTCATGGCACCCAAAAGGGTTCCCCCATAGGTACAAATTACAGAATGTTTATTAGTTCTAATCTTTTAACAATCTTTATCATACCCACAGATCCAGTGGCATAGCAGGAAATTCAGGTCGCTGGCAACCGAGAGGTTATGAGTTTAAATCTCTTGTGAGGTTAACCCCCCTGCAAAACCACACCCATCATTATCATATTTCCCAGCATGCTTTTATGCAGTTAGATTTTTTTTTATTGTTTGTTTCAATATCTGTGCTTTTGCATGTACATTGATTAATTAATCAATGCATTTAGCCTATGCTACACAAAGATAAATAACATACATTTTTCAAAACTAATCCAATCCAACTAATCCAAGTTAGTTGGACCTGTTACTAAGTGGTTGTTCGGTTTTATTTAAATATTCTCATTTATTTATCTATCTACCTATCTAACTCTGGCAGTCATTCTGAATGCAGATTGTGGGAATCCACTCTGACTGAAGTCCAATGGGAATTAAATAGCACTTTGCAAGCCTGCATAATGTGACTTGATGCTGGCTTGGTTTTAGTTTTATGCTGGTCACCAGTGTCCAAAAACACAGCAAAGGCTGGTCACCAGCAAAAACACAACTAAGGCTGGTGACAAGCAAATACACAATGACGGCTGGTCACCAGCAAAAAACAAAACGAAGGCTAGTCACCAGCAAAAACACAACAAAGGCTGGTCACCAGTGGCAACACAATAAACATTGGTCACCATCGAAAACACAACAAAGGCTTGTCTGACAGCATAACCAGCTAGGCCATGCTGGTCAGACCAGCTTGAACAGCTTGGAATTTATGCTGGTTTATGCAGTTTCTTTTTAGCCGGGGTTAATGTGCTACTCAGATTCTTCCTTGGCAGCTCTGTGTTTGTAGTGGTTGTGAGTTGCCTCTCTCTCGCTCTCGCTTTCTCTCTCTCACACTGTCTGTCATCTAGACAAACTGTAAACTGTATGTGTATACTCTTAAGAGATGTTTTACATATCCAGATGTTTGGGCTTTCAAGAGCTTTCCATTCAAAGTCTGTGTTATCAACCCAGTTGAACAGATTGTCAAACCTGATTTGAGTTCTAACGTCTGTGTAATTAGACACAGAGAGAAAAATATCTGCTCCTCGGTTTTAATCAGCTATGGTTCTGATTCCTTGACGGGTTGTAGTGTCTAGCGCTATCTCGCTGTTGGAATAAAGCAGTGTTTTTCTGAAAGAAATAGACAATAAAGAAATGCACACAAACACATGTGTGCACATGTACATATGCACACACACACACACACACACACATATTTTGTTATTCTATCCTTGTGGGTACTTAAAATTGATTTCCATTCAAAATACTATTTCCCCAAAACCTAACCCTAAACATAACCTTAACTGTAACCGTAACCGTAACCCAAACTCTAAACCTAACTGCTAACCACTAACCCCTAACTAATTCTAACCCTAACCCTAATTGTAACATTAACATTAACCCTAAACCTAACCCCTAATCTTAAAATAGCCTTTGTACTCATGGGGACGTGGGAAATGTACCTATGAGGGAGCATTTTCCTTGTTTTACTATCCTTGTGGGGTCAAAATAAAATAACCAACCCACACAACACACCCTACTGCCAAGCACTCTACTGCCTGTACCCTACTGCCTTACCCTACTGCTTAGCACCCTACTGCCTAGCACCCTACTACCTGTACCCTATTGCCTAATACCCTACTGCATGTACCCTACTGCCTGTACCCTATTACATAGTACCCTACCCACCTTACTGCCTATGCCCTACTGGCTGTACCCTACTGCCTAGTACCCTACTGCATGTCCCCTACTGCCTGTCCCCTACTATCTGTGCCCTACTGCCTGTACCCTACTGCCTAGCGCCCTACTGCCTAGTACACTACTTTCTGTACCCTACTACCTAGTACCCTACTACCTAGTGCTCTACTACCTAGTACCCTACTGCCTAGTGCCCTACTGCCTAGTGCCCTACTACCTAGTACCATACTTCCTAGTATCCTACTGCCTAGTACACCCACCAGCTCCTGACCCAGATTCTAGCAGGTTGTTTGATAAAACAGCAAAGCAAGGGCTGTTTTTACTGCTCTTTGAAGGCCACTTTACTTAGCTGATTGAGCTGAGCCATATCAAAACAACTGTGATCTCAACCTAGATATCTTCTGAAGCGCTTATTCATCCATTCCTTTGCTCAGAGTCACTATCCATCTCTTTTATCCTCTCATCTCATTTCTAGTTCACAGAGATGGTTACAGAGCATGATTACAATTGTGAATTAAATGCACTTAAATGTGAACTACAGCGAGCTCTTATAAATATAAATATATGGAAGAGCAATGACAGTGGCATTGGCAAGATGCAATAGATGGTATAAAATACAGTATATACATATGAGATGAGTATTGCAAGATATGTAAACATTATTAAAGTGGCCAATGATTTCAAGTCTGTATGTAGGCAGCAGCCTCTCTGTGTTAGTGATGGCTGTTTAACAGTCTGATGGCCTTGAGATAGAAGCTGTTTTTCAGTTTCTCGGTTCCATCTAGGATTCACCTGTACTGACTTCGGTGTGAACAGGCAGTGGCTCGGGTGGTTGTCGTCCTTGATGATCTTTTTGGCCTTCCTGTGACATTGGGTGCTGTAGATGTCCTGGAGGGTAGGTAGCCTGCCCCCGGTGATGCATTATGCAGACCGCACCACCCTCTGGAAAGCCCTGCGGTTGTGGGTGGTGCAGTTGCCATACCAGGTGGTGATACAGCCCGACAGGATGCTCTCAATTAAGCATCTGTAAAAGTTAGTGAGGGTTTTAGGTGACAAGCCAAATTTCTTCAGCCTCATGAGTTTGAAAAGGCGCACCTTCTTCACCACACTGTCTGTGTGGGTGGACCATTTCAGTTTGTCTGTGATGTGTACGCCTAGGAACTTAAAACTTTCCACCCTCTCCACTGCTGTCTGGTTGTTGTGGATAGGGGAATGCTCCCTCTGCTGTTTCCTGAAGTCCACGATCATCTCCTTTGTTTTGTTGACGTTGAGTGAGAGGTTGTTTTCCTGACACCACACTCCGAGTGCCTTCACCTGCTCCTTGTAGGCTCTCGTCGTAGTTGGTAATCAAGCCTATTACTGTTGTGTAGTCTGCAAACTTGATGATTGAGTTGGAGGCGCACATGGCCACGCAGTCATGGGTGAACAGGGAGTACAGGGGGGGACTGAGCACGCACCCTTGTGGAGCCCCAGTGTTGAGGATCAGTGAAGTGGAGATATTGTTTTCTACCTTCACCACCTGTGAGCGGACCATCTAAGTCCAGGACCCAATTGCCCAGGGCGGGGTTGAGACCCAGGGCCTCCAGCTTGATGATGAGCTTGGAGGGTACTATGGTGTTGAATGCTGAGCTGTAGTCAATGAACAGCATTCTTACGTAGGTATTCCTCTTGTCCTGAGGGGATAGGGCAGTGTGCAGTGTGACGGCGATTGCATCGCTTATGAACCTATTGGGGGGGTAAGCAAATTGAAGTGGGTCTAGGGTGACAGGTAAGATGGAGGTGATATGATCCTTGACTAGTCCTCAAAGCACTTCATGATGACGGAAGTGAGTGCTACGGGGCGATAGTCATTTAGTTCAGTTACCTTTGCTTTCTTGGGTACAGGAACAATGGTGGCCATCTTGAAGCATGTGGGGACAGTAGACTGGGATAGGGAGAGATTGAATATGTCCGTAAACACACCAGCCAGCTGGTCTGCACATGCTCTGAGGACACGGCTAGGGATGCCATCTGGGCGGGCACCCTTGCGAGGGTTAACACGTTTAAATGTCTTTCGTCAGCCACGGAGAAGAAAAGCCCACTGCCCTTGGTAGCAGGCCGTGTCGATGGCACTGTATTATCCTCAAAGTGGGCAAAGAAGGTGTTTAGTTTGTCTGGATGCAAGACATCGGTGTCCTTGATGTGGCTGGTTTTCCTTTTGTAGTCCGTGATTGTCTGTAGACCCTGCCACATATGTCTTCTGTCTGAGCCGTTGAATTACGTGTCCAATTTGTCTCTATACTGACATTGTGCTTGTTTGATTGCCTTGTGGAGGGAATAACTATACTGTTTGTATTCGGCCATATTCCCAGTCACCTTTCCATCGCTAAATGCTGTGGTTTGCGCTTTCAGTTTTGCACGAATGCCGCCATCTATCCATGATTTCTGGTTAGGGTAGGTTTTAATAGTTACAGTGGGTACAACATCTCATAAACACTTCCTTATAAACTTACTCACCGAATCAGCTTATGCAATATTATTCTCTGAGGCTACCCAGAAAATGTTCCAGTCCGCGTGATTAAAACAATCTTGATGCGTGGATTCCGATTGGTCAGACCAGCGTTGAATAGTCCTCCTGTTTGAGTTTCTGCCTATAGGAAGGGAGGAGCAAAATGGAGTCATGGTCAGATTTGCCTAAAGGATGGCAGGGGAGGGCCTTGTATGAATCGCAGAAGTTAGATTAGCAGTGATCCAGTGTTTTTCCAGCGCGAGTGCTACAGTAAATATGCTACTAGAATTTCGGTAGCCTTAGGATATATGGTTTCCAGTTTGCATAAAGTCCAGTGAAGTTCCTTGAGGCCCATCGTGGTATCGCCTTGAGGGGGGATATACATGGCTGTGACAATAACCAAAGAGAATTATCTTGGGAGATAATATGGTCGGCATTTAATTGTGAGGAATTCTAGGTCAGGTGAACAAAAGGACTTGAGTTCCTGTATGTTGTTACAATTACACCAATCATGAAACATACACCCCCACCCTTCTTCTTCCCAGAGAGATGTTTATTCCTGACGGTGCGACGCACAAAGAATCCAGGTGTCTGTACCGACACCGACAGCATATCCCAAGAAAGCCATGTTTCCATGAAACAGAGTATGTTACAATCCCTGATGTCACTCTGGAAAGCAACCCTTGCCCTGATCGTCAACCTTGTTATCTAGAGACTGGGAATTAGTGAGTAATAAGTGGTGGGTGGTGTGCACGCTTCCGAAGTCTGACCAGAAGACCGCTCCGTCTTCCTCTTCTTCGCCGTTGTTTTGGGTTAGCCTCTGAAATCAGTTCAAATGCCCTGGGTGGTTTGGACAAGGGATTCACTTCGGGAAAGTCGTATTCCTGGTTGTAGTGCTGGTAAGTTGACATCGCTCTGATATCCAATAGTTCTTCCCGGCTGTATGTACACTTAAGATTTTCTGGGCTAACAATGTAAGAATGAATACATAAAAATAAAAAAAATACTGCAAAGTTTCCTAAGAACTAGAACCGAATCAACACTCTCTGTCGGCGCCATCTTGATCTCAGTTTATGTTTTTTTATAATCAAATATCGCACATTTTCAGAAGAATACTTATTTCTAAATTTGTAGAGTGACATTTGGGTTCACAGTGGGTGTAGAGAAACAATATGTTGGTAATTTAAATGAGATCAGACTGACAAAAAATAAACACCCCTTTATGATGATCAAATTGTCTTTCTCTCCTTCTTAATATCCTCTCTGAAATTGTTACATACTCAGTAAAATGTTACAGAGACCTTTATGGTTAGTTGATGAAAATGGGCCTCACTCAACCCCATTCATTCTACATTCACGGACTGTCACAACGTTGGAAACTAGACAAATTTAGCATGTTTTTTGTTAACTCTGTCTATGTGCAGGTGGGTGATTAGTATCCCCCAGGCTTTAGACCTTCACTTTATACCCAGCATGACCTCATATATAGTGTTTTCTTGAAGGGAGATTGATGTTCAAAGGAAAATTGAACACTTACTTAACACTGATATAGATTTCCAATCAGCAGTGAGGTAGAAAGAGGCCTTCCTCCTTTGTAGTGTTGATGTGTATGAAGTGTCAGGTTTGCATTCATTTCTGACATCAAAGAGCTGTTTTGCTCTTTTTTATCACCCTGTGCCACTTTCCTGCAGTCAAATGACCAAAAGAGCCCTCTAGTGCCCTCATGGGTGGAACGTTATTCATATTTTTCATAATTAATAAAAAATAAAACAAATACACAAAAAATCCATTATTTTTATGTTAACTTCAGTCTTCTATGATACTGTAGGAAAGTGTAATATTGGGATGCAAACTCAAAATTGAATACATTTCAACTCTATATCTGACGCGGTACAAATGTTTTCTTTTCTTTTTTCAAGACACATAATATCTAATACCTTTGTCATCTGGAAAGGGGGGTCGAGGGGTGTCTTTGGGAGTCAAAGCTGCAATAGCTTAGTCACCCAAACACTTTCAAACCACCTTGAAGCAAAGATGTTGTGTATTATGTTGGCAACAAGAAACTGTAGATGACATGTGGTGCGATGTTGTATGAGAATGAACCTTTTAATTTCTGTTATATTTCATTAGAGAGCATTGATACAATTTCGACCAATCCATTGGTCGAAATTTTAAAACATGTATTTTTCTATAAAGACACACCCTATGTGTTTGAATAAAATCAACTATATGTACTTAGCTCGTCTGATGCTTTAAGCGCACTGTTCGATTAAATAATTAAAGCACACAAATGGCTCAAGAGGGAGCCTGATGGCCACACTGTGTTATTTTTTTTTTACCTATAGCCTATTATAATCACATAAATAAATTGGTTATAACAAACTCTAAACACCGTATCTCATGGCAGCAAAATGGAAGTGGAGGACATGAAAAATAAACTTGAAACAGGCGAATGTTTACTGGTTGCTCAGGAGGGAAAGGGGAAGTCAGATCTGTGGAAGACATTTTACTTAGTTGTGGAAACTACTGAAAATCAAGAAAAGCTACCGTTGCGTGAGTTTTGTGTGTGGCAAACAGGTGCTGCTAGATTACAATATTATATTTTTTTGTGAATATTTGGAACAGTGTAAACAGTAAATACATTATAAGTGTACCAGAGAGTCTGTTCTAACAAGAAAAAAATATATAAAGCCTTTATTACAGCAAAGACTAAAAACAGTTGCATGAATTCGTGAATTGGGGTTTATTTATTGTTTATGCTAATTATTCAAAGCTCCCTATTTAATTTTAAAACTAAAACGCTTGATTGCATTTCAAAGCATGAATGACTCGTATGCTGTGTGATGACATGAACGAATGAATGATTGATTGATTGATACATACAGTAGCCTACATATTAAAATATATCCCTAAGTAAGTTACGGTATTAAGACTAAACAGGACGTGCTCTTAGGCCTACAGCTCGATAGTGATTATACAAGGCTACTACTATACAAAGCCTACTAATGATAATGACATGAGTTATTATTATAATAATGAAGATAATAATAATAATAAGATTTAAAAACATACAGATTTGTGAAATTGCTTTATCCGACATGTTGTGGTTGTGTGAGGCTTGGTGCTCACGGGATCAGTATGCTATTAAACAAACAAATAGGCAACAGGAGCAGGATCTGTCTTATTTCTGTAGATATATATGGAAGATTTTATAAAACAAGGCACATTTAACAGTTAGGCTATTGATTATAGACCTACAGTAATTAAGTTGGCGTTTCCTCTAGCCTCAATTTTATTAGACAATTAAGGCAAGGGCTGTTTCCTCGTCTCCTTAGTCCACTGCTGCCTCCGCCACATTGTTCTCAACACCAATATGCTTGTATAACTTTGCTGTTATGCACATAGCAACATAGGGAAAGGCGCCAATTCAACGGCACACTGAAATTTATGTTTCAGAACCGCGGTCGCTGTCCAACTCAGGAGAATGTGCATTTGTTATAAAATAATATGAAATTTATTAGTGTTGCACAATTATTTTTACACAATATAACCATATACAATTTCAGTATAACATGTCTTAGAGCAGGCCTGGGCAACTCCAGTCGTCGGGGGCTTGATTGGTGTCACACATGCAATTAGTTTAAAATCAGCTGTGTTTGCTAGGGATGGGGCAAAAGTGTGACACCAATCAGGCCCCCGAGGACACAGTCTTAGAGTGTTGGACTGTGCCATCCCCGTGGCCTCTGCAATGGATTAGTCCGCCGAGACCAAACAATCGACCAGTTGATTAAATGTGGTCAGTTCTAGATTTGATGTTGAGAGCCAAGGACTCAGTCGTACCTTCCACATCCACAGTAGCCTTTAGCAAATAGTCTATAACTGTGTATGTAGGTTTTCACTGTGAGGGCCAAGGACTGGTTTCACCTTCACAATTGTCTATAATAGCCAGAAGTTAAACACTTAAGGGTCATAAATGCCCCCCCATCCTGTGTTGCATGACATACCCAGCAAACATGACCCCATTTGCCCCATGTGGGTATTCGGTGGCAAAGTGGGCATGGGCTAGCCCACATCAGCCCAACATGGGCTAGCCCACAACAAGCCCATCATGGGCTAGGCCAGCGTTTCCCAAAGTCGGTCCCCCCTCCCCCAGCTGATTCAAATAACCAAATTAGCTTTGGTTATTTGAATCATTTGTTTAGTGCTAGGGTAAAAACCAAAATGTGCACCCGGGGGTGACTTTGGGAAACACTGGGCTAGCTGCCACTAAGCCCAGCTACAGGCAGGGGCTCATTTGATTATTTGGAGGTGTCCACAGTTCTTTTTGTGCGAACTTTACTAAGAGTGTTGTTCCAGTTTAAGGGTTCTGTTGTGCGATGCCCACATTTTTTGTATTGTACACAGCCAATGATGAAGTCTTTAAAAAGATACAGTAAGTGCATGTTACATGCTGTATGAGAAGGTGAACATTTTATCTTCAAAAATATATATATATGATAGTAATCACCTGATTTGCTTTCTGATACACTGGCCATGTCAGAATACACATACTTGTGTCTTTAATAGTAGGCTGTTTGAGTATGAAAAAAAGTATTATAGTATGTGACATTTAGAAAATCAAGTATACTTTAAATGCCCGCACGTCATACTCATTTTGGCTTTGGGGGATGCACTACCGAAATCAACAAATAGCAGGAAACAATGTAATCGCACACGATTGAGTATGCTTTAAATGCCAGTATGTTATACTCATGTCGGCTTTTCATCTAGTAGAATTCACTGAACACTTTTGGGGAATTTCACAGCCACAGTGCTTTGGAAGAGGGGGGGCTGCGAGTTCTGATTGCTAGATATGTTCAAGTAAACAACAAAACAACTTGGAAGATGGCGAATAGCGATGCTTCTTCGGTGGTGTTCGAATGTAAGTAGCTTTTGTTCTTCTTAAAATGATCACAACTATTTCATCGTAACGTTACATCTTTGAAAACAGATTTGCTGCCTGCTGTGCCTTTTAGCTAGCTACGTGCTTCAGTAGGACTCAAGGGTGAAAGTAGATTTAATTTCTTCCCAGGACGGGACCTCCAAATAATTTTATGGTCGCAATCAAAGAATTACATTGTAACGGTTTTCTTCCACTGAAGGAGAGGAGGACCAAAATGCGGCGTGGTTAATGTTCAACATCTTTAATATAGACGAAAAACGAGAACACTACAAAATACAAAACAATAAATGTGAAAACCGAAACAGTCCTATCTGGTGCAATGACACAAAGACAGAAGACAAACACCCACAAAGTACCCACAGAATATGGCTGCCTAAATATGGTTCCCAATCAGAGACAACAATAGACAACTGCCTCTAATTGAGAACCAATCTAGGCAACCATAGACATACAAACTATCTAGAAAGGAAACAGCCCCATAAACATACAAAAACCCCTAGACCAGACAAAACACATCAATCCCCCATGTCACACCCTGATCTAACCAAAATAATAAGGAAAACAAAGATAACTAAGGCCAGGGCGTGACAGTACCACCCCCCCCCCCCCCCCCCCCCAAAGGTGCGGACTCCTGGCCGCACACCTAAATCCATAGGGGAGGGTCTGGGTGGGCGTCTGTCCACAGTGGCGGCTCTGGCGCGGGACGTGGACCCCACTCCACCATAGTCTTTGTCCGCTTTAGTCTCCTACTAGGAACGGCAACCCTTGCCGCCGACCTTGGATTGGCAACCCTACTATATGGCCCCACTGGACTGAGGGGCAGCTCCGGACTGAGGGGTAGCTCAGGACTGAGAGATAGCTCAGGCTGGTTGACGGCTCTGGCAGCTTCTGGCTGACTGATGGCTCTGGCAGATCCTGGCTGAATGGCGGCTCTGGCAGATCCTGGCTGAATGGCGGCTCTGGCGGATCCTGGCTGACTGGCGGCTCCTGGCTGACTGGCGGCTCCTTGCAGACTGGCGGCTCTGGCGGCTCCTTGCAGACTGGCGGCTCCTTGCAGACTGGCGACTCTGGCGGCTCCTTGCCGACTGGCGGCTCTGGCGGCTCCTTGCAGACTGGTGGCTCTTGCGGCTCCTTGCAGACTGGCGGCTCTTGCGGCTCCTTGCAGACTGGCGGCTCTGGCGGCTCCTTGCAGACTGGCGGCTCCTGGCAGACTGGCGCCTCTGGCGGCTCCTTGCAGACTGCCGGCTCTGGCGGCTCCTTGCAGACTGGTGGCTCTGGCGGCTCCTTGCCGACTGGCGGCTCTGGCGGCTCCTTGCAGACAGGCGGCTCTTGCGGGTCCTTGCAGACTGGCGGCTCTGGCGGCTCCTTGCAGACTGGCGGCTCTGGCGGCTCCTTGCAGACTGGCGGCTCCTGGCAGCTCCTTGTAGACTGGCGGCTCTGGCGGCTCCTTGCCGACTGGCGGCTCTGGCGGCTCCTTGCCGACTGCCGGCTCTGGCGGCTCCTTGCAGACTGGCGGCTCCTGGCAGCTCCTTGCAGACTGGCGGCTCTGGCGGCTCCTTGCAGACTGGCGGCTCTGGCGGCTCCTTGCAGACTGGCGGCTCTGGTGGCTCCTTGCAGACTGGCGGCTCCTTGCAGACTGGCGGCTCCTTGCAGACTGGCGGCTCCTTGCAGACTGGCGGCTCAGGACAGGCGGGCAGCTCTGGACAGGCGGGCAGCTCTGGCGGCTCTGGACAGGCGGGAGACTCTAGCGGCTCTGGACAGGCGAGGCGCACTGTAGGCCTGGTATGTGGTGCCGGCACTGGTGGTACTGGGCCGAGGACACGCACCTCAGAGCGAGTGCGGGGAGGAGAAACAGGGAGTACTGGGCTCTGGACACGCACAGGAAGCCTGGTGCGGGGGGCTGCCACCAGAGGGCTGGTGCGTGTAGGTGGCACTGGATAGACCGGACCGTGCAGGTGCACTGGAGCTCTTGAGCACCGAGCCTGCCAAACCTTACCTGGCTCGATGCCCACTCTAGCCCGGCCGATACGAGGAGCTGGTATGTACCGCACTGGGCTATGCACCCGCACTGGAGACACCGTGCGCTCCACAGCATAACACGGTGCCTGCCCGGTCCCTCTCGCTCTCCGGTAAGCACATGAAGTTGGCGCAGGTCTCCTACCTAGCTTCGCCATACTCACTGTGTGCCTCCCCCAAGACATTTTTGGGGCTGACTTTCGGGCTCCCTAACGCGCCACCGTGCTCGTTTCTCCAACTCCATTCTCCTGTAACCCTCCTCGCACTGCTCCAGTGAATCCCAGGCGGGCTCCGGCACTCTCCCTGGGTCGACCGCCCACCTGTCTATCTCTTCCCAAGTTGTATAGTCCAGATTCTGCTCCCATGTCCAGAAATCCTGACATCACTGCCTCTCCTGCTCCTGCCCGTTATCACGCTGCTTGATCCTGTTGTGGTGGGTGGTTCTCTAATTGGTTCCCAATCAGAGACAACGATAGACTGCTGCCTCTAATTGAGAACCAATCTAGGCAACCATAGACATACAAACTACCTAGAAAGGAAACAGCCCTATAAACATAAAAAATACCCTAGACTAGACAAAAAAAACATAAATCCCCCATGTCACACCCTGACCTAACCAAAATAATGAAGAAAACAAAGATAACTAAGGCCAGGGCGTGACATACATATAGAATCCCGATTAATTCAATAGGATCTCTGTGGGCCTAGTCGTAAAGATGTGTGATTTAACTTTTAAAATGTGTTTTATTGTGGCATAAACACAACCAGTCATGATGTTTTCTTCTGATTGTCAAACAACTACTCAAAACAGTGGTGAATGGAAAGAGACATCTTCTCCACAGAACACCAACAAGTGTAATGACATTTGGCAATTTTCATTAGGCCAGAATTTATGTCCACTGCTGTCCGCAGTGTCGGGCATTTATCTCGGCCTTGGCAAAATGTAGGTGTTCTCGTCGAACCACATCGTATTTTGGAGCGTTTTCAAGTCCATTCTGACATAATGGTGTAATTGCCTACCGTTTTCTTGACATTCTGTTGTAAATACTGTTATGGGCTCATGTTTAACCAGTACGGCGTACCTCCACTATTTATTTTGCTGGGATTTCGTACCGGACCGCCTTACTTTCACCCCTGGTCGGACTAGAAGTTATAACTGTTCGAACAGTAATGTTAGCTACAGGGTTAACGGCAACGTTACTTGCTGTGGAGCAATAACTTCATATTTAACATTAGCCTAGTTCGCTAGCTAGCTACTTGTTGTAAATACCATTGCTTGTGTTCAAAACTATGCACTAGCTATAGTGTTAGTCACGCGGTAACCTATATTCCTATTTTCCACAGCGGTGCTGGTCCCAACACTTCTCTTTTCTTCTAGTTCTCCTGATTTGACACTTCACTTTATCTGTGATGAGCTGAACGGTTACTGTCTGAATGGTTCTTGATAGTTTCATTGCACATGACCTGTTATGGTGAAAGTAATGGTAAGCTGCACTCCTTACTGTTTCACCTTGGCACTCCAAATTTGATAAAGTATGTGGCAGTCTAGCTAACTTCGGAAAGTTCACACACTCTACTTTGCTCATGTTTTGGTTAATTTTGTACATCTGGTGTCTTTTCAGGATCTATGGTAAGGAGTGTGAGCTGGAGGGGCAGCTGTCACCTGTAAGGGTGAAAAAGAAGTAAGAGAACCTTTAGCAAAAACACACTGTACGCCGCTGTATGTTATCTTGACATTTATTGCTGTACTTGGCTAATAAAGTTATCCTTTTCGTGCAACAACACTTTCCCATCTATTTCCTATGTTTCACCAGAAAATGAATATACATACGTGTGAAGACACACTTGCTAGAAAGTATTCCAGAGAAATGTACTGCAATTGTAAAGTATCATGTTTGATGCTGAAAGCTATCATTTTCCATATTTTTTAGTAATTAAAAGCTCTCTCCACCGGAGTCAGCATCGAGGGACTGGAGGCCATAGACGCATCCTGGAAGTGGTATGCGGTGATGGATGAAGTGCTAGCGGGCTGCCACTTCATTGCCCCATCGGTCATCATCTCCTCATCCTCCCAAGGTGCAGCTATGGGCTCCCCTCCTTCCCAGAATGGCCCTAATGTGGGCTGGAGTAGGAGAAGGAGGTGACTGCCAGGGAGTCATGACTTATGGCCGTTTTAGAGACCATGATTAAGAAGTAGTTTTATGTATTTTGTATGTACAGTATTGTATTTATTTTTTTAAACCCAAAGTTAATTTCGTTGTTTTTTTGTGTTTTCTTCTTTGTAATAAAAAATAAAAGTGATACAGGTACATCTACTGTTGGTGTGTTTTATTAAAAACAAAATCTACATAAAAAAATGCACTTGCACATCTGAGCTATTTTGTTGCAGAAACACGAACACTGCTCATGCTAGTATCACTTTTTTATTGAAGTTTATTTGTCGGCCTCTTGGCCTTGGATTTTTGCTCTACGAAACTAAAATAAACCATCTGTGGCATAATAATAATTGATTACATTTTTATAGCGCTTTTCATGACAATCTCAAAGCTCATCAAAAGTATAAAAAACAAATAAGCAATACATGATCACAAGTAGCCTAGCTATAGGTCAACCACTAGAGGCCAAGTATGAGTGCATGGATCCTCCAAAGATGGAAAGGGACAGTTCATGGCTTGATCAGAGTAAGGTGGTCAGGGAGATGGCTGATGAAGATGGGATTTGGTAACGATCTTGTAGAGGTCTACTCTGGGAACCAGCCTGATTCATGTAGCCACTGGACTTCTCCGTCACAATATATGGCACCTACTTGGATGATGCCTCAGCAGCTGTGGGTACCAGAAAGCTCATGACACACAGTTCAGAGTTGTAGCCAGCCTTACTCATTACGAGCCCTCTGCCTCAGCACTGCATTCCCATTACTCTCAAGCTTCAGGTGACTCTTCTGTTGATATACACGCAGGCCTACGGTACACTCAAGTTTACTCCAAATACGTCATTCCAAATGCTAGCTACTTAGCTAACGTTAGCCCAAAACAACAACACTCTGGCGAATTAAACTGTCAGTGGGTGGGGCTACAGACATTTCTTTCCAGTCCATGTGAAGCCGTTACTGATGGTGTGTTCAAGACATTGAGGTATAAAAGAATAAGACAGCTGGGAATTTGGGAAAAAAACGTGCTTTGAAATGGATGATATATTTTTTACGGCCAGCCAACTCGGAATTACAAGTGACAAACTCTGCATCTTCCTAGAGCTCCTATTTCGCTGACCTAAAGATCACCGACGTCACAATTTTTCACTGTCTCAGCTGGGTTCCCAGTTGTCTTGAATGCACCAAAAGTAATACGTTTCGGCTGTGGCATACTGCGTACAGTATTTGCTAAAAAGTACGTAGTACGATTAGTAAACAGTATGCAGTTTAAGTAAGTAGTATGCAAGTGTAATGTAGATGCTGGGAGGCAAGAAGCAGGTGGGTTTAATATAATAAACAACATGGAGCGAAACAACGTAGGAGTAACGTCTAGACATGAACAACATAAACAATAGCGCCCGGGGAAAGAACTTAAGGGAGTGCCAGATAAAGGGGAGGTAATGAGTGAGGTAATGGAGTCCAGGTGTGCCAAATGATAAAGCGCAGGTGCGCGTAATGATGAATGCCAGGTGCGCGTAATGATGGTTCCCAGGACCGGTGGTTAGTAAACTGGCGACGTCAAACGCCGGAGGGGAGGAGCGGGAGTAGACGTGACAGCAAGCCAGATTTCATACACTGCCATTGTATCACGTTCCTTAAATACCTTTATGGCTCGAAAAGTATGCAATTCATGCATTCAATTAAAAGTGTCATAAATAAATGCTAAATTAAATGATTCCTAAATAGCAAAGGAGAATCGGCCCAATGTTGGGCAGCCTACATGGGGTCAATATTTTGGCCTGCATTAGGCCCACTTCGTGCCAATGTGGGCATGTTTGCAGGGGAAAAACGGGCTTATTTCTGGCAAAGTGAGCGCTGCCTTCACCAGAGGTCTGCCTATACTGGGCCACACTGGGCAAATGCCTTGGGGGCCAACATGCAGCCAATATCTTAGCCCGAATTGGGCCCACATCGTGCCAATGTGAACATAGTTTCTGGGTAACAGCTAGAAGCAAGGGTGTTGCTCTTTACTAGATGCTTATTGGAGTAATGGCTTCTAATTTCTACCTCTTCCTGATGTAAGGCTTTGAGCGCAAGAGGTGAGCGATGTGGACAGGAAAGGCGCACGTGTGTGTGTGTGTGTGTGTGTGTATGTGAATTCCGAACTGTGTGTGAATTGAGGACAGGCAGTGTGTGTGTGATGACAGCCTTGTGTTCATAGCCCACATAGTACTACTTATCTATTTTGAAACTGACAATCAGGTAGAATGTGAAATCAAACAAAGCACATAAGGACATTGTGAAGTTAAACATTCTGTTACAATACATGCTGGTTGAACAATGAGTGACTATGATTAGCAATTGTTCCGTAATGGGGAAAACACACACGTGTTTGTGTTGAGATTGGGTTTCTCTTTGGATACTAAATATGTTATTTGTTCCAGAGCTTGAGGCACAAATTGATCTAAACTAAAGGCTTTGATTGAATTAATTTGTGCATACCGTTGCAAAACATTTGAAACTGAAAACGAAAACAAGCATTTGTTATTGGACAGGTTGTTTCTCTGTTTTCTTCCATTTGGTGCCTAATGAACATGACCCTGTTGTGATAAAGAAAGGAAGGTCTTGACTAAGAGCCCTCCTCTATAACACTGACCTACTGTGTGAAAAACAAATACCATGCCCTGAGATTAGGGATGGGCAACCCCAGTCCTCGGGAGCCTGATTGGTGTCACACTTTTGCCCCAGCCCCAGCGAACACACCTCCAATAATCAACTAATCCTGATCTTCGGTTTAAAATGCTAATCGTTTAGCTGTGTTTGCTAGGGATGGGGAAAAGGTGTAACACCACTCCGGTTCCGAGGACTGGAGTTGCCCATCCCTGCCCTAGATGCACTAGAAAAGCCAATATGGACATGGCTACAACGCTGAAGGGCTGTTGACATGATGAGATGGTGAAAAGAACCCTGATGCAGAGTAACACACACACATGCAGCATTCACTGAAACATACGCATAATGACAATAAATTCTGAAAGTCACTTGACCCGTCAAGTAAGTCAGGAGTATTTTATCGTTACCCAAAGATTATGATCAATTGCCCGAAAATTTCAATGAACTATTTACACGCAGAAGTGCAATTTACAGCATTGCCTGCCTTTCACCTACATATACAGTATGGGAGGAATCAGAAAGATCAGTACTGGAATTCTTTGTATTTTGGTTGCTACCAGAAAATAATTCTCAGAGTAAGCTCAACTTGCCCAACTGCCGCAAATGATCTGTACTTCACTTAAACAATGGGGATGAACCAGAAATATAATTTGTAGGCTAGGAATTCTTTGCAGTTTGGTTGTTTTCATATAACTTACCCAACTGCTCAGTTCACCTGCCCCAGGCAATAGGACAACCCTTAATGTAAATCGCTGGAACTGATAATGACAACCGTGATGAGGGGGTGTCAGCAAGGAGGGTGGGGTGGGGGTTTAATTGTATTGTATTCCATTGTAGTCATGTGCCACATGAATAGTAAAATAGCAGGCTGTTAGACATGGACAGAGAGAACAGAGAGAACGCCCAGTCAGTCAGTCCTGTCATTTGCACTACGGTAAATCGACATACTGGATGTAACAGACTATAATTTGATTGTCGGGACACAGAGCTGCTCTCCTGGTGTGAGCCTTGTTTGTAGAACACCAAGCCTGCCTACACACACAAACACATCTTGGTTTCAGACACACACACACACACACTGCCTCTAATTAAATTAATGGACAATGAAGAATTAAGCCTCTTTTATATGGTTCAATAAGTCTTCCTTTCACCCCCAACAACACCCACACAATGCCATCTAAAACACATACACACACGCAAAAACACACACACGCACACACTCCTCTCAACACCACGGGACTATGTGAGTCCCTAGCTAATTAGCACAGTCGCTCATCTCCACTCATCAGAGCATCAGACCAATGCAATATGCAGGAAGTTCAGTCGACTCGTTCACTCTGCACTTCACCAGGCTCACACAGCATTACTCAAACCTGCCAGACAAGCTTGACTGAGCTGAGCTTTCTCAGTGTTCAGAACTCGGACCATAGAAATAGAATATTGGGTTGGATAGGTCAGAAATGACATCTGACTCACATTCAGGTTTCCAATACTTTCTATTTAAAAAAAAATGAATAAAAACATAGAAGCATGAATCTGTCTTGTGTTCCCTTGTTCAATGTTGTTTGAAAGTCACTTTCAGGTTAATACAGGTTACAGAGGGCAGGTTTTTGTACAGGCATGGGGTGTGAAGAGTTACCATGATCTGCTCGGACTGACATGGATCTGCAGAGCTGCCATTTGATCTCTCTGGTGGGTGGAAGGTTATCATAAAGGTCATGTATTAATAGTGTACCTTCAGAACACCATCAGACCAGATTTTCCTTTCTCACTGATAACAAACTGACACAGGGTTCAGTCAGGATCAGAAAGCCTGTCTGACTGACTGACTGCTCTAGTATGTTGTTTAATAAGGGGGGGAAAAAACATCACACGCTTAAAAATAGTCTTGGAATTATCTAATAGATCTTTGGAAAAAGGAACAAACGGCTATTGGATAACATACTGTAATCATTTTTTTAATCACACATCATTTACCCACTTTGGGGGAAATGTGGTTAGCAGACTTACATAAAGAAATGTATATAGATCAAATAAATACTGCTTTGCTTATAACCATTATGTAAAATTAATGTTTTTTTAATTTAATTTTTTAAATATGACAGCTGAGGTCAGATGTCTATCAGCATCACTAGGATGCTTGAGAAGAGTATAAACAATATATCAAAGTCTCTGAGATATCACATATTTGCCAACAACCATAAAAATCTGTTTTTTATTTGATTAGCTGTATTAACATAACTTGATTTGTGTATTGATTGTCCTTATTGACACAACTTTAAAAGGTTACACTGACCAGCTAGTCGAGTCCTATTGAAATGTGATACTGAGAGCTGGATGGATACTATTCTGCCTTTACACAGAGTCGTTGACCCGTGTAGCAGTCCGGACATCTGACCGACACACAAACAGACACAGACACCTCCCCGCCCCCCCTGGCCCTGTGACAAACACATAGTTTATTTTGCAGTCTACTCATCGTCATCATCATCAGCAGCTTCCTCGTATCCTCTCAACTCTTTCTCCACCTGAAAACAGGATGTAATCGCAGGCTGAATCTAGCACGTCACCTCAGCACGTCATTTCCTATCACAAACTCCTGTCACGTGCCTCGACCTGTTGTTTCGGCCTATTGTTTCCGAAATTGTATTTTTTTTTAAATTCTGTTCATACGAGTTTGTGTCAACATCTGCTACCAGATAGCTAGCTAGGTTGCAATGGAGCCCGATTTGCCTGGAATAGCTAATGAACATTTCCAGCGTTGTATAAGCTATGTTTATTACGTTCTCGTCCGGGACAATATTGACAATCTGGAGTTCCCTTGTGGCTATTGTTTGCTTGAGGAGGATTTCAGGAATATGTTGGCTATCCTTAGCAAGCAAATTTCTATCCTGCACGCACTTATGGAACTCTTGTTCTCAAGCGTACGTGTAGGTATGTACGGCAGGACCAAAACAGAGAGATAGGTAGGAGCAGCCATGTAATGTTTTGTAAAACCTTGAATCAGCCCTTGCCTGGACAGGAAGCCAGTGTAGGGAGGCTAGCACTGGAGTAATATGATAAAAAAAATTGGTTCTAGTCAGGATTCCAGCAGCCGTATTTAGCACTAACTGAAGTTTATTTAGTGCTTTATCCGGGTAGCCGGAAAGTAGAGCATTGCAGTAGTCTAACCTAGAAGTAACAAAAGCATGGATGAATTTTTCTGCATCCTTTTTGGACAGAAAGTTTCTGAATTTTGCAATGTTACGTAGATGGAAAAAAGCTGTCCTTGAAACAGTCTTGATATGTTCGTCAAAAGAGAGATCAGGGTCCAGAGTAATGCCGAGGTCCTTCACAGTTTTATTTGAGATGACTGTACAGCCATTAAGATTAATTGTCAGATTCAATAGATCTCTTTGTTTCTTGGGACCTCTGTTTTGTCCGAGTTTAAAAGTAGAAGGTTTGCAGCCATCCACTTCCTTATGTCTGAAACACAGGCTTCTAGCGAGGGCAATTTAGGGGCTTCACCATGTTTCATTGAAATGTACAGCTGTGTGTCATCCGCATAGCAGTGAAAGTTAACATTATGTTTTCGAATGACATCCCCAAGAAGTAAAATATATAGTGAAAACAATAGTGGTCCTAAAACGGAACCTTGGTGAACACCGAAATTTACAGTTGATTTGTCAGAGGACAAGCCATTCACAGACACAAACTGATATCTTTCCAACAGATAAGATCTAAACCAGGTCAGAACTTGTCCGTGTAGATCAATTTGGGTTTCCAATCTCTCCAAAAGACTGTGGTGATCGATGGCATCAAATGCAGCACTTCAGTCAGGAAGTTAAAGCTTGGTCGCAAATGGGTCTTCCAAATGGACAATGACCCCAAGCATACTTCCAAAGTTGTGGCAAAATAGCTTATAAGGACAACAAAGTCAAGGTATTGGAGTGTCCATCACAAAGCCATGAGCTCAATTCTATAGAATATTTGTGTGCCGAACTGAAAAAGTGTACGCGAGCAAGGAGGCCTACAAACTTGACTCACTTACACCATTACTGTCAGGAGGAATGGGCCAAAATTCACCCAACTTATAAGCTTGTTTAAGGCTACCCGAAACATTTTGCCCAAGTTAAACAATTTAAAGTCAATGCTACCAAATACTCACGGAGGGTATGTAAACTTCTGACCCACTGGGAATGTGATGAAAGAAATAAAGACTGAAAGAAAATCATTCTCTCATCTATTCTGACATTTCACATTCTTAAAATAAAGTGGTGATCCTAACTGACCAAAGACCAAATGTCAGGAATTGTGAAAAACTGAGTTTAAATGTATTTGGCTAAGGTGTATGTAAACTTTGGACTTCAACTGTATCTAGCTAGCACTGGCAATCATGTTAGCAAATGTCTTACTAAGATTACTGTTCTAAAATATGTTCTTGGGTTTAAAATAATCAATACGGAAACTTTCAGATGACGTTTGTGAGTGAATTAAACATGTTAAATTACACTTCACTGAGTGACAATATGAAAGCCAGTGTTTGTTTACAGGCAGGCAGTAGCTTTACGGGTAAGGACTGGCTGGGGCCTGGGCTCGTCCACACATGCACACTATTACGCACACACACACACGCAGGCACACATGCACAGACAAACACATGCATGCACACACACCCACACTTTCCTCACCACTGGCTTTGTCCCTAGCCTACACACTTCCCTGGTCTGTTAGGAAAACACAAAGCCAGGAACTTCTCAGCCCTCCAGAACAAAGACTTAACACTGGGATCAATTTCTTGTTGGCTGAAACAGGAGCTGCAGATGTGATGTGCTTCAAGGGGAGCTACTTGCGATTGACCTATAGTTGTTGTTTTCCCTCCTTTAATACAATAATTACTTCACCAAATCATGAAATGCAACATGCAAGGGAAGGCAAGGCACCCCACCTCTGCTCACTGAACCAGAAGCTGCTGCTGTTCATGGCGAGCTACTAGGGGATTGAATTAATACCTGTTGTTTTCCCTGCTTTTATTTCTATAATAATTACTGTACCAAATCATAAAAGGAAAACATGCAAGACAAGAAACCCCATGTGGAGGCGACAGATTTAGGTTTATGTCTCAAGACTTTGAGACAAATATTTGACTCTGATGTGTGCCACAGAAAGTATTTGACTCTAGTGACAAAATTAAGGAAATTAGAAGGGGAGGTGAGGTGAGGCATTTTCTTGCCTGCCAACACATCAGAGTCAAATACTTTCTATAGAACAAACTTCTTGTCAGGATAGTCAACCGAAATGAATAATTAATGTATGTGTGTTATATTAAACATAGAGGGAGTGAAATGTAGGTAAGCAATAAACATTTCAATACAACTACTAGTCGAATAAGACATGGGAGAGATGCCGATTTTTTAGCAAAGAGCTGTATTGCTAGACTAATACACTTGAATCAAATAGTCAAACCGAAAACTGCAGACATTACGAGTGCCACCCCCGCGATCAAAACGCCATTAAAAATACAATGAAACGCAGCATAACGTGATCATTGACATCTGCCTTGAAGGACACAAATACAAAATGCTTTCTGCTACTAAGATCAGTGAAATGTAGGCTAAAGCAATGAAGAATTGAGTGTGTGCGCGTTCGCGTAAAGGGGGATTCTGGCAAGGGAAGATGTTCTGCACAATACCTGTTACTTGCAAAGAGAGAGGGTGAAGCTCTTCATTCCGCTTCTGATCCTTGTTCAATCTTTTCTCTCAACAGGTATGGACCCAGAATTTAGTCGAGCGTCTGACCAATTACACTAGACTTTAGTTCTGGGTTAACCGACATTACTCTTAATATTAAACGGATAACTGGCTTTCCCATACTGCACAGAACACACTGGAGTTATTAGAACGGGGTAGCGGAGAGGTGTGCTTGAGAGTCCGTCATGACAGAGGATGTTTCAAATGGCGCAAATAGAACATCGGATGCACCTGCAGTGCTGTAAAGGTATAAGCACATAGGCCTAACGCATGGCTGGGCACATTCTGCAGCTAAGTTTAGCGCTATTCAGATCGGATGTGGGTAAGGAGATATTTCTTTCCAATGCGCGACGCCCTCGCCCGCTCTCTGATCCTGAGTGCAATTTACACACTGAGCGCATATAGTAGGAGGAATTTCGCTCCTGGCAGTCGCAGTTTCCACAACAGCGGAGTAGATGCACACAATTCGCCTGGGATGAGTTGGCAGGAAGATATTTTATACTACTTGAACTTACTTTTCGTAGCCCTGGCGAGCACCGTAACTGCTGGAGGACGTGCATGTGACTACCCTGCTGCGTTTATAACCTCCGTGGACGGGGAAGGTGACAGCAGCATGGTGGCCAAGGATTACCCCTTTTACCTCGTCGTGAAGAGGATGAACTGTTCACTGGAGGTGCAGACAGTCAGCAGCAACACCCAACCGGCTAAGGAAGTGGAGGTAGGGAGTTTAATTTGCGATATAACTATTATCGATTGCATTCAATTGTTGCAGTTTGTATACGGTGAAAATGTACTTTCGCGCAATCATGTACTTGCACACTAAGTGGAGGCAGACAGTTTATAGGACATACACTGCACTACTACTTTGTTGCGCGTTTGTTGTGGATATTTAATCAAACTGTTGAAAAATGTGGAGTCCTAAGGAATACATTTAATCTTTTATGAAATGTTGACTAAACAATATAGTGAAGTACCACGATAGAGCACATTTAATGTCACGCTGCACTGGTTTGGATGATTTCACTATTTTTCAAGTGAAAAAAATAAATACAAAGTAAATGTCATGATATAGGAGTAAATGACATGAATCGCATTGGTAGTGTTATTATTGCTTTTGAAGTATGGAATCATTTTTATATATTCAGTACCAGTCAGTTTGGACACACCTACTAATTCAAATGTTTTAGTTTATTTTTACTATTTTCTACATTGTAGAGTAATAGACATCAACACTATGAGATAACCCATGGAATAATGTAGTAACCAAAGTGTTAAACAAATTAAAATATATTTTAGATCCTTCAAATAGCCACCCTTTGCCATTAACAGCTTTGCACACTCTTGGCATTCTCTCAACCAGCTTCACCTGGAAGGCTTTTCCAACAGTCTTGAAGGAGTTCCCACTTATGCTGAGCACTTGTTGGCTGCTTTTCCTCTCTGCGGTCCAACTCATCCCAAACCATTGCAATTGGGTTGAGGTCATGTGATTTGTAGGGGGGCAGGTCAACTATGCAGTACTCCCGATGTGAAATATTGACATTTCTGTATGGACCTCACTTTTTGCATGAGGGCATTGTCATGCTGAAACAGGAAAAGTCCTTCCCCCAACTGTTGCCACAAAGTTGGAAGCACAGAATTGTTCTAGAATGTCATTGTATGCTGTAGCGTTAAGATTTCCCTTGACTGGAACTAAGGGACCTAACCCGAACCATAAACAGCCCTAGACCATTATTCCTCCTCCACCAAACTTGACAGTTTGCACTATGCATTGGGGCAGGTAGTGTTCTCCTGGCATCCACCAAACCAAAATTAGGCCGTCGGACTGCCAGATGGTGAAGCGCTTTAAATGACTCCAGAGAACAAATTTCACTGAGTTCTTCAGTAAGGCCTTTTGTACTACTAATGTTTGTCTATGGAGATTGCATGGCTGTGTGCTCAAATATATACACCAGTCAGCAATGGGTGTGGCTGAAATAGCCAAATCCACTCATTTGAAGGGGTGTCCACATACTTTGTGTGTAATATATAGTGTATCTAATATACAGTCATGGCCAAAAGTTTTGAGAATGACACAAATATTAGTTTTTAAAGTCTGCTGCCTCAGTTTGTATGATGCCAATTTGCATATACTCCAGAATGTTATGAAGAGTGATCAGATGAATTGCAAAGTCCCTCTTTGCCATGCAAATGAACTGAACCCCCCCCCCCCCCCCCCAAAAAAAAAAAAAAAACATTTCCACTGCATTTCAGCCTTGCCACAACAGGAGCAGCTGACATCATGTCAGTGATTCTCTCGTTAACACAGGTGTGACTCTGTCATGCTGATTGAGTTCAAAAACCAGACTGGAAGTTTCAAAAGGAGGGTCGTGCTTGGAATCATTGTACTTCCTCTGTCAATCATGGTTACCTGCAAGGAAACACGTGCTGTCATCATTGCTTTGCACAAAAAGGGTTTCACAGGCAAGAATATTGCTGCCAGTAAGATTGCACCTAAATCAACCATTTATTGGATCATCAAGAACTTCAAGGAGTGCGGTTCAATTGTTGTGAAGAAGGCTTCAGGGCACCCACAAAAGTCCAGCAAGCACCAGGACCGTCTCCTAAAGTTGATTCAGCTGCGGGATTGGGGCACCACCAGTACAGAGCTTGCTCAGGAATGGCAGCAGGCAGGTGTGAGTGCATCTGCATGCACAGGGAGGTGAAGACTTTTGTAGGATGGCCTGGTGTCAAGAATGGCAGCAATGAAGCCACTTCTCTCCAGGGAAAACATCAGGGACAGACTGATATTCTGCAAAATGTACAGGGATTGGACTGCTGAGGATTGGGGTAAAGTCATTTTCTCTGATGAATCCCCTTTCTGATTGTTTGGGGCATCCGGAAAAAAGCTTGCCCGGAGAAGACCAGGCTTGTCCGGAGAAGACGAGGCTACCATCAGTCCTGTGTCATGCCAACAGTAAAGCATCCTGAGACCATTCATGTGTGGGGTTGCTTCTCAGCCAAGGGAGTGGGCTCACTCACAATTTTGCCCAAGAACACAGCCATGAATCAAGAATGGTACCAACACATCCTCCGAGAGCAACTTCTCCTAACCATTCAGGAACAGTTTAGTGATGAACAATGCCTTTTCCAGCATGGTGGAGCACCTTGCCATAAGGCAAAAGTGATAACTAAGTAGCTTGGGGAACAAAACATCAATATTTTGGGTCCATGGCCGGAAACTCCCCAGACCTTAATCCCATTGAGAACTTTGACAAACTCCAAGCATTGATTATGCAAGAATGGGCTGCCATCAGTCAGGATGTGGACCAGAAGTTAATTGACAGTGTGCCATGGTGGATTGCAGAGGTCTTGAAAAAGAAGGGTCAACACTGCAAATATTGACTCGTTGCATCTTCTTCATGTAAATTGTCAATAAAAGCCTTTGACACTTATGAAATGCTTGTAATTATACTTCAGTATTCCATAGTAACATCTGACAAAAATATCTAAAGACACTGAAGCAGCAAACTTTGTGGAAATTAATATTTGTCATTCTCAACTTTTGGCCACGACTGTACTATCAGTCTATATATATTTTTTTAAGGCAGCCTTCCGCACCTCTGATTCAGAGTGGTTTGGTTAAATGCGGAAGACTCATTTCATTTACTGCATTCAGTTGTACAACAGACTAGGTATCCCCCTTTCCCTAATCTCTCTCCCCTGTAAAGATCAACAACTAAATGACTGGCATTTCACTGAGATGGGATGCTGCTGCTGATGATATTGATTGGCACATGAACAGATTGCCGAGCCCGTGGTCCTATCGCTAATATCAGATAGTCTGCAGATTATGGGGGTTGGATTGCATAAGAAGAATTTAAACAACATATTGAGTTCACAGTAATGAATCTCTGCTGACAAGTCATATTCCCAACATAGTGCAAATAGGGGACTTGGGTGCCATTTGGGATTCAGCCTAAGTAAGCCAGTAGTGTTTGATTACACCATTTTGTAAAGTCTGATTTGAACTGCCACTCACTTCTCTCCAATCGAGAGAATATAAGGGATATATATAAGGAAATACCAACAGTGTCTTAAATCGGGGTTTGGGCCACCACAAGCCCGAACAGCTTCAAAGCACCCCTGCATGGATTCTACAAGTGTTTGGAACTCTATTGGAGGGATGCGACTCCATACGTCCACCATCCTTTGGCGTTTTGTTGATGGTGGTGGGAAATGCTGTCTCAGGCACCACTCCAGAATCTCAATTGCGTTGCGATCTGGTGACTGACACAGCCATGGAATAGGATTTTTCATGTTCATCAAACCATTCAGTGACCACTCGTGCCCTGTGGATGGGGGCATTGTCGTCCTATGGGGCCATAGCCATGGTAGCCAAAATAATGGCCTGCCCAGCATTTTTTTATACATGTCCTTAAGCATGGTGGGATATTAATTGCTTAATTAACTCAGGAACCACACCTGTGGGGAAGCACCTGTTTTCAGTGTACCTTGTATCCCTCATTTACTCAAGTGTTTCCATTATTTTGCCAGTTACCTGTATCTTTTATGAGTCACAATGGCCCTGCTTTTGTTGCTGCATAGCCAGGCCTATCGTGTGTGTGTGTGTGTGTGTGTGTGTGTGAAGCAGGCATGTGTGAATTGTGACGAGGGGTTACCCAGTCTGAAAAGACTGCGTTCCCAGAATACTGATCAACGTCACAAGGAGAGAGCAGGAGAAGGGGGAAATGGAGGATGGGAGAATAGAGCGATGATGCTGCTGCCAAGGGTGTTTTGCAGGTTGCAGATATTTTCCCGTCAGTCTGTTTTTTTCCCCCCTGATGATTCTGACTGACTGCAGCAACTGGAGGTCGGATCTCATCTTCTAATGTTATCCTGATGGAGTGCTGCGGAAGGAAACAAAGGGCATTCTAAACCTCTTTTCACTGCTGTAAGGTCAAATCGTCTGTCGTGGTAAGAACAGGACACAGCCGGAGAAACCTGCAGAGGTGACAACGAGGGAGGGAATGAAGACGGGATGGGGAGTCATAGAAAAAGGGAAACATGCACATCTCAATGGTTAAGATGCTGGAGTTGCGGACAAGACATCCTTGATTTCTCGATCACCTACCGGCTACCTGTGTCTGTTTTGATTACAGGAAACCTTGTATGTTTGACAGACTCTGTATACTGTAACCTTGAGGGGCACTGAGGAGAGGAGAAGACCGTACATGTTTTTGGATGTATGTAGATGGGACAGGGGTAACCCCTGGTTGACGGTGCAACAGCTGGTCAGGAAGACCTGAGACTCCGTGGTCGTGACGGGGGCGGGGGAGGGATAGAGAGAGGACAAGGTGCGATGAGGATGAATATTATCCTCCTGGTCTCAGATCTGGTCAGTACTGCTGGTTCACCTAAACTGGCTCCAGTCTTGAAGCTTTGGTGTTGATGGGATCCAATGGAGATTGGGACGCAGAAGGTATTAACTACTGTGACTCCACAAAATGTTTCATCTGCACCACTACCACCTTTTCTTTCTTCATCTTTTCTGTTTTTTTTTAATTGTTTAAAAAAAATCTGCTGTCTCCCCTCTGCCATTTTAACACACAGTCAGATACAAACATTAATCACAAAGTGTCTTTGGTCTCTCCAGGAGCCCTGTAACAAGCGGGTGAAGCCTCTTTCTCGGGTTACATCGCTGGCCAACCTCATACCTCCAGTCAAGGCTGCACCTCTGAAGCGGATCGGACAAACACTGCAGGTACAACACTACACCACCATTTATAGTCTACTGAAATACCTATTCTGACAAATACAAGCACAGGACAAAACACTACAGATAAAGTGTTAAATATCATTGGTAACACTAACTTTTTTTAGCCTGAAGGAATGAGGCATTATGATGAAGTAATAATGCATTGTTAGACTTGTCATGAGTACAGATCCTTCAGAAAGTATTCATACCCCTTGACTTTTTCCAGATTTTCTTTTGTTAACAGCCTGAAATAAAAATTGATTTAAATTTCGATTTTTGGTCCCTGGCCTAACCCTATAATGTCAAAGTGGAATTGTTTTTTTCCCTCTTCAAAATGTTTACAAATGAATACAAAATGAAAACCTGAAACGTCTTGAGTCTAAATATTCAACCTTTTGTTAGGAGAGCCTAAATAAGTTCAAGATTAAACATTTGCTTAAAGAGTCAGTGCATTTGGAAAGTATTCAGACCCCTTGACGTTTTCCACATTTTAAAATGGATTGTTTTTATTCCCAATCAATCTACACACAATCCCCCATAATGACAAAGCAACAACAGTTTTTTATATTTTATACATTTGCAAAAATGTATAAAAACCTATCACATTTACATAAGTATTTATATCCTTTACTCAGTACTTTGTTGAAGGACCTTTGGCAGCGATTACAGCTGCCACCACCATGCTTCACCGTAGGGATGGTGCCCGGTTTCCTCCACACGTGACGCTTGGCATTCAGGCCAAAGGATTCAATCTTGGTTTCATCAGACCAGAGAGTCTTGTTTCTCATGGTCCGAGTCCTTTTAGGTGCCTTTTGGCGAACTCCAAGCGGGCTGTCATGTGCCTTTTACTGAGGAGTGGCTTTCATCTGCCCACTACCATAAAGGCCTAATTGGTGGAGTCCTTCTGGAAGGTTCTCCCATCTCCACAGTGGAGCTCTGTCAGAGTGACCATCGGGTTCTTGGTCACCTCCCTGACCAAGGCCCTTCTCGACCGATTGCTCAGTTTGGCCGTGCGGCCAGCTCTAGTAAGAGTCTTGGTGGTTCCAAACTTCTTCCATTTAAGAATGTTGAAGGCTACTCTTCTTGGGGACCTTCAATGCTGCAGACATGTTTTTGGTACCCTTCCCCAGATCTGTGCCTTGACAGCTCCTGTCTCGGAGCTCTACAAAAGTCTCCTTGGACTTTATGGCTTGGTTTTTACTCTGACATGCACTGTCGACTGTGGGACCTTTTTGTATAGACAGGTTGGTTCCAAATCATGCCCAATCAATTGAATTTACTGCAGGTGGACTCCAATCAAGTTGTAGAAACATCTCAAGGATGATCAATGGAGACAGGATGCACCTGAGCGAGCGCAATTTCAAGTCTCATAACAGGGTCTGAATACTTATGTAAATAAGCTATTTCTGTTTAATTTTTAACAAATTTGCAAAAATGTCTAAACCTGTTTTCGCTTTGTCATTGTGTGTCAATCTATTGTGTGTCGATTGATGAGGAAAACAATTCATTTGAATGCATTTTAGAATAAGGCTGTAACGTAACAAAGGAAAGGGGTCTGAATAATTTCCGAACGTACTGTAAGTTGCATGGACTCACTCTGTATGCCAGAATATTGTTTAACATTATTTTGTTGAATGACTACCTCATCTCTGTACCCATCACATAGTTCTATCTGTAAGCTACCTCAGTCGAGCAGTGAATTTCCAACACAGATTCAACCACAAAGACCAGGGAGGTATTCCAATGCCTCGCAAAGGGCCCCTCTTGGTAGATGGGTTAAAATAAAAAGCAGACATTGAATATCCCTTCAAACATGGTGGAGTTATTAATTACACTTTGGATGGTGTATCAATACATCCAGTCACTACGATACAGGCGTCCTTCCTAACTCAGCTGCCAGAGAGGAAGGAAACTGCTCAGGGATTTCACCATGAGACGAATGGTGACTTCAAAACAGTTGGAGTTTAATGGCTGTGATGGGAGAACTGAGGATGGACACCACAATACTATCCTAAATGACAGCGTGAAAAGAAGGACGCCTGTACTGAATAGAAATATTCAAAAACATGTATCCTGTTTGCAATAAGGAACTAAAGTTAAACTGCACATAATGTGGTAAAGAAATTAACTTTATGTCCTGAATACAAAGCGTTGTGTTTGGGGTAAACACAACTGAGTACCACTCTTCATATTTTCAAGCATAGTGATGGGTGCATCATGTTATGGCACTAGGGAGTTTTTTAGGCTAAAAATAAATGGAATAGAGCTAAGCACAGGCAAAATCCTAGAGGAAAACCTGGTTGTCTACTTTCCAACAGATACTGGGAGACAAATTCACCTTTGAGCAACACAATAAGCTAAATCACAAGGCTAAATATACACTGGAGTTGCTTACCAAGACGACTTTGAATGTTCCTGAGTGGCCTAGTTACAGTTTTGGCTTGGAAATCTATGGCAATACTTAAATGGCTGTCTAGCAATGATCAATTTGACAGAGCTTGAATATTTTTTTTTAAAGAATGTGCAAATATTGTACAATCCAGGTGTGCAAAGCGAGCGACTTGAGACCAGAAATACTCTCAGCTGTAATCACTGCTAAATGTGATTGTAACATGTATACATGTGACTACTGTAAATGAGGTATTTAATTTGTACATTTGCAAAACGTTCTAAAAACCCTTTGTTCAGTTTGTAATTACGGGGTATTTGTGGGGTGTGTAGATGGGCGAGAGAGAAAGAAATTAACTTAGGCTGTAACATAACAATGTGGAATAAGTCCAGGGCTATGAATACTTTCTGAAGGCACAGTATGTATGACCCCCTTAATGTCTTACCTCATAATGACTAAACAGACAGCCATTTGTGTCAAGGCAATTGAAATTACACCACACATGTCTACAAAAACATAAAACATGAATAGCGGGATTGGCCGACCTAGAAGGCCCAGCCCTAGCCAGCTTATCTGTTATGTTCTAAGTCCAAATCAATCACTTTCCAGACCATCATCCACTAAGTACGCCAGCCCTCATCTGACCTGTGTATGATGTGTTGTGTTCTGAATTATTCTGGCCTCACTATCGTCGCACAGTGCTTGAATAGCATTACAGACAGGATAATCTAGACAATTGTACAGTAACCTACAGATATCAGAAATAAGGTAAGTGGCATATGAGAACAAATGTGTTGATATGGTCTTTTTTATATCCTTCCTAGTTGATGTCCTATGAAGGACAATTTTTCTAATCTTTGTCTTTTCATACTCTTCTCTCAATCACTCACACAGGACCACTCACCTTCCTGTGTCTCTCTCTCTCTCTCTCTCTCTCTCTCTCTATTCCGCAGCGTTCCATCAGCTTCCGCAGTGAGAGTCGAACAGAGTCGGTCATGCCTCCCAGACCATGGACGCGGCCGGCCCCGCCTGCCAACACCAAGCGGCGTGACAGCAAGCTGTGGAGCGAGACCTTTGACGTGCGGCTTGGACACCAGATGCTGTCGTCCAAGGAGATCAATCGCCAAGAGGTGCGGAAAGCTTTTCAACAGGGGTAGTACGGGAGGTTACTATGTCCGAGCACTGCTACTAACACTAGGGTAGCCTTGTCTCCAGAGAGCCGGCTTATGGACGAGACTATCAGGGTTACAAAAGGGAGTACACAGTTACTATCAGAGGAATATAAATACTGTCAGGCTTGTATATGCACCTGTATAGTGTATTGCATAGTTTTGGATGGAAGGTTTGTCTGGCTTTGATTTCAACTGACATTAAAATGGAGGCCATGTCATAAACTTTTAGAATAGCATGACTATACCAAGGATGTGCATCTCCTAGAATGCATGGAAGACTTTTTAGTTTGAGGGCTCATAGCAAAATCCAAAACTAGAGAGAGAATCCCTAGATCCTAGTTCAGGGATGGGCAACTGGCGGCCTTTTATAGGCCCTTGGATCAATTTCCAAAAACCGGGCCCCCGACCCCAAAACAATTAAATCTATTTTTTTAGGAACTCAGTCGGGCTCTCAACTTACTGTTGAGAGTTAGCGTGGTAGTATACACAAGGTGACATTTTCATCAGTAGTTTTTCTCGTTATGTAAGTCACTCAATAAGCCATGTTGGCTAATGATTTTTTGCCAGCTATCTAAACTTGTAGTAATGATGTTCTGAATACCGTCTGGGCAATCAATCAGGGCATGTGACCAGGGGCAATGACCTCAAGGGGGCCCCCATTGATATCATATTAACATGACATAATGGTATATACTGGTATAATGCATTTAGTTTAAGGTCTAGTGCAGCTGTTTTTATCTTGATATCATTTCTGGGTAACAATTAAGTATCTTACTCTGTTTTCAAGTAGCCCTTTACACTCGTACGGGTTGGAAATGGCAGATTTGGGCACTAATAGCCGTGAACATTGGATTGTAATTGGCTGTACAGTAACATACTACACATGACGTCAGAGGTCTGGCCCTGCACTTCAAAGCGCTGCATGAGTTTTGACTGACAAACGTACTGAATTTGAGCACCACATGCAACAAGAAGTTGACCCCATCCCTCCTGGTAATTGGGCAACTTTTGCCCCAAAAATTGTCAGAGGGAAATGCTGTAAATTTAAGATGAACATTTTATTTTGAAAGATGAGACATTGAGGATTATAATAAATACCGATTTGATGCCATACAAGCTAGCCAAAAATATGTGCGCTTCACGTATCCAAATCATCAGTGTCACCATTTATGATCACCATGTTTGATGTACAGCAACAAGATTACATGTCGTCATACCCTGGGTTGTTCTGAACAGAATGAGCCAGCCTACTATTTTTATTTTTTTAAATTGTGAAGAAAATTTGCCTTGGCACATGCAACTGAAGGCACTGATGACTGCTTTCTAAGTGCACCAAAGTTACCATCTGTTTCTCTGAATTGCCTTTGTGAAAGCCTAACACTGTAAGATCATATTTTATAATTTAGCTAGTCATATTGGCAATAGAACAAGCTTTCAAATCCTGCCCAACTGACCCAGATTGTGATTTTATATTGGTCTGTTTTTGGATTGCGTTAACAACAACAGTAATTGTGTACAAGTGTGCTTGCTCTAAGTTTCTGAACGGCACAGATAGGAGAGCTCAAAAAAGTACCTTTTTATAGTTGAAGACTATTCTTTGAGTCATAAAAGTGCATTGAAATTGCTTCGGGACTGTGTACATTTTGGAGAGGTGTGTGTGTCCACTTGGGAGACACCAGTTAGTCCTCTCACTCAAACCCTTGTCATTTTTTTGTCTTATGTTGCACCTACTCCACATTTTCAGATTTCGTTATCAACAAATACAGCAAAGTATAGTAAATCTAAAATGCACATAAAATCAACAGCGTAATGTTTTGGATTCAGTCTTGTCAGGTGAACTGTAGTCCTCACATTTTGGTATAATAATTTCCACATTATCTCCAAACTGTTCCCTTTCAATTGCTACCATGGTTAAGCATATGCTTTTCATATTTTTTCTGTAAGAAACATTTCAATGTAGCCCTTTCTATATAGGCAAATTCCCACGAGTGTAAAGTGTTAGTGGTCAAAAAGAAACAAAAATATTTATTGAGCAAGAATTTTGCTACGACTGTCTGGGATTGATCTGAGTAGGGAAGGGAAAACTGAAAACTAGTTGTCATTGGCAGAAAGTTTGGAACAAATTTACTGCCTAGTGATGTCACCAGGCAGGCCAAAACTCCATCCTACCAAAACAGGCTGAAATGTCAGCTAGCTGCCTATCAAGCTAGCGGGGTTTCTTGAGGGCTTGAAAGCAGCCTGTGACACGGTTAGCCATTGTGGCTGGGACCGTGGATTGTACCGGGTTTGTGGCTGTCTAAATCCCTGCTGTTTGTTGTGTTCAATCATCCCTGTGACCTGCCCTGTCTGTAACTGCGAGGTGTAACCGCGTAACCTACGTTGCCGGCTACCATGACAAAGACCAAAGCCAACTGTTGAGGACAGTGGGGTCTCTCTATCACAGCTGAAGGATCTTTTAAACTAATAAAAATAGTTCCAAAAGCAGAATCAACATTGTTTTGACGATTTCAAATAATAGATGACCTGACTAGAGGTCTAGGACCTGAAAAACAGGACAAAGTGAGGGAAATTCTGAGAAATTGAAGATTGACCACCAAAAGTTTGAGGTAGAATGCACCCACAGGACTGGAAAAACCACCACCGTCCCGGGCCGATAGTGGTCGAGTTCCTGAGGTTCAAGGACAAGGTAGCTGTTCTGGAAAGAGCCAAGCACTTGAGAGAAATGTATATCTTCCTCATCGAGGACTTTTCTGAAGCAGTGGGCCAGAAGAGGTAAGAACTGATCTCAGCCATGAAAGCTGCCAGAGCGCGTGGGGACATTGCTTACATCCACTATGACAGGCTCATTGTCCACCCTCGTTTCCAGAAGCCTGGAAGGGATGAGAAAGCCAAGCCTATGGGTTCATAGCTTCAACCCAGCAGTGCACACACGCACACACAAATATATATTAATCAATTAGTATCTCTTTGTTTGCTCTTTTCCATATTATGTCTATCTCTGATAAGCTACCCAGGAAAGGGCTGAAAATATCCCATTAATATATGTAACCTTAGAAATAAGGTTCATGAATCAATAACTTGCTAACATCAGATACCATTCATACAGTGGCAAGAAAAAGTATGTGGAATTACATGGATTTCTGCAATAATTGGTCATAAAATTTGACTTGATCTTCATCTAAGTTACAACAATAGACAAACAGTCTGCTTAAACTAATAACACACAAACAATTATACATTTTCATATCTAAATTGACCAGACCGTGTAAACCTTCAGTCCTTGGTGGGAAAAGTATGTGAACCCCCTTTAATAACTGGCTGACCCTCCTTTGGCAGCAATAACCTCAACCAAATGTTTTCTGTAGTTGCGGATCAGACCTGCACAATGGTCAGGAGGACTTTTGGACCATTACTCTTTACTAAACTGTTTCAGTTCAGCAATATTCTTGGGATGCCCAGTTGTAAACCCCTCTCGAGGTCATGCCACAGCATCTCAATCAGGTTGAGGTCAGGACTCTGAGTGGGCCACTCCAGAAGGCATGTTTTCTTCTGTTGAAGCCATTCTGTTTGTTTACTTCTGTGTTTTGGGTCGTTGTTCTGTTGCATCACCCAACTTCTGTTGAGCTTCAATTAGCAGACAAACAGCCTAACATTCTCCTGCAAAATGTCTTGATAAACATTCATTTTTCCATCAATGATAGCAAGTTGCCCAGGCTCTGAGGCAGCAAAGCAGCCCCAAACCATGATGCTCCCTCCACCATATTTTACAGTTGGGATGAGGTTTTGATGTTGGTGTGCTGTGCCTTTTTTTCTCCACACAGTGTTGTGTGTTCCTTCGAAACACCACAACTTTAGTTTCATCTGACCACAGAATATTTAGCCAGTATCGCTGTGGAACATCCAGGTCCATTTTGTTAACTTCAGACATGCAGCAATGTTTTTTGTAGACAGCAGTGGCTTCTTCCGTGGTGTCCTCCCATGAACACCATTCTTGTTTAGTGTTCTACGTATCGTAGACTCATCAGAGATGTTAGCATTTTCCAGAGATTTCTGTAAGTCTTTAGCCGACACTAGGATTCTTCTTAACCTCAGTGAGCATTCTGCACTGTGCTCTTGCAGTCATCTTTGCAGGATGGCCACTCCTAGGGAGAGTAGCAACAGTACTGAACTTTATCAATTTATAGACAATTTGTCTTACCGTGGACTGATGAACGTCAAGGCTTTTAGAGATACTTTTGTAACCCTTTCCAGCTTTATGCAAGTCAACTATTCTTAATCTTAGGTCTTCTGAGATATATTTTGTTCGAGGAATGTTTCACATCAGGCAATGCTTCATGTGAATAACTAACTCCGATTTGTGAGTGTTTTTTTATAGGACAAGGCAGCTCTAACCAACGTCTCCAATCTCGTCTCATTGGTTGGACTCCAGGTTAGCTGAGTCCTGACTCCAATTAGCTTTTGGAGAGGTCATTAGCCAAGGGGTTCATATACTTTTTCCAACCTACACTGTGAATGTTTAAATTGTGTACTCAATATAGACAAGAGAAATACAATAATGTATGTGTTATTTGTTTAAGCACAATGTTTGTCTATTGTTGTGACTTAGAGGAAGATTAGATAAAATTGTCAAATTTATGTAGAAATACAGATAATTCCAAAGGGTTCACATACTTTTTCTTGCAACTGTATATTAGCCATTTCTGAGACTCTCACTTAGATAATTAATTTGATTATACAGCAGTAGCAATACATGGATATAACATCTATAGAAGAGACAGAAATGCTTATGGGGGAGGTGTTAATATATATATTCAGAGCCATATCCCTGTAAGGCTTAGAGAAGTGTTGTGGTACATCTAAACCCTTTTATTTTGGGGTGTTGTTATAGGGCACCAAGTGCTAACAGTCAGTAACTAAATAATATGTGTGAAATTCTTGATAGTGTATGTGATGTAAACAGAGAGGTCTATTTTCTTGGGGACCTGAATAGACTTGTTTTCATCAAGCTGTCCACTCAAGAGGAAGCTTCTCACTGTAACCAATGCCTGTAATCTGGTTCATGTTATTAGTCAACCTACCAGGGTGTTAATAAAAACTACAAGGTCATGCACATGTATCGATCACATTTTTACTAATACTGTAGAACTTTGTTCTAAAGCTGTATCGGTACTGATTGGATGCAGTGATCACAATATTATGGCTATATCCAGGAAAGCCAAAGTTTCAAAAGCTTGGCCTAAAATAGTATATAAGAGATCTTACAAAAGATTTTGCTGGGCCTCTTATGTGGATGATGTTAAAAATATTTGTTGGTATGATGTAACCTCTCTAGGGTACGTGGGACGGTAGCGTCCCACCTGTCAACAGCCAGTGAAACTGAAGGGCGCCAAATTCAAAACAACAGAAATCCCATAATAAAAATGTCTCAAACATACATGTATTTTACACCATTTTAAAGATACACTTGTTGTAAATCCAGCCACAGTGTCCGATTTCAAAAAGGCTTTACGACGAAAGCAAAACAAACGATTATATTAGGTCAGAGGCAAGTCACAGAAAAACACAGCCATTTTTCCAGCCAAAGAGAGGAGTCACAAAAATCAGAAATATAGATAAAATGAATCACTAACCTTTGATGATCTTCATCAGATGACACTTATAGGACTTCATGTTACACAATACCTGTATGTTTTGTTCGGTAAAGTTCATATTTATATCCAACAATCTGAGTTTACATTGGCGCATTATGTTCAGTAGTTCCAAAACATCCGGTGATTTTGCAGAGAGCCACATCAATTTACAGAAATACTCACAATAAACATTGCTAAAAGATACAAGTGTTATACATATGGAATTTTAGATCCACTTTTCCTTAATGCAACTGCTGTGTCAGATTTCAAAAAAGCTTAATGGAAAAAGCACACCATGCAATCATCTGAGTACGGCACTCAGACGACAAATAAAGCTATACAGATATCCGCCATGTTGGAGTCAACATTAGTCAGAAATAGCATTATAAATATTCACTTACCTTTGATCTTCATCAGAATGCACTCCCAGGAATACCAGTTCCACAATAAATGTTTGTTTTGTTCAATAATGTCCATTTATGTCCAAATTCCTCCTTGTTGTTAGCACGTCCAGTAATCCAACTTCATGACGCACGAGCAGACAGTCCAAAAGTTCCGTTACAGTCCGTAGAAACATGTCAAGCGATGTATAGAATTAATCTTTAGGATGTTTTTAACGTAAATCTTCAATGATGTTCCAACCTGAGAATTCCTTTGTCTTCAGAAATGCAATCACGTGAACGCGCGAGACTGAGCTCGTGGCTGCTGGCAGACCTCTCATTCGCCCCCATATCACAGTAGAAGCATCAAACAAGGTTCTAAAGACTGTTGATATCTAGTGGAAGCCTTAGGAAGTGCAACATGACCCGATAGACACTGTATATTTGATAGGGCAAGAGTTGAAAAACTACAAACCTCAGATTTCCCACTTCCTGGTTTGATTTTTTCTCAGGTTTTTGCCTGCCATATGAGTTCTGTTATACTCACAGACATCATTCAAACAGTTTTAGAAACTTCAGAGTGTTTTCTATCCAAATCTACTAATTATATGCATATTCTAGCTTTTATGGCTGAGTAGCAGGCAGTTTAATTTGGGCATGCTTTTTATCCAAAATTCCCTACCCTAGAGAAGTTAATGAGGAGCATCCAGACGCTGCACTTGATTAATTTATTTAATTGCTTCTTCCAATTATTGATAAACATGGATATGTTAAGAAACTGACTTTTAGAACTGTTAAGGCTCCATGAATTGATGAGATTTTGAAAAACTGTATGGCTGAAAGAGATGGGTCAAAACGAGTGGCTAATAAGTCTGGCTGTACATCTGACTGGCTGACTTACTGCAAATTGAGAAATTATGTGATTTAACAGAAAATATTATGAAGCTAAAATTAATGATATAAAGAATGATAGGAAAAAACTTGAGTAAATGAAATTATGGGCAGAAAGACAAATTCAACTCCATATTTTATCAAATCAGATGGCTTCTTCATCACAATTATTTTAATTATTACTTCATTGGCAAACTTAGGCAGGAAATGTCAAGTGAGCCATCGTATTCATGCATAAAAAAACAAATAATGAAAGAAAAGCATTGCAAGTTTGAATTTGTAAAGTTACAGTAGTGTGGGAGAGGTGGAAAAAGTATTGTTTACGATCGATAATGACAAACCTGGCATTGACAAATTGAAATCAAATAAAATGTTATTGGTCACATACACATGGTTAGCAGATGTTAATGTGAGTGTAGCGAAATGCTTGTGCTTCTAGTTCTGACAGTGCAGTAATATCTAACAAGTAATCTAACAATTCCACAACTACCTAATACACACATCTAAGTAAAGGGATGGAACAAGAATGTACATATAAATATATGGATGAGCGATGGCCGAGTGATATTGACGAGGTGCAAAGTTTGGGGTCACTTGGAAATGTCCTTGTTTTTGAAAGAAAAGCAAAAAATGTTGTCCATTAAAATGACATCAAATTGATCAGAAATACAGTGTAGACATTGTTAATGTTGTAAATGACTATTGTAATTTGAAACGGCTGATTTTTAATAGAATATCTACATAGGCGTACAGAGGCCCATTATCAGCAACCATCACTCCTGTGTTCCAATTGGCACATTGTGTTAGCTAATCCAAGTTTATCCTTTTAAAAGGCTAAGTGATCATTAGAAAACCCTTTAGGAATTATGTTAGCACAGCAGAAAATTGTTGTACTGATTTAAAGAAGCAATTAAACTTCTTTAGACTAGTTGAGTATCTGGAGCATCGGCATTTGTGGGTTCGATAACATGCTCAAAATGGCCAGAAACAAACAACCTTCTTCTGAAACTCGCCAGTCTATTCTTGTTCTGAGAAATGGAGGCTAATTCCATGTGAGAAATTTCCAAGAAACTGAAGATCTCGTACAACGCTGTGTATTACTCCCTTCACAGAACAGCGCAAACTGTCTCTAACCAGATTTAATGACAGTTGAGGACTTGTGAGGCGTCTGTTTCTCAAACTAGACACTCTAATGTACTTGTAAATGGTTGTAAAGATGGGAAGAGGTCTGTCCGTAATAAAGAGATGCTCTGCTTTAACACCACATTCCAAAAAGCAAGACAAAACTAGAGCCTGCAGGACTTATCTTGATTATTGTCCAGTCGTGTGGTTGAGTGCTGCAAGGAAATACCTGGTTAAGTTGCAGCTGGCCCAGAACAGAGCGGCACATCTTGCTCTTCATTGTAATCACAGGGCTGATTATAAATAGTATTCATGCCAGTCTCTCTTGGCTAAGACTTGAGGAGAGACTGACTGCATCACTTCTTTTTATAAGAAACAATGTGTTGAAAATCCCAAATTGTTTGCATAGTCAACATGTTGACACACACTGACTCCACTAGACATGCCACCACAGTCCACAAATCCAGAACAAATTCAAGAAGGCGTACAGTTATATAGTGCTATTATTGCATGGAACTCCGTTCCATCTCAAATTGCTCAAATGAACAGCAAACCTGGTTTCAAAAACAGATAAAGCAACACCTCACGGCACAACGCCTATTTGACCTAGATATTTTGTTTCTATTGGTATTGATACGTAGGCTACGCGTGCCTTTTAAAAAAAAAGTGTATTAATGTAGTTCTGTCCTTGAGCTGTTCTTGTCTATTAATGTTCTGTATTATGTCATGTTTTGTGTGGACCCCAGGAAGAGTAGCTGCTACTTTTGCAACAGCTAATGGGGATCCTAATAACATACCAAAATCATCTTCTGAGGTAATGGGAAGCAATTTTTATACGGTCTGTTTGAGATAGAAGTTTTATATATATATATATATATATATATATATATATATATATTTTGTGTGTGTTTTCTCTTCAATTTATGCTTTGGCCACATACGAGTATAGGATGAGTTAACACAATTTATTTGGGTACGAGTTAACCTCACTTAGTATTCTGTTTTCACTGGACAGTTACTGTAAAGAGGAGCAGCAGGAGTGGGTGAAGGGGCTCCATTGATTCTCCGCCTGGTTCACCACTCTACCAGGGCAGAGCATAGTCAGACAGGAGACTCTAGACTAGAGGATCAAATGCTATATAATTCAGTTTTCACAGTTCAAATTAGTCAGGCCTGTCTGAAACAACATGCCCCACCACCTTCCACTCAAACTGGGACTCCACCTCTCAGGCCACACAGAGTAGACATCAAAGGACAGTGAAAATGGAATAGGCTGTTTTAGAAAATCATCCATCTGTGCATTGGGAAGTATTGAGGGGTCAGGGGTCCTGTGTTTTCTTCTGTGCAACAGAAGTCTGGTGATAAAGTCTTGTGGCTTTAGAGTGGCGACGCGTTGAGCGCTTTAGATTAGTCTGTCACTGTTGTGAAACGCGCATACTTCATATCGACTCCTTTTTTCTAGAAAAAATATTTAATAAATAAAACATGCAATCTTTTGAAGGTGATGCATGAATTGTTGTTTCTCACTGAGATGTTTGTCTACGTGGAGACCCTTGTTTCACAGTTCTCTCTTTGTCTATCTTCTGTCTTCCTCTGTGTGTTTTGCAGGCGATCTTTGAGCTTTCTCGAGGGGAGAAGGATCTCATTGAGGATCTGAAGCTGGCCAAGAAGGTACAATCTGCTTTTCCAATAAAGATAATTTCCCTTTTTGTTGAGTGTCACAGCTGAGTTATTCTACCCTGCTGATCAGCCAGGCTCCAGTTTCTCCTACGCTCCGACAATCACACACTTGAGACCCCGTGGTGTGTGTGTGTGTGTTTTTGACCATTACAGTAGATGTACAACAATATGCCAACAGATGTTTGGTCTATTTATAAGTCTAATACTGTTGCGAAAATGTATTTTATATCTGATGGAGATGTCCCATTTTTATTAAACCTTTATTTAACTAGGCAAGTCAGTTAAGAACAAATTCTTATTTTCAATGACGGCCTAGGAACAGTGGGTTAACTGCCTTGTTCAGGGGCAGAACGACAGATTTTTACCTTGTCAGCTCAGGGATTCAATCTTGCAACCTTTCAGTTACTAGTCCAACGCTCTAACCTCTAGGCTACCTGCCAGCCCCATTTGACGTCTGTTGTCTTTTTTTAGTGCCGTTTTGTCAAGGGGATAAAGTTTTTTTTCCCACTAATATTGGATGTGTTGTTTATATTACGTCTGAGCTATGATCAAGTAGCGTATCAAACACTTGTTCATTCGTAGCTTATGACATGGATGTCTACATTTGAAAAATACCAAGAGTTTTTCATCTTCAGGGCTCACACTTGATTCAGGTTTTAGTGCTTCTAAAACTTGTTTTAATGTAACAAGTGAGAAAAGTAGTGTTGGGTTGCATTGCTGTGACTCCAACTTAACATTCTACTTTCTCTGTACCTGTAGGCGTACCATGACCCAATGCTGAAACTGTCCATCATGACAGAACATGAGCTCAACCAGATCTTCGGAACCCTGGAATCTCTCATTCCGCTGCATGAAGGTGAGAATGAATGCTTACAAAGGACCGAACCACAAGAACAGGCAATTGCAAAGAAACACAGTTGCTCACACAAACACAGAAGTCAACACACAGCCATATACACACACACACTAACACCCAAATGAACCATTAGACAGAGGTTGAGACCGCTCCTTCTACTCACTATTCAGATCTGCTGAGTCGACTGCGAGAGGCCAGGAAACCAGACGGCTCCACAGAACATGTGGGGCACATCCTAGTGGACTGGGTAAGACCATCCGTTATGATCATATGTAGGGGATGAGGGTTTTCCTGACCATGTGACGTAAACAGGAAAAACTGATGGATCAACTTGATTATATTACAGTTTTCAATACTGATTAGACTTTGCAATCAGTTGTATGTTCATACTACACATGCCCGAGGTGGGAATATCTAACAGTAAACAAGTTAGACATACTGACAAATTTTCTAAAATGATGTTGGAGGTGAGTTATGTGGTGGAGAAATAAACATTACATTATCTGGCAAAAGCTCTGGTGGAAATTCCTGCAGTCAGCATGCCAATTGCACACTCCCTCAAAACTTGAGGAATCTGTGGCATAGTGTTGTGACACAACTGCACATTTTAGAGTGGCCTTTTATTGTCCCCAACACAAGGTGCACCTGTGTAATGAACATGCTGTTTTAACCAGCTTGTTGATATGCCACACCTGTCTAGTGGATGGATTATCTTGGAAAAGGATAAATGCTCATTAACAGGGATGTAAACAAATTTGTGCACAAAATTTGAGAGATACGTTTTGTGCTTATGGAAAATGTATGAGATCTTTTATTTCAGCTGATGACAAATGGGACCAACACTTTACATGTTGCATTTTTATATTTTTGTTCAGTATACATATGAAATGGGTAAAACAGTATGTAAACATGATTAAATGTACCAGTGTTCCATGTCTAGTCCTTGCCAATGACAAGCATACCCATAACATTATGCAGCCATCACCATGCTTCAAAATATGAAACGTGGTACTCATTATTGCATCCATGCAACTTATTATGTGACCTGTTAAGCACATTTTTACTGCTGAACTTATTTCGGCTTGCCATAACAAAGGGGTTGAATACTTATTGACTCAAGATGTTACAGATTTTCATTTGTAAAGAATTCTTAAAATATAATTCCACTTTGACGTTATGGGGTATTGTGTGAAGGCCAGTGGAAAAACAAATCTAAATTTAATACATTTTAAATACAGACTAACAGAACAAAATGTGGAAATATTTAAGGGGTGGTGTTTGTGGCAAATCAAAAACAGTAAACTGAACTGGCCTATGGGGAGAGAGGGAGCTAAATTTGTCCTTGTTTCACTGGCAAACTAAGTGGTTTTGTGTCACTTCACTTCACACAGCATCAATTTACTCAATACTTTTCTGAGGATGGATTCAACCATCGAGAACCCTCAAAACAGCTAGTTCATGAGGCAGCCTGAGATGTTTGTTTTTCGTAGCATAGCTAGCTTATGAAAACAGAGTCATCATGTGTCTTATTGGCCCAGTGTACTTCAACTGCCAAGTGTGTGTGTGTGTGATCAGAGCTCTGTGTAGTGTGCGTGCACTCCAAGCTCGGTAAGTTGACATCTGGGGTTCACACACCCACAGTAGCCGTTGTTGCAACACCCAGAGAAATCTCCTACTGGTGTGGAGTTTGGTTACCCTGTGGGGAGGTTAAAACAAGGCTCTTAGGTAACATGTCATGATAACTTCCTCAGAATGTGTGCAGTGACACTTTAGCTGGACACCTTAGCAAAGAGCTGGAATCGGGTTAGTTCTGCAGTGCTGTGAAGTGTGTCCAAGGCTCTTAGTGTATTGATGCTGAGCGGCTCCTCTCCATCCCGCCTTCGCTTCATCCCTACTTTTTGTTTACACTAGGTAGTTATGGGGAACAATGTATGCCTGACAAGGATGCGGAGAGCCTCCTCTGCTCCCCTGCTTCTCAGGGAAAGATGTCAATGTGGTTGCGTAATAGAGTAAAGATTTCCAAATTCCACTTAATCTCCAAAGCATCTATTGGTCACTTTTTAAACAATGAAAAGTGAAACAAAGCAAGTTCTCTGTCCTTAATTTCCTCATGCTAGAACTTCAGATCAATCCACCATGAAAATGACCTTCAACGATTAAATGGTCATCCTAAGTTTTTAGGATTTTTACGTTTTTTTTCCTCCACGAAGAACGAGGTGATTGTTAGTGGTGTTCCTATGAAAAAGGGTTGTGAGGCTAGTGCTGCCTCCGGGTTAGTCATGTGGATGTACGAATGTGAACATGCACCCATCAACCCCTCTCCCATCGACATCACCTCCCAATACACTGCACAGAATGAAGCAATAGAAATGTAAGTACTATTTTAGAGTTCTTCTTGCCTCTGACTGTATTAGAGGAGGTCCAATGTCCTTCCCTTCTCCAAAGCAGTTTAAAAAGGAGGTGTAGAGATTATTTGAGGAATCAAGGAAAGATTCATTGAGAAAGAGCCTCTGGCTCACAGTAAAAAAAAACATAAAAAAACAAAAAACAATCCTGGTCAAACTCTTGGCTCTATAATAGATGATACCAAGAAAGCTTCTCTGATTATTTACTTGAAAGAGCATGATCGATGTCAGGGCCTAGTGCCTTGCTCAAGGGCACAACGGCAGGCAATGGCATGTAGGATTTGATGCAGCAACCCTCCGGTTGCCAGCTCGCTTACCGACAGATTTTTCCTGTTGGACCTGGGATTCGAACTGGCAACTCCGGCTGCTGGCTCGCCTCTAACCCCTAACCCCCCTCTAACCCCTCGCCTCTAACCCCACCTGCCGCCCCTTCAGATAAGGGGAGGTGCTAACAAAATTAACGAATGGGGAAACAGCGCAATTCCGCATTAGATGACACATTTTCAGTAAGGGTGAGCATAGTATGTTGATATTTGTTGCTTACTGCCTACATTTTTACTAAGCCGTATGTTCAAAATAGTATGAGTGGTACACAGAATGTAGTTGTAGTAGGCAAGAGATTTCATCCCCACACCCACTCACTTAGCCCCTCCCTCCCTCTCTCTGTACTTCTGTTCATCTGCTGTGCTCTGGCTGCACATGCCCAGTTACAGTACATTCCTAAAGCTTTCAATGTGATGTCGTCCAGGTGTATGGAAGAGCAGTTTGACAAAAACTCCAGCACACTGGTACTCCATTCTTGTATTCTTCTCAATATATAAAGACTTGGAGTCGTTGGTCATACGGGAATGCTACACAGAGCTAGACCAGGAATGTATGGAGGCCTAACATCTCTGAAACATGTGCACAATAAATAAGAGCTACTTTGCAAAGTGTGCACTTATCTGAAGCAGAAACACCATTACTGACCTCTTCCTTGATCTACGTCCCCCTCTCTCTCCTCTCCAGCTTCCCTGTCTAGACTCCTACAACTCATACTGCAGTAATCAGGTGGCAGCCAAGGCTCTGCTGGACCATAAGAAGCAGGACCACCGGGTGCACGACTTCCTGCAGCGCTGCCTGGAGTCGCCCTTCAGCAGGAAGCTGGACCTGTGGAACTTCCTGGATATACCCAGGAGCCGGCTGGTCAAATACCCCCTGCTGCTCAGGGAGATCCTCAAACACACGCCGAACGACCATCCAGACCGACAGTACCTGGATGAGGCAGTGAGTAGAGAGGGAGAGATTGAGAGACCCACATATCCGCAAACACACTGACACCCCCACACAAACACACACACACACACATACATTCTCACTCACAACCCTTCTCCATCTCTCCCTCTCTCCAGATCAACATGATCCAGAGCATCGTGGCAGAGATCAACACCCAGACGGGCGAGTCAGAGTGTCGTTTCTACAAGGAACGTCTCCTCTACCTAGAGGGCAGCCAGAGAGACCTACTCATTGACAGCTCCCGCATCCTCAGCTGTCACGGGGAACTGAAGAACAACAGGGGTGCTGTGAGTAGTGCTCTGTCGATCATAATAACACAACACTTTGGAGTGGCAGTGAGATCGGGTAGGGAGGGATACAAAAGGATAGGATGGACATTTGCAAGGATGGACATTTACCTGAATAATAACATGGACGCTGTGAGTGTTTCTGTCCATTTACTTTTCAGTGTCACTCACGAAAAGCAGTAACAGTACTATAACACTGCACTGTAATATCCACTGACAGTCAATTAAAATGCTTAATGACACGCCACTGCTAGCTATGTCCTCTGACATAAGTAAAGTCAATGGTGAGGTGTTTTTTTTTAAGAGCGGGGGCAGTGTCTTCCTCTAATAGATTTACCTTATTGCCATTTTAGATATATGAATAGCCTCTGAATCCACACAGACCCGTGATGGTACGAGTAAACCCTTTGACCATGACCCTTAAAGCACCTCTCTCACCACATATCAATCGGTCTACTGGAGGTCAGGAGTCAGCTCTGAGAGAGTAGGTTCACCTCTAGGCACTCGCTGGGTCATCTTTCCTACTGAGATAACAACCGAGTAGAGGGGGAGGCGTCCGGACCTGGGTTCAAATACTATTTGAAATCCATTTTAAATGCAGGGCAGTCCATAAGGGCAGATGATGGACGTTAAGGATCTGGAAAGATTCTGTTTGGAGGAATGGTCTAAGATCCCTTCCAATGTGTTCTCCAAGCTCAAAGAGGGTGGCAGGTAGCCTAGCGGTTAGAGCGTTGCGCCAGCATCCAAAATTTTCCAGGTTCGAATACCCGAGCTGTCAAGGTGAAAAATTTGTTGATGTGCTCTTGAGCAAGGCACTTAACCCTAATTTGCTCCAGAGGTGCCTTTACAACTATGGCTGACTCTGTAAAACAACACATTTCACTGCACCTATCTGGTGTATGTGACAAAATAATAAGTAAATACTTTTAGAAAAAGGCTGTCTTTTTTTAACTTTATCAAGGGTGCCGAAAATGTCGGACCTGACTATATCTCTGAGACTTGTGTATGAAATACAGCACGTCAACTGGAGTGTATTTAAAATAAAATACCTTCCACACTGGTGTTAACTATTTTCTAGTCTGAGGAGTATAGAACAGTTGATATACACTGCTCCAAAAAATAAAGGGAACACTTAAACAACACAATGTAACTCCAAGTCAATCACACTTCTGTGAAATCAAACTGTCCACTTAGGAAGCAACACTGATTGACAATACATTTCACATGCTGTTGTACAAATGGAATAGACAATATGTGAAAATTAGAGGCAATTAGCAAGACACCCCCAATAAAAGTGGTTCTGCAGGTGGTGACCACAGACCACTTCTCGGTTCCTATGCTTCCTGACTGATGTTTCGGTCACTTTTGAATGCTGGCGGTGCTTTCACTCTAGTGGTAGCATGAGATGGAGTCTACAACCCACACAAGTGGCTCAGGTAGTGCAGCTCATCCAGTATGGCACATCAATGCGAGCTGTCGCAAGAAGGTTTGCTGTGTCTGTCAGCGTAGTGTCAATAGCATGGAGGCGATACCAGGAGACAGGCTAGTACATCAGGAGACGTGGAGGAGGCCGTAGGAGGGCAACAACCCAGCAGCAGGACCGCTACCTCCGCCTTTGTGCAAGGAGGAGCAGGAGGAGCACTGCCAGAGCCCTGCAGCAGGCCACAAATGTGCATGTGTCTGCTCAAACGGTCAGAAACAGACTCCATGAGGGTGGTATGAGGGCCCGACGTCCACAGGTGGGGGTTGTGCTTACAGCCCAACACCGTGCAGGACGTTTGGCATTTGCCAGAGAACACCAAGATTGGCAAATTCGCCACTGGCGCCCTGTGCTCTTCACAGATGAAAGCAGGTTCACACTGAGCACATGTGACAGACGTGACAGAGTCTGGAGACGCCGTGGAGAACGTTCTGCTGCCTGCTACATCCTCTAGCATGACCGGTTTGGCGGTGGGTCAGTCATGGTGTGGGGTGGCATTTCTTTGGGGGGCCGCACAGCCCTCCATGTGCTCGCCAGAGGTAGCCTGACTGCCATTAGGTACCGAGATGAGATCCTCAGACCCCTTGTGAGACCATATGCTGGTGCGGTTGGCCCTGGGTTCCTCCTAATGCAAGACGATGCTAGACCTCATGTGGCTGGAGTGTGACCTCATGTGGCTGGAGTGTGTCAGCAGTTCCTGCAAGAGGAAGGCATTGATGCTATGGACTGGCCCGCCCGTTCCCCAGACCTGAATCCAATTGAGCACATCTGGGACATCATGTCTCGCTCCATCCACCAACACCACATTGCACCACAGACTGTCCAGGAGTTGGCGGATGCTTTAGTCCAGGTCTGGGAGGAGATCCCTCAGGAGACCATCCGCCACCTCATCAGGAGCATGCCCAGGAATTGTAGGGAGGTCATACAGGCACGTGGAGGCCACACACACTACTGAGCCTAATTTTGACTTGTTTTAAGGACATTACATCAAAGTTGGATCAGCCTGTAGTGTGGTTTTCCACTTTAATTTTGAGTGTAACTCCAAATCCAGACCTCCATGGGTTGATAAATTTGATTTCCATTGATCATTTGTGTGTGATTTTGTTGTCAGCACATTCAACTATGTAAAGAAAAAAGTAATTAATAAGAATATTTCTTTCATTCATTCAGATCTAGGATGTGTTATTTTTAGTGTTCCCTTTATTTTTTGAGCAGTGTATGTATATACAGTGCCTTGCGAAAGTATTCGGCCCCCTTGAACTTTGCGACCTTTTGCCACATTTCAGGCTTCAAACATAAAGATATAAAACTGTATTTTTTTGTGAAGAATCAACAACAAGTGGGACACAATCATGAAGTGGAACGACATTTATTGGATATTTCAAACTTTTTTAACAAATCAAAAACTGAAAAATTGGGCGTGCAAAATTATTCAGCCCCTTTACTTTCAGTGCAGCAAACTCTCTCCAGAAGTTCAGTGAGGATCTCTGAATGATCCAATGTTGACCTAAATGACTAATGATGATAAATACAATCCACCTGTGTGTAATCAAGTCTCTGTATAAATGCACCTGCACTGTGATAGTCTCAGAGGTCCGTTAAAAGCGCAGAGAGCATCATGAAGAACAAGGAACACACCAGGCAGGTCCGAGATACTGTTGTGAAGAAGTTTAAAGCCGGATTTGGATACAAAAAGATTTCCCAAGCTTTAAACATCCCAAGGAGCACTGTGCAAGCGATAATATAGAAATGGAAGGAGTATCAGACCACTGCAAATCTACCAAGACCTGGCCGTCCCTCTAAACTTTCAGCTCATACAAGGAGAAGACTGATCAGAGATGCAGCCAAGAGGCCCATGATCACTCTGGATGAACTGCAGAGATCTACAGCTGAGGTGGGAGACTCTGTCCATAGGACAACAATCAGTCGTATATTGCACAAATCTGGCCTTTATGGAAGAGTGGCAAGAAGAAAGCCATTTCTTAAAGATATCCATAAAAAGTGTCGTTTAAAGTTTGCCACAAGCCACCTGGGAGACACACCAAACATGTGGAAGAAGGTGCTCTGGTCAGATGAAACCAAAATTGAACTTTTTGGCAACAATGCAAAACGTTATGTTTGGCGTAAAAGCAACACAGCTGAACACACCATCCCCACTGTCAAACATGGTGGTGGCAGCATCATGGTTTGGGCCTGCTTTTCTTCAGCAGGGACAGGGAAGATGGTTAAAATTGATGGGAAGATGGATGGAGCCAAATACAGGACCATTCTGGAAGAAAACCTGATGGAGTCTGCAAAAGACCTGAGACTGGGACGGAGATTTGTCTTCCAACAAGACAATGATCCAAAACATAAAGCAAAATCTACAATGGAATGGTTCAAAAATAAACATATCCAGGTGTTAGAATGGCCAAGTCAAAATCCAGACCTGAATCCAATCGAGAATCTGTGGAAAGAACTGAAAACTGCTGTTCACAAATGCTCTCCATCCAACCTCACTGAGCTCGAGCTGTTTTGCAAGGAGGAATGGGAAAAAATTTCAGTCTCTCGATGTGCAAAACTGATAGAGACATACCCCAAGCGACTTACAGCTGTAATCGCAGCAAAAGGTGGCGCTACAAAGTATTAACTTAAGGGGGCTGAATAATTTTGCACATCCAATTTTTCAGTTTTTGATTTGTTAAAAAAGTTGGAAATATCCAATAAATGTCGTTCCACTTCATGATTGTGTCCCACTTGTTGATTCTTCACAAAAAAATACAGTTTTATATCTTTATGTTTGAAGCCTGAAATGTGGCAAAAGGTCGCAAAGTTCAAAGGGGCCGAATACTTTCGCAAGGCACTGTGTATATATATATATATATATCAGACAAGAATATAGATTTAAGCTATCTGAATGGACAAGAAATATATATAAAAATGTAATTACAATATCAATTACTTCGATCAGAAGAGGCCAACATTGGCACAATATTCAAATCTATTTTTTATGTACGTAAATAAAAATGTCAAATTATAGGTGATATGCATATTGGCTACAGCTTCATGTCCAAACCGATGCTGACATGAGGCAGGAACCAGAAAATGTAGCTAGACTTTAATCCATTACAGTCAAAGCCCTGTCAAAGTATGTATGTATGTATCTATCTGTTTGGTCCAATTACATTATTTCCAATGCAGTTAATTGTTTTGTACCTCCATGAGAAACCTTGATAAATATATGTTTTAAAGTAGGCAAAAACCCTATACCCTAACACCCTCCTCTCCCCTCGTTCTCCAGAAGCTGCATGTGTTCCTGTTCCAGGACGTGCTGGTCATCACTAGAGCCATCGCCCACAATGAGCAGCTGTACTACCAGCTGTACCGCCAGCCCATCCCCGTCAGAGAGCTGCAGTGGGAGGACCTGCAGGACGGGGTGATACGCCTGGGAGGCTCCATCAGAGGAGCCTTCAGCAACAACGAGAGGAGTAAGTGTTTACGCCATTGACTTACATATATAACATTTTTTATATGAATTCTAGGATCTCTTTGGTTCATCACTAGCGGAGAAGGACTGTTGCCGCTGGGCACCCCTGGTCTATTAATGCCCACTGTGGTCATTAACTTGCAATCTGCTTGTATCGAATTTCCCCTGTCTAACCTCATCTCTTCTCTCCTCAGCCAAGAACTTCTTCAGAGTGTCGTTTAATAGCAGTAGCCAGCTCCACTCCCACTCCTTCCAAGCCAGCGATGCCTTCAACAAACAGCAGTGGCTCAACTGCATTCGACAGGCCAAAGGAGCTGCTGAGTCGGCCATGGGGGTTGTGGGGTTGGGGATTCCTGTCGGGGTGGAAACCAGCATCAGTGACCCAGAGCCCCCTCCAAGCCTACTCAGCCCCCACGGCCCTCTGAACCCTATAACACCTCCCCTCTCAGGACCACTGGCCCCCCAGCCAAAAAGCATGGACCATTGCGACAGTGACTCGTCTGTCGACTCTCCAGGCTGTAGCATGGACATGGACACAAGCGAGGCTTTGGCCTCCCCCACAGGCTGCCCTGATGGACCAAACAGACTCTAGTAGTAGCAGGCCATCAGAAGTGTGACCTTCGGGGTGTCATGACCTCTCTGGGTTAGAGAGGCTAAAGGTTAAACCTTGGCAGTATTGGTGGCAACATGGCAATGCTCCCTATATACGGGAGGGAAGAAATACACTGTGGAAAATTGGAGCACTTTTTTTTTATTCTACCCACTTTTTTCATTTGTTAGTTTTCTTTGTTGCTGAACTTGAAAAAAAAAAAAAAACTCTCATTCTCTCTTGAGCATCTTTCTATGAGACTGTGGTGTTGTCTGTAGCAGTGACAACCATGTATCTTAGCTGTGACTGTCAGGTCTACTGTGGATGTCTACCTGGAGAGGAGGGAAGGCAGAGATGACTGGGACCACAGGACTGTATTTTTGTTGTCTCTCCTGGTCCGACTCTGGGCCTCTAGAGACACTGCCATCACACATTATCCCACTGCAGTACTACTGTGGCCTCCCAGAGCTAAGAGAATACACTGATGATATTTTCTTTGTGTTGAACTAAAATATAAACGCAACATTTTAATGTTCCATACTCACAAATTTGTTCACATCCCTGTTAGTGAGTATTTCTTCTTTGCAAAGATAATCCATCCACCTGACAGGTGTGGCATATCAAGAAGCTAATTAAACAGCATGACCATTACACAGGTGCACAATAAAAGGCCACTCTAAAATGTGCAGTTTTGTCACACAACACAATGTCACAAGTTGAGGGAGTGTACAATTGGCATGCTGGCTGCAGGAATGTCCACCAGAGCTGTTGCCAGATAATAAAATGTAAACTTCTCTACCATAGGCCGCCTCCAATGTTGTTTTAGAGAATTTGGCAGTACATCCAACCGCAGACCATGTGCAACCACACCAGCTCAAGACCTCCATATCAGGCTTCTTCACCTGCGGGATCATCTGAGACAAGCCAGCAGGCCAGCTGATGAAACAGGAATATTTTTGTCTGTAATAAACACCATTTGTGGGGGAAAAACCTGTTCTCAGTGGATGGGCCTATGCCCAGTCATGTGAAATCCATAGATTAGGGCCTAATGAATATATCAATTGACGGATTTCCTTATGTACTGTATCTCAGTAAAATCGTTAATTCCTGCATGTTGCGTTTTATATTTTGTGTGTGTGTGTGTGTGTGTGTGTGTGTGTGTGTGTTGATGTAAGAATCTAGAGAACATAGTGTTTGCAATACCCATTCAAAATGACCAGCAGAATGTTTTCAAAGACAATCAATATGATGTTATTATTGTAGTACTTGACATGGGGTTGCAGGGGGGTTCGTTAAGGACAGGTTACCGTAACCCTGTAAAAGAGGTTAAAGGTGTTCACCTCAATCTTCCCACATCTTGGCCAGAAGAAAAAAAAGCTATGGTGTTCCATAAGTCAGGAACTGGCAATTCTAGAACAGGCCCCATATACGGCCTCTTGGTTGTGTAACCTATTATAAACACATGTCACTCAGAGGGGAGAGCTGTTGGTGGGGTTTGATTCATTTCATAATCGATTGTGTTTATTTAAATCTCCTCTATAAAGTAAATTAGTCTGAGGTAAGCACAACATTAAATTATTACATGAATTTCCAAATTATGTAGAAAGACCTGAACAGATTCCATAGTTGGGCAGTTAGACGTAGTCAATCTCATGTAGAAAGACCTGAACAGATTCCATAGTTGGGCAGTTAGACGTAGTCAATCTCTACTAGATTTGCAAGAAGTGGGAAACTTAACATTTTACAGCAAGTAAAGAACCCATCCTGGAGGAAGCAGGATTTTCCATGGTGTTGAGAGTCAATGTCTTAAAGATACATTTTGGATTAAAGCCAGTATTGAATGAATTACTGTTGGTGTGTTTAATGGTCACGTTTATCACCCACAAAGTGACTCACTGGTTGCTCCTGTAAAAAGCGAAGTGGAGACCTTTATTGTTTAAAAGAAGTAGTCACTTGTTTATGTATTTGTACTCTGACCAGTCCTCTGTCACTGGGTGCTCTGTGTTGAACTGACTCACTGCTAAATTGTTGCCAAAACTGTGTATGTCAGGTAATTATGATCTTGTGAAAGTTTACTTGTGGGGCGTCATGTTCCCTCTCATTTGTATAGAAGTTCAGGAAGGAATCGGTTTGACCAAGTAAACACTAAAATAAATATCCCAAAACAGTATTCTTTTTTATAAAGAAAATGTATTGAAATCTATGATTTAGGATGTCTATTTGTAGTTTATTTTCCCACTATGAATGAGTTAAATATGCTTTTATTTGGTTCATGTTGGAGACTGGAGGTGAGAAGATTGCACAGGGAGGTATTGGAATGAGAGGGGCCTAACGAACAAGAAAAAAAGGAATGAAAAAAGCAAGGAAAAAATAATGGTTTCAGAACGAAATACTGCATGTTGTTGTAGGCTATGTACTGTAAGCTAAGCCCTCAGATAAAGGGAATTGAAAGGAAAATACAGTGATGAGTTTGAACCCTTTAGGTCAAATTTATGCAGAAAATCCTCAAAAGTCCTAATAATAAATAAAGTGAACTTGATATAACAAAAAAAATGTACTTTTTCTTTTTGTTGAGGAAACTGATCCAACATTCAATGTATTTGTCGGAAAAAGTATGTGAACCTCAAGATTAATCAGCTATTAATTAAAGTGTATTTGGTCCCATAATACAAAAAAATCCTAAAGGGTTCAAACTTTCTCTCACCACTGTAGATACTTCACATTGTAAGATGATGGCTATATGACCTGGCTGAGAAAGATGGACATGAAAAGACTGGACCAAGTCATATTTGTTACTGGTATTATGGTCTGTTGTGATAGAGCTACAGTGCCTTAAGAAAGTATTCACAACCCTTGACTTTTATCACATTTTGTTGTGATATAGCCTGAATTTAAAATGTATTAAATTGAGATTTTGGGTCAGTGGCCTACATGCAATACCCTATAATATTAAAGTGAAATTATGTTTTTCAAAATATTTAAATTAATACATAATGAAAAGCTGAAATAACTTGAGTCATTAAGTATTCAACCCCTTTGTTAGGGCAAGCCAAAATAAGTTTAGGAATAACAATTTGCTTAACTCACTTAAGTTGCATGGACTCACTCTAAATCAAATCAAATCAAATTTGATTCGTCACATACACATGGTTAGCAGATGTTAATGTGAGTGTACCGAAATGCTTGTGCTTCTAGTTCCGACAATGCAGTAATAACCAACGAGTAATCTAGCTAACAATTCCAAAACTACTACCTTATACACACAAGTGTAAAGGGATAAAGAATATGTACATAAAGATATATGAATGAGTGATGGTACAGAGCGGCATAGGCAAGATGCAGTAGATGGTATCGAGTACAGTATATACATATGAGATGAGTATGTAAACAAAGTGGCATAATTTAAAGTGGCTAGTGATACATGTAAAGATGCAGTAGATGATATAGAGTACAGTATATACGTATGCATATGAGATAAATAATGCAGGGTATGTAAACATTATATTAAGTAGCATTGTTTAAAGTGGCTAGTGATATATTTTACATCAATTCCCATTATTAAAGTGGCTGGAGTTGAGTCAGTGTGTTGGCAGCAGCCACTCAATGTTAATGGTGGCTGTTTAACAGTCTGATGGCCTTGAGATAGAAGCTGTTTTTCAGTCTCTCGGTCCCAGCTTTGATGCACCTGTACTGACCTCGCCTTCTGGATGATAGCGGGGTGAAGAGGCAGTGGCTCGGTGGTTGTTGTCCTTGATGATCTTTATGGCCTTCCTGTGACATCGGGTGGTGTAGGTGTCCTGGAGGGCAGGTAGTTTGCCCCCGGTGATGCGTTGTGCAGACCTCACTACCCTCTGGAGAGCCTTACGGTTGTGGGCGGAGCAGTTGCCGTACCAGGCAGTGATACAGCCCGACAGGATGCTCTCGATTGTGCATCTGTAGAAGTTTGTGAGTGCTTTTGGTGACAAGCCGAATTTCTTCAGCCTCCTGAGGTTGAAGAGGCGCTGCTGCACCTTCTTCATGATGCTGTCTGTGTGGGTGGACCCATTCAGTTTCTCTGTGATGTGTACGCCGAGGAACTTAAAACTTACTACCCTCTCCACTACTGTTCCATCGATGTGGATAGGGGGGTGTTCCCTCTGCTGTTTCCTGAAGTCCACAATCATCTCCTTAGTTTTGTTGACGTTGAGTGTGAGGTTATGTTATTTTCCTGACACCACACTCCGAGGGCCCTCACCTCCTCCCTGTAGGCCGTCTCGAGTTTGGAGGGTACTATGGTGTTAAATGCTGAGCTGTAGTCGATGAACAGCATTCTCACATAGGTATTCCTCTTGTCCAGATGGGTTAGGGCAGTGTGCAGTGTGGTTGAGATTGCATCGTCTGTGGACCTATTTGGGCGGTAAGCAAATTGGAGTGGGTCTAGGGTGTCAAGTAGGGTGGAGGTGATATGGTCCTTGACTAGTCTCTCAAAGCACTTCATGATGACGGAAGTGAGTGCTACGGGGCGGTAGTCATTTAGCTCAGTTACCTTAGCTTTCTTGGGAACAGGAACAATGGTGGCCCTCTTGAAGCATGTGGGAACAGCAGACTGGGATAGGGATCGATTGAATATGTCCGTAAACACACCAGCCAGCTGGTCTGCGCATGCTCTGAGGGCGTGGCTGGGGATGCCGTCTGGGCCTGCAGCCTTGCTAGGGTTAACACGTTTAAATGTCTTACTCACCTTGGCTGCAGTGAAGGAGAGTCCACATGTTTTGGTTGCGGGCTGTGTCAGTGGCACTGTATTGTCCTCAAAGCGGGCAAAAAAGTTATTTAGTCTGCCTTTTCTTTTTGTAATCCGTGATTGACTGTAGACCCTGCCACATACCTCGCGTCTGAGCCGTTGAATTGCGATTCTAGTTTGTCTCTATACTGACGCTTAGCTTGTTTGATTGCCTTGCGGAGGGAATAGCTACACTGTTTGTATTCGGTCATGTTTCCGGTCACCTTGCCCTGATTAAAAGCAGTGGTTTGCGCTTTCAGTTTCACGTGAATACTGCCATCAATACATGGTTTCTGGTTTGGGAATGTTTTAATCGTTGCTATGGGAACGACATATTCAACGCACACGTTCTAATGAACTCGCTCACCGAATCAGCGTACTCGTCAATGTTGTTGTCTGACGCAATACGAAACATATCCCAGTCCACGTGATGGAAGCAGTCTTGGAGCGTGGAATCAGATTGGTCAGACCAGCGTTGAACTGACCTCAGCGTGGGAGCTTCTTGTTTTAGCTTCTGTCTGTAGGCAGGGAGCAACAAAATGGAGTCGTGGTCAGCTTTTCCGAAAGGAGGGCGGGGGAGGGCCTTATATGCATCGCGGAAGTTAGAATAGCAATGATCCAAGGTTTTACCAGCCCTGGTTGCGCAATCGATATGCTGATACAATTTAAGGGAGTCTTGTTTTCAGATTAGCCTTGTTAAAATCCCCAGCTACAATGAATGCAGCCTCAGGATATATGGATTCCAGTTTGCAAAGAGTCAAATAAAGTTCGTTCAGAGCCATCGATGTGTCTGCTTGAGAGGGAATATATACGGCTGTGATTATAATCGAAGAGAATTCCCTTGGTAGATAATGCGGTCGACATTTGATTGTGAGGAATTCTACATCAGGTGAACAGAAGGACTTGAGTTCCTGTATGTTGTTGTGACCACACCACGTCTCGTTAACCATAAAGCATACTTACCAGAAATATGTTTGTTTCTGTCGGCGCGATGCGTGGAGAAACCAGCTGGCTGCACCGACTCCGATAGCGTCTCTCGATGTTTCCGTGAAGCAAAGAACGTTACAGTCCCTGATGTCCCTCTGGAATGCTACCCTTGCTCGATTTCACTCTGTGTGCAATAATAGTTTAACATTATTTTGGAATGACTACCTCATCTCTATACCCCTCACAACCACAAAGACCAGGGAGGTTTTCCAATATTTCGCAAAACTGGGCACCTATTGGTAGAAGGGTAAACATTTTAAAAGCATACATTGAATATCCATTTGAGCATTGTGAAGTTATTCATTGCATGGATGGTGTATCAATAACCCAGTCACTAGTTGCTGGAGAGGAAGGAAAGTGCCTTCGGAAAGTATTCAAACTCCTAGATTTTTTCCACATTTTGTTACGCTACAGCCTTATTCTAAAATGTATTTAAATTGTCCCCCCCCCCCCCAAATCTACACACAATACCCCATAATGACAAAGCAAAAAATATATATTTTTTTGTGTGCTCACTTTATCATTTAAAAAAAACGTAGATTAAATGTACATACAGTACCAGTCAAAAGTTTAGACACCTACTCATTCAAGAGTTTTAATTTATTTGTACTATTTTCTACATTGTAGAATAAAAGTGAAGACATCAAAACTATAAAGTAACACCTATGGAATCATGTAGTAACCAAAAAAGTGTTAAACAAATCAAAATATATTTTATATTTGAGATTCTTCAAAGTAGCCACCCTTTGCCTTCATGACAGCTTTGCACACTCTTGGCATTATCTCAACCAGCTTCATGAGGAATGCTTTCCCAACAGTTTTGTTCCCACATATGCTGAGCACTTGTTGGCTGCTTTTCCTTCACCCTGCGGTCCAACTCATCCCAAACCATCTCAATTGAGTTGAGGTCGGGTGATTGTGGAGTCCAGGTCATCTGATGCAACACTCCATCACCCTCCTTGGTAAATAGCCCTTACACAGCCTGAGAGGTGTGTTGTGGGTAATTGTCCTGTTGAAAAAAAATGATAGCCCAACTAAGTGCAAACCAGATGGGATGACGTATCGCTGCAAAATGCTGTAGTAGCCAGGCTGCTTAAGTGTGCCTTGAATTCTAAATAAATCACTGACAGTGTCACCGGCAAAGCACCCCCACACCATAACACATCCTCCATGCTTCACGGGTGGGAACCACACATGCGGAGTTCACCTACTTTGTGTCTCACAAAGACACGGCGGTTGGAACAATAAAATCTCAAATTTGGACTCATCAGACCAAAGGACAGATTTCTACCAGTCTAATGTCCATTGCTCATGTTTCTTGGACCAAGCAAGTCTCTTCTTATTGGTGTCCTTATGTAGTGGTTTCTTTGCAGCAATTCGACCACGAAAGGCCTGATTCACGCAGTCTCCTCTGAACAGTTGATGTTGAGATGTGTCTGTTACTTGAACTCTGAAGCATTTATTTGGACTGAAATTTCTGAGGCTGGTAACTCTAATGAACGTATCCTCTGCAGCAGAGGTAACTCGGGGTCTTCCTTTTCTATGGCGGTCCTCATGAGAGCCAGTTTCATCATAGCGCCTATAGGCAGAAACTCACAGGATTTACTGTTGACTAGAGCCATTCAATGCTGGTCTGAACAATCAGAATCCACACTTCAAGATTGTTTTGATCACGCGGACTGGGAAATGTTCCGGGCAGCCTCAGAGAATAACATTGATTTATACGCTGACTCGGTGAGTGTGTTTATAAGGAAGTGCATTGGAGATACTGTACCCCCTGTGACTATTAAAACCTACCCTAACCAGAAATCGTGGATAGATGGCGGCATTCACGCAAAACTGAAAGTGCGAACCACCACATTTAACTATGGAAGGTTGACTGGGAATATGGCACATTTATAAACAGTGTAGTTATTCCCTCCGCAAGGCAATCAAACAAGCGAAATGTCGGTAGTGAGACAAAGTGGAGTCATAATTCAACGGCTCAAACACGAGATGTATGTGGCAGGGTCTACAGGCAATTACGGGCTACAAAGAGAAAACCAGCCACGTCACGGACACCAACGTCTTGCTTCCAGACAAACGAAATACCTTTGCCCACTTTGAGGATAATACAGTGCCACCGATGTGGCCCTCTACCAAGGACTGCAGGCCCCCCCTCTCCTTCTCCGTGGCCGATGTAAGACATTTAAACATGTTAACCCTCACAAGGCTGCTGACCCAGACGACATCCCTAGCCACGTCCTCAGAGCATGTGCAGAACAGCTGGCTGGTGTGTTTAAGAACATATTCAATCTCTCCCTATCGTAGTCTGCTGTCCCCACATGCTTCAAGATGGCCACCATTGTTCCTGTACCCAAGAAAGCAAAGATAACTGAACTAAATGACTATTGCCCCGTAGCACTCACTTCTGTCATCCTGAAGTGCTTTGAGAGACTAGTCAAGGATCATATCACCTCCACCTTACCTGCCATTGTCCACAGACGATGCAATCGCCATCACACTGCACAATCCCATCTGGACAAGAGGAATAGCTATGTAAGAATGCTGTTCATTGACTACAGCTCAGCATTCAACACCATAGTACCATCCAAGCTCATCATCAAGCTGGAGGCCTTGGGTCTCAACCCCGCCCTGGGCAATTGGGTTCTGGACTTAGATGGGCCGCTCACAGGTGGTGAAGGTAGGAAACATCTCCACTTTGCTGATCATCAACACTGGGGCCCCACAAGTGTGCATGCTCAGTCCATTTGTGTACTCCCTGTTCACCCATGACTGCGTGGCCATGCACGCCTCCAACTCAATCATCAAGTTTGCAGATGACACAGCAGTAATGGGTTTGATTACCAATAACGATACGACCGCCTACAGGGAGGAGGTGAGTGCACTTGGAGTGTGGTGTCAGGAAAACAACCTCTCACTCAACATCAACAAAACAAAGGAGATGATCGTGGACTTCAGGAAACAGCCGTGGGAACACCCCCCTTTCCACATTGACAGGACAGTAGTGGAGAAGGTGGAAAGTTAAGTTCCTCGGCGTACACATCACAGACAAACTGAAATGGTCCACCCACACAGTGTGGTGAAGGCTGAAGAAATTTGGCTTGTCACCTAAAACTCTGACAAACTTGTCCAAATGCACAATTGAGAGCATCCTGTTGGGATGTATCACCGCCTGGTATGGCAACCGCAAGGCTCTCCAGAGGGCGGTGCGGTCTGCACAACGTTTCACTGGGGGCAAACTACCTGGCCTCCAGGACACCTATAGCACACGATGTCACAGGAAGGCCAAAAATATCATCAAGGACAACAACCACCCGAGCCACTGCCTGTTCACCTCGCTACCATCCAGAAGGCGAGGTTAGTACAGGTGCGTCAAAGCTGGGACCGAGAGACTGAAAAACAGCTTCTATCTCAAGGCCGTCAGACTGTTAAACAGCATTCACTAACGCAGAGGGGCTGCTGCCTACATAGACGCAAATCATTGGCCACTTTAATAAATGGAACACCAGTCACTTGAAATAATGTCACTATAATAATGTTTACATATCTTACATTACTCATGTTATATGTACAGTACATACTGTATTTTATACCATCTATTGCATCTTGCCTATGCCGCTCGGACATCGCTCATCCATATATTGATATTGTAACGGTTTTCTTGATGAGAAGGAGAGTCGGACCAAAATGCGGCATGTCTATTGCAATCCATGTTTAATGAAGTAACACACTAAACACAAACACTACCAAAACAATAAACTTAACGAAAACCGAAACAGCCTATACTTGTGTAACCTAACACAGAACAATGACACTAAGGACACTAAGGACAATCACCCACGACAAACTCAAAGAATATGGCTGCCTAAATATGGTTCCCAATCAGAGACAACGATAAACACCTGCCTCTGATTGAGAACCACTTCAGACAGCCATAGACTTAGCTAGAACACCCCACTAGCTACAATCCCCATAAATACACACCACATACAAAAACCCATGCCACACCCTGGCCTGACCAAATAAATAAAGATAAACACAAAATACTTTGACCAGGGTGTGACAGAACCCCCCCCCTAAGGTGCGGACTCCCGAACGCACCTCAAAACAATAGGGAGGGTCCGGGTGGGCGTCTGTCCATGGTGGCGGCTCCGGCGCGGGACGTGGACCCCACTCAATCAATGTCTTAGTCCCTTCTCCTCGCGTCCCTGGATAGTCCACCCTCGCCGCCGACCATGGCCTAGTAGTCCTCACCCAGAACCCCACTGGACTGAGGAGCAGATCGGGACTGAGGGGCAGCTCGGGACTGAGGCAGCTCGGGACTGAGGGGAAGCTCAGGAGTGAGAGGAAGCTCAGGAGTGAGAGGAAGCTCAGGAGTGAGAGGAAGCTCAGGCAGGTTGATGAATCTACCAGATCCAGGCTGGCTGGCAGGTTTCGGCAGATCCTGGCTGACTGGCAGATCTGGAAGAGTCTGGTCGACTGGCAGATCTGGAAGAGTCTGGTCGACTGGCAGATCTGGAAGAGTCTGGTCGACTGGCAGATCTGGAAGAGTCTGGTCGACTGGCAGATCTGGAAGAGTCTGGTCGACTGGCAGATCTGGAAGAGTCTGGTCGACTGGCAGATCTGGAAGAGTCTGGTCGACTGGCAGATCTGGAAGAGTCTGGTCGACTGGCAGAATCTGGTCGACTGGCAGATCTGGAAGAGTCTGGTCGACTGGCAGATCTGGGAGAGTCTGGTCGACTGGCAGCTCTGGCTGCTCCATGCTGACTGGCTGCTCCATGATGACTGGCAGCTCTGGCTGCTCCATGCTGACTGGCTGCTCCATGCTGACTGGCAGCTCTGGCTGCTCCATGCTGACTGGCTGCTCCATGCTGACTGGCAGCTCTGGCTGCTCCATGCTGACTGGCTGCTCCATGCTGACTGGCTGCTCCATGCTGACTGGCGGCCCTGGCTGCTCCATGCTGACTGGCGGCCCTGGCTGCTCCATGCTAACTGGCAGCTCTGGCGGCTCCTTGCAGACTGGCAGCTCTGGCGGCTCCTTGCAGACTGGCAGCTCTGGCGGCTCCTTGCAGACTGGCAGCTTTGGCGGCATCCTGCAGACAGGCAGCTCTGGCGGCTCCTTGCAGACTGGCAGCTCCTTGCAGACTGGCAGCTCTATGCAGACTGGCAGCTCCATGCAGACTGGCAGCTCCATGCAGACTGGCAGCTCCATGCAGACTGGCAGCTCCTTGCAGACTGGCAGCTCCTTGCAGACTGGCAGCTCTATGCTAACTGGCAGCTCTATGCTAACTGGCAGCTCTATGCTAACTGGGAGCTCTATGCTAACTGGCAGCTCTATGCTAACTGGCAGTTCTGAACAGGCGGGAGACTCCGGCAGCGCTGTAGAGAAGGAAGGCTCTAACAGCGCTAAACAGGCGGGAGACTCCGACAGCGCTGGAGAGGAGGAGGGCTCCGACAGCGCTGGACAGGCGAGGCGCACTGTAGGCCTGATGCGTGGTGTTGGCACTGGTGGTACTGGGCCGAGGACACGCACAGGAAGCCTGGTGCGGGGAGCTGCTACCGGAGGGCTGGGGTGTGGAGGTGGCACAGGATGGGTTAGACCGTGAAGGCGTACTGGAGATCTTGAGAGCGGTGCTGGCACAGGACGAGCAAGGCTAGGGAGGTGCACAGGAGGCCTGGTACGTGAGACTGGCACCATCTTCACCAGCCGACTAACACGCACCTCAGGACGAGTATGGAGCGCTGACCCAGGTGCCATCAAATCCCCGACACGCTCCGTCGGGCGAATTCCATGTTTAAAACACCAACACAGCAACTCCCTCATTTCTCTCTCCTCCAATTTCCCCATTAACTCCTTCACAGTCTCTGTTTCGCTCACCTCCAACACCGGCTCTGGTTCTGGTCTCCTCCTTGGCTCCTCACGATAAACAGGGAGAGTTGGCTCAGGTCTGGCTCCTGACTCTGCCACACTCTCCCTGAGCCCCCCCCCAAGAAATTTTTGGGGCTGACTATGGGGCCTCCGTCCGCGCCGCCTTGCTTGCTTCGCAAACTCCATTCTCCTATATCCTTCCGCGCACTGCTCCATCGAATCCCAGGCGGGCTCCGGCACTCTCCCTGGGTCGACCGCCCACCTGTCTATCTCCTCCCAAGAAGTATAGTCCATACTGTACTCCACTTTGGGCTGTTCTTGCCTGTTGACACGCTGCTTGGTCCCTTTGTGGTGGGTGATTCTGTAACGGTTTTCTTGATGAGAAGGAGAGTCGGACCAAAATGCGGCATGTCTATTGCAATCCATGTTTAATGAAGTAACACACTAAACACAAACACTACCAAAACAATAAACTTAACGAAAACCGAAACAGCCTATACTTGTGTAACCTAACACAGAACAATGACACTAAGGACAATCACCCACGACAAACTCAAAGAATATGGCTGCCTAAATATGGTTCCCAATCAGAGACAACGATAAACACCTGCCTCTGATTGAGAACCACTTCAGACAGCCATAGACTTAGCTAGAACACCCCACTAGCTACAATCCCCATAAATACACACCACATACAAAAACCCATGCCACACCCTGGCCTGACCAAATAAATAAAGATAAACACAAAATACTTTGACCAGGGTGTGACAGATATGTACATATTCTTATTCCATCCCTTTAGATTTGTGTGTATTAGGTAGTTGTGGAATTGTTAGATTACTTGTTAGATATTACTGCACTGTTGGAACTAGAAGCACAAGCATTTCGCTACATACATTTCGCTTGCATTAACATCTGCTAACCATGTGTATGTGACCAATACATTTTGATTTGAGCTGTTCTTGCTATAATATGGACTTGGTCTCTTACCAAATAGGGCTATCTTCTGTATACCACCCCTATCTTGTCACAACACAACTGAATGGCTCAAAAGCATTAAGAAAGGAAATAAATTCCACAAATTAACTTAACAAGGCAAACCTGTTAATTGAAATGCAGTCCAGGTGACTACCTCATGAAGCTGGTTGAGAGAATGCCAAGAGTGTGCAAAGTTGTCATCAAAGCAAAGGGTGGCTACTTTGAAGAATCTCACATATAAAATATATTTAGATTTGTTTAACACTTTTTTTGGGTTACTATGTGATTCCATATGTGTTATTTAATAGTTTGTCTTCACTATTATTCTACAATGTACAAAATTGTCAAAACAAAGAAAAACCCTTGAATGAGTAGATGTGTCCAAATGTATATTCAGACCCTTTACTCTGTACTTTGTTGAAGCACCTTGGGCAGAGATTACAGCACTAATTCTTCTTGGGTCTGACACTACAAGCTTGGCAACCTGTATTTGGGAAGGTTCTCCCATTCTTCTCTGCAGATCAACTCAACCTCTGTCCGGTTGGATGGCAGGCATTGCTGCAAAGCTATTTTCAGGTCTCTCCAGAGATATTCGATCAGGTTCAAGTCTGGGCTCTGGCTGGGCCACTCTAGTACAGTCAGAGTCTTGTCCTGAAGCCACTACTACGCTGTCTTGGCTGTGTGCTTAGGGTCATTGACATGTTGGAAGGTGATCCATGGCCCCGGTCTGAGGACCTGAGTGCTCTGGAGGTTTTCATCAAGGATCTCTATGTACTTTTCTCCATTCATCCTCCATACTTTGCTCCATTCATCTTTCCCTCGATGCTGACTCGTCTCCCAGTCCCTGCTGCTGAAAAACAACCCCAAAGCACTATGCTGCCACCACCATGGTTTTTCGTAGAGATGGTGCCAGGTTTCATCCAGACGTGACGCTTGGCATTCATGCCAAAGTGTTCAATCTTGGTTTCATCAGACCAGAGAATATTGTTTCTCATGGTCTGGGAGTCTTTAGGTGCCGTTTGGCAAACTCCAAGCGAGCTGTGATGTTCCTTTTACTGAGGAGTGGCTACCGATTGGCCACTTTACCATAAAGGCCTGATTGGTGGAATTCTGCAGAGATGGTTGTCCTTCTGAAAGGTTCTCCCATCGCCACAGAGGAACTCTGGAGCTCTGTCAGAGTGACCTTGGGGTTCTTGGTCACCTCCCTGACCAAGGACCTTATCCCCCAATTGCTCACTTTGGCCGGGTGGCCAGCTCTAGGAAGAGTCTTGGTAGTTCTAATCGTCTTCCATTTCAGAATGATGGAGGCCACTGTGTTCTTGGGGACCTTCAATACTACAGAAATGTTTTGATACCCTTCCCCCTCGACACAATGCTGTCTCGGAGCGCTATGGACAATTCCTTTGACCTCGTGGCTTGGTTTTTACTCTGACGTCAACTGTGGGACCTTATGTAGACAGGTGTGTGGCTTTCCAAATCATGTCCAATCAATTGAATTGACCACAATCAAGTTGTAGGAACATCAAGCATAATGGAAACAGGATGCACCTGAGATCAATTTCGAATCTCATAGCAAAGGGTCTGAATACTTATGTAAATAAGGTATTTCTGCTTTTAGTTTTAATTTTTGCTAAAATTAAAAATAAAAATAAACTTTTCGCTTTGTCATTATGGGGTATTGTGTGTATATTGCTGAGGGATTTATTTGATTTAATCAGTTTTAGAATAAGGCTGTAACATAACAAAATGTGGAAAAAGTCCAGGGGTCTGAATACTTTCCGAAGGCACTGTATGCGGTAGGGACTCCAGACAATCATGGATTGTAAACGGAAAACCAGACACGCGGACACTGACATTTTGCTCCTCTACAAACTAAACACCTTCTTCCCCCACTTCGGGCTCATGAGGTCTGTGCGCTCTCATTTTCCATTGCCGACGTGAGTAAGACATTTAAGCTCGTTAACCCTCGCAAGGCTGCCAGCCTAGATGGCATCTCCAGCCGCATCCTTAGAGCATATGCAGACCAGCTGGCTGGAGTGTTTATGAACATATTTAATTTCTCCCTATTCCAGTCTGTTGTCCCCACTTGCTTCCATATGTCCACCATTGTTTGTGTACCCAAGAAAGCAAAGGTAACTGAACTAAAGGACTATCACCCTGTAGCACTCACTTCTGTCATCTTGAAGTTCTTTCAGAGGCTAATTAAGGATCATATCAGTTCCACCTTACCTGCCACCTTAGACCCACTAATATTTGCATCCCGCCCCAACAGATCCACGGATGACACAATCGCCATCGCACTGCACACTGCCCTATCCCATACTGGACAAGAGGAATAACTATGGAAGAATGCCGTTCATCAACTACAGCTCAGCCTCCAACACCATTGTGCCCTCCAAGCGCATCACTAAGCTCGGGGCCCTGGGTCTGAACCCCGCCCTGTGCAACTGGGTCCTGGACTTCCTGACAGGCCGCCCCCAGGTGGTGAAGGTAGGCAACAACCCCTCCGCTCCACTGATCCTCAACACAGGGGCTCCACAAGGGTGCGTGCTCAGCCCCCTCCTGTAGTCCCTGTTCACCCATAACTGTGTAGGAACTTTAGTGGTCTAACAATTGGTAACTTAATGAACGAATCTGCCTACTATTTCAAATGAATAACATTGAATAAGGGCACCAGTAATAGTTTTTATTCAAAGAGAAAATTCACTTGAAACTCTGATTATCAGTTTAGCTTCCCTTCATCAAGTCTAATAACAATCTTAAAGGATACGTAAGGTATTAGAGACAGAATTTGTCAAAGCTAGAGAGAACCACACTCATTTAAAGACAGGAGTTATTATTACGCTAAGAAACACACAAAAGAAACAAAGATTATGCTTAATCTATTAAGGTTATAATTTTGCAATGCGGAATAGTCAAAGAGGAAACAGAGATGCTGTCATTACACTGAACAAAAGCATATTATGCAACATGTGTTTGGTCCCATGTTTCATGAGCTGAAATGAAAGGTCCCAGAAATGTTACATATGCACAACAGGCTTGTTTCTCTCAAATGTTGTGCACAAATTTGTTTACATCCCTATTAATGAATATTTCTACTTTGCCAAGATTATGCCACACCTGTCAGGTGGATGGATTTCAGGAAGCTGATTAAACAGCATGATAATTACACTGGTGCACCTTGAGCTGGGGACAATAAAAGGCCCCATTAAAATGTGCAGTTTTGTCACACAACACAATGCTATAGATGTTTCAAGATTTGAAGGCACGTGCAATTGGAATACTGACTGCAGGAATGTCCACCAGAGCCGTTGCCAGATAATTGAATGTTCATTTCTCTACCATAAGCTGCCTCCAACGTCGTTTTAGAATATTTGGCAAAACGTCCAACCGGCCTCACAACCGCAGACCAGGTGTATGGTGTCGTATGGGCAAGCAGTTTGCTGATGTCAATGTTGTGAATAGAGTGCCCCTTGGTGGCGGTGGGGTTATGGTATGCGCAGGCATAAGCTACGGACAACGAACACAATTATATTTTATCAATTGCAATTTAAATGCAGAGATCCGGTGACGAGATCCTGTGGCCCATTGTCGTGACATTCATTCGCCACCATCCCCTCATGTTTCAGCATGATAATGCACGGCCGCATGTCACAATGATTTGTACACATTTCCTGGAAGCTGAAAATGTCCCAGTCCTTCCCATGGCCTGCACACTCACCAGACATGTCACTCACTGAGCTCCTTTGGGATGCTCTGTATCGACGTGTTCCAGTGCCCGCCAATATCCAGCAACTTTGCACAGTCATTGAAGAGGTCCACAATCAACAGCCTGATCCACTCTACGCTGCAAGATGCAAATGGTGGTCACACCAGATATAGACTGGTTCTGATCCACGCCCCAACACTTAAGGTATCCGTGACCAACAGATGCATATCTGTATTCCCAGTCATGTAAAATCCATAGATTGGGGCCTAATGAATTTATTTCTGATTTCCTTATATGAACTGTAACTCAGTAAAATCTTTGAAATTGTTGCATGTTGCGTTTATATTTTTGTTCAGAATAATTATATTCCAGACTCTGACATTGCTTGTTTTAATATTTCTTAATTCCTTTCTTTAATTTTTTATATTTGCGTGTACTGGAGCTAGGAACATAAGCATTTCACAACACCTGCAAAATGTGTACACGAACAAAACTATTTGATTTTAGGACCTCCCGGGTGGCGCAGTGGTCTAAGGCACTGCATCGCAGCCTGTGCCACCAGAGACTCTGGGTTCGAGCCCAGGCTCTGTTGCAGCCTGCCGCGACCGGGAGGTCCATGGGGCGACGCACAATTGGCCTAGTGTCGTCCGGGTTAGGCCGGTAGGGATATCCTTGTCTCATCGCGCACTAGCGACTCTTGTGGTGGATGCTAACCAGTTCGCCAGGTGCATAGTGTTTCCTCCGACACCTTGCACTGTGGTTGGGTTGTGTTTCGGAGGACGCATGGCTTTTGATCTTCGTCTCTCCGTTCCTCCGTACGGGAGCTGTAGCGATAAGACAAGATAGTAACTACTAACAATTGGGGAGAAAAAGGGGGTAAATATTTTTTTTAACTATTCGATTTTGATTTGAATTCACCTTTCAGCAGGACAATAACCTAACACACAAGGCCAAATCTACACTGGAGTTGCTTACCAAGAGGACAGTGAATGTTCCTGAATGGCTAAGATACAGATTTGACTTAAATCTGCTTGCAGATCTATGGCAAGACTTTTAAATGGTTGTCTAGCAATGATCAATTACCAACTTGACAGAGATTGAATCATTTTTAAAAAGAATAATGGGCAATTATTGTACAATCCATGTGTGCAAAGCTCTTTGACACTTACCCCAAAAAATTCACAGCTGTAATCGCTGCCAAAAGTAACTAAACATGTATTGACTCAGGGGTGTGCATAATTATGTAAATTATACATTTCATTTTCAATACATTTGCAAAAATGTCTAAAAACATGTTTTCACTTTGTCATCATGGGGTAAGTGTATACGTAGATGGGTGAGAAAAACAAATGTCATCCATTTTGAATTCAGGCGATAACACAACAAAATGTGGAATAAGTCAACGGGTATGAATACTTTCTGAAGGCACTGTATATTCCATGTGATTACTTATCATTTTTCATATGTACCCGTGTTAAAATGTCCATTTCTAGCTATAGAATGTAATTGCTATTCTACTTATTACAGATTCTGGTAGTACATTACATCAATAGGTCTGTAAAAACTTTGGCGGAGCGGGACTAACAAAGATCATCCACCCCCACTGTTGTCCATGTAGGATATGTAATGGTCAGCTATTGGCTTGCAATGCCCCCTAGTGACTGATTAATACTACCATATTAGGTGCTTGCCAGATTCATAGCACTCCACACCAGAGTTGTGTCCGAGATGCCGCAGCTGTGACTACTATCTTTGAGTCCCTATGTGTAACAACATGTTAATACAATGTGCTACTAGATTAATTACAGTGTTACTACACATATTAAATAACAGGATTTTCGTGTAACCTTCCAGGAAAGTAAACATCTCTCAACCACATTGGTACAAACCATGTTTAAGATCTAGTACACAAAGAGGGGGAATTATACCATCATGGGAACAGCCAGTTGTTGGAGTGGTTGATCACTGCTCCTCATGGGACCTCTCTTAGCCAATAGTAGTTGTTGGCGCCCTCTTAGGAGGGTCATCCATGAGTAGGCTTACTTTGGCACCTTGTCTCCCATGTTGTCCCACCTTGTCTCGCCTTATTTTTTATTTATTTAACCTTTATTTAAAAAGGCAAGTTAGTTAAGAACAAATTTTTATTTACAATGACAGCCTACACTAGCCAAACCCGGAAGACGCTGAGCCAATTGTGCGCCGCCCTATGGGACTCCCAAGCACGGCCGCTTGTGATATAGCCTGGATTCGAACCAGGGTGTCTATAGTGACGTCTCAAGCACTGAGATGCAGTGCCTTAGAGCGCTGCGCCTCTCGGGAGCCCATGTCAGCTCAGCCTTATGTAGGCTCAGGTTTCTTTTGTCTGTCTGAACACCATACTCTCCTTACATCTGTTCAGTAGTATTTTCTCAGGGGCTCAAGACTTTGTATAAATCTGGATATTTGTTTAGGCCAACAGAACAAAGAGCATTCAAGAGCTGATTATTTTAGTCAGTGAATTTCAAATGAAACAAGCTACTTAAAAAATATCTAAAAAATCTCACATGTAAAGGACAGCATAGCGTGGCTATTCCCAAACTGGGGGTATGCGCAATGCCGTCGGGGGTACGCCAAATAAAAATGTGATTCACATTTTCAAACAGTCCATTTAGATTTTCCAACGGGGCTATACATTTGTGTGATGTTTTTTTCTCGCCTGAGTAGCCTAGTTTCACTGCCAAAAATAAAATGTTACCATCCCGTGCTCAGCAAAATAACACAATGTAAAGCGTCTGTGTGTAGCTAGTGAGATGAGTCAGGCGCAGGACAGCAGATATGAGGAATGAAAGCAATTTTACTCAATAATATCACAATACACGTAGTATAAATACAATTACACAAATACGGACCGCAATACAATAAACAATTACTCACAAACAAACATGGGGGAACAGAGGGTTAAATCATGAACAAGTAATTGGGGGATTGAAACCAGGTGTGTAAGACAAAGACAAAACAAATGGAAAATGAAAAGTGGATCGGCGATGGCTAGAAGGCCGGTGACGTCGACCGAACAAGGAGAGGGCCCAATTTCGGTAGAAGTCGTGACAGTACCCCCACCCACCTATGACGCGCGGCTCCAGCAGCGCGCCGACACTGACCTCGGGGACGACCCGGAGGACGAGGCGCAGGGCGATCCGGATGGAGACGGTGGAACTCCAGCAGCAACAAAGGCCAGCATCTCTCCTCCGGACTGTACCCCTCCCACTCCACAAGCTACTGAAGGCCCCTCGCCCTCGCTCAACGCCTCGAGGAATATTGGGTAGGATTCAGACCTTCCTTGTCTCTGCGCCACAACCCTGTCCAGTAAAGTTGGTTGCCAACCGCCATATAAAATCCACAATTCTTTCATTACCAAATATTGCACCAAACATTTTAGATGTAAAAATGCGCAACTAACATTAATGACATTTCTTGACTTCATTTGGATACATTTGGACTATTTCGAGGACATACACTGGCAACGGCATCTTAAAATGGACAAACAGTACTATTGGCGCTTTTTTCTCGTATTTGAAGTGAGAAGGTATTTTAACGGAGTACGTGACCACACGCGTTCGGTTCCCAAACCGTGTGCCCGAACTGCCGGAAAAAAACCCTCAGCGAAGTCCAAAACATCACAAATGCCGTCATAATATATGCACGAACTCTACCGCACCGTTTCGGCTGGGAAGCATGCGGACACATTTAAGTTGCTCTGGTTAAGAGCTTCTGCTAAATGACTAAAATGTAAATATAAACTGAGCCATCAGACCTTTCAAATAGCAGCAGACGGCGCCAAAACCCTTCGGATAAAACCTCCGCTGCGTTTCAAACTCTACAAAAGACACACCCTCCTCCACTTACCCTCCCTTTGTGCCATTATGCGAATCCCCGCGGGTAACTTTGTCGTTGGTCCAAATAATTAGCCAAGCAAGGAAAATTGGCAACGTACGCCTCTTAGCCCTCGCTTTGATCCAGTTTGCGAGTGTACAATTATGTTCACTCCGGCTCTGAAACGCCCCATATTTCAATTCGTGACAATTGTACTAAGAAACGTCCGTCAATTTAAAACCAACATTAATATGGCGAAGTCAACATAGAAGTGTATATAAAAACGAATGTAAATAAGTTAGAAATGGTGCTACTAATGATCATGACGGCTCAAATACGTATCATAAAAGTAATGATGTTTCTGTTTGGTAAGCTTTTGGAAACGTTAACTTGCGCACATAACTTTTCCTGACAACACACTTATCATTTTCGATTTACCTGATATGGTAGGATGGCTAACATTCGATGTCTGCGGATGCGCTGTCTTCAAGCCAAGATATGAAAGGCAATCATAATTGACTGTAGCCATATAAGGCACACAACAGTTTCATGATGACTCAAAACACAACCGTGGGATGAACGAGTGACAACTTTCCGGATTAGCGGACCGTTTAAAATGAATTAATTATTCCCTCGTCCTGCAAGTGTCAACACGTCAGAAGTGTCCACTTAATTTGAGGGGAGAGGGTAACTATTTTAAGAGTTTGAAACGCAGCCCTCGATTGAGAATCCAAGCGTCGAATACGTACGTCAGTGAAAAATATTTTTTTGAGTGTCTGCGCTCAGAGTGTACAGGAAACCAACACTCCGCCGATTTACAAATAAATATAGCTACGTTTCGGTTACGTTTGTTGACAAATTGTTTATCTCAGATGGAGAGCCACAGTGGTGACAACATCCCTGCATCGAAATGCAGCTCAGTGAAATATTACACAACGTTACCCTCCGAGACTACACCAACTGAAGATGGCGAGCATTCTTCCGAGCAAGCTGGTGGTACGGAGACGAGACCGAGAAGTGGAACTTCGACGCAATATATTCCAAAAGCGGGGGACCACTTACACTTTCAGATACCGAGAAAGAACAAAGAAAAGAGAGGTACTTTCTCAATGGCTAAATAATTGAAATTAGCTGTAACAGTTGGCTCCCGAGTGGCGCAGCGGTCCAGGGCACTGCATCTCAGTGCTAGAGGCGTCACAACAGACCCTGGTTCGATTCCAGGCTGTATCACAACCGGCCGTGGTTGGGAGTCCCATAGGGTGGCACACAATTGCCCCAGCGTCGTCCGGGATAGGGTTTGGCCCATTCCAATGGCTATATATTTTACATTCCAATAGCTATAGCTATACCAATAGCTATATATTACTTACTTGTAAACAGTGTTTCAGCTGTCAGATCATTAATTTTGACCAGGGTCACTGTTCAGGTAGACTATTTAGCATGTTCTTCGTTTGCTTAGTTAGGTCACCTGCTTTTATTGCACCTGGAAGGGAAACATGGTTTACTTGGCCAGGTAGGTAGTTAGATAGCCATTGGAATGTAGAGTGGTGGTGAGCATTGTGTACAATAAACTTTAATAAATAAAGTGTAAGTAGATAAACAGATGTATTGTGTAAAATGTGATATGCTGGTAGATCAGCACACTACTGTCGGCTAGCCTACATCTTGCACACTGTTTCTGCAGGTTGATAACAGTGTTAATCTCTCTAGGACAAGGTGATTTTAATCAATATATTTGCCTGTATTTACCCCCCCCCCCCCAATAATAATAATAATATGAAATGCTAATGTAAAGCGAAGGTATATCAGAAAGAACTATAAATGCCATAATGATTTGGACGAGACTGCCGAATCGAGACAAAGGTAAGAATCTCTGGATTAACTTCCTGTTAGCAGTTTTTCATATGTTGTATATTATATATTGTGGTATTTATTATTATTATTATTATTATTATTTTTCCATCGCCAACCACCAGAACGATAGAGAAATCAGGGAGCTACCACTCTCGATGATTGCTGTTGCATATCCTTCCCCACAAACTCTGTTCTACAGGACACAATTTATGCAGATGTGTCCATGTCTTGAGCCCCAATGTCGTAAATGAGTGCACTGCCAAAATGTTCTTGATGGATCTATGAATATTGTAGAGGAAGTGTTATTCATGTCAACCAACACAGATGATACTACATTTCATAATGTGTTTTAATTTGTGTAAGGCCTGCATCCCAGCACATCATACATTGTGGTGCACAGTGGAAGATGTTACCACATTGAGACAGGCTTCCTGTTATTTGAGTCACTTTTGAGAGTGTGGTTTTTCTCACTTCTGTAAAAGTAGACTTCACAATGTCTCGTCAGAAATGGCACCCAGTCATATTTTCCTGTTATTTTGGCCAATGTAGCTTTATATAAGCCTAGCATCTGTAGTTGCATTTCTGGGAGAGAGAGAAATGGTTGAAAAAACACTGACTTGCTAACACGGAGGGGGTGTTCTTTGTGTTGCGTGATGGCTTACTAAGTTTGTTTTTGTGTGTGGGTCAATATTCTGACTGAGCATAGAATAGACTGTGCATTATTTTGTCTCCGAAGACAAACATGTTTAGATTGGGATTTGGGAAAGAACTGAACTGACCGACCTGACTGTCTCTCGTCTCTGTCCCTGTAGCGTTGTTCCAGTATGTGTCCTCAGAGTCCAGGGAGTTTGAGGACATCTTGACTATTCTGTCTTCCAGCTACATAGAAGCCAGCTCCAACGGGACGTTCACGTACACCAAGCTAAGAATCGTCCACAACAAACTGCTGGAGAAGAATGTAAGCAATGCTTTAGGGTGACATTTTCGTGACACAAAAATGCCACTCATCTGCAGCAGCGCTGATGGTTCATCTTTTTTATCGTTGTTTGATTGACAGTTTGTAGAGAAAAGGAGGGAGCTGAAGCTGGATGGGAGGACGGAGAAGGAGCTGGAGGAGACCCACTGTTTCCTGACTGCTGACTCCACCATGGTGAAGGACCTATAGTATCGCTACGTTTATATGTGTATTGAATGTACATATTACGTGTAATAATACTGTTACACGCCTGGTTATAGCTACCATGGATCTGTGAGAATGGACTTCTTGTGGGGCACAGCTGGATCACCGCTCTGGGAAATCCAGCTAAGGGTAAGGTCATCATCCGAGCCATAGTGGGCTATTTAAACCTGAGTGTTGAAGTGTTGGCAGATGCTAGTTTATCTTTGGTGTAGTTATTGTTTGTATGTGTATATAGGGAGATCTAAGCTGAAGTGAGGATTATACCTAAGTGTTGTGATATCGTATTGAAAGGTCCCTGGCAATTCCCAGCTCAAGTAAAAAATGGTTATGAGGAGGAATAAGACAGAAATGTTTCCGTTGTATCTTCCAGGTGTTTATTTGTCTAAATACTCAGACTTACTGCAGATCAATCCTTTTAACCCTGGAGTCATGGGAGAGATCATCATATTCAAGGTTATCAAGGTAAGAAAACCTTGTTGTTTTTCGTAAAAAAGTGGTCAGAATATGAATGAAAGTAAACAAGCAAATCTCTCTCTCCAACAGGGTAAAGTAAAGAGCATCTATGATAACATGTCTAAGAACCTTTTGGATCCCACACTCAAGTTTGACAGCCATTTATCGAAGAATGCCAGCATAGTCACATCTCTCACCTCCTATAGAGCCTATGAGCTCACTCAGGTACTGGTACTAACTACATTGCATGTAGAGGATAGGTCTCTCATTTGGATTATAATCGATTATTATACCGGCAATATTTGTAAATATTAAGAGGGAAAATCAAACTAAAATGCACGTGTGGCATAGAGGTTTCTTGTATTTACTGTACGTCTCATTCTGGCCACAGGGTGTGGGTGTATGTGATCAAATAACATTTGATTTGATTTGACAGCAATACTTCTATGAGTATGACTTTGATGAGCTGAAGGCTCGGCCGAGGCATGTGTGCCCCTATGCAGTGGTCTCTTTCCAGTTCAAAGGCAAAGATGCTCCGTTACAAGCCAAGCCCATGGCTCCCCTAAGGTACAGGTCTATGTCAATTATGTATGAGTGTTGATGTAGAAATGTCAACCAATCCACAAAATGATTTTGTTTATGTTCTCTAACAGGTCAAACAGCCAAACAGGAAGTAAAGGTAATGTCATAATTTGTTATGTGGAAGTAGGATTATGATATTATTACCATGTGTAATTTACATTTTAATCATTGAGCAGATGCTGTCATTCAGAGCAACGTACCAGGTAAGTACTCTCATGGTGTTCATGTTATCTACTGATGGATGTTTTTGACTGTCATGCCCTTGTCTGTGTCTACAGGCAGGAGTAAATACACAGTGTGGAGTGGAGAGCTTGTGAATGAGGGTAGAGTAGTGTCCCAGGTCTCCTTCTGCTCCTTCTCTCCCCCCTTCCTGCCTTTCAAACTGTGAGTCATGTGACCTTTTTACATATCAATGTCGACTTGATAATGAAGTCACTATTATTTTTATTGTTAAAAAAAAAAATAAAAAATCACCGACACCAAAAACATACGAACAACAATTTACAGACGCACACAAAAAACAACTACATCGCCTCTGCCCAGACCCTCATGCTCACATTTCCATCCCTATTGCTTATGTTATTGTTTGCCACATGGCCTTAAATTGTACCAATTTGTTTTTCTTTGTTGCCCTTGCTGTTTCAATAAGAAATCATTTGATTTTTCCATTGATTTAATGATGGCAGATTAATTGATTTCCAAGTTTTAAAATAACCTTTTTAAAGATCAGTGATGAGAAGAGAATCATCCAGCCCATTGGGTATCTCACTACACCCCCATATGCCATGTCTTGAAATATGCAGACAGACGGATTAAAAATATGTTTACATTGCACATTGCATTTGGAAAGTATTCAGACCCCTTCCCTTTTTCCAAATGTTGTTATGTTACAACCTTATTCTAAAATGTATTAAATGATTACTTTTCCTCAATCTACACACAATACCCCATAATGACAAAGCGAAAACAGGTTTAAGAAATGTTAGCAAATGTATTAAACATTAAAAAAACATAAGTATTCAAACCCTTTGCTATGAGACTCAAAATCGAGCTCAGGGGCATCCTGTTTCCATTTATCATCCTTGATGTTTCTACAACTTGATTGGCATCCACCTGTGGTAAATTCAATTGATTGGACATAATTTGGAAAGGCACACACCTGTCTATATAAGGTCCCACAGTTGACAGTGCATGTCAGAGAAAAAAACAAGCCAAGAGGTCAAAGGAATTATCCATAGAGCTCCGAGACCGGATTGTGTCGAGGCACAGATCTGGAGAAGGGACACCAAAACATTTCTGCAGCATCGAAGGTCCCAAGAACACAGTGGCCTCCACCATTCTTAAATATAAGATGTTTGGAACCACCAAGACTCTTCCTAGAGCCAAACTGAGCAATTGGGGGAGAATGGCCTTGGTCAGGGAGGTGACCAAGAACCAGATGGTCACTATGACAGAGCTCCAGAGTTCCTCTGTGTAGATGGTAGAACCTTCCAGATGGACAACCATCTCTGCAGTACTCCACCAACCAGGTCTTGAAAGTGGAGTGACCAGACAGAAGCCACTCCTCAGTAAAAGGCACATGACAGCCTGCTTGGAGTTTGCCAAAAGGCACCTAAAAGACTGTCAGACAGGGGCGGCAGGGTAGCCTAGTGGTTAGAGCGTTGGACTAATAACCGGAAGGTTGCGAGTTCAAACCCCCGAGCTGACAAGGTACAAATCTGTCGTTCTGCCCCTGAACAGGCAGTTAACCCACTGTTCCCAGGCCGTCATTGAAAATAAGAATTTGTTCTTAACTGACTTGCCTGGTTAAATAAAGGTAAAATAAAAATAAAAATAAAAAACAAAGTACTGAGTCAATGGTCTGAATACTTATGTAAAAACCTGTTTTTGCTTTGTCATTATGGTCTCATGAATCTTCTCAAGTGGGAACCACTGGATTAGTCTTCCGTCCAATCAGACGGATGCACCTTGAAAAATAATATTGTGACTGCTCGACTAAAGGAAACATCGGTCGACCAACAGCCTATCGACCAAACAATAGATCAGTCGACTAAATGGGGTCAGCCCTACACACACAACTTTTGGACTTTATAGCGTTCCCAGAAAGCATGGACTATTGAATCATTGCTAGTTTTACACTTAAGACAGGACTCTTCCGTTGTGCTGTAGAATTTAGTCAATTTTGTCTCTAAATCCGATACCTTTGTTTATACTGGATTAAGCATACATTTTCTTTAATTAATTGAATTAGTTATGTTCCAACTTTCTCTCCATCTTGTACCAACAAGTCATTTTTAAGTCTTAGTTCCCAATAGTTTATATTTTTCTAAGACAGTGGTTCCCAAGCTTTTTATAGTCCCGTACCCCTTCAAACATTCAAGCTGTGTACCCCCTCTGGCACCAAGGTCAGTGCACTCTAATTTTGTTTTTTTGCCATCATTGTAAGCCTGCCACACACACACTTTACGATACCTTTGTTAAACATAAGAGTGTGAGTTTTTGTCACAACCCGGCTCGTGGGAAGTTGTAAATAGCACTTATAGGACCAGGGCACAAATAATAATAAAACATTTTGCTCTTTATTTAAACATCTTACGTATAAAACATATTTGTACAACGAAAATTGGGAATAACTCACCACAGATTAATGAGAAGGGTGTGAAAGGATGTACATAACGCTGCAATGTTGGGTTGTATTTTTTTATTTAACCATTATGTAACCAGGAAGGACTCATTTGAGATTTTTTTGAGAAGTCTCTTTTTCGTGAGCATCCTGGCC